>NC_090297.1:13202500-13827500 GCF_039906515.1 Pseudorca crassidens
CTCTAGGCTCATCTGGTACTTCCCCTGCTCTAATCAGCCATTTCTCCAGGGTTCCCTTTCGTGGGGAATGGTGTTTAGAAATCAGGAAGTGGTGTGCTCCCTGCTGCCGGGGTGTCATTGCTTCCAGACGCTTTCAGTGGACAGAGCCAGGAGAGAAATCTCCAGTTCATACTGCTACCTCTAATTCAAGTCCAAGGTCCTAGAGCTCTACCCTCACTTCTCACTCTACACTTGACTCTTGCTGTTTACCCTGGATCCCAATAATAACATCAGTGCACTTCAGTCACGCTGTGTAGTGTCAGAATCACTGTGCCTGTTCCATTACCACCACCAAGCTTACTAAGTAAAGTTCAGGATTTTTTCTGTGGATCTTTTTGTCCTTAAACAAGGACCAAGGTTGTGTAGTCAGAGTGCTGAGTTCCCAACCTACTTGAATGGATTCTTTTCTATGTGGGTGTGACCATGTGCCAATAAAACTAGATTCACCAAAACCAGCGGCAGGCTGGTGTAGCCTGGGGGCCATTGTGTGCACACCTCTTGTCCAGACTGTCATCCTAACAGAGCAGCTCCTGGTGCAGGGTAAGCAGCCGGCAAATAGCCGTGCCTGGACCATAGGGGCCGAGTGGGCAGGAATATCAGGCCTTCTGGGGCCCAGAGGAGGGGCATGACTGGGCCGGTTGTGCAGGGGGGCAGGGGGCCTTCTTCAGGGACAGGGGGTAGAGGCCTCTTAGATGGTAAGGTGGTCCCCCCACTCCTGGGCCCCCCAGGCTGGCCAGGTTTTAGAGGAGGGGTCCAGAGGTGAGAATGGGGAGCCATGGCCTGGAATTGGGGTGCCAGGTGGGCAGTGTTTCACCTGATCCTGGTTAGGAGGAGAGGAGAGCTTGATAAGCTGATAGCCTCCCCGGCTCTGGGCAAGCAAACACCCCACGTTTGGAAAACAAAATGAGATGCATGCTCGTCACCTCTGAACCCAGTGTCAGCCAGGGCTGGGCCTCACTGCCGCCTGCTCCCACCCAGGGGTGCTGTGCTCAGCTCCCTCCGCCCTCCTGGGGGACCCACAATGCCAGGGTGCCACCTACCCCTGCCCTACGTGCCCAGGAGGCCCAGCCCCAGTGTCCCAGACCCGGCTTCCTCCAGCAGGCTCCTGGTGCGGGGAGGGGTCCTGGCAGCCCAGGAATAACTGAGGAGTGAGGGGCGGAGGCTGGAGCTGCCCCTGTTCACACCTATCGCTGCCCTCACCCCCACTCGCCTTACCATTGGACTTGGTAGCTTGGCACAGGCCTTGGGCAAAGCCCTTTGGGCCTGGAGACAGACGTGTTATGCCTCTGGAGAGATGAGCCTGGATGTCCACTGCTGACTTTTATTTTTTGCGGTATGTGGGCCTCTCCCGTTGCGGGGCATAGGCTCCGGACGCGCAGGCTCAGCGGCCATGGCTCACAGGCCAAACCGCTCCGCGGTATGTGGGATCCTCCCGGACCGGGGCACGAACCCGTGTCCCCTGCATCGGCAGGCGGACTCTCGACCACTGCGCTGCCAGGGAAGCCCTGACTTCTCTTTTAATGAGATTCTGACGGCAGCACGCGGGCTGACTGGCTGCAGGTTCAGGTGCAGCTCTCCGTGGGCCCAGGTCTCGGTTGTAGTGCGGTTTGGCTTTTTCGGAGGCAGGAAATGCTTCTGACCTTCCTTCGGGAGCCGGGCAGGAGTCTGCTGCACGTGCATGAGCCTGCACACGTCTTCCTGTTGGTATCTATGTGTTTGTGCTTTCATGTGCAAATACGTGCGTGCCGGTTTTTGGAAAAGTCTGCAGACGAAGCACGTTGGGTGCCCCTTCCATCCCGCTGCCCCATCCGTTCGGCCATCTGCTCGTTGACGGCGGGCGTTGCGGGACTGCGGATCCGGCCTCAGGGTCTCATCTGTGATGGGGGTTGGTGGTTCCTCGGCTGGACTCTCCTAGCAAGGCCCCCCCCGGGGAGTGTCCTGTTGTAACCATGGGCTCGGCCTGGGTCTGAGCCTTTAGGAAAGCTGAATGCAGGCTGGTGCAGGAAAATAACCACTCCTCACCCCCGACAGCGGTTTCTTTCCTTGAAGGAGACCTCCTCTCCGGAAAGGAGCTGCCGGCCAGCACTGCCGGGGCAGTGGGCAGTCGACTGCGGAGCAAAAGGCCAGAGACTTGGACGTTCTCCCCCTTGCCCTGCGCTGCACGGACTGAGCCCGGCTTTGTGGAGGCTGTGAGGGGGCCAGGCCTCTCCCCACATCCCAGGGCTGCCTGGCTGAGCCTCCAGCGCCCGGGCCTTCACCGGGGCACGGGAGGGGAGCCAAGGAAGGAGCAACAGAGACACTCCCCCAGGAGGTCCTAGTCTGAGCCCCCAGTCTGAGGGAGGAAATCGCTCCCTGCCCTCTGAGAGTGCCCGGCCTGATAGGCGACCCCCTCCTCACCACTGGAGCGCCCACTTTGATGGAGATGAGGCACTCCTGCCCCAGAGGGAGCTGCAGCTTCTGCTCGAGGGGCCCCCCATCAGGGGTGAGCTGCGCGCTGGGACCCTGCCTCCCAAGAGCAGCCCGGGGCCCTTCCTCTGGGACCCTGCATTTTCCTGCCCACCCAGCCCATCCGTCAGGCCACCCCACCTGGACCGCAGAGCTCAGCCTGCAGGGACTGGCTCAGAAAAAGCCATTTCATCAGCCGTCTCACAGCCTTGCCCTCCACGGGGCCCCGTGTTCTCTTTTTTTGTTTTTTAATTTATTTATTTTTGGCTGCGTTGGGTCTTCGTTGCTGTGTGCAGGCTTTCTCCAGTTGCGGTGGGCGGGGGCTACTCTTCCTTGCGGTGTGCAGGCTTCTCACTGCGGTGGCTTCTCTTGCTGCAAAGCACGGGCTCTCGGCGCACAGGCTTCAGTAGTTGCAGCATGTGGGCTCAGTAGTTGTGGCGCGCGGACTCTAGAGCGCAGGCTCAGTAGTTGTGATGCATGGGCTTAGTGGCTCCGTGGCATGTGGGATCTTCCTAGACCAAGGCTCGAACCCTTGTCCCCTGCATTGGCAGGCGGGTTCTTAACCACTGCACCACCAGGGAAGCCTGGGCCCCGTGTTCTGATCGGGAGTGAGCACTGAGTTCATTGGCTTGGCTCCCCATGGAGAGCCCCCTGCCCCAGCTTCTTTATCTCGGTGGGAAACCTCCAGTGATTTGAACTGGGATGGAGTTGGGGTTGAGCCGGGGCTGGCGTGACAGCGGCAAAAGAAACCGAGTCCTTTTATTGCCACTTGTCACTGGCTAAGCCCACGCGAGGCCCAGAATTCCAGCCTGCTGCCACACAGCCCTCGAACTGAACTTCTTTCAAAGGTGAACCTGAACTTGTCACTTAACCAGGCTCAGCCCCCTCCCGCACTTGAATACAATCTAAACTCTTCGCCGTGCACTTCAGGGCTGCCGGGTGTGATCTGGCCCCTGACCCCCTCTCCCACCTCTGTCTTGCCACCGTGCTCCCCAACACTGACCACCTTTCTGTTTCTCAAACACGGCAAGGTCATTCCTGCCCCAGGGCTCTTGCACTTGCTGTACCCTTTGCCTGACGTGCTCTCCCCTCCCCCATCCCACATCCCAGATCTGATTCCTTCACATTTTTATTGTCTCTGACAAATACTACCTCCTAGAGAGACTTTCTCTGGTCACCCAATCTTATTGGCACCCAGTATTTTTCCCAGTATTTTTACCGTTGGGAGTAATCTTTATTTGTTTTAACTGTGTGGGCCCCTTGTTTATCTTGTTCATCACTATATTCCCAGCACCTAGACCCACGCCAGGAATATCGTAGGGGCTCAAGAACATCTGTTGGATGAATGAGGCCGTATTAGGAACTGGGTTTGTGCTAAGCTCTCCCTCACCCAGGAGTCCCTATAACTCTCATGACAACCTCCATCTACAAATGGGGAGACTGAGGCCCAGACCTGGGAAGTTATTGAGGAAATGAGGTTTAACCGCAGGCCTGATTCCACATTGATGTTCTGGCCAACACCTCCTGCTGTCCTGGGCTTCCACCCAAGATCTGCTCTTTATAGGAAAAAAAAAAAAAAAAGGAATATCAGACAATTGGAAAGGAGGAAAATCAGCAGGTACGGCCCTGGAATAATCCTCAGTGCGAGGTTTCACCTCTCCTGCCCCTTCCCCTCCTCCAGTGTTGAATGTGGCCTTTTGCTTTTGTTTCTTTTTGCAATTACTGCTGTAACATTCACATTCTTCTGCGTTCACCACACAGTCTCTGTAAACATGACGTTGAATAGATGTAGGACAGTCCACCGGGTGGATGCACCAGAGTTACCTGACTGTCCCCAGTGCTTGGGCCTCTATCTAGCCTGGTGCGCTGGGGTTGTCGATGTTTAAGTAACACCTCAATGTTGTGGCTGGAATTCAAGCATCCATCCATTCGCTCTTTGACCAGATTTCACTGTGCTCTGGGCCCTATGCTGAACAGGGAGGGTGTTGACGGGCCTGAGGCTCAGGGTCTGTCCTTGGAGTTCATGGACCGGTGTGGGAGGCAGCCGAGCAGGGCCAGAGTGGAGTAGATGTTGTCAGGCTGGAATGTGGCAGGCAGAGGAAGTGGCCGGTGCAAGGGTGGCTGGAGTGGGCTTCACGGGTGAGGATGGTGAAAAGCTTTTCCCGGGAGGGCAGTGGGTGGTGCACACCGCAGACAGGCCATCTCGAGGGCAGAGGCGTGGCCGCGTAGCGCATCCTGAGCACCCTCCAGGCCCGGGCTCTGCTCGGCCTGGAGCACAGGGAGCCTCCCAGGAGAGGTGGGAGTTGGGGCAGAGCTGGGGCCTGGAAAGCCCGCTAAGGAGCTTAGACTTTCTCCGGCAGTAGATGGGAAGCCTGATGTCTATCTCCTCTCTTTGTAAGAGTTTTTTTTTTTTCTTAAATTAATTAATTAATTTATTTTTGGCTGTGTTGGGTCTCTGTTGCTGCACACGGGCTTTCTCTAGTTGCGGTGAGCGGGGGCCACTCTTCGTTGCTGTGTGCGGGCTTCTCATCGTGGTGGCTTCTCTTGTTGTGGAGCACGGGCTCTAGGCGCGCGGGCGTTAGTAGTTGTGGCTCGTGGGCTCTAGAGCGCAGGCTCAGTAGTTGTGGCACACGGGCTTAGTTGCTATGCACCACATGGGATCTTCCCGGACCAGGGCTCAAACCCGTGTCTCCCTGCATTGGCAGGCGGATTCTTAACCACTGTTTCACCAGGGAAGCCCTTTTTTATTAAAGATCAAAATTTTATTTAAAACTGTAAAAAAAAAAAATCAAATAGCATGTAATGGTTTATCTGGAAAGGCCCTTCCTACTCCCCGTCTCCAGTCCTGCTTCCTGGAAGAAAATACTTTCACCTGTTCTGTTTTTAATCCACCGGCACTTTTCCTGTGACTCAGTTGTGTGCTCCACTGTTTCTGGGTTTATCAGTTTTTGGACATAATGTCTTGCCTCCCTGCAGTGAAGACGTGGGTTTGGCTCACACCACCACCTGCCTTCCCCGAGAGTTCTGTTCTGTTGGTGCCTTCAGACCTTTAGATAATATACGTAAGCTGTCACTTCCTCTTCCATAGACTTGCAGCTCTGTCTTTCCCTTGCATCCGCGTCATGGTAGAGCCTGGTGTGCGCTTGTCTTGCCTTGCTCCACGTTCGGTGCTGTCACGTGGGTAGCTTGAGATGGGCCATGTTAGAAGTATTTACACCACGGGAATCAGCAGACACAACACACCAGGATTCACCCCGCCCGTTGTTAAAATGTTTACCGACACAGCACTGCCGGGCTTCTGAGGTTTCTTCCCTCTGACTTGGGTTCAGGCAGAGGCCGGGTTAGCTTGGCTCCCAGAGGCTTGGCTGGCTGGCCCCGCCCAGCACTGACAGCCCTCCCTCTGTGCCGCAGCAAAGCTTCGAGGCACACCAGGACACGGCTGTGAGTGTGACACACATGGTAAAGGCGGGCAGCGGCGTCTGGATGGCCTTCTCCTCCGGCTCCTCCATCCGCCTCTTTCACACGGAGACGCTGGAGCATCTGCAGGAGATCAACATCGCCACCAGGACCACCTTCCTGCTGCCAGGTGAGGCTGCTGCTGGGCCGTCATGCCCTGCTGTCCTGGGGCTGTGAAGGGAGGGAGGGAGCAGACATCCGGGAAGCAGTTTCCACGGCCAGCCCAGCCCATCTCATTAACCCTTGAGGCAGCCTTTCGTCAGCCTTGAAAACTGGGCCTCCCTGAGGGGAAGCAGTGGGCTCAGGATTTGAACCCAGGCCTGTCCTTCCAAAGCCCTTCTGGCTGGCATCACAGCACAGCAGACGGGGGCTCGTGGGAAGTCAGGCTCTGAGCTCAGGGGACTCCCCCAAGTCAGGTGGCCGCTAAAAAGCCACGCTGGGCAGGAAGCCAGGCTCATCTATACCTCCTGCTCCTCAGGTTGACCAAAACCCCAATTCTGCCTCAAATCACCTTCAGAATAAGGCAAAGGGAAAGAGAGAAGGTCAACTAAGCGTCTCTTTCCTTAGAGGTTTCTATTTTTATTTTTTTATTATTATTATTTTTTGCGGTACACGGGCCTGTCACCGCTGTGGCCTCTCCCGCTGCGGAGCACAGGCTCTGGACGCGCAGGCTCAGCGGCCACGGCTCACGGGCCCAGCCGCTCCGTGGCATGTGGGATCTTCCTGGACCGGGGCACATATCCGTGTCCCCTGCATTGGCAGGCGGACTCTCAACCACTGCGCCACCAGGGAAGCCCTCCTTAGAGGTTTTTAAAGAAAGGCAATTGTCCCCCTTAGTTTACCTTCAGGTTTGGGGCAAGGGGAGGGTGAAGACCTTGGACATCGTCCCCTTGGGGCCCGTGCTTCCTCCTGCAGAGCTGTTTGTGAGACCCACGGAGAGGATTAAGATCTGAGCTCACCTAGCACCCCCGCTGCCACCCGGCATCTGCTGAGGCCTCCGTAGAATCGGCTCCAGGCATCTCCCCTACTGTCTGCTGCCCCAGTTGCTGCCCAGATCCCTGTGGGCTGTGCTGGGAGCCAGGGCAGACGTGTGCTCAGGGTCCATCCCTACCCCCAGTGGGCTTTAGAGCAGCCCTCAGGGCTAGCAGGCCTTGGCCTGTCTTGCCCTGACCTGGGGCTGGTCTGGGAGGGTGTGGGGAACGTCCTGTTCAAGCTTAGCCGACTGGGCTGGGTGCAGCAGCTGGGGGCACCGAAGGGCCCCAGGGCCAGGGAAACAGAGAGGCGTGGCAGGCTGAACCTGGAGCTGATGGTGAGAGGGGCTCAGCAGATGGGCCATGGCAGAGGCTGGAAGCGGCCAAGAGGGGTGGGGTGGGGGATGGTTACTAACAACAAGACCAACAACAGCAGCAATAGTACCTAGTAGCTGCCAGCCTGCCAGGAGCCCTACAGGGAGCTAGGTCCCAAGGGCTTTACGTACAGGATCTCACTGTCCCCATTTTACAGATGCAGAAACTGAGGTTTGTTCATCAGGGTAAAGTGGCCAGAGGCAGGACAGGGAGTCACATGAGGTCGGACTCAGTTCAGAGTCCCACTGGGCGTAACAGGGGAAGAGATGTTTTCAGAGGTGGCCAGAGTCCTGGCTTGGCCACTGTCGGGTCTTGGCAGGTCCCTTTGCTTCCTGGAGCCTCTGGTTCCTCTGTGGGATGGAAAGTGGCTCCTGGCTCAGGATAAATGGCGTCAGCCATGAGAAAACGCCTTGCCTAGGTCTGGGGCATCCATGAGGAGAATAAACGGCTTCCTAACCTGCTCCTGGGGTCTGGGGTAGGGGCTTGGGGGACCTATGTTATGGGTCCTTCCTCGCTCCCTCCCTCCCTCCCTCCCTCCCTTCCTTCCTTTTTTTTTAGCTTTAGTTTCATTGTCTTTCATAGTATTTATATATGAGGTAAATCTATTTTAACTACAGTAAAAGTTTCTCAGTATCACAGAAATATTTCCACATTTATGCCGATAGCTAAGTTATTTCAAGCTAGTGGAACAGTGGAAGAAATAGATAATCTTATGGGCTTTTTGCATCTTCTCAGTCTATCTGTGGGGATGGTGGAGAGTAGAGAAAGAATCAGGTTGATCACGCAGTCAGAGGCAGGCTTTGTGGACAGAGCCACTGCAGGTGGAAACCCAGCAGGCTCCCGCTGCACAGGTCCGACCCCCTGTGGGTTTAAGATGCATTTTCACGTCCACTGTCTTGACTTGTTCTTTGCAGTTACCCTTCAAGAAGAAAGGACATTGGCTTTCATGAGCAGGTAAACGGAGGCCCAGGAGGCTCAGGTCACTCCGCTGAGGGGCCAGAGCCAGGACCCGAATCACAGCTCTCTCACTGGGCGGCCTCCCCCTTCCCGGGCCTCCATTTCCCCATCTGTACAGCGAGGGCCGGAGATCTGAGTCGGAGCTCGTAAGGCAGACCAGAGCCCGGAGTTAGACAGGCCTTGCTGGGATCCTGGCTCTGCCGCCTTCCAGCTCTCTGACCGGGAGCAAATGGGGAGCCTCTCCCACCTTTCGTCCCCGCCTCTCAGGGCAGGTGTGGGCCTTACCTGAGGTGGTGAGGACAGCACCCCATGGTCCCCAGCTCCAGTGCGTGATGGTGTCGTCCACCATCGTTATCTTCATGGCAGTCCCTGCCCCTCATTGCACTGGTCCCCTTCCGCCGTGCATCACCCCCCAACCCGCCAGTCAGGGCCCCTCCCACCACATCGGCACAGACAGAAGCCACCTGTCCGCTTGCCTGACCTCCCGGAGCTGGGCCCTGGACACGTCAGAGTGGAGGCTGAGCTTCCTGTGTTCAGGGCTTCCCGAAGGTCCCGAGGAGTTACTGTCCTGGGCCTCCTTCCCCCAGGCCTGACCTTTCCTAACACTGGAGAGGCCGGGCCCCTGCTGGCCGGGACACCGTGAGCCCGAGGAGCCAGCTCTGGGTGGAGGGGGGCATCAGATCCACCCTACACTGTGCCCTGGCAGAAGAACAGAGCAGGATTCTTAAATTCTTTATTAGAGATATTTTTAAAAGGCTTTTAGATATTTTTTCTTCCCCCATCCCACCAAATGAAATAATTGTGTAATTACTAATAAATTTGTTCCTCCTCTAAGTGCGGATATGTTTTAAGGGCATGTTAAAAATTCATCACGCTTCCTTTCCCCGACCCCTTTCCTCCACTCACGTCCCCAACTGGAATTAATGCATTTTTGAACCTAAACTCCCTCCTCCTCTTAACTAGACAGGTCATTAATAAAATGTTCTCTGAGAGCCTGAGCTTTTTAAAGTTGTATATCTCCAGATAGATGGCTTGGGTGAGTTGAACACTGCTGCATTAAGTCTCTGTGATAAACTATTTATCCACCATTAGACTTCCTTTTTTCCTTTCGTTCTGTTTGTGAAGGGCCTTGTTCTTTTCCTCGAGGCAGAGTGGGAGGAGGAAGGGCCTCGGAATGAGGTCTGCAGGTGAAGTCATTTCTCCATTCGCCATCTCTTTTGGTTTCTCGCTGCCTTCCTTTCGTTTGCCAGGTTTCTGCAGTCCAGTGGGGGCCGAGGGGAGGCAGGGGCATCAGGAAATGGTCTCCTGCTGGTCCTGAGGCCCCAGGGGCCCTGGAAAAGGAGGGGAGGCATGTGAGTTGGAACATTTGCCACTGCTCCCTCTCTTGGCTGTTATTATTTTTGTGGGTTTCTGGCTCTGATGGAGCTGATCCCAAGACACTAGGTCCTTTTAATAATCACAAATATTGTCCTAATAGCCTCCATTTTTTGCTTATATATTATGGGCCAAGAGCTGTGCTCAACTGTGTGTATATATTATACTGTGTGTATAGACATATATATTTATATATATACTCCCTGTGTATATATACATATATAATATTGCTAATAATCATAAAATCGAGCAAGGGACATTTGTGATACTCATTGAACAGTGAGAGACAGTGGCTTGTTGCTTCACGCAGCTGGTAAGTGACAGCAACACCTGTGTCCTTACTCACTTCTCTGCTTTCATTCATTCATTCTCTCATTCACTCATTTACTCACAGGTCCTTTTAAAACATATTTATTGAGGTACAGTTGATTTACAATATAAGTTTCCGGCGTACAACGTAGTGATTCACAATTTTTAAAGGTTATGCCCCATTTATAGCTGCTATGACATATTGGCTGTATTCCGTGTGTTGTACGATATATCCTTGTAGCATATTTATTTTATATCTGGTAGTTAGTACCTTCTAATCCCCTTCCTCTGTCCTGCCCCACCCCCGGTCCCTCTCCCTACTGGAAACCACTAGTTTGTTCTCTAGATCTGAAGTCACAGGTCCTTTTCGAGTATCTACCGTGAACCAGGGTATTCGGCCAGGAGCTGGGGAATCAACTTTGAGACACAGATAAGCTGCTGCCCTCAGGAAGCTTACATTTGGGAAGGCAAACAGTAAATGAGCAAAGGGAGAAATAGAGGAATTACAGACCTTGAGCAGAGCCAAGAAGAGAAGATAGGTGGTGACGTGAGGGGCTCACAGCCCGAGCCTCCTGCACTTTCTGATTTCACCAGGGCTGGAATCACCCACGGCTGGGCTGTCCTCTGAGGCTGTCCTCGTGGTTGGGAGCCTACACTCTCTGAATTGATGAGGATGTGGGGAAGAGTCCCAGCTCCCCCAAACCCAGATACTGTTTGTGAAATGGCCCCTGACAAACTGGCTTTTTTCCCACCGTGGCTTCCATTTCCACATTGAATCAACACTATGAATAAGAATCGCTGAGTTTGCATCACGTCGCCAGACTCCTATATCCCACTGCCTGCTGACAGCTCCACTTGGGTATCTAATGTGCATCTCAAACGACATCCAGTATTGAACTTGGACTCCTACTCCAAGCCTGCTCCTCCTTGGTCTCGGTCCACAGCACTGCCATGCACCCAGCTGCTTGAGACAAAAAACTCTGAGCTGTCCTTGATTCCTCTCCCCTCCCCACTCCCCGTCAGTCTGTCAGCAGGTCTGTCTCTAACCTGTTGGTTTCTCACCATCTCCCTGCCACCACCGTGTCTCAGATGCCACCATCCCTGCCTTGCTGGTCTCCTTGCTCCCCCCATCACCCCTGTCCTCCGTCTCATTGCAGCTAACATGCTCCTCTAAAATCCGGGGGCATCACTCCCCTGCTTAGACCTGCCAGTGGCACCACATCACGCTCAGAATGAACAGTCAAAGCCCTAGCCCTGGCCCATCCACTCTTCTGACCCTCCCCCCGTTGTCTCGCAGAGCCCTCATCCCCAAGCTGCGCTGGCTCAGTCCTCCACAGACCGCGAGCTCATCTCGTCACAGGGCCTTTGCACGTGCCGCCTCCAGGGCTTTTGCTTGGGTCTTGGCGTGGCTGCCGCCTCCTTGTCATTGGATGCAGCCTCCCCATCCCCCCAGGAAGCAGAGGAAGGCACAAAGCCCCGGCATCCTCCCACCCGCTCTCTGCCTCACTGCCCCGTTTCACTCCTCTGCCTAGTAGCTATGTTCCTTGTTTCTGTTTGCTTTTCCTCTTTCCCCTCCCAGGGCTGCATTAGTACAGTAGCTACCATTAAAATTAAAATTAAAAGAAATTACAAACTCAGCCCCTCAGTCCCACTCGCCATATTTCAAGTGTCAGTAGCCATATGTGGCTAATGGTTACCGAATTGGACAGTGTGGTAGAGAGCCTTTCCCTTATTGTAGAAAGTTCTAGAATGTTTGCTCCTTAGGAGCAGAACTTTGTGTGCGTGGTTCCCCCTCTGCCTCCAGCACCGAGTGCAGCGTCCTGCGCACAGTAGGTCCTGGGGATGTGCTGGGGTGCCGAGTGAATGGATGGGTGATGGTATAGACCAGTGTGTTAGGAAATGCTGTGTGAACCCCAAGATAGTAACCTTCCTTCTGGGGTGACCATGGAGCCACACCATTCTGCTCTGAGACTCTGCTCTGCAGAGGAAGCCCATACACCTACAGGTACGGAACTCAAGTAATTTGCTCGAGTAGAGAGGCAGTGAAAGCATCAGGCTGTAAGAAGCGGCAGGGCTGAGCTCTGCTCCTCCCCACTCCCCACCCCGCACTCATCAGCTGGGTGACCTCTTTGGACCTTAATATCCTTGTCTGGAAAATGGGCACAGCATCTGGGTCTTGCGTACCTCTCAGCTGTCGCAAGGCTTATGTCAGGCTAGGGCAGGTATACGAAGTGCTTTGGAAACTGCAAAGCAGTATTTCACAAAGTGTGGTCCCAGGCCCAGCAGCATCGGTATCCTGGGAACTTGCTGGAAATGCAGTTTTGGGGCTCACCTCTGGGGTTGGCCCCTCAGTTATCAGCCCTCCTGGTGGTGCTGATGCATGCCCAGCTTGAGAACCCCTGTTCTAAGCATCACTTCACGTCATGGCATGACTTTGAATTTGAGGAGAGAATAATCTTGTCCTTGGGCAGAAGAATTCAGGCCAGAAGTGAGACGGCCCTTTGGAGGGGCAGGAGTGGGCTCCCAGCCCCTCCGTCATGCCCATTCCCGTTGACCGGAATTGTTAGCAACGGAACAGCAGCGAGGATGGCAGACGGCCCCTACCTGTGAGTGCCATGTACCAGCCACTGGATTATGTAATTTACAATCATTGGCTCATTTACTCCTCAGGACAAGGCTTTGAAATATCATCATTGTCGCCTTTTGCAAGCGAGGGAACCATGCCACAGACAGGTTTTGTTTCTGGCCCCGGGACATGGAGCCAGGAAGTAGCAGAGCTGGGGTTTGAACCCAGCGCCTGGCCCCGCAGCCGTGCTCGCACTCACCACGCTGTGCAGCCCGTACTGTGCTTCCTCCCTGTGAAGAGCAGGGGGACCCGCCTTCCCTGCTATTGCTATTCTCACTAAAAGGAACAGACAGCCCCGGGGATAGCCGGATAAGAACTGATCTGGACTGACATCAGAAACATGCTAGCGCCTGGCGCTGAGTGCCCGTTTCACTGCTGGGACCGGGGGCTGCAGGGTACACTGCCCTCGCCAAAGGAAGGGCCCATGTGGGCAAGATGTTAAGCCCGGGCTGGAAACCAAGGGGCTGCAACAGACTGCCAACTCACCTGGACCCCTCCCCATGCATCCCGTCTGTGCCATCTGCTTCACCCTCAAACCCCCACTTTCCCAGGCCTCCCTTCACTCCCCAGCTGGCCAGCTGTGTCCCTGGCATGGGCGGCCCTTAGTGCACACCTTGTGCCAAGATAAGCCAGCCATGCTCACGTGGGCCAGTACCGTGGCCTTCCCTCATAGCATCCTCAAGGAAGCCCCACTTTACAGAGGAGGAAACTGAGGCTGCGTCGGGGGAGCCCTCAGCTGGGGGACCCAGGGGCCAGACCCCAGCCGGGTTAGCCTCCCAAGCCCCAGATCATAATCACAACCCTGTCTAGCTTCTTGCTTATCTCAGGAGAGGAGCCCAGACTGTGCCATTTTCTCACCTGCCGTGGCCCCCATCCACTGCCCCCTCCCCCGCCAAGAGGATGTACCGCTCATGCTGGCTTCTCCCTCTGCAGGCCAGAAGCACCTGTGTGTCACCAGCCTCCTCATCTGCCAGGGTCTGCTCTGGGTGGGCACTGACCAGGGTGTCATTGTCCTGCTGCCTGTGCCTCGGCTGGAAGGCATCCCGAAGATCACAGGTGAGGCTCTGGGAGCCAGTGCTGCAGGGCCCGGGGTGTCAGCTACCTGCGGCCAGGGAAGGGTGGGTCTCGTGCCCAGATGTTTGCGCTCTCTTCTGATATGGGGGTGGGGGTCCATTCTCTAAGGTCCTCTGTCATCGCAGGTGGCACTGTGGCTCAGTGGAATTAAATCACCTTGGCCTTGCAGTCTCCTTCTGAGTCTTCCTTCTGAGTCTCAGTTACCTAAGCTAGCAATGGGCACAGTAGGCATATTGGCCAGATGGTTTGGGGATTGGCTGAGACACCTGACTCATGGTAGAGGATCTGCTGGGCCCCTTCTGCCCCCTCCCCACAGCAGCTTCAAAGTGTCCAGGCTCCAGTGGTAGAAATAACTGAGGGCTCCTGGGTCTGGGGATCCATGTGCAGCTGTGTTTGCATGGATTAGAGGGAGGGCTGCCCTGACTGTGGCACTGGGGTCCAGGATCAGGGAAGACCCCAGAGCTCTGGGCTCCTCTCTGCCTCTGTCCTGAGGGTGATGACGAAGTGGCCTCTTTCAGCTGCTGCTGGAGGGCAGGGCTGAGTGCAGTGGGAGGGAGAAGTCCTGAGGGACCAGCCCCAGGTGGAGCTCAACCTCTCTGCTAAAGAAGACTCTCTTCCTAAATTGTAAGATTTCCCATTTTCATGATTTTATCACATAGGTCAATCTGTTCATCCCAGGCTTGGTCCTGGGGTTGCAGGGGTGCGTTGGGCAGAGACCCTGCCCCCAAATGCTGAGAGTCTGGTAGGGGCAGCTTGTAGTCAGGGTAGCAGGTGCTGTGATGGCAGGTGTCCTGGAATCTGCAGGGCATAGAGACAGGAGTGATCATTTCTTCAGGCTGAAGGCAAGAAGGGTGCCCTGTGGAGGAGCTGAGCTGGGCTTCAAGGCTGAGCTAGAGTTAGGCGGATGGGAAAGGCTCTCTGGGCAGAGGCGATGGCTTGGGCAACAGCACAGAGATGTGAGGATGGCTCAGGCAGGGAGCTGCAGGTGCTTTCACACCGAGGTTCCCCATGTGGTTTATAAAGTCATTCGTGTTCCCCTGCTCCAGTTCTCCAAAGAAAGTAACGCTGGAGCATTGAGAGCCCTCCCCCAGACCCATGGCCTTCTGGGAAGATAACAACGTAGATTGCAGTAACCAAAAAAAAAAAACCCAAAAACCAAAAACAAACCCCAGAAATTCTCCAAGAGACCTGTTGGGTCTTTAAAACTCTGGGCCTTTGGGCCCCTTCTCTCTGCCCTCTTCCTGCAGGGAAAGGCATGGTCTCGCTCAACGGTCACTGTGGGCCTGTGGCCTTTTTGGCCGTGGCCTCCAGCATCTTGGCCCCCGATATCCTGCGGAGTGACCAGGAGGAGGCCGAGGGGCCGCAAGCCGAGGAGGACAAGCCAGACGGTCAGGCTCACGAGCCAGCACCCGTGCCTGCGAGCCACGTGGGCCGCGAGCTGACCCGCAAGAAGGGCATCCTTCTGCAGTACCGCCTGCGTTCTACTGCCCACCTCCCGGGCCCACTGCTCTCTGTGCGGGAGCCGGAGCCCATGGACGGCTCAGCCCTGGAGCACAGTGAGGAGGACGGCTCCATCTACGAGATGGCTGATGACCCCGACGTCTGGGTGCGCAGCCGGCCCTGTGCCCGGGACGCCCACCGCAAGGAGATCTGCTCGGTGGCCATCATCTCCGGAGGGCAGGGCTACCGCAACTTCGGCGGCGCCCCGGGCGGCAGTGGGAAACCAGCCCTGTGTGGGGAGACGGACAGCGCCCTCCTCATCTGGCAGGTGCCCTTGACGCTATAGCCCCCACCCAGGCCACGCAGCCAAGCCAGGCTCTCGGCCTGCTGTGGACCCGCCCAGCGGTCCAGGGTCCCCAGGGAGCACTGGGTGGCAGTGCCTTCCAGGGACCTGCACGGCGCCATGCGGACGGGCCTGGAACTCTGGTAACTACCTGAGCAGGGCAGAGGAAAACCTCTTCCTTTTTAAGAAAAAAAAAAAAATTCAGAGTGTTTAGGGGAGTGGTTTGGGTTTGGGGAGAGGGAGGACACCTCTGGAGAAGATGGCCTTCTTTTCAAAAGCAAAAAACACAAAACCTCACAATTGCCTGGCAAGCCCAGTGCCTCTTGTCCAGGCCCGAGCGGGGCTCAGGGGCGGCCACGCACCCTTCCTGGAAGGGTGCGTGTGTGTGAGTGTATGAGAGTGTGTGGGCTGGTGTGTGAATATATATAAATACGTATATATGGTGTATATTATATGTGTATAAAGTCTGTACATATTGGAGCTCTGGGAGATGCTGGAATAAAAGGCAAGAATAACGTCAGTCCTTGGATTGAGGGTTGTTTTTTTGTTTTGTTTTGTTGTTTCGAGATGTGATGGGCGAAGAGACAGAGCAGCTGTCACTGGATAGGGGTTGTTCTGGAACCAGCAGGAAGGATCCAGGCCAGGCACCGCGAGAACAGGCCCTAGAACTGTGCTGTCTGGTGCAGTCGCCGTTGGTCACATGTAGCTGTTTAATTTTTTAATTAATTAAAATGAAATAAAATCACAGATTCAATTGTTCAGTCCCATTAGCCACATTTCTAGTGTGGCTCAAGGTGCCCAGGTGGTGAGTGCCAACCGCATTGAACAGCACAGGTACGACTGTTTCCATCACCCCAGAAAGTTCTCTTCTGCTCGGGGAGGGGCTCTTGGGAGTTTCTTTTCTGAAAGTTTTTGGAAGAGAAGGCTGGGCCCCAGCTCTGGAATGGTGTGGAGGCACAGGCCTTGGCATCCATCTGGCAAGCCTGGGAGGAAAAGAAACTGAAGGGCTTCACTGTGTGGAGGGTGAGGGTCTGGGGCTGTTGGTAAGGGCAACAGAGCCACGAGGGAGGGGGCTGAGGCCCCTGGGTCTGAGGGAGGATGGGGTGAGTTCCAGGGGCTGGGAGCAGAGCCCAGGCTGTGGGGTGGGATTGGCAGGTGGGGAACTGGCTCAATATCCATCCTTAAGTTTCTGGAGCTGCTTATAGAAAAAACACCAAAACCCAAACCCACCACCCCGAAGGGAAGTGTTCCCTCCATCTTCCCACCCAACCATCCACCTCTCTGTCATCTGTCGGCGTGTCTGTTTGCCCACCACCCACCCACCCACCTGTCCTCCCTTCCACACGTAACGGCGGCCACACTGGGATACAGGGAGGAGGGAAGCTGAGGCGGGAGGCAAACCTCGAAATGAGACCCGGCCTCACGGCTCGATGCGATTCCATGGGAAGCTCCGCGAACCCAGGCGAAGAGGCGCCAGGGAGGGGACATTTCAGCCGTGTCCCGACTACCCGATGGGACCTCGTGCACTGGAGGAGTCACTTCCTTGTTTGCTCCTTTCACACGCCCCTCGAGCCCCGCTGTACGCAGGCACCATGCTAGTTGCTGGGGCCACGGAGGTGAGCAAGGCCACAGCCAGCCCTGCCCCTTGTCCTCAGGAAGTACATGCTTAGCGGGTAGGGCAGGCGTGAGCCAGTGGGCGAGGGCTGGGGGAGGTCAAGGGTGCTGCAGGGACGGGGAAGGGCCTTGTGGAGGGAAAAGCCTGTGCACAGGTTGGCTTATTCCTGGCGGGGGGTGGGGTGCGGGTGAGTGTTGCAGCATGGTTGCCCAGGAGGAGGAGGGGAAGCTGTGTCTGGAGGAATCCTGGCCCTGGACACTGGCCAACTACATCCACTCCAGATGAACCCATCTTCTCTGGACCTCAGTTTCCCATTTTGTATCAAAGGGAGGCTTGTTACCTCCAATGGGAGAGGAGTGTCCTTTCTAAGTACAAATGGGATAAAGAACATATCTTGGGCTTCCCTGGTGGCGCAATGGTTGAGAGCCCGCCTGCCGATGCAGGGGACACGGGTTCGTGCCCTGGTCCGGGAAGATCCCACATGCCATGGAGCGGCTGGGCCCGTGAGCCATGGCTGCTGAGCCTGCGCGTCCGGAGCCCGTGCTCTGCAACAGGAGAGGCCACAACAGTGAGAGGCCCGCGTACCACAAAAAAACAAACAAACAAACAAACAAAAAAAACATGTCTTCATTTTCATTGCTCAAGTTAATTACTGAGTGCACTGTCTGGGTGGGGCTCCCCGGGGGAGCTGGACGGGACTTTTCCTGGGACAGCGACTGGCAGGTAGAGGCCGCTTGGGACAACAGACAAGCCTGGAGTCTAGGATCCGGCAGGCCTGCATTCACGTCCAGCTCTGCCACAGCCCTGCCGTGTGTCTTCCAGGGCATCCCTTCACCTCCAGGCCTCGGTTTCCTCGCCTCTAACATGGGGACGATGATGCCTTGAAGAATTACCGAGGACAAGTGTTAACAGGTCCATGGAAAGCACCAGAATGGTCCTCCAGCAGCGGCTCTGTGATGATTGCTTATGTCGTCGCAGCCTGCCTTGTTCCAAACGATTTGAGGCAGGCTGTTCATATTAAGAAGTCTCCCCCTTTTGTGCAGGAGTTAGTGTCTGAGAGCTTTGCGGGTCTGTTAGATCCTAGCCCTGCAGATCGCTCCGCTGAAGAGGACCCGGGAGATGTGATGGGGCCCGTGAAATCTGTCACTGAGCAATTGAATGACTCTGCTACTGTAGTGAAATTATCATATCAGTCAACGGCTCCTCTCTCGAGTCTCTGACAACAGAGCGAGGGAGGAGCGGGGGGCGTCGGAAACGGCTCCCGAGTCGAGTGGAGGATGTGCCTCGCATAGGAGAGGAGAGGCCCTCACTCTATATTCAGCAGAGTAATAATAACCGCAAGTGCTCTGGGTGTGCCGGCTCGTTTCATCCTCGTAGCCGAGCCCTGAGTAGCGGCTCTGTTTGCCTCATTTTGCCGGTAAGGGATCTGAGGCTCAGGGAAGTTAAGCAGCTTCCTGAAAAGTGTCAAGGCCAAGACTGAGGTAGGTCTGTCTGCCGCCAGAGCCAGACTCTTAGCCACCAGGTGACTCTGCCCCCAAGAGCAAAACTTGGGAGACAGAGTTCCAACTGTGCTTTACCCACTTACTAGCTGTGTGACATCAGGCAAGCACCGTAACCTCTCTGTGTCTCAGGGAGGGGATGGTAGACAGTTCCTGCCATGGGAGCTGGGTACCATTCATTCAGGGTTTATTGAAAGCCTACTATGTGCCAGGACCCGGATCCAGATGGGCACTGGGTAGACTGGTGAACCAGACACCCGGTACGCACCTGCCCCCCATTCTATGGGGGTTGCAGAGGGAACAGAAGATAAATAAGTAAAATGTGTCAGATGGTGTCTGTGCTCTGGAGAGGAATGACACAGAGAAGGGGGTTAGAAAGTACTGGAGAGGGGACTCTGCTGTTAAACCGGGTGGCTGGGGAAGCCTCGCTGACGATGTGACGTTTGAGCAAAGAGCCGAAGGAGGAGCAGACATGAGGCCCTAGAACATTTCGGGCGGAGGGAACAGCAAGTGCAAAGTGCCGAGGCAGGAGGGCAGCTGGAACGGAGGGGGGGGGGCGGTGCGTAGGAGCTGGTCCTGCGTTATTAGGTCAGTTTGTGGAGGGACCTTGCCTTTTCCTTGGTGACATGGGGGGTCATCGGAGGGTTTCGAGCCGAGGAATGATGCCATCTGTCTCTGGCTTTCTAACAATCACTCTTGGCTGCTAAGATGAGGAGACTGCGTGGGGGCAGGTGTAGAAGTGCGGAGGTCAGGAGACCACCTGTTGTAATCCAGGTGCAAGATGCTGGAGGCCGGGACCACCGTAGGCGTGGTGGAGGTGAAGGGCGCCAGTCATTGTGGATGGGTTCTGCTGCTGGAGTCCACAGGGTTAGCTGATGGGTAGGCTGGGAGGGAAAGGGGAGTGAGGGATGACCCCAAGGTGTCTGGCCCGAGCAACTGGAAGGACACAGCTGCCATTTACTGAGGTGGGGGCGGGGGTTGGAGATAGCTGTGGAATGGCTGGTTTTCTAGGGGGAGACCAGGAGTTGGGTTTGGGGCTCATTACTGTTGAGTTGCCATTGGACATCGGAGTGGAGAAGCAGGGGGCGCGGTGGCTCTGTGCGTTTGGAGCTGTCCAGGGAGAGGTCCAGGCTAGAGGCAGGTGTGAGCCTGGCTGTATCTCAGGGGAGCAGAGGAGATGGAGGAGACGAGAGAACAGCACAGGGAAGGCGGGTGTTGGGAGGTCTGGGAGATGAACGCAACACCCAGGGAGCCTGAGAAGGCCTGGCCCAGACCAAGGGGAAAACCAAGAAGGCGAGACGTCCTGGAAGCCACGTGAGCGGGTTGGAAGGAAGAGGGAACGATCTTCCACGTCCAATGCTGTGGAGAGGGTACGACGAGGCCTGAGAACTGACCTTCAGTTTAGCCACGTGGAGGCCATTGGTGACCTTGACAAGAAGAATTCGGGCAGAGTGGTGGGGAATGGCCTGATGGAAGGGGGTTCAAGGTCGAACAGGAGGCGAAGAACTGATTGGTCTGGGCGAAGAGCCCGGGGAGCAGGGTCCAGGGTGAGGCTCTGAGGCTGAGGCAACCTGGGTGGTCCTTGGGGCCCCTGTGGTTGGGATGGAGGGAGTGATAGGCGTGGATGCCATAGCTCCGAGGGCCCAGAGCATATCAGACCATGTGCCTTAGCCCCTTGCCCTTGCCTGAGGGAAAACCACTCTTTTCTTTACCCCCGATGAGCAGATACAGCCTCCAGATGAGACCCTCATTAGGAGGCAGCTGTGACCTGGACACGTCTCCCTGCTGGGGTTCTGTGCAGCTGCTGATTGGGGATCTCAGGCTGATGGCAGGCTGCTCGCCACCCACCCATGTGTGCCTCAGCCTGCTCTCTCCCTCCTGCTGTCCTTCCCTGCACACAAGGACACTCACCACTTGGGCCATCGCAGACAAGCTGGTCCAGACCGTCCTCTTCCCTGCTGTCCCCATCCCTCTCCCACCCTGGTGGGCATGACAGGGACACAGATCCCTGCCCACGGCTCTGTCTCCCTTCATCTTCCTGACTTTCTCCTGGACTTGTGAGGCCCAGGGTGTGGGCTGGGAGTGCGCTTCCCTCCCCGGGAGCCCACATAGTGTCTATCCTCAGGCTTGTCTCCTCCAGTCTCCCCCATTTCCAACTTGCTGATTAAAATGGGATTTCTGGCCTGGGAAGAGCTGCTCTGTGGCCTGTGGGGGTCTCTGGGCTCAGACGTGGAGCTTTGCTCTTGCTTCATCAAAGGAAGTGACTTGGCCTGGGTTTCCCCAGAAGCAGATCCTGAGACAAGGATTTTGATTCAAACTGGGGACACTGAGATGGGACGTGAGACAGGGATGGGACAGAAGCCAGAGCAGTGTGTGTTAACTGAGCAGGTGACCCATGCTGGGGAGCTCGGGAGACATGCAGAGCCTCAGAATTCCCCAACTTCGGGGTCAGGACACTGGGCATACATCCCCACCTCTTGTCAGTAGGGTCCCTGGCCGAGGCTGCTCCCAGAGCCATTCATTCAGCCCTCCAGCCTGCTTCACTGCAGCCAGAGAGATGGCCTCGGGCCGAGCATCCCCCGTGCCCCCAGTAGCGCATGGACTGCTGTAGTGAGTGCCCAGGAGAGCTGGCTGTGGCTTTTATAATTTTTAAATGTTTTCTTCCCCAACAAAGCCAGGTTTTCAAGAAGATAGTCTTTGTTTTTGGTTTTTTTTTGCGGTACACAGGCCTCTCACTGTTGTGGCCTCTCCCGTTGCGGAACACAGGCTCCGGACGCGCAGGCTCAGCGGCCATGGCTCACGGGCCCAGCCGCTCCGCGGCATGTGGGATCTTCCCAGACCAGGGCATGAACCAGTGTCCCCGGCATCGGCAGGAGGACTCTCAACCACTGTACCACCAGGGAAGCCCAAGAAGATAGTCTTGCTATGGACACAAAAATGTCTAATTTGGAACTCAAAGCTGGTTGTTTCTTTTAGGTTTCATCCCCTATGTCTTAGTCAGCTTGGGCTGCTGTAACAAAGACCATCATTGGGTGACTTTAACAATTTCTTTCTCAGTCCTGGAGGCTGGGAAGTCCCAGATCAAGGTGCTGGATGATTCAGTGTCTGGTAAGAGCTCTTTTCCTGGCTTGCAGGCTGCTTTCTTGCTGTATCATCATGTGATGGAGAGAAGATGCTCTGGTGTCTCTTCCACTTATTATAAGGGCACTAATCCCATTCATGAGGGCTCCACCCTCATGACATAATCACCTCCCACAGGCCCCACTTCCAAATATCATCACATTGGTGGTTGGGACCCACATTCAGCCCATAACAACTTCTCTCTCCTCCCTTGCAACACACACACACACACACACACACACACACACACACACACACGCTATCTGGCATTGTTTTAGTGGGGTGGGGGCCAGGGAGATGTTGACTAATCAAGATTTATAGGGGATGAAAATAAACCTCGGGCTTATATCTCAAACACATCACCTCGCTATACAACTGGGTACTTTGCACTAGAATCACTGGGGATATGAAATTGTTCTTGTTCTCATGGAACATGCAGTCCAGCAAGCAGGGTACTGGTGCCAAGGAGATTCAATTGAGGGAGGCTTTCTGGAGGCAGTGAGGTGTGGTGCAGCAGATTCAGGCTTTGGAGTGATGCAGATTTGCGTTTGAATTTTGGCTCTATCATGTATTTACTATGCGGCCTTAGACAAGGGACAGGCTTCTGTACTTCCACGTCCTCAGCTGAATAAATGGGTTAATAATGCCTTCCTTGCAGGGTGGCTGTGAGCGCTTAGTAGATGTTAGGTATTAGCTATTACTATCATTACTACATCTTCTAGTCCTGCTGCTACTGCTACAAGCATTATTTCAGTGAATCTTCAAACTTAACTGGAAAAGGGGACTTCCCTTGTGGTCCAGTGGTTAAGACTCTGCGCTCCCAATGCATGGGGCCTGGGTTCGATCCCTGGTCAGGGAACTAGATCCTGCATGCCACAACAAAAAGATTCCACACATGGCAATGAAGACCCTGCATGCTTCAGGTAAGACACAGCGCAACTAACTAAATATTAAAACAAAAGAAACAAACAACAACAGAAAAACCAAAAACCAAAACTAACTGGAAAGGGAGGGAGATGAAGAAACCGAGGCTCAGAGGGAGCAGTAAGCTGCAGTGCACACAGCCCGGGGAGGGAGATGAGGATGGGGGGGCAGAGTCTGCCATTCTGGGAGGGCTGGCTCCAGGAGGGACTGGGGCTGGGCTAGGGGTGGGGGCTGTGTTCTGGCCCAGGCTCTCCTGGCCTGTTGCCAAATCCTAGGCCCAGCTCAGGGGAAGCTCAGCTGTCCCTCCCTGAGGCCAGAGCCACGTGGGGCTCCTTTTTGTCCTGTCTGAGGGGAACCAGCCCTCCTGACACCAGCATGTTTCGTGTGACCCTATGAAAGTCCAGTACACACACATGTAAGCTTGCCCCATTATTCCTTAGAGGTCGCAGAACCTCTGAAACCTGCTTTCTTGTGGGTCTGATCCTGCTCTCTTTAGACTGCCATGCAGGTGCATGTGTGTTCGTGTGGGCGGGGTCCACACGAGGACGGAGTCAGCTTCAGCCGCAAAACATGAGGATGTTAACAGCACTGACTGTCTTGATGGGCAAGACAGAGCCAGACGAGAATGTTCCAGGTCTGATGGGGGAGAGGTACTTGTTCTCAGGGAGCTCCCAGTCTGATGGAGGACTCACAGCCTTTCTCACCTAGTTTGATGGAGAAGTTGCGACTAGCAACAGGGAGACATGGGCCTGTTCTAGGGAACCCCAAACTTGATGCGGGAGACCCAGCCCAACTCTCAGGGATCTGCCAGTTTGATGGGGAAGATGCAGTTTCTCCCCAGGAGGAGACCCTAGTCTGATGGGGGAGATCTATCTCTTCCCTCGGAGGATTCTCCAATCAGATGGTGGAGACCCCCAGCCTGAAGTGGGAGATAATCCCTTGCCCTTGGTGAGCTTCCAGTCTGACAGGGGAGGCAGGACCCTCAATGTGAAGAGATCTGATAACAAGACACAACAGAAACTTCTTCACAACACAGACCTAATTACAGCGCTGCTGAACTGCTCTCAACCCCTCATATACACTTTCCTGGGGAAATAGCAGATAGCAAGAATGTGTAAATTGAGGACGATTAATATAATTACCTGAGCTATTTCTTGTTATCTTTTCATATCAACAGAAACCACAAACCTTTCCTGTTGAGAAGCCTGGCCATTATGGGCTCTCTCCCCCAGGCAGACAGCTGGCTCCTTCTCTGCAGGGAACAGATTCTTACAGGTGCCCCATCCTGGAAGCCAGCCCCTCCGACGGATGGGCAGGCTGTGTGGTGGAGAGGGTGCTGGGCCTTTAGTCAGGAGATGTGGGTTTGAGTTTTGTCTCTGTCACCACTTTGCGTGTGACCCACGGGTCCCCACCTCTGTGAGCCCAAGTCCTGCCCAATAGTAATGCAGAGGTGCTGAGCTCTCGTCCAGGTCCAGGCACCGTATTAAGTGCGTTATAACCTTGATGGCAAGGAATCGGCACAACCACCCCCCAAGGAGGTTCTGTTGTTATCCCCACTTTACAGATGAGGAAACTGAGGCTCAGAGAGGTGAAGTCACTTGCCCAGGGTCACACAGCACAGAAGAGGACCCCAGGGCTGTGGCCTCCCATACCCTTAACCCTGCATTCCCTGCCGCCCTATCCTCAACCCCTGTCCCAGCCCCGCCCCCTCCCTCTGCTGCCTGAGGACAGAGGTGTGAGAACAGGGGCCCAGGTGCCAGTGCAAGCCACAGAATGTTTGCGGACCTTTAGCTTCGGTTTCCTCTTCTAGAACGTGGGGATAGTAACAGCACTGATCACATGAGCTGTTTTGAGGATGAAATGAGTTAATTCATGTAAAATGCTCCGAGCAACCCCTGGCCCACCGTGAGCCCTCATTAACTGGCTTATTATCTCACACAGGAGCCCTGCCAGGCGTCTGTATCTGAGATGCCCCTCTTTAGAGCGTTAAACGTGCCAGGAACGTTGTGAGCCCTTAGCACCTCCTTTAGAGAGGCGTAGCTCGGGGAACTCAGCAGTGTGTGCAGAAAGTCTTACTGGTTCTGCTGCCTCAGGACACAGAGAAACTGGTTCCTCTCACCAAGTGTTTTTGGAAAATAAGGACAAAGTGCAGTGAAAACTGTCCTGATAGGTATCACATTGTGAGCTGTTTAAGGGGTCCATAAAATAGGCAGTTTAAGTTTGCAGAAAACATACCTGTGCTTGAGCAAGTGATACCCCAGAGCAGGCTTCATTCATTGCTGTGCCCCAGGCTCAGGGCGGGGCCCCGGAGCAGATACAGTCCTTGCCCTCCTGGAGCTAAGCCCCTAGCCTCGAGGCCAACACAGGTGTGAAAAGAAAAGGTCCTTGGAGACCCAATGTGTCTCCAAGACACATTGAGAGAAAGCTGGTTTGGGGGGGTGGGTCTCACAGCTCTGGGGCCTCCCACTTGCTGGTCTCAGTTTCACCTGTTGTAAGATGGTGATAACAGTTCCTTATCCTGGGCTGCTGCCAGGAGTGAAGGAGCCGTGTGTGGAAAGCACTCAGAACAGGGCCTGCCCACTCAGTGGTAGCTGTTTTTAATTGAATGATATTAACAATGGGGCTGATAGGTAGTGAGCATGGGGGTATATGCGGGCAGGGAGGTGGGGCTGGGGAGCATCCTCTTCCAGGGCCCCATCTGGAGGGAAGGGAGATCCTGGGAGCTCAGCTGCAGGGGAACAGGGCACCACTGTGAAGCTGGGCTCTGTTGGCAAACCCAGGGCTGGGGGCTCCTGGTTCCAAGGGTTGTGGTCAGGGTCTGTGGCCCAGGGTGATTAGGGCTCCCTCAGCTCCGTTCCAGAAGGCCTCCAGAGTTCTTTGAGCCTGAACCTAACTCTGACTGACAGACACAATTTTATCCCCCTGTTATTTCTGCTAAATTAGGTGACCGGGCCTTTTTCTTTGGCAAATCCAGGGACATACATTTGCATGCTATTTTGCATAAATCAGGGATCATTTGCATCAATTTGCATGTTTCTCTGGATATGAGGTTCAAGAGGCCCAAACTCAATGTGTGTGAAATGAAATGAGTATGTTGAGTCCAACCCCTCTGAGCTGGCCTGAACCCCACAGGCAGGGATGGAGGAGCTCAGAGGGGCCAGTGCTCTCCTGGGGATGGTTAGACGAGGGAAGGACACTGGGGCCAGCTCCTCCAGGCATGCTCAGGACTGGGGGCCTGGGTATGAAGAAGCTGAATCGGCTGAGATGAAACCACAGGGCAGGGTGTCCTTGGAACACAGCACAGACCTTGGAACAGGTTGAGACATTGGGGAGTGGTGGTAACCTGTCTTAATAGGGCCTCATTATTGAGCACCTACTGTGTGTCAGGCACTGTACTAGCTTTTCTACATGTGAGTCCATTTTCTCCTTAGAGCTATATGAGGTGGGTAATTATCAACCCCATTTTAGAGATGAGGAAACTGAGGTGCAGAGAGCCAAAGGGACCCATTCAAGGCTTCAAGGCTGGTCTTTGGAGGCCCTGGACTCAAACACAGGCCAATTTGGTTCCAGAACCTTTCTGCTCTGATGAGGGAGAGTGAGAAACCCCACCTTTGACAGCTCAAAGAGTCCCCCTCGGAGCCCCCGAGCATTTCTTTCCCAGAGAAAGGCCTTCTCCTCTTCTTTTCCCATGTTTCACTGGACTGCCTCATGGGGAAAGACCTGTAGGAGCACCAGTGCCTCCAGAATGGCTTGGCTCCCATGACAACAGATACACAACAGCCCAGTCATAGGACCCTCCCCCTGACAAGGGAGGGGGTCGTGGGGAGGTCCAGCTTCAGGCCCAGCCCCTGGCACAAGGCCTGGCACTGAGCAGGGCCTCCATGAGTGCTTCTGGAGTTAATTCACAGCTGAGTGGACATTAGGGGGCATACCTACTGCCATTGTTTGCTCAATCCTCCCAGGATGGGTTCAAAATGCTGAAGATTCTTTGGCACTGTCCCCATTGAGAAGTTTCTTACCTTCCTCTTGAATCTGAGTCTGTCTTTCTGCTTGACAATGGAATATGATGGACGTGACACTATGCCATTTCTGGGCCTGGTAGCTTCTTCTTTCATGCTTTCGGGAGCCCTGAGCTGCCGTATGGGAAGTCCAGCTACCCTGCTGGAGAGGCAACTGGGGCAGACCCACAGAGACAGAGAAGACCTGAGAGAGAGTCCTGGCCTTGGGCACCACGCACTCAGGTGAGCTGTCTTGGATGCTGTTGCCTGGTCAAGTCCCCAGATGACTACAGATCCAGATGATGTCACATCGAGCAAAAGAACCACCAAACTGAACCCAGTCAACCCACAGAATCATGACATCATCAAAAAGGGTGTCGTTCTAAGATGCTAAACTTTGGGATGGTTCATTTTCTGTAACTACATGCCTCCTCCTCTTCTGGTAGTAAAGGCAACCTTTTGGGTTGCCCCTTTGCCTGCTCTCCTGATGCAGGTGCCAATCCTATTAACACCTTGTTCCTTCAGTCCCAGGAATGGGTTGGGACCCAGGCCTAGTCAATGTAATATTAAGCCACCTGGCAGTAGTGATTGGCTCAGAGATGGGCATGTGACTCTAGATGAACCAATCAGGGCCCTTCCCTGGGCTTTATATATTGATGCTGGGTGAGAGAAGCTGTTTCTTCTGAGGTTGCTAAACTGGGACCCACATGAATCCAGAAGTTGTCTGTGGTCATGTTCCCCACCCCCATCCCCACACCAGCTCGTTGTAGAACAATTCCAGCTGCCATGGGAGAGGACAGAAAAGATGGTGTGGTGACATCATTGGACCAGCCCTTCCTCTGGACTCTTCCAAGTTTCATGAGCCGATAAATGTTCTTTTATCTCTAAGCTGGTTTGAGGTGATTTCTGTCACTTGAACAGATGGGACACACATCATACTGACTCCACTTCTTGGCATTATCAAACTTGTTGTTCTGTCTCAGAGGCTTGGTCCTCATGGGAAAGGAAAGCTATACCTGCTCTGTCCAGGCCCCGGCGTTGGGCCCTTTACCCTATTCTATTACTGACTCCCAGCACTGCCTTCAGGGAGGTGGATTCTGACCATTTTGCAGGGTTGGAGCGGGTCACAGGCCGAGGGGCAGACCCCCACCCAACCTCTCTCTTCATGTGGCAGCTCTGCTCTGGGGCAGAGCAAGGCAGAGACCAGGCGGGGGAAGAGCGGGGGAGGCAAGGGAATCCCATTAATTTTTCCAGGCTTAAATCAATTTAATGGGAGCCTCCAATGACTCTGATTTGATTTTTCATTTTCACTATTACAATTATCAGCTGATATTACCGGCAGCTCTAGCTTGAAATGGGACAGCACAGCAGAGGCTGTCAAAAAGGGAAGAGTACCAGATTACACCAATTATCTAATATTTTGCTAATTAGACACCCAATGCATCTCTTTCATTTACAGCGAGGGGAAAAAAAGCCTTCGTGCTATCATTGTTATTCTTCTTTGCTGATCAGTGGTTATCACGTACCCCAGCTTGTGGGTTTTACATCCCAAGGAGATCTTCCATTTCCAGAATCTTTCATCCCCACGAAACTGCCTCATGTGGAGTCAGGGAATTCCTGAAGTCTACCTTTATTCCTTTGTGCTGCTCTCTGAGGAGACGGAGCGCAGGTGGTTCAGGTGTGCTCAGGCTCCATGGGGTGACACTGTGTCGGGGTGCAAGATGCATGGTAAGTAGTGTCAGGCACCTCCAAACCTAAGAGCAGGTGCCTTAGAGGAGGACCTTGGAAGGAATTGGGCTGGAACATTGTTTAGAGTCAGAAACCTTCCTTCTTCTTTACAGATGGTGAAGGGGCTCGGAGAGAGGGTGTGACCCAGCTAAGGGGCCACAGAGAGTTGTGGCAGAGCTGTGCCTGGACCCGGGGTCTCCTGATCTCCAATATGACAGATTTTCCACCCACTGCATATGGCCAGTGTGAACTCAAGGTCGTTGAAGTCTCCCATGCAATTGACGATTGGTAAGAAGGAAAACATGGTCAACGAATGTGTTCAGGTGTAGCCATCCGTCTGCAGGCTCACATGTCTGCACAGCTGCCCCTCCTTAGCACATGGTATGGTAAGAAGAGCTTAGCTTTGGGGTCAGAAATACTGGGTTCAGATCCTGCATCTACCACTTACCAGCTACGTGACCTTGATCAAATTCTTCAACCCTTTGAATCCCAAAGGGAACAGAAAGCCCAGAATGAGAGAAGTCTCATGAAAATCAGGAGTCACTCGTTTATCCCATAGACCCATTTTCCAAATGGATACACGAAGTCAGTGAAGGGGCTTCATTATTTTATTTCAGTAATAATAGTAACTGCTACTGTTTACTGAGGACCCACTACGTCCAGGCTTGTGTCAAATGCTTTATGTGTATCTCATTTAACCAGTGCCAGGAAGTGGGATTGTCATGCCCATTTTACAGCAGAGAAGAGTGAGGCTCTCAGAGGTCAGGTGACTTGACTTCTGGGGTACATGGCAAAGCCTGGATTGAAACCCAGCTTGTTTTCAGGGACCTTTAGGTCCCCTGGGTCCTTCAGTCTAAGGAGGATGGAATGCATGGTGGAGGTTGGGGGTGGCGGAGACCACAGAGGAGGGACAGCTTGCCTTGGAGTCACCAGCCACAAGCCCTTTCACCTCTCCCTAGATTCTGATTCGTAGAGCTCAGGGCAGCTGCTCTCAGAAACGTGGTCAGCTCTGCTGACCAGTGTGCTCATCAGAGCCAGTGGTCATCTATTTAAGACGTTTCCCAGGGCCCTGTGCCAGCTGCTTAATGATACGGGGGCAGTTGGCCTCATGTTCAGAGTGTCCTGGGGTGAGCCGGGGAAGGGTGTCAGTGCGTGACCCGACCGCGGTGGGGTTCCTGCTCCGTCATGGTCTGGGGCTGTGAGTGACCACCCCTGGTCACTGCCGCCACCCCGTGGCCACACTCCAGGACTTCTTGGGAAGGAGGGTGTGCCGTGGCCTTCAGTGCCTGAGTTCCTTGGAGTTAATTTTGTAAGTGACGGGGATAAGACTTTCTTTTGTGCCTGATAATGGCTCAGCCCTGCGGCAGCATGCCCCCAATTTGGCTAATGAACTTTTCTGTTGGTAAATGAGATTTTTAAGATGGGAAAGGAGGATAGGCAAGGGAGGCTGCAGCAGCATTCCAGGTGAGTGAGGGTCCGGCTCCGAGGGAGGAGGTTTCGTGGTTGATGGGAGAGCTGTTCCTTAGGAGGCGGGATGGATGGATGGATGGGGGTGAGAAAAAGTCAGGAATGGCATCCTTTTTTCTGGTTTGTGCAACTGGCCAGAGAATGGTCAGCCTTGCCAATTCATTCATTCATTTATTCACTCATTCATTCAACACACACACACACAAACACACATTGCTCACCTATTTTTTTAAAAAAATTTATTTATTTATTTAGGCTGCGTTGGGTCTTCATTGCTGTGCGCGGGCTTCCTCTAGTTGGGGTGAGCAGGGGCTACTCTTCATTGCAGTGCGCGGGCTTCTCATTCTCTTGTTGCCAAGCACGGGCTCTAGGCATGCGGGCTCAGTAGTTGTAGCGCACGGGCTTAGCTGCTCCACAGCATGTGGGATCTTCCTGGACCAGGGATTGAACCTGTGTCCCCTGTATTGGCAGGCGGATTCTTAACCACTGTGCCACCAGGGAAGTCCCTCGTATATTTCCCAAGTCCTGGGTGCCAGGTACTGGGACTAAAACCATGAACAGAACAGACCAAATCCCTTTCTCACAGAGCCAACATTCTAGTAAGATTTAGTCTTCAACTCGGGAGCCATGTAGAAACATAAAATGTGGAGCCTTGGGTTCACTGGATCTTAAAATCAGAGACTCTTCACTCTAATTCTATTAACTTCCATTAAGTGAGTGCTGACCCACGCAACGTCTCATTCAATCCTTGCAATGACCCTGAGGTGGGTTCTAGGGTTCTCCCCATTTTACAGATGGTACCACTGAGGCTTAGGGAGTTTTATAACATGGCCCCTAAATGGCTGAAGCCAGGATTGATCAGGCCTACCTGACACCTCTCCTCTCCTCTGCTGCCTCCCTCATCTTACAAATTGGGTACCTTCCGACAGGCGTGTTTGAGCATCCCAGAGCCTCCACTGGATCCTTCAGATGCCGTCTGTGGCATGTCTTGGATGAGGCAGCCCCCGCTTTGGCTCCATGCTCATTCTTATCCTGATCCCAGGCCCTCAGGCCCCTCCTCCTCTGCCCAGCCCCTCCCTACCCACTCCAGCTTCTTCTGTCTCCAGCTGACTGGCTCCTTCTCTTCCGGTCTCAGCCAGATTCTTGGAACAGACATCTCTGTGGCTCTCATCCTTTGTCTTCAATCTGCCGGGTCTGCTTATGTTGACTTCAGAGCTATCTTGGGTCATAACAAGGCAGGAGTGATAATGATAAAAACAACATAATCGCTGGCCCTATGGTGGGCTTGCTCTGTGCCACACGCTGCCTCATTTCATCTTCCCAGTGTTGTTAATCCCAGAAGGTAGATGCTTCCATTCTGCAGACCGGGAAATGAGGTCCAGGGGCTTGCAGCTAGTAAGTGGCAGAGCTGGGATTTGAACCCAGGACTGTGGCTCCAAAGCCTACATGCTTAATCAGCATTGTGCGGAGTTGGGAAGCTGGGTGAGAAACCCCCCTGGGTGAGGCTGCAGAAGGTGAGTCTGACCTGCTAGCAGCTGCCGGGTTTGCAGTGCAGGGAGGTGGGGGGAGGAGCCTGGAGTGGCTGCTGACGGAGCAGCCAGCCTTGTGGTCCGAAGCAAACTGCGCCCTTTCCTCCCTCCTCATACAGGTATTACTGGGGTGTCATCTCACTGTGATCCCCCAATCTCAAGTCGGCTTCCCTCCCAATCTTACTTTTATCGCACTGATCAGTACCTAAAACTGTCATGACTTACTGGTGTACTTGTTTTCTCTTCCCCTCTAGAATGAAAGCTCCAGGAGGGCAGGGCCTCGCATTGTTCCCCTGGCTGAAGCCCTGACACCTATGAGCCTGTGCTGGGTCCCGTATTCATCTGCAGAGAGGACGATGAATTTTCTTTGGAAGAGACAAAGTACCCCAGCCCCTTGACTGTGGTAAGGCCTAAATGTGGGCCTGCGCCCATCTAGTCATTTCAGATCCAATGATTGAGCAGAAGCAACAACCAGTCGGGCCCACATCACCTCTTCCTTCCATCCCAGAACGGACGCTGTCCCCACTCCACACGAGCCCAGACCCCAGCTGTGATGTCAGTGTGGCTGCCCCTGGGATCCCGGCCTGATTTGCCTTTAAATTTTACAACCTTGTTTATGGAGCCCAAGGCCCGTGCATTAAAGACCACGTACTCCACTGAACACTTATGGCTGCAAATGGCTCCCAGCGTGGGCAGGGGAGGGGGCTGTGTGCAGATGGGGTGGGGTGGGTCCGGGGGAGACCTGTCAGCTCTCAGCCTTGGCTTCTCCCTCTCAGAATTCTTCCCTTGGCTGACTCGCTACATCTTTTTCTTGGGCATCCCTCAGTTCAACCATTCCCCCACAGTGACCATGCAGCTTGTGTCTGGGCGCTGTGTTAAGAGTGGGGTAGGGACTTCCCTGGAGGTCCAGTGGTTACGACTCGGTGCTTCCACTGCAGGGGGCACGGGTTCAGTCCCTGGTCGGGGAACTAAGATCCCGTATGCCAAAAGAAAAAAAAAAAAGAGTGGGGTTAGAGGTGGGCAGGACGCCTGCCACTGCCATAGGTGGCTTCAAGAGATGAGGATTTGGGGGATGGCTGGGGGACTGCAAAGCCAGAGTGTGATTTCGGGCAAAGCCCCGCAGGGAGCAGCCTCGGCCTGATTCCCCGGGGGACTCTGGAGTATAAGTTACACCTCACGGTTGGTCTCAGCTGGTGACCTGTCAGTCTCTGGCCAAGGGCCAGCCTTGGGCTTGCACAGGCCCAGGCAGCTCAGCTCTCTGTAGACGTGGGCAGAGCAGCCCAGCTTCTGCAGGAGAGCTGTGGGTGCAAACTTCACAGGGGGAGGCCAGAGTCAGCGGGGAGGCTCACGGAAGCTGCGAAGGGGCTCCGTGGGGGTCCGGGAAGCACCCAACTGTCTTCGCGACAAGTGTCAGTGAGTTCATGAGCAGGTGGCAAAAGACAGTCTGGTAAACAGACGACACAGAGTGACACTCGTGACCGTTAATAAAAACCACTCACATCTGTGAGCGCTCAGAATGTGCCTGGTGCCACCCTGTGTGCGGTGCTTGTCCCCTGACCCCTCACGATTCTCCTTGGCAGACACTGTGATTATTATCCTCCTGTTACAGGTGAGGACATGGAAGCACAGAGAGGTTACGTCACTTGCCCAAAGGCACACAGCTAGCCAGTTCAGAGCCAAGCCTTGGACCCCAGAGCCTACACTTAAAATAGCTGGGGGTTTCAGGGGAGCTCATATGAGAAGCCCTTAACCCAGCCTGGGTAGAGGGTCAGGGAAGTCTTCCTGGAGGAGGGGGTTCCTGGTGGCAACTTCCTGAACCCTGTTTTTCCTGTTGGTTGATCATTCAACAATTATTCACTGAGCTCATGGGGATCCTGCTGTAGGCCTGGAGGACCACAGAGAAGGGGCCTGGGAGAAATGATCCTGAGGAAATGGACATTTCTGACTCTGGGTTCTGGGAAGACAAGGGGCAAAGGGGCAGCAAGGGTGTCCCTGGAGCCTCACCCTGAGGAGGGGGAGGGATTCACAGGCCTGGTGTATTGGGGGGGGCAAGACTTGGGCTGCTTTTCCACAGGAAAAAACCCCACATTACTGAGCCCTTACAAAGTGCCAGGAGCCACCCTGAAAACAGTCCTGGGGGTGTGGCTTTATCATCTGCAGGTTCAGAGGAGGAGACTGAAGTTCAGAGGGGCTGCCTCGGGGCAGGACAGCTGGTAGGGAGCTGAGCAGATGCCGGGTGTGGAGATGGGAGGAGCAGAGGGGACAGTCGTGGATCGATGGCTGCTGGGCACAGAGGAAGGAACAGAAAGTTAGACGGCTTTTAGAGGCGCTGGGAGTCTGCAGAGATGGTTCCCCCGTTGTCCCAAGGTGCTTGTAAATTGTCGCTTCTGCCTGCATCAGACTTGGAGGAGAGCGTCTGGCCTCGCGCCTCTGTGTTTCCACATCCTGAGAACCTCAGCTGCTCAGAAGCTCCAGATACCCCCACCTTGTCAGATGCTCAGGCCCTGCAGGAAGGTGCCTGCCGCCTCCTCTTAGCTGTGGAAGGTCAGAGTCAGGAGGGACCGGGCATGGGGACACACCTGGGTTCTAACATCTCCGCTGCCTCCAGCCAGCCAGTGACCAGGGCCTGCTGTGGTCCTCTCTGAGCCTCTGTGTACTCAACTGTACAACAGGTATCCTAAGCCTCTCAACCCGCCCAGGCCTTGCAGGGGGGCAGGATTTCCCGTCGCAGGCCTGGGAGACACATGTGGGAACCAAACGCTGGCCGATTTAGTGCGGGCAGCCCTGGGCAGGACCTGTGAGGGAGAGGGAAGGAGGAGGGGCCGTGCCTGCCCACGTCTTTTGGTTCTGACTAGGCACCCGAGAGGGAGGCTCCTGGTGCTGGGAAAGAGGCCGGGCTGCAAGCTCTCCAGCCCAGCTGCGGGCGAGCTGCTCAGCCTGCCCGAGCCTCGGTTTCTCCAGAGTTCAGGTTCAGTCACCACAGCTGTCGTGATGTTTGTTTCTTGGTGTCCAAGGGGAGGGAACTTCCCTGATCTCCTATTTCTTTCTTATTTTAAAAAATATTAATTAATTTATTTATTGGTCTGAGCTTTCTGGAAGAGAGTGCTTCTATATTGTGTTAAGACCCCTAGCAGTTAGTAGCCTTTGACTCCCAGCAGTTTTACTTCTAGGAATCCATCCTTAAATGATGGGGACCACCCAGTAAAGAAACATGAAGTTGTCCAGTGCTGTGTTACTTGTAGAAGGGGAACCCTGGTAACACTGCGTTCTCAGTTGCTCATCTACCAATGGCAGTGTGCAAAAAGTGCAGCTCTCTTTATCGCTCTAAGCCTGAGCTTAATTTCTATTTCAACTTTCCATTCTGACCAGGGGCAGAAACCTAATCTCTGGCTCAGGCTCCCCATGCCCGCTGCCTCTTTGCCTCCTTGGGTTGCCCTTGGTCTTGTGTGGTTGTTAGTTCTTGATTCATTCAATCGCTGCCTGTCCCCCGCATTCCTCTCCCACCTTGTGGCTTTCTGTGTGTGTGGGAACATTCTCCTTCTGGGAGGTAGGGACCTTGCAGACAGCAAGCTCAGGCCCTCTGCCTGGACCCCGCAGGCAGACATGTCTTCTGCTCTCATTCTGTGTTGATGCAGGGATTGGGGAGTGGCAGGTGGGTCCTCTTTGCCTTAGATTTCCGTAACTTTATAGAGTTTCTGCTAGAATCTAGCGTTTTCCTGCCCTCTCGGATACTCTTGTGCTCAGCCCAGGTATTCTTCCTTAGCTGGTCTGGGGTGAGAATCCTTGCTTTTATACCTTCTTGCCTTCTTCCACATCTTTTGCCTTATGTCAGAAGCCAAGACAGTGCAGGTGTCTGGACTGGGTGTGAGGTGGGGTGGAGATGCTGGTGCATGAAGGAGGATTCTGGGGGGAACTTTGGTTAGAGCCGCAAATAGGAACAGCTAATATTTACTGAGTACTTCCTGTGTGCCAGACGCTATTCTAACCTATTTACATGTATGAGCTCATTAATCTGTGTTAAAACTCACTTTGATTGTTGAAGAAACTGAGGTTCAGACTGGGGATTTGTTTTACCCAAGGTAAAGGGGCTAGGAGGGGTGTTGGTGGTGAGCGAGGGACCGAAGTGGTTTGAGCCCTCAGGGCTGGTTAAGGAGGGGGAAGGAGTTCAGGATCAGCCCCCCTTCCCTGCTCCCTGCTGCCCTTCACCTGGGGACGGCCGAGCTCCCCATTGGCAGATGCATGGGCCAGTGCCCTGCTCTGGTGACTAAGTCTTGGGCCCCCTGGACTTGACCTCAGCTCTGCCTGGGGAGTCGCTGTATGACCACCTCTTGAGGCACCCAGTAGTGGATGAATTTTGCACAGCAGCCTTGGAGGCTAGATTCTTCTAGGATGGGCCTGGGAAACCCAGCCTCCTCCCACCCCACATCCAGCCCCACTCTTGTCTGAGCCGGTGGGGGAGTCCTAAGCACCTACAGTGTACCCTTTCTTTCTATGCTGTCTCAGTGGATCTCACATCAGCCATGTGTTACAATTCACCTTTTACAGTTGAAGAAACTGAGGCTCAGAGAGGTCAAGTCACTTACCCCGGGTCACACAGCCAGTAAGGGGGCAACTTGGAGTTGAACCCCATCTGGTTTATACTGATCACACTCCATCAGGGCTGTGAATAGGCGATGTGATCCCTGCCCTAGATTCTAGCCCTGTCCAGGTCCTCTAGGGGACAGGGCCAGGGTTTGGGTTATGGGATTGGAGGCAGGGAGGAGGCAAAGCCTCTGTGAGCACCAACCTGAGGAACCTGTGTGCTGTCGTCTGATGTATCTGGACAGTTCAGCTGTCGTCTGAACTTCCTACGGGGATTCTCTTAAAGGAACCATGTGAGAGAGAAGGGACAGTGACGTGGATAAGTCTGCTTTGGTTTTCAGGTGATGGGCTCTGGGATCACACAGACTTGGGCTGAAATCCTAGCTCTGCCTGCTGCCGGCTATGTGGTTTGGGACAAATCCTTTGTTATCTCTGAGTCTTGGGCTTCATATCTAGAAAATGGGTATAATGGTGCCTCCCCTGACCCTATAGAGATCACAATGTACAAAGTCCACACATAACTTTTGGCAAATTCATTGAGTCTTTACTATGTACTGGGCACCATCCTAACCCTTCACACCCTTAACTTCATTCGATCTTCACTATGATCTGATGGGGGGATGCTCAGTGAGGTGAATCACCTGCCTAAGGTCACACAGCATGGAGGTGGCAGAGCAGGACTCAGCTGGCCTGTCTGCCTCGAGCGCCCACGGCTCCCCCTGCCCTTCTTGTTCTCTGTCCCTTTCTTGCTCGGGCTGGGGCCCTGGTGCTTCTGGTCCTGTGGTGCCTGCAGAGGAAGCTGACTCAGGGTTTTGCAGGAATTCTCTATCAGCTTCCACGCACTCCTGGTGAGTGTGGGCCACTGAGGGGTGAGGGCCTGGGTCCTCCTGACTCTCCCTGAGACACAACCACCACTTGCCTCCAATCTTTCTTCCCTCCCACCCTCCCCCAGGCCCGTGGCGTTTCCCTGCAGGGATAGTGATGCTTCCCTGTAGTTTGCTCCCCCCTCTTGCAGCCTCGTGGGGGCTGGAGGCTGGCGGTGGGCCCTGGGATCACTCCAGGAGACTCTCCGAAAGCCTTCTAAGCAGGCGGCACCAGCAGGCTCATCACTGCAGAGACCCGTCTCCTGGAGCACATCTGTCTCAGCTTGGGTCCCCCACCCAGAAAGCAGACTCTGAGACAAGGCTGGGTGCAGGTGGTTTATTGGGGACCAGATCCCGAGGACCAGGGGAATAGAAGAGAGATGGAGGCAAGCGTTATCAAGTTAGCCTTTGGCAAGGGGGATCGTGTTCCACCTTGCTGGAACCTTCTGAGAAGACTTAAGAAACACATCTCTGGGGCTTCCCTGGTGGAGCAGTGGTTGAGAGTCCGCCTGCCGATGCAGGGGACATGGGTTCGTGCCCCGGTCTGGGAAGATCCCACATGCCGCGGAGTGACTGGGCCCGTGAGCCATGGCCGCTGAGCCTGCGCTCCGCAACGGGAGAGGCCACGACAGCGCGAGGCCCGCGTACCGGTAAAAAAAAAAAAAAAAGAAACACATCTCTGAACTGTCCACCTAGGGGGCAGAGGGAGAAACATTTACCTGTTGGCTCCTGTCCCCCACTGGTCGAGGTGGGCCTAGGGCTGTTGGCTTCCCACACTTGTGGCTGTGCGTGTGAGTCCTGCTGCAGCTTCGGAAGAGGGGCCAGAAGCGAGGGGTCAGCATCCTCAGTGTTGTGAAGTGGCCCCTACGTGAAGCTGCGTGAGGTCCGCAGCAGTGGCTGGAGAAGGGGCGGGTGCTGGGCGGGGGTGAGAGGACTTGCAGAGCTACTCAGGAGGTGTCCAGTACCAGCATCTCTGCCCCGCCTGGTCATTCCCTCTCCCTTCCCCGAACCCATGGGTACTCAGGAGTACCCTGCTTTGCCAATGGTCTGGAGTTAACAACCACTGCTGGGCTTCCGTTATATAGGTTGTGTGGTGTCCTTCTGAATGTACCCTGTTCTGTCCCAGGTCCTGTGCTAAGCACTGTGACGTATACTTTGAGCCTCACAACTCTAGGGGGGAGGCACTATACCCTCCCCATTTTATAGGGGGAGGAAATGGAGGCTCAGAGAGGTGAAGGCACGTGCTCCAGGTCACACAGCTCGGAAGAGTGGGGTTGGGCTTTGCAGCCAGACCTCTTTCCTGCTGCGGCCCTCCATCAGCTGGTTCGCCCTCCTGCTTTCCTTCCCCATCTCCATCCTCCCTGTCACTGGCGCCAGACCACCCAGTGCGAGGCAGGTAATAGATTTTTCAAGGGAGGGAGGCGTGGGAGAGGCACTGGGTTGAAAGCGGGTGGAGAAATGGGGGGATACAGGAAGTCTGCCGGGTGGGGCTGTATCTTCTCTCAGTCCTGACACCCCTCCCCCATCATGCAGCACCCCCAGTCCCGTCTCCCCACCTCCCCCGCCCCATCCTCCTCCCTTAGACTCCCAGAAGGGCCTTCACGACTCGTCTAGTCCAGGCTTTCAAGGTTCCTTGCAAGGAGGGAAATCCTTTGTTGAAATGATATCTAACATGGACTCCCAGCACACCAAGCGGGTAAAAGTGAATCCGGTCTGGGGGACAGCTGGGGGTCAGGGCCAGAGCTCCACTTTCCCCACTGCCCCTACTCCCCCACCCCCACCCCCACTTCAAAATGCCCCTGAGGCTATTCCAGGGAACCCTGGGGTCCCAAGGAAGCCACTTTGAAAACCCCTACTCTCATCCATGTAGATGGAGAGGAGGAGGCCCAGAGAGGTCCCCTGACCTGCTCAAGGTCACCCAGGGAGTCAGGGGCAGAGGCAAGGCCCAGGCTGCGTGGCATCCAGGGTGTGCGTCCGCTGAGTCCTCTGCATGGCCGAGGGCTCCACGTTGTAAAATTCCCCTTGCAAATGCCAAGCGTGCCCCTGGCGTCGTGTTTGCTCACACCTGCGGAGGCTAGTGCTTCCAAATCCTTATCATTAGAGCGGGGCTCATCACTCCAGGCCTTCCCGCGCCCCACTCTCCAGGCTGAGATAAGGGGCCTTATCTGTCTCAGAGAGCGGAGCTCCTGGAACAGTGGACGTAATAAATGATGTTTGTTGATCAGACCATGTTCACTGAATCTCCTTGAAGAAAAGACATAGAAATAGCTCAGCGGGCCCTGAATGCCCCAAGGTCTGACTTCCCTGGAGACGCGAGGACCAGGCCATGTGAGGTCCTGGAGACCCCTGCCTTTACTGGGCCCCCTTCTCAGTGGGAGCCCGTACGGATGCCCTGACATGACGCAGGGGTGAGCTGGGTCACCAGCAGGCAGGAGGAGTGCCCAGTGTCCAGTTGGCCTCCCTCTGGCTGTGTGTCCCTAAGTCTCTGCTCCTCTCTGGGCCTCAGTTTCCCCATAAGTACCAGAAGCTGTGGGCCTGGACCATCCCTAGTGCCTCAGCAGCTCGGGCAGCCTCTGTCCTCTAAACCCCATTCTGCCTTGGACCCCTTGATGCAGGCGAAGCTTGTGGGCTCCTGACCCCTCTTCTGCATGCCCAGGGACCAGCTGCACACTAGAGCCTTCCCCCCACCTCCGAGGCTCCCACCTGCTCCCCTCCTGGAGGACCAACTCTAAAGGAAGCCCGTCCTTTGTCAGCAGAGCCACCTCTCCAGCAAAGGGCTTTCATCTCAGTGAGCAGGACTTCCCTCCCCATCAGCAGAAACTTCTGGCTGGGGAAGAAACAGCTTCCTGACTCCAAAGGGAGCCTTCAGAGAGCCCAGCCTCTTGTCCTCTAATATCTGGGCTGGAGCGGCTGCAGGAAGCTGGGTGAGCTGGTGTGGCTCAGTGGTTAAGGGCAAAACAGACCTGACCTTGAATTCTGACTATATTCTGGGGCTAGTTGCTTAATGGTCACATGACTCAGTTTCCCTAAGTGGATTATGGGGGCTAATATCGTACCTAATTAAATGGTTCAAGAAATAAATAGCTAGTGTAAAAGAGCTAGCACACTGCTTGGCACGTGGTAAAGATTCTATTGTGATAAACTGATTGTATCAACAACCTCCATTTTTCAGTCTTTCTTGTACCTCTATCCTTTGCAATAAGACCCTGCAGTTGATCCCACTACTGGGCATATACCCAGAGAGAACCATAATTCAAAATGACACATGCACCCCAATGTTCATTGCAGCACTATTTACAATAGCCAGGACATGGAAGCAACCTAAATGCCCATTGACAGATGAATGGATAAAGAAGATGTGGTACATATATACAATGGAATATTACTCAGCCATAAAAAGGAGTGAAATTGGGTCATTTGTAGAGACGTGGTTGGACCTAGAGAGTGTCATACAGAGTGAAGGAAGTCAGAAAAAGAGAAAACCATATCGTATATTATTGCATATATGTGGAATCTAGAAAAATGGTGCAGATGAATCGGTTTGCAAGGCAGACACAGAGACACAGATGTAGAGAACAAATGTATGGACACTAAGGGGGGAAAGTTGGGGGTGGTGGTGGGATGAACTGGGAGATTGGGATTGACATGTATACACTAACATGTATAAAATAGATAACTAATAAGAACCTGCTGTATAAAAAAAAAATAAATAAAATTTTTAAAAAAATTAAAAAAAAAACTGAATATTTGTTCTTGAATGAACTTGTATGTGTAGCAACAAATCAGTTAAATTAGTCAAATGCATTATCTAATTCATTTTGGCAATTCTTACAATAAACTATTTTGCAGTCATTAGGATGATTTCTACCATTATGTATTGTCACAGAAAAGTGTTTATGATAAGGAAAGATAAGTAAATGTCTTATTTGCATAAATTAAAAAAAAAAAAAGACCCTGCAGTGTTCTCACTTAACAGGCAGAGTCTAATTCCCCAAACCTTGTGCCTAGTCTAGCCTTGTGATTGCTGTGGTCAGGTGGGAATGTGGCTGGAGTGACGCTGCACCGGTTCCAAGGCTGGGTCTTGTACATTTCCACTTGTTTGCCCTTGCACTTTTGCTTTGTCATGAGAACATGCCCGGGCTAGCCTGCTGGAGGATGGGAGACATATGGAGAAGAGCTGAGTTGCCCCAGTGGATCAACCAACAGCCAGCCAAACCCCAGACACAGGAGCCCAGCCTAAACCAGAGCTGCTCAGGTGACCCACAGACTCATGAGCTAAATGAATGCTTGTTTTAAGCCACTGAGTTTTTATGGTTGTTAAACAGCATTGCTATGGCCTAAATAACTGATGCAGATATCTGTATTATTGAACTTAGGATGTCAGAGGATGCAGCCCTGTGCACTATCTTGCTGTGTGGCCTTGGGGAAGTCACATCTGTCTCAAATGTCATTCCTATTTGCTAAATGGCAGTAGTAACACTCAGGGCTTTTGTGATGACAATTGTGGCTTAGCTGCTGGAGTTAGACTGGGGTTTGAACACTAGCTCTCTGAATGTCTGACCTGGAAGTATCACGTGAGCTGTCTGAGCCTCATGTTTTCCACTTGCTGGGTAACAAAACCATCTCAAAAGAACTGTTGTGAAGATTGGAACTTTTTATGTTGAAAGGTTGGCACATGTTAAGGACATGTTTCAGTTATCCATTCGCTGTGTAACAAAACACCCCCAAACTTAAGAGTCTTAAAACAGCAGTTGTTTACTGTTTCTCTTAACTCTATGAGTTGATGGGTTGGTTTTTCTGCTCCATCTGTTTTCAGTAGGGTGACTGGGGTAGGGGAGGCATATTCCTGGGAGGTGAGACTTTTCAGTGCTAAAACTGGAGAGTCCCAGGGAAAACTGAGATGGTCACTGTTGTTGTGTGGGTCACTCGTGCAGCTGCAGCTGGCGATGAGCTTGACTCGGCTGGGATGTTGAGGATGGCATCACTCTCGTGGTTGGTTGGCAGGTGGTGCTGGCTGCGGCCTGGGACGCAGGGGCATGGTGAGGGGTGGGGCCCCAGTGTACTGGTCTACCACCGGCTTTTTAGGTGGTTGGGTTGCTGCTGTGATTCTTATTGATATAATGAAAGGTCTGATTGATGATCTCCGAGGTCCCTCCCTCCCAGCTCCTGTGCTCTGTGATCCGGGAGGATGAATGACTTGCCCAGGGCCACCCAGGGAGGTGGGGGCAGAACCAGATAAATCATAAGCCTCACACAAGTGGCACTATTGATAAAACAATCAGTAACTGAGAAATGACAGAAACATAAAACATTATACATCTGAGCATTGGCAAGAGTTTTAAGTGTGGCAGGACCATCACAGGGTCAGGCTGCTCTGTGCCTGCATTATTGCAGACAGTGAAGTGCTGGGAAAAAAGAGTCAGAGGGGTCTGGGGCAGTGCAGGTGATGGTCACATAGACCCTATAGCCCCCATCCCATGACTGTGCAGGGGCCCTGCTGGAGGGGCTGTGTTTTCAAACCAAGGCTGAGTGTTTTCAAACTGAGGCTCAGAGAGGTCAAGTCACTTGCCCAAGGCCACACAGATAGGACAGAGCAGAGCTGGGATTGGAGCCAGCACTGTCTGCTTGCAAAGCCTGGGGTGCAATTTTCAGCCAAGCTGTCTCCAGACTTCCTACTGTAGGAGCTTTTCTCCAGGAAGCTGGGTCAGGATAGACAGTTGGTGGTCAGACGGGCAGCAGCCTCCTGCCCCCTCTCTGGGTGAAAGGGAAGGCCAGACTGAAATGAGATAAGATCACTAGGGATCATACCCAGTGGGTCTGCAGGTCAGGAAATCTCATTTTCTCCAATTCTTGACCCCCAAAGCCTTCTGACAGGCAGCCTGGTACGTGGTTAAGGTCAGACTTTGAGGTGAGTCGGAGTTGGAGGTTGAGCCGAGTCCCTTAACAGCTGTGGGACTTCAGGCAAGGTCCCTACCATCTCTGGGCCTCAGTTTCCCCAGGGAGGTATAAGGATGAAATGAGAGGATGCCCTGAGACCGCTGCCCGGCTCCCATAAACCTCCGTAACGCTCAGTGGTATCCTGAACTGAAATCCCATCATCCTACCTGGCAATGGCAGAAGGGACAGGATGACAGACGACCTCTCTAGGCAACTTTCAGACAGGATTCTCCCTGCCAGGCCCAGTGAAGGAGGTGCAGATACGTCCACCTCCCCCACGCCTCTAACCCCAGGCACCAGCGGACGATCAGAAAGGAAACACGAGCAAAATGGATCGGTCGGCTGGCAGCGCCAGCTGTTGATTTATTCCTGGGAAGGGTCCCATGTCCCCCGGAACAGTGACCTCTATTAATGTTGACATGTTTGAAAGCTACCAATTGGGATGCAGCTCGCCTCTCCTGTCCCTTTAAAGAACCTGCTGTTAAGTTTCAAAGACCCTGGCGGGGTGTGAGGAGTGTCTGGGAGTGCAATTCCTTCAGGAGGAATATTCCGTCAAACGCCCGCGTGATAAGTGGGGGCCCGAGTCACGGCAGATGCTCACCTAGGATGAGCTTCCCAGTGCGGGAGACTTCACTCGCAGGGATAAAAGGAGATTCATTCCAAACAGAATGCCTGAACAAGCAGCCGGTGCCTGTGTGCATTTCTGCTGCCCTGTCCTCTGCTGCAGCCCCAGCTCCCCGGGCCCGGCCAGAGCCATTCTGTGCTGGAGGAGGGCCAGCTCCTCGCCAGGAAGCCATGCAGACATCCAACCCCACAGATACAGGAAGGGGCTTCTGTGTGCTCAGGGCGTGCTGCGTGCTTTGCATAAGCTGTCTCTTGGTGTGCCCACCATTCTTGGCCAGGTGGGAGTTATTAGCCCCATCTTGCAGAAGAATGTGAAGCCCAGAGAGTTTGGGGCCCTTGCCTAAGGTCACACAGCCCAAGAGCCAGAAGCCAGGACTTTGACTCCAAAATGGTTCTTTTTGCACTGTTTAGCCCTGGATGAACCCTTGAAGGCAAGCATTACCAACCGCGGCATTTTATAGCATGGAAACGGAGGCCCAGAGAGGGGTCGTGGCTGACCCAAGGTCACAGAGCCAATTTAGCAGAGAGGGATTTCCTAGTGATAAAAGGAAGTGTAGCCCCTGGCCCACAGTCGGCACTTACTAGATTGAAGTCAGTTTCCTTCTTTCTCCTTTTTTCCACCAAGGTCAAGGGAAAGGCCAGGGTGGGGGAGTTACAGTGATGAGAACTGAAAACTCAGCAAGGTGGAGTGAGTGCCCCTGGGTCACACAGCCAAGCCAGGCTGGGTAGGAAGCGGGTTGTGCTGAGTCAATTTTATACACACGATTCCCTTCAATTCCAACCTCAGGCCTGTGGACGGAGAGTCAGCTCTAGGGGGGCAGCCCTGGGGGTCAAGGGTGGCATTCTGCTCTGTGGGTTCCAGCAGAGCTCATGTAGCTTCCAGATGGCTGGCTCCACAGAGAATCCTGGGCTGCTCAGAGCCTTCCTGGAGCCCAGGATGGCAGCCTTCCCCTCCACCTCACCTGCTCCCCGACCTGTGCCCCACTCCCGAGAGAAGGTCTAGAACTGACTCCTTAAATGTTTTCATCCTTCCTTATTACTCACAGGATAACACCTGGACCCCTTTCCCTTGCCTGCTGCAGGATGGCTGCTGGTCCCTGCACACACACGCGGCGCTCTCCTGCCTCTGGCCCTTTTTCATGCTGTTCCCCTGACTAGAACGCTTTTCCCTCTCTCCCTGCCTAACGTCCACCGCTAGGGCTCAGCAGAGGTGTTGCTTCCTTCCTGGCTATTAGCCCGGGCGTGTGCCCCTCCTCTGGGCTCCTGCAGCCCTCGGGCTCTCAGAGTCCTCATCAGCTCAGCAGTGATTCCCTATTGCAGGTCTGTATCCCAGACTGGACTGTGAGCCCCTTGAGGGCAGGGCTACGTCACTCACCTCCCCGGCTCCAGGGCCCGGCACAGCTGGGGCTTTACAAGAACTACTGTAACTGGATTGAGTTTGTGAGCTGCCATCCATCTCCCCAAACTGCAGCTGTCCCTAGGATGTGGGCACAGCTCAGAGTGTGTGTGCATGTGCGTGTGCGTGTGCGTGTGCGGGTGTAAGGGCTTTGGATCCCAGCTGCTCTTTGGGGAAAGGCCCGGGAGTCATGGTTCGGGTCTGAGGGTCCAATGGGTTCCTCTCCTGAGCCCGACTGCAGGGAGAAGCCTGAGGGGCCCGGCTGGGGCAGGGCCTGGTCCCCACAGACTCCATTCATCACAGCTCCAAGCTCCCCATCAATCCCGCTCTTGACGTACCCAAGGATTGATATTCTTCCTCGGCCTGGCCGAGGGCTGGATCGATTCCTGTCTTAAATGCACCAGCCTCCTTCAGAGCCGTCAAATGAGCATTTTGTGGAGGTGGTTATTTAGAAACAGCCCTTTCATTCTGTTCTTGACTCAGAAATACTGCAGGCTTGTGTTCATTGACCCTGGGCACGGGGCAGGGCTGTGTCTCCTGCTCGGTATGGATCATCTCATTTAATCTCGCGATAACCATTTGAGACGGGTTATTTTGATCCCCATTCGTGTGAAGACATGGAGGCTCAGGCTGGTGGGGTAGTTCGCCTGGGGGCAGCAGAGCTGGGACTGGAACGGCGTTTATCTGATGCTGGTTCATACACATAACGGGGACTTAACCCAGGTGGGGTGAAACCCCACCTGGCAGCCCCCCGCCAAGCCCAGGGCCCACGGGATGTCCCTGAGATACCCTGCTGCTCGTTGCATCCGGGCTGCCTCAGCCCCAGGCCCCAGTCCCGGGGGTGGCTCCCTCCCTCCCATCCCTCCCACGGTCTCCAACCCGCCTGATTGCAATTAAGGAAGGAACCACTGAACAGGGCTCGACTGGTGAATTAATAACCTCAACCCCCAGCCAGTTCTGTGGCCGCCACACACCTCTGGTCTGGGGCGGGGGAGGCCTCCCTTACCTGGCAGCAGGCAGTGTTCAGATTTTCCTTCCTAGGCAAGAGGGCACAATTATCTCGCCTGCTGCCTGCTTCTTGTCCCTGCCCCCAGCTGTGGCTGCTGTGCCCGACCACTGCCTGGGATTTCCCCCAAGCCTGGTGCTTCTCTGCAGAAATGTCCCCCGAGTGGCTGGTTTGAAATCTCAGGGCTGGATTGGCTCCAGGGACTATTGGGTGCGTTCCCCGGTCACCGTGCAGGGGGTGGCTGCGTTCCCCTGGAAGGGCTGGCTCTCGGTCCAGCTTTGTCGGGGTGGAGGTTGTGAGTCTTTGCAAGGGTCACTGCCAGCCTGTGAGCTCCCGCCTGCAAAGATGGGGACCTGCACTGGGCCTGGCCCTGGACATAATTAGCACAGGACAGAAAGGAGCTGCCCAGGATCCTCTTTGGCTGCTGGTTAATTGTCCTCCCAACCGTGATGGTGGAGAAGGAGGGTCTCATTAGCCAATGGGACCCCCGAGGGCTCTTGTCTTGCAGGTTGCAGAGAAGTGAGGCTGATGCTGCCCGAGAAGAAGTTTCTGCCTCTGCTCAGCTGACTTTGGCTGGTTTATTTGCCGCAGGGGGAGACCCTTGTCATCGTGAAGGGAATCAGGTGATGCAGGAGGGAGAGAAACAGCTAAACTGTGTAACGTGGGCCCAAACCTCAAATGTTCTTTTAGGCGGCTCAATGCACGGACCTTGTGGAACCCTGGCTCTGCCACTAGAAAGCCAGTGTCTTCAGACGAAGGAATTTGACTGTGCTGAGCCCACTTCCTCTCTGTGAACTGTGAACTACAGCAGCAGTACGTACCTCATGAAGCCGTGGTGGGGGGACGACACAAATGAATCCGTCTGTGTAACTGCCTACAACAGGGCCTGGCCCAAAGTCAGGGCTGTGAAATTGTTCGTGGTTACTGTTTTACTTTATCTTCATGCGGGAATCCTCCGAGAGGTCATCAGGAAACTGAGGATCAGAGAAGGGGAGTCATTTGTCCAGAGTCACACAGCTGTAAAGAGAGAGCTGGAATTTAAAACTCAAAATCCTACCACCCCATAGGGTACTGTCCTGTTTTAGAGGGCAGGGCCTAGGGCTCTGGCTCTCCCCTTTGTCCCTGATTCATCACGTGACCTTGGGCAACTCACGTCCCCTTTTTGAGCCTCAGTTGTTCCATCTTTAAGATGGTCATATTACTTTTGTTGAATGAAGGCCGACAGCTGGACTAGATGGACTGGAAGTTTGGAGGGGGCCTCAGAAACAATCCAGGCTCATTCTACCCTTTTAAAGATGCGGTCACTGAAGCCCAGAGAAGAAGAGAGAGTTTCCAGGATCACACAGCATTTGGGATGGAGCCAGGGCCAGAAGTTTCCAACCTCTACGGCCAGCACCCAAGAGGTGGCCTCAGGGGGGCCCTCCCTCCTGCTGGGACATCTGGGTTCTCCCCAGTCAGCAAGTGTATAACCCATCTCCTGGCTGCAGGCTTCCTGCTTCTTGCCTCTCCCTCATCTGCCTCTTCTGATGGGTCCAGCCAGGTAGAAACTGTGCCCTTTGGGGCTGCCGTTCCAGTGTCTGAGGCTTCACCTTCCCTGTTCCCACCCAGAGCTGGACTGGACACGCCCTGGAGAAACTAACCTTCTGACTGGACCGTTGTTAAGATGGGACTGAGTTAAGATGGGACTGAGACTCCAGGAGGAGTCTTGCAGTTTCACCAGGCAGCCATTCAACCCTCCTCTGCCCCATTAGGAGCCCTTCAACAACTTGGGGAGCAAAGAAGGAAGCATTTTTTGGAACCTCCAGAACCCCCATTGCCCTCTCCCCCAAGGCTCCGGGGTTGGAGGAAAGACCTGTGAAAGAGGCCCCACTTGGCAAATGGTGTGGGAAAGGCTTCCCACAGGACACAGAGAAAAGTAGCCTGGAAATAAATGATGCGCTGCCAGACCTCCTATTGAAGGAGGATTGGAATCCCATCTCGGGAGATTAATGTTCCCATCTTGCTGGTCTCCAACTGTTGTTATTGGATTGTTGATACCCCAGAAAGTTGATGCCCCAGAAACACTGATATTTAAGGATCACTGGAACCACAGTCTCTGGCATTGTGATTGCAGGAGTGTTAATCACCCAAGAATGCTGTTTTTCAAGAAGTCTCGGGCTCCCATCCCAGGAAATTGATCCCCCAGAATATTTATTCCCTGTGTGTTGGTACCCCAGAAACAATCCTTTCTCATCCCCAGGCCCTCGGCAACCTGGCTTTCCCGGGAGCTCATTCCAGGCCTGATGGAGACCCTGTGAGGGATTTTCTCCTTGGAGGGATTTTGGAGAAATATTAGAGCCTGGCTCTCTCACTTGAACTGCATCACGATCACCTGGAGGGCTCCTCAAAACACACACTGCCTGGGCCCACCTCCAGAGCTGCAGGTTCAGCAGGTCTGGGGCGCAAGAATTTACATTTCTAACAAGTTCCCAGGTGAAACTGTTGTTGCTATTCCCGGGACCACACTGTGAAAACTTCTGTTCTGGAACTTAGATGCTAAGTTCTTTAGCTCTAGCTTCATTTTATTTTATTTATTTAAAAATTTTTTCTTTATTTTTTTATTGAAGTATAGCTTCTTTTAGCCTTCAAAGTACTTTAATTTTTTTAACTGTTTTTTTACTTTAATTTTTTTAATTGAAGTATAGTTGATTTACAATGTTGTGTTAATTTCTGCTGTACAGAAAAGTGATTCAGTTATACATATATATATATTCTTCTTTATATTCTTTTTTTTTCGGTACACAGGCCTCTCACTGTTGTGGCCTCTCCCGTTGCGGAGCACAGGCTCCGGACGCGCAGGCTCAGCGGGCATGGCTCACGGGCCCAGCCGCTCCACAGCATGTGGGATCTTCCCAGACCAGGGCACGAACCCGTGTCCCCTGCATCGGCAGGCGGAGTCTCAACCACTGCGCCACCAGGGAAGCCCCTTTTTTATATTCTTTTCCATTATGGTTTATCATAAGATATTGAATATTGTTCCCTGTGCTATACAGTAGGATCTTGTTGTTTATCCATCCTATATACAATAGTTTGTATCTGCTAATCCCAACCTCCCACTTCATCTGTCCCCCATGGCAACCACAAGTCTGTTCTCTATGTCTATCAGTCTGTTTCTGTTTCATAGATAGGTTCATTTGTGTCATATTTTAGATTCCACATATAAGTGATAGCATATGGTATTTGTCTTTCTATTTCTGACTTACATCACTTAGTGCAATAACCTCTAGTTGCATCCATGTTGCTGCAAATGGCATTATTTCGTTCATTTTCACGCTGAGTAGTATTCCATTGTATATATGTGTGTATGTATATATATATATATATATATATATATATATATATATATATACCACACCTTCTTTATCCATTCATCTGCCGACATACATTTAGGTTGTTTCCATGTCTTAGCTATTGTGAATAGCACTGCTGTGAACACAGGGCTGCATACGTATCTTTTTGAATTCTTGTTTTGTCTGCATGTATGTCAGGCTGCATTTTAGAATCAATCAACTGTGGAGTTTTTTTTCAAAGACTTATTTATGTATTTTAATGATTTTTGGCTGTGTTGGGTCTTAGTTGTGGCATGCGGGATCTTTGTTGAGGCATGCAGGATCTTTCACTGTGACGCACGGGCTCTTCGTTGCGGCGCGTGGGCTTCTCTATAGTTGTGGTGTGCAGGTTTTCTCTTCTCTAGTTGTGGTGTGCAGGCTCCAGGGCGCATGGGCTCTGCAGCTGTGGCGTGTGGGTTCCAGAGCGTGTGGGCTCGTAGTTTGTGGCATACAGGCTCTCCAGTTGAGGCGTTCAAGCTCAGTAGTTGTGGCGTGCGGGCTTAGTTGCCCCGTGAAATGCAAGATCCTAGTTCCCTGACCAGGGATCGAACCTGCATCCCCTGCATTGGAAGCTGGACTATTTAACCACTGGACCACCAAGGAAGTCCCTCATCTGTGGAGATTTTAAACTGCTACGCACCCTGAGAAATTGATTTAATTGATCTGGGATGGAGCTGGTAATTGAAAAATTTCTCTAGGTGATTCCAGTGTGTGGTCAAGAGCTAAGAACCACCGAGCTCAGCCAAGCTTGGGATGGGGTAAGAAGCAGCTGTGTCCTGTTAGAGCTTCTGAGATGTGAGGGCGAAAGACACACCTTGGGGCTTTGGGGCAGAACCTTGGGTTTAGCTCCCAGCAGGTGCACCCCCAGACTCAGGGCCCAGGCAGCCCAGGACCCTCCTCTTGGAGCTACTGAGATGGCTTCTCCTGCATCTGGTACTGTGAGGGGCGTCTGTTCATTCATTCACCCGTATTCAGTAGACACGTATTTGGCACTTACTACGAGCACTGTTTTGGATCCTGGGGTATACGTTCTGTGAGTGAAACAGAGAGACATCCCTGCTTTCATGAAGCTCAAGTTCGAGTTTATAGTGCGGATGATGCCAAGTGTGGTCCAGAGGTGTACTGGCATCTGAACATCTCTTTGTTCATACTCACGGCTGGCAAAGTGATGGAGCCTGGAGGCTGGGGCAGGCAGTGTGGTCAGAGTTGGGTACAGGGGCAGTAGGGGAGGCTCCCAGCACACCCTCTAGGTAAAGACTCTAAAACCTGGCCAAGAAGGGAGTCAAACTTTTTCCTGGGTTCCATCTCCTGCTTGGCAGACCTCGATTCAGCTTCTAGGTGACGGGCATCTCAGCATCATCCAGTCCACCCCTCTGCCTCCAGAAAAGATGATAGCAGGTCTTCCCCCGGGGTCTGTCTTGAGGTGGTGGGTCTGGGGGCTGCTTTTGTCTCATGTCTCCACCCCATTCTCTTCCTTCTTTGGTTTTGCCCCCCTTTTTTAATTCACTCTCTGTCTCAATCTTCTGTTTTTGCCCCCTTCTTTCTGCTTCTCTCTCTCCATTTTTCCTTTGCTTGTCTCCAACCCTCCAGGCACACTCGGACCCCTGACACCTTGGGACATCTGGAAGCGTCTCTCGTGATTGGATCTCTCTTCTCTGGCTATATCCTTTCCCTCTTGATGAACATATTCCAAGCCTGATGCTCCGAGACCCCTTGGGCAGCTTGACTTGCTTCCCTTCCTCTGCCAATGGATGCAAATTTCCCCCCCTGGCCAGTGCATGCAGAGCAGCGTGTAGCATCCTGCCTTTCCCCCTCCCCACAGGCCTGGAGTGGGTAGGGGCTACTTAGGGGTCAGAGTCCCCATTGAGCATGTTCCAATCTTGGTTGGGTTAGGAAGCCCAGTCCTCAAGACTAGTTAGGGCAGTGACTCTGGTTCATTCTCTGATACATGAATTTAATGAACATTTGTGGGCTGCCTATGGTGTTGCAGGCACTGAGGCAGAGAGGCAGAGAGAGAAATAAATCATAATCCTCACCCTAAGGAGTCAAGTGAATGATGTTGAAAGTGCCCTTCATCGACGTTTCTATTCTCTCGTCGTTCATTTATTCATCCATTTATCCATTCACTCCTTCAATAAAGAGTGACCGCCTTCTATGTCACAGACACATGGGGATATACGAATAAACCTGAGACAGTCCCTGCCCTCACAGTCAACCCCTAGCGGGGAAGACAGACAAGGCTCCGCGCTCTCATCAGATTCCAGGTCTGGGCAGCCAGACCTCCTCTTCAGCCTGTCTGGTGGTGGGCGGGGCGGGCTGGGCTGGGACAGTTACCACAGACCTGGCTCAGGAACAGGCGAGAGCTGCCCCAGCTCGGAGGGGGTCTGTGGTCCTGACACGCTACTAAGTCTCCCTGAGCTGGGTTAGGGGCTGTAGCCCAGGGCCCACTGTTAAGTGTACCTTTTAACACCCTGATGGTGTCAGGCGTGAGAATGCAAACTGTCTGCCACGGGGAAGGGGAGGTAATCCATTTCCCAGCTAGGAAATTATTGAATATTTAGGACCCAGAGGAGATCGTTTAGAGGGGGAAATGAATTTCTCTGGCTTCCTTTGGTTGAGATAAATCAGCCCAGATGCTCTCATACTTTCATTTACCCCTGAGGAGCGGGTCTGGATGGGTGTTTATGCAACGCTAAAGTAATCGTTCTTCCAGAAGTGGTAACATTACTTCCAAAGCCATCAGCTCCCACCTACTGCCAGTGTGGTGGACCCCATCGGTCAACCCTGCCTGTGTACCTCCCCAGAGCCCGGAGGCCAGCAGGGGGAGGGGTGGGGTAGCGCCATCTTCCCTCCTGATGATTGAGATCTTGCTGTCTTGATGGGATATTGAGCGAGATCCAAGCCTCAGCCAGTGACAATGGGGTCACCCAACAAAGTGCCTGGGGTTGGGCCAGGGGTCTGAGCCATGAGGCAGGAGGATTAGGGGGTGCCAGATTTAAGTTAGACTTAAGGAGGGACTTCCCCTGTCAGAAGGTGGTCGTGGTATTGCTCTCCCTAGGTGATTGGTCAGAGCAGAGAAGACCCTTATCTATGGGGGATGGAGGCAGGGGATGGACTGAGTGACCTCTGAATCCCGAATGACCCAGGATTCTGTAATGCCCAGATTACCAACCTATAAGTGTCGGTAATCTTGCCTTGGCACTGGGCAAGGACTAATTTTTTCTTCACAAAACTATGTTCTTCTAGATCAGGGCTTGGCCAACTTTTTCTCTGAGGGCCAAATAGTAAATATTTTTGTTTTGGCAGGCCGCACAATTTCTGTAACAACTACTCAACTCTGTAGTTGTAGGGCTAAAGGGGCTGTAGACAACATATAAGTGAATAGGTGTGGCTGTGTTCCAATAAAACTTTATTTGTAAAAACAGGTGGCGAGCTGGATTTGGCTCCCTACCATAGTTTACTGACCCCAGTTCTAGACCTTTGATTGTCAAACTGAGACTGAACCAGGGGTTTCTGGCTTTTGTGTTTTTGAAACTGCTCTATTTCATTTTCCTGATTAGAAAGGTAGTGTTTGCTTATAGTGAAAAATTAAAATACTATTGGTATTGGTAACCCTCCCCCTTCTCAAAGACATCCGCTGTTCACAGTTTAATGTCGGCATATATTTTTTGTCCTAACACTGTATTCTTTTTAAAGGTCATCTTGTACTGACCATATTTACTGAGGCTGTTATATTTTGAGTCCCAAGTTGGCTAGGGTTGAAAAGAAAATGGGAAATGGCGGCAGGGAAATGGAGCCCAGGGTGATGGGAGATGAACCAGGTCATCTCTCTCCTGGGAATGTTTCTTCTCTTTTCTGGGAACGTTCCCTCCCAGGGAACTGCGTGGTGCCTTTGGGATGTCTACTGTGTACCAAGCTGACACAGGAAGGGTGAGTGGGTGAGGAGATGCGGGGAGGGAGCCGGGGCAGCTCCTCCTGGCCAGTGGGAGTCAGAAGTCCCTAGGGAGAACTTGCTGAACCCAGCAGTGGGGCAGGGACCCCTGATGGGGGCGTTCTTGGCGGTGGGAAGAGGAGTCCTGAGCCACACAGGATTCTGGCTGGCCTAAGGGGCTCTCCCAGCTTGGGGCACTGGGACATGGGCTGACCTGCCCACTTCTGGAGGAGGAAAGCCCTTTCCAAAAAAGCCCAGGGATACAAGGGAAAGGTGTTTTTTATCCTCCCCACCCCCTGCCTTGAGCAAAAATACATTAAAATAATGGAAAAAAGAGGGTACAAAGAGGGAGAGAGAAATTCAGTCTTGGAAAAGGGCCCCCACTGTCCCCCCAGGACTCCCATGCTCCCTGGGAGTGGCATGAGGAGCCTGACTCCGCTTGTGGGTCCTAATGCCATCTGTGCCCTGAAACAGGAGCTAAAATCCCCAGGCATCAGCTTTTCTTCAGCCTCGATTCCATGGAGGAGAAAACGTCTTTTCCCAACAGGGACAGGATGGAGAAGAAAGGGGGAGAAGAGAATGACCGGTTTTCTTGAGAGAGCGGATGGCCCAGTTTTCTACACCATCACGTTACACCACAAATTAATTTCAGGTCGGCTAAATCCAATTTGGCTCCTGAGCTAAGAAAAAAAAGGAGTTATAATTAAAAAACAATAACAACAATGGAACAGGAGTTCAGCGATCACAGTTGATTTTGCTCAGAAGTTGATGATGGGAAACTAGTGCAGCTCTGCATCGTTCTGGAAGCTGTACCAGGAGGGGAGCAGGGTGGGTGGGCCCTGTCTCCCAAAGTGTTTGTGGTTCCAAGAGAGACCCTGAGGCTGGGCGGTTCCCCCATCCCCCCCCATGCAGATCTTGTGTCCCTCGCGACCGCACTGACCTTTGTCCCTCTGTCTTCTTCTGCAATGCCAGATCTCCAGTCAGCTTTCTGCAGCCTTGTCCTGTGCTGCTCTATGGCCCACTGCAGTCCTCCACCCCTGATCCCCTCTCCTGCAGCAAGGCTCCTCACCTGCCCTGTCGCATCCTCTGATCACGCAGACTCAGCAGTGTGGAGCTGGAAGGGCCTTGAATAACATGGGCTCCAGCCCCAGAGGAGAGCTGATGATCACAGCTGGTGGTTACTTCACACCTACTAGGTGCCCACATCTCCTTCTTCTCCTCATGACACTGCAAAGTACGTACTGTTATGGCCCCATTTTTATAGATGGAGAAACTGAGGCTTGGAGAAGTGAAGTGCCTTGTCCAAGTATAACAGCCAGCAAGGGGTTAAGTTGGATAAGACTGTGCTAAACAATGTGCTGTGTAACTGTTGGGAATACAAAAACAGGCAAGGCAAAGCCCCTGATTTCAAGGCATTCACAAGCAGGGCAAGCCTTGAACTAGGCTGACCAGCTGGGTGGATGGATGGATGGATGGATGGATGGTTGGATGGTTGGATGCGTGGATGAGTAGATAAATGGACAAATGAATGAGTGCATCCACTCATTGATGGGTGGATGAATGGATGGGTAGATGGATAGACAGATAGATGGACAGAAAGCCAAATTTGGAGACAGAGAGAAAAGCAGGCAATGAAGACAGGCTGCACAGCAGCTCCCTTTGTCCTTGATTTGATGGGTGACCAGTGAGCAGGTCTCACTGGCCCTGACATTAGCCTGCTGTGTGACCTCAGTGATCCATGAACCTCTCTGAGGATAGTGGTACCATTTGTGAAATAAGGGCTTGGTTGCCACAGTCTCCAAATTCCCACTGGGCTCCTAATGTTCTTTGATGATCTAATTTTCTCTCAACCCCAGAGTTGTAAGATCTACACTCGTACTGGAAAGCAGAGGTAGTTGTGTGGGTGGTGGAGGTGGATGAAATTTAAATTCTGACTTGCTGAAATTCTTGAAAAGCAGCAGTTATAAGCTGGCAGCTGAGACCCAGGTATCCTTTGTTCATGTCCATAAATACTGGGTTTTTTTCTTAATTAACAGCCAGCATTTAACAGTCAGGCAATTTTTCAATTTCCCTTGGAAAACTGAAAGCTTGGGCAACGTGGGCTCCTACTCCTAGTGTAGCAGTACAGAGCCAAGCTTTGCACCCAGCCAGGAGTTCAAATCCCAGTGCTGAACTTTTTTAGCTGTGAGTCTTCGGGGGAAGTTACTTAAACTCTGTGCCTCAGTTTCCTTATTTGTAAAATGGGAACGGTGATAGTACCTTTCTTATAGGGTCATTGTAAGGATTAAATATTAATGCATGTAGAGATTTAGAATAGCGCCTGGAACTCAGTGAGGGCTGTGTAAATGTTGCCTTTTCTTACTGTTATTTTTTTCCCCGTGGATATTAACCTACTTAGGACTGCCACAACCAAGTACCACAGACTGGGTGGCTTAAACAATCTATTTTCTCACAGTTCTGGAGGCTGGAAGTCCAAGATCAGGGTGCTGGCAGGGTTGGTTTCTCCTGAGGCCTCTTTTCCTGGTGCACAGACGGCCGCCTTCTTGCTGTGTCCTCACATGGCCTTTCCTCTGTACACGTGCATACCTGCTGTCTCTCCTTCTTCTTAAAGCACACCAGTCCAATAGGATTAGGGCCCACACTTAGACTTCATTTAATCTTTTTTTTTTTTTTTTTTTTTTTGCGGTACGCGGGCCTCTCACTGTTGTGGCCCCTCCCGTTGCGGAGCACAGGCTCCGGACGCGCAGGCTCAGCGGCCATGGCTCACGGGCCCAGCCGCTCCGCGGCATGTGGGATCCTCCCGGACCGGGACACGAACCCGCATCCCCTGCATCGGCAGGCGGACTCTCCACCACTGCGCCAACAGGGAAGCCCTGACTTCATTTAATCTTAATTACCTCCTTAAAGGCCTTTTTTTCCAAATGTAGTTACACTGGGGGTTAGTGCTTCAACTCAGGGGACATAATTCAGTCCAAACTATCATGATGTAGCATCAGTCCAAGGTGAACAGCAGCTGCTCCCTCAGGACAGGGCTTTGTTTTTTCTGTTCATAACAGTCCCAGTTAGGGTGACTACCCTTCATGGTTTGCCTGGGACAGAGGGGGTTCCTGGGACGCCAGTCTTTCATTTTTAAAACGAGGCAACCCAGGATGAGCTGGGCACTCAAGTCTTAATCGCAGCCCACTTCCTTCATTTATTTTACCTGCCCAGCCTCTGAGTTTTGACCTTGCTTTGGAGTGACACCTGGCCCTAGGAAGGCTGGTGGGAGTTTGGGAAAGATGAGCTCCCTGGGCTGCAAGGCACCAGGTGAGTTTCTTGGCCAAGGCAGGGAGAGAATGTAGCACCAGGGACTCTGTGGGAGCCTGGGCTGCCGAGGGTTAAACCTACATCAGGAAAGGACATCCAGCAAACACCAAGGGAAGGAACCAGCAAAAGCATTATCATGATTAATGTTATTTCAAAGACTTAATTTTCCCCCTCTTTCAGAAATGTTGTGCTGAGTGCTATTTCTTGTTTCTGAATGTCCTTCCCCCTGGAGTAATTTGGAGCAAGGTCACTGTTTACCAGGAGGGCCTCCTCGCCTCTGATCTACCTGCTGAGGCCCCTGCCAGGAGGAGGGGCTGTGAGCCAGCAGGAGGCAGACTGATGGAGGAGGTGCAGGGACCAGTCCTGATGCTTTCAGGGCTGGGTCCTCCCTGGCTGTAACCTCACCTCGCCCAGCGACAGACAGAGTCTCCAATCCAAAGGGGCAGGAGTCGGAGAGGTCTGGGGTGAGGATCAAGAACTTTATTCCGGCTCTACCCCTTGTTGGCTGGGAAATTTTCCACGTCTCAGTTTTCTTACCTGCAAAGTGGGGTCAAGAATGGTACATCCCCTTCTGGATGGTTGTATTAGCTTTGGATTCTGAGAAGTCTGAGCACTTCTCAAGCTCAACTGTGCACACCGATCTCCTGGAGTGGGCAAGTGAGACAGGACTCCGAATTTCTAACAAGTGTTCAGGGGGTGCCCATGCTGCTGGCCCATGGACCACATTTTGAATGGCAAAGCTTGTGAAGATGAAAAGAATGTAAATTCTTAGCATCATAGGAGGTGCTCAGAGTACATATTACTTATCACTATCATCATCATCATCACGGCAACCATCATCATCGTCATTTCAACTTCACCATCTTTATCCCTGGCATCAGCATCATCTTTTTTTTTTTTTTTTTTTTTGTGGTACACTGGCCTCTCACCGCTGTGGCCTCTCCCATTGCGGAGCACAGGCTCTGGACGCGCAGGCTCAGCGGCCATGGCTCACGGGCCCAGCTGCTCCACGGCATGTGGGATCTTCCTGGACCAGGGCACGAACCCGTGTCTTCTGCATCGGCAGGCGGACTCTCAACCACTGTGCCACCAGGGAAGCCCCAGCATCGTCTTCTTTATCACCATTATCATCTTCATTTTCATTGTGGTTGGCATCATCATTAGAGCCTGTCTATGCCCTCTCTTGCTCCCATTCTCCAGAGGAGGTAATCGAGACCCAGAGATGGTTTGAGACTTGTACCAGCCAATTTTATACAGAAGAGAAGCTCCCGGGGTTGAGGGCTTCTCTGTTGAAGTAGACAAGAGCCTGGTGGTTGGAAGTCGGGAGACTGGTCTCACTCTGTACCTTTGTTAATTAAGCCTTTGAACTTTTATTTTTTATTTATTTAATTTTTAGTTATATATATATATTTTTAACATCGTTATTAGAGTATAATTGCTTTACAATGGTGTGTCAGTTTCTGCTTTATAACCAAGTGAATCAGTTATACATATACATATGTTCCCCTATCTCTTCCCTCTTGCACCTCCCTCACTCCCACCCTCCCTATCCCACCCCTCCAGGCGGTCACAAAGCACGGAGCTGATCTCCCTGTGCTATGCAGCTGCTTCCCACTAGCTATCTATTTTACGTTTGGTAGTGTATATATGTCCATGACACGCTCTCACTTTTTGCCAGCTTACCCTTCCCCCTCCCCGTATTCTCTAGTAGGTCTGCATCTTTATTCCCGTCTTGCCCCTAGGTTCTTCTGACCATTTTCCTTTTTCTTTCTTTCTTTTTTTTTTAGATTCCATATATATGTGTTAGCATACGGTATTTGTTTTTCTCTTTCTGACTTACTTCACTCTGTATGACAGACTCTAGGTCCATCCACCTCACTACAAATAACTCAGTTTCGTTCCTTTTTATGGCTGAGTAATATTCCATTGTATATATGTGCCACATCTTCTTTATCCATGCATCTGCTGATGGACACTTAGGTTGCTTCCATGTCCTGGCTACTGTAAACAGAGTTGCGATGAACATCTTGGTGAACTTTTAAAGAGATGGGCCACGCCCTTAAAGATTATCCAGTTTAACTCCTTCCTCTAACATCTCTACTGTTTGGGTAAACCAAGGCCAGATAGAGGAGAAGATATGCAGTTAAGGGGAGACACGTTGGAGCTGGACAGTCCTGCATTCAAATCTCTACTCCATCACTTGCTGGTTGTGTGACCTCGGGCAAGTCACTTCATTTCTCCGAGTCTCAGTTTTTCCATCTGCAAAATGGGGTGTGATAGCCAGTCTCCAAGATGGCCTCCAATGACCCCTACCTCCTGGTATTAACACCCTTTATCAATCTCCTTCCACATTGTACCAGGCTTGGTCTGTGTGACCAAAAAAACATGGCAAAAGGGATGGTATTCAATTCTAAGGCTAGGATATTAGGTTATTAAAGATGCTGAGACTCTGTCTTGGGTTTCTCTGTCTCTGTCTCTGTCTCTTTCTCCCTTTCTTCCTCTCTCTCTCTTTCTCTTATCACTCGCTCTGGGGGAAGCCAACTGCCTTGTCCTGAGACCACTCAGGCAGGATATGGAGAGGCCCACGTGGTGAGGAAATGAGGCCTTCCAACAGCCATGTGGATGAGCCTAGAAGTGGATTCTCCAGGCCCAGGCAGGCCTTGAGATGAGATAGCTGTCCTGGCTGACAGCCTGCATGCAACCTCATGGGAGACCCAGAGCCATCCAGCTAAGCCACTCTCAGATTCCTGACCCTCTGAAGCTCCATGAGATAATCAGTGTGTGTCATTTTAAGCTGTGAAGTTGGGGGGTAACTTGGTACACAGTAGTGGGGAGATAACATATGGGGCTAATAATATCTGTCTTGTAGGTTTGTTGTGAGGATGAAATTCAGGTAAGCACTTTGCATGGTACACGATGCATGTGGAAGGCTGTGTGAAATATAACAATGACAGCATAAAGCATAGCACTGACAGCCCCCAGAGTCACATAGCAAGGGGGTAACAGGGTTGATGATCCTGTGGTTCTCAGACGCCCTGCTTTAACCATTTGTGTCCCCTAAACCTTACTGACCTTGGTGGGCACTGGAGGCTTTGCCAGAAATGAAATGGCAGGATCGGGGGTGGAGGGATCGGGGGAAGATGTGATGGTGGCGGTGACAGTCTCTGGGCCTCTGGGAGGGCGAGCAGCCATGGTACGTGTAGGGGGTGCAGGGCTGAGGCATAGGAACAGTGTCTGTGTGCGTGCATGCACGTGCACATGTACATGCATGTGCATGTGTACACGCATGTGCATACACGTATCATATGTTTATGTAGGGGGGTGTGTGTACAAATATGTGTGCACGTGCGGGTATATGTGTGTGAACACGTGTGTATGCATGTGCGTGCACATATGTGCATGTGTATGCATGTGAACACTTGTGCATGTGTGTATGTGCTTGTATATGTGTGTATATGTGGGTGTGTTTAGGCCACCTCTGACAACCCTTCAGCCCAAGGGTGGCTGATGAGCTGATTCACTGCTTGTTTCTGGCCTTCTCTCTGTGGAAGGCTCAGAAAAATCATGGCAACAAAGAGATAATTAATGAGCAGGGATGGGGGAGGCCAGGAACTGGTATATCTCTGAGATGGCAGAGAAAGAAGCCCAGGAGGAAGGTCCATTGGGGTTTGTTCCCCTGGTTCCGTGGGACTTCTTGGGTAGAGAGATATCAAAGAGGGTCTGAGTGGGAGGTAAGCCCCTGGACCTCTGGTCCCAACATTCCAGAAGCACAGTGTTCTCAGCACCCATCAGATGGCTCCCTTGGGGTCATTTGCTCCAAGGTCCTGGCGATCTGAAGTTAGAAGCATTTCTCTTGGGAGGCTGTCCATGGCTTTCCCCAGCTTCTCAGATGGGATTGTGACCTGAACCACGGAGAATTCCTAGATATTGCTCATTGTAGACACAAGAGCAATGGAGGTTAAGGAACCTGCCTCAGGTCACACAGCAGGCTGTGACAGACTCAGGGCTGGAAACCAGGCCTCCCTGCTGAACACTGTCCCAGGGTGGGGCCTAAAGTGGGTGTCTTGGGATGCCCTGGTCCAGAGGTCTCCTGTGTGCATGGGCCCCTCTGGCTGGTAGATCTACTGCCAGGAGATCTGACCCACCCCTGCCTGCTGCCTGGACCAGATGGGCTGCCCTCTCCTCTCCCATCTTCTCCACCTTCGCATTTTCACCGGAATAACTGGGGCAGAATATTCTGGGGGAGCACACAGTCTGCCAAGTTTGAGTCTGGCATCAGCCTGGGCACCTGGGTACCAAGCAACTTGGAAATAGAATTAGTAAAGAGAGTCCCTGAGGGGCTGAACTGCTGGGAGCAATTTGGCAACCGCCTCTCCTGGCTCCTCCAGACCATGCATCTTAGGGATGTCTCCTCCCCGCCAGATCCTGGTGCCACGCGCCAGGAACACCTGGGAGAGAGTGTTCTAGCAGGACCCGGGGTGTAGATGGGTTACAGGGGCCTCGGTCATGTATTCAATCACAAGGAAAGGGGACTGGTGTGCATCCAGAGTGCCTGCTGGTGCAAGGCACTGCATGAAGCCCTTGCACATCCTTTGCTTCACTTCTCATCACACCTGGGATATAGGAGTCTCCATTTTACAGATGAGGAAACTGAGACTTAGGAACCCTAGATGACTCTCCCAAGGTCACCCATCTTCTAAGTGGCAGATTTGAATCTAGATTTGAATCTAGATCTGTTTGACTCCAAAGGCTGCCTTTTCCCATCTCTGATATGTCTCAGAGTGCCCTCTACACCCACTGTGTCCAAGTACCAATCTGGATACTGGAGACACAGAGGTAAATGGGCTATGGGTTTTGCCCTCAAAGCACTCATAGTTTAGAGAGTGTATTAGCTATTGCTACTGCATGAATGCTGTGTAACAAATAGTCCCCCAAATCTCAGTGGCTTACAACTCTAAGTAATTATTCCTCTTGCTCACAGTGTTTGGGCCAGCTGGGAGGGCTCTGCTTCAGGCTGCCAGCTGGGTCCAGATCAGCTTCCCTTGTCTCCATCTCCTTGTAACAGTGGCTACTCAGCTCCTGATTTCATGGCTGGGCAGAAATATACAATATCCCCTAAGGCTTCATGTTGAAATGGGTGCACTGTCCTGCTGCTCATATTCCAAGGCAAGTTAAGTGGCCAAGCCCTACATTGATGGGGTGGGGAAATTTTCTTTTTCTACTTGGTGGGAGGAACTGCAAAGTCATACAACAAAGGCATGGATGTCTAACTCTCTAATACGGAGGCAGGAAGAATAGGGAACAATAATCTAATCATCTGCAGGGGGGAAGACAGATCTGTGATAATACTGTAGTGCATTTTATCAAATTTAGGAAACCATCAACCTTAAGACACACCATTAATTTATGTACCACTAAGAAAGAAAAGTGATCGCCAACTGAAGTATGATATGATGCTTTCTCAGCTCACTGTATTTTTATTTTATTCTTATGGAAAGAGCTGTTGATACTTACTCAGACATAGAAGTGGCAGTGATATGAACAGTCTAGATCAGGTTTCCTCCTGCATAGGCTGTGACAACTATATCATGACAGCCACTGTCCAAGGAGATTGTGAGATGCCATTGTTTGCAAGACACATTCTGTTTTCAAAGATGTGAAAACGTGGGCTTCCCTGGTGGCGCAGTGGTTGAGGGTCCGCCTGCCGATGCAGGGGACACGGGTTCGTGCCCCGGTCCGGGAAGATCCCACATGCCGCGGGGCGGCTGGGCCTGTGAGCCATGGCCGCTGAGCCTGCGCGTCCAGAGCCTGTGCTCTGCAACGGGAGAGGCCACAACGGTGAGAGGCCCACGTACTGCAAAAAAAAAAAAAAAAAAAAAGATGCGAAAACGTGAAAACATATGGGTCTTAGCATCGATGAAATGCATTGTTTCCTTATTATGATGAGCCATTGCTCTGGATGGACACTGGACATAGTCTATGTGAATAAACTAACTTGTACCTCTTGACAACCCAAGGGCAAAATATCATCTACATTTCAGAGATGAGTAGACTCAGGCTCAGAGCAATCAGTTGTCTTGCCCCAAACCCACAGTTAGCAAGTGGAAGAGCTGGGATATGAACTTAGGACAGCCTGACTCCAGAGGCAAAGTGGTTAAGAGTGTACACAAACTCTATCTCAATTTCCTCATCTGTAAAATGGGGATGATAGAAGTAACTCCTGCGTGGGTTGTTAGACATATTAGACTATTCAAAACAGGGTCAGGCACAGAGCACTCACGATATGCTGGTCACTCTGATAGTACTTTTTACCCCTCTGCAGTGAATATCAGTACAATAAAAGCTATGACTGAACTAAGAGCTGAGGGCTATGGGAGCCCAGAAAAGCAGACCAGTACCTTAATAATTTGGGGGGATTGTCAAGTTAGTTGTGAGAAAAGTAAAAAGTGTGTGATCCATGCATGCATTTATTTTCTTAAACATATGTGTTTGCCTACTGTGTGCAAGCACTACAGAGTGGCTAAATTTGAAAGCAGAAATTTGGGGGCTAATTTAAAACATTTGAGTTATAAGTTATCTGCAATGAAATGCACAGAGAGTAAATGTTCAGTTTGAAGGTTTTCCACAAATGTAAATGCCTGTGTTACCGCTGCCCCAATCACAACAGGGAATACTTCCATTACCCCAGAAAATTCCCTTGTGCCCCTTTACAGTAAGACACCTCTCTCCATCTCGTTTTTTAAATTTCTGTCACCGTAGATTAGTTTGCCTGTTTTTGAACTTCATGAAAATGTGAATTACAGAATGTGCTGTTTTGTGTCTGATTTGTTTCACTCAACATAATATCTAGACGATTAATCCAGGCATCGTTAGTTCCTTCTTTTTCATTGATGGGTAATATTTCAGTGTGTGGCTGGTTATACATGATTGCCTTGCGGCTCCAAATTCATTCTTCTTGCCTGCTGGCTGAAAATGGATCTGGGCCCTTTAAATTTTTTTTTTCCTGGCCAAGTGGCAAGCTGAGCTTCGTCAGTAGAGGCCGCTAGAGAGCCCATGCAGCAGCAAAGGGCTCTGCTTCCGGATTCCAGGCGCTCAAGGGCGGGCTCCGGCGCCACGTGCGGCCTTTCCAGCGCGTGGCGCGCGTGCGGGGCACGGTGGTCAGTAGCACCCAGCTGCTCCCCCAGCACGCTTCTAAAGGCAGTTTTGCAGTGGGGTGCCTCTGGTGAGACACCTCCTGTGAGCCGCTTGTGTGGCATCCTCCAGGGCAGATCTCTGGTAAGTTCCACAGGTTGGATTTCTAGCAAGTTCCACGGGTGTGTGGCACAGACCACTTTTTGCCATGCCTGAGCCACAGGCATGCCCCGCTAAACCAGGTCTGGATGTCAGCTCTGGAGGGTGTGTGTGTGGGCACTGCTTCTGGGCGCTCTCCTTCAGCTAAGGGGTTTTTCCTGGGCGACTTTATTCCAGATTTTGGAGGGGGCTCTTGCTTGGGTGCCCTAGCTCAGCTCCGGATGGGAGCTCCTCCTTGGCGGGGGGGCTCTTCTTTGGGGTTCTGTCTCATCCTGGTGAGAGGTTTCTTTTTTGGGGCTCTGTGCTCTATATGAGCCCTAGGGTGAGGGCTCTTCTCTGGGGCTCTGTATCAGCCATGGTTTGGGGGAACTCTTCCTTCAGGGTTCTACCTCAGCCCCAGGGGACTCTTTTTTTTTTTTTTGCGGTCCACGGGCCTCTCACTGTTGTAGCCTGTCCCGTTGCGGAGCACTGGCTCCGGACGCGCAGGCTCAGCGGCCATGGCTCACGGGCCCAGCCGCTCCACGGCATGCGGGATCCTCCCGGACCGGGGCACGAACCCGTGTCCCCTGCATCGGCAGGCGGACTCTCAACCACTGCGCCACCAGGGAAGCCCCCCAGGGGACTCTTTCTTTGGGACTTTTCCTCACCTCAGGGTGGGGGAGGGACTCGTCCTCGGGGGGTTCTACCAAAGCCCTTAGAAGATCTTTCTTGGGGATTGTATCTTAGCCCTGGGGGTGGGTGGTGGATACTTAGGGGCTCAATCTCAGCTCTGTGGGTTGCGCTACTCTTTATAGCTGCTGTTCTTACATTAATTAGCCAATGCCTTTTGATTCAGTCCCCTATGATAAGTTAATAATTCATCATTTGAAACTTTCCCTGTTAAAATTACTGTGTGGTTTCTTTTTCTTGGTTGGACCCAAACCAATATAGAATTGGTGTCAGGAGAGATACCGGGAGATTGATCTGTAAACATGAGATTTACAGATTGGTTTTCTCATGTCTTTGGGCCCAAGCATGAGCACCTGCCAATAGGAAATGGGGTGCTGGTAACCCAAGGCACGTAGTGGCCTTACAGTTAACCAAGGCATCACGCATGGTTGATTGAGATAAAGTGCCCCAGAGACACATCCCTCGGGAGCCTGAGTGATGCTGCCCCTGACTGCTAGGGCAGTACTGATGGCTACAAGAACTGTGGGGTGCGGTGGACTCTTTTGGGGCCTCTTGAGCACTGACAGAGAAAAAAACGACGAGCTCAGGTCCATTAACTCTCACTCTCATCTTGTGTGAGAACCAGAGAGCTTCCGTGACAGCCCTTACAGAAGCTCTTATTTCTTGCAGCCCCAGGGCTGATATTGCTAAAAGTCAAATACAAAGTTTAATTGTGCTGGCTGCTGAATTACAATGAGAATTGAATTCACACCTTGACAAATTGCTCATGTGAAAATTAGGGTATTAATTGGGAAAGAAAGGGGTCCTGAAACATGGAATGGGGAGGTCTGTGAGACCCAGATGAAACTGATGATCTCAAACTGCAAGTGGCTCTTAGCCTCCCACGTGGGTGGTGGGAGTTTGCCCTCCATTGTCTGAGGAGGCTGTTCTTCCTCTACTTAAAAATCCTGTAATAAGCTCACTGGGGGCAGATGGCCGTTTTCCTTAAGATTCTACATAACCACCCCCTGTTGTCACTAGATGTTAAGGATCAAATCTTAGCCCATTCCTTGGTGACAGGGACACAGTAGGACCTACGAGGAAAACCCAAAAGAATTGTTGGACTTTGCTAATATATATCAGCAGAAACCTGGGGAACATGTGTGGGAATGTATTCTAAGGTTTTCTGACCAAAGAGGGCAGCATATAACACTAGATTGGGCTGAATTCATTGCTGTGGATGCCCTTACTAGAGATTCTGGGTTTGATTAGTCGCATGTGCAGCTGGGGGTGGCTCTAACAGCTTACTTGGTTGATTGACTGAAATCTGGACTCAACAAGTGGCCTATAATTAATGAGGTTGCAAGGTCATGATGTGGAAGAGGGAATTCAAAGGCTTGGGGAGAAAGGAGTGTTGGGCTGGATGTGTTACATGAAATCTGCAGTTCCCAGACCTAAGTCAATTCACCGACCCAGATGCCCTCGGGAGGCCAGGTCCCCTTGAGGAAGGAGCCTGCACCATTGCTGCAAGTACTTACTGTAAATATTCCTCTAAACCTCCCCCACAGGGACCTGCAGCCGTTTACCAGAGTGATTGTGCATTGGGGAAAAGGAAATGCCCAGATGGTTCTGAGATTACTAGGCACTGGCTCTGAGTACACCCTAATTCCTAGGGACCTACAGTGCCACTGTGGCCCGTAAGTCAAAGTGGGGCTGATGGTAGGTGATAGAAAGAGTCTTGGCTCCAGTCTGACTCACAGTGGGCTGGGCTGGTCCATGGACCCACCTTGAGGTTATTTCCCCAGTTCTTGAATGAAAAATTAGAATAAGGACACTTAGCAACTAACCGTTTTCTTCTCTCTCCTTTCCAGTTTTATTTTATATGCAAATTTTTGTAGCGTAGCTTTACAATTTAGTCTTTAGGTGACAATATTCTGTGGAACTGTGACTGAATTTGAGGGGTAATAAAGACAGTATTATGACTGTGGGACTGTTGGTTTCATTTTATGGAAAGGGTGAGAACTTGGCTTGTAAGAATGATAGCTGTGTCTTCTTAGGTAGAAATACAGAGTTGTGTTGCTGTACAGGAGTTCAGTCGTGTGAGAAGGGCTCAAGTGGAAGCTGAGTCATCAGAGGGACGGAGTGTGCTGGTTATACATGATTGCCTTGCGGCTCCAAATTCATTCTTCTTGCCTGCTGGCTGAAAATGGATCTGGGCCCTTTAAATTTTTTTTCCTGGCCAAGCGGCAAGCTGAGCTTCGTCAGTAGAGGGAGCTGGAGAGCCCATGCAGCAGCAAAGGGCTCTGCTTCCGGATTCCAGGCGCTCAAGGGCGGGCTCCGGCGCCACGTGCGGCCTTTCCAGCGCGTGCGTGGCGCGCGAGCGGGGCACGGTGGTCAGTAGCACCCAGCTGCTCCCCCAGCACGCTTCTGAAGGCAGTTTTGCAGTGGGGTGCCTCTGGTGAGACACCTCCTGTGAGCCGCTTGTGTGGCATCCTCCAGGGAAGATCTCTGGTAAGTTCCACAGGTTGGATTTCTAGCAAGTTCCACGGGTGTGTGGCACAGACCACTTATTGCCATGCCTGAGCCACAGGCACGTCCCGCTCAACAAGGTCTGGATGTCAGCTCTGGAGGGTGTGTGTGTGTGTGTGTGTACTCCTTTGGGGGTTCTGCCTCAGCCTTGGGGGCCCTTCCTTGGGCACTCTTTCATTCTGGGGTAGAGGGGTGCATTCCTGTGGGCTCTGTTCAGTCCAGGTTGCAAGGGGGCTGTTCCTCAGGGGCTCTATGTCAGCCCTTGGGGGATTCTTCCTGGATACTGTTCGCCCGAGTTCTCTTTACTTCTTTCTAGCTAGTCCGTGTTAATGCAGTCTCCTGCTATAGTTAATAATTCTTTTTTTTTTTTTTTTTTCGGTACGCGGGCCTTTCACTGTTGCGGCCTCTCCCATTGCGGAGCACAGGCTCCGGACGCGCAGGCTCAGCGGCCATGGCTCACGGGCTCAGCCGCTGCGCGGCATGTGGGATCTTCCCGGACCGGGGCACGAACCCTTGTCCCCTGCATCGGCAGGCGGACTCTCAACCACTGCGCCACCAGGGAAGCCCAATAATTCTTTATGTGGCACTTTCCCTCTTCAAATTGCTGTGTGGTTTTCCCTCCTGATCTGTTGCAAAGTGATACACATTGTATGTATAGATATAGTTTGCTTATCCATTTTCATGTTGATATTTCGAATTTGGGGGTGTTATGAATAATCTGCTACGCATAGTCCCAGATGTAAAAGCCTTTCTGTGTAGTATGTGAAGGCCAGGCTAATGGTTTTTTTTTTTTTGTGTGGTGCGCGGGCCTCTCACCGCCGCGGCCTCTCCCGTTGCGGAGCACAGGCTCCGGACGCGCAGGCTCAGTGGCCATGGCTCACGGGCCCAACCGCTCCGCGGCATGTGGGATCTTCCCGGACCGGGGCACGAACCCACGTCCCCTGCCTCGGCAGGCGGACTCTCAACCACTGCGCCACCAGGGAAGCCTGTTTTTTTTTTTTTAAATTAAATTAATTAATTAATGAATTTGGCTGCCTTGGGTCTTCGTTGCTACGTGCAGGCTTTCTGTAGTTGCGGCGAGCGGGGTCTACTCTTCGTTGTGGTGCGTGGGCTTCTCATTGAGGTGGCTTCTCTTGTTGCGGAGCATGGGCTGTAGGCACGCGGGCTCAGTAGTTGTGGCTCGTGGGCTCTAGAGTGCAGGCTCAGTAGTTGTGGTGCACGGGCTTAGTTGCTCCGTGGCATGTGGGATCTTCCCGAACCAGGGCTCAAGCCCATGTCCCCTGCATTGGCAGGCGGATTCTTAACCACTGTGCCACCAGGGAAGTCCCCGGCTAATGGGTTTTAACTTTGGAGGGTGCTGAGGAGTTACCAGGAGTTTTGTGGGTCTGTGTTTTTCGTAGCGGCGATGGGATTCACTGTAGGTCTTGGAAGGATTGTTTGGCCTTGTGTGAGTCGGGGGTGGAGCAGCAAACTTAAATTCCCCAAGATGAAGGTGGCAGCTCAGCCTAGCGCGTCTGGCATGTGGCTTTGCTCTAGCATCTGTTTGCGACCAGCCTGTGAAGCGGGAATGTTCACGTGCATCCACAGCACTGTTGGCAGGACTGAACGGGATGATGCCCATGGGGCACTTGGCACGGGGCTGGCATGGGATAGGTGTGCGTGGGACGTGGCAGCCAGCACACTGATATTGTAGGTGTTTAAGCCAGGATGTTGCAGTTTCTTGCTGGCACTAGCGACCAGGGGCTCAGAGATCAGAGCCTGGAGGGGTGGAAAAGGGTCTCAGCGCCTTGCCCAGAGGCACCTCTGGGCCCAGAAAAGGCGGAGCACAGCTGCCCGCTGCTGTCCAGCGCCCGGCGCTTTCTGACGCCTTCTTGTGGCTTCCCTCTGGGGAGTGGCCCTGCAGAATGGCCTTGGGTTCTGGGCTGTTTGCTCGGCCCCCTGACAGTCACCTCGACTGGCACCCTGCCAGCCCGAGCCCTGAGCCACTGCACCCCAGCAAGTCAAACGGCCATGATTAGTCAAATAAAATTTCCATCTGCTGAGGAATTTATGAGAGTTAGTACTGGCTATAAAACTGATCGGAGGAGAAGGATGGATCTAGGGGGGTAACTGCCTCTAATTATGTGCAGTAGTGACTTTTAAATAAGGTTGCAGATGTCCTCATCAGAGTGAACCGGATCACCATAGCGGGCTGGGCCGGAGGGGGCTGGGCTGGTGGGGGCAGGTCCATCACTGCAGAGGGAGGAAGAAAAGGGGCCTTTGCGTTTGAACCTTGGGGGTTGTGGCATTTATGACGGTCCTGGATGCACGCTGCAGGTGCTTAATGAACGCATGTTTCTGCTCTCCCTGCTTCCCTCCCTCTTCCACTGGGGCCTGAGCCCAGCTCCTGGTCAGAGGCAGCAGTCTTTCTAGGCCAGGGTCTTGCTGTCACAGACTCTATGTGATCAGCCATGTAACCCCATTGGGTCTCTAAAGCTTCATCTTTAAAATGGGACAATTAATTACCAAGCGTCCATCCCAAAGGAACCTGGGGAGAGAAGATCTTTGAGAATGTGGGCCCAACCTTGTTCTGTTATTAATATATGGCTTTGCTCCAGTGCCTGAGCCATTTTAACCCCTCAGCATCTGGGGATGAAGGTGACGTCCTCCGTCTTGGATGGGAAGGTTTTGGGGCTCATCTGAGGGCACCTGGATGCCAGGTGCTCCTGCTTTTTTGGAGGGACATAACTTTAGAAGTCCAGCCCCTTTCCTTCACCCTACTTGAGATGCTGAGAGCAAGACCACATTTTGGGGGCAAACTTGGGCTCCTGGGGTGAACCGGTGAGGTCAGTGGTCTTGCTGGAAAGGATTCAAACAGGACTGAGGATGGAGGTGAATTACTCGACCCCAGAGAGACCAGTTCATGGGGTCCAAACCCTCAAAGGCAGCGCTTGGGCCTGAGAGTCTGAAGACACACAGTGCCCAGCCTGCTAGGCCAGGAGTCTCTCCGTGGTCACTCTCTGTCCCTCCCCGGCCTCTCCTGCCCACCTCCCCATCAAGCACAAACTAGCTTTCCCCCTCCCTCTTGGACCCTTTAAAATCAGGGCACAAGCCCAGGCCTCACAGCCGGCTGCACTTTCATTCCTTAGAGTCAGCTGTTGAGTAGCCCACACCTGGGGCCAGGAGCCATCAGGATGTCCTTCCCAGGCCTGGGCCCACCTTCATGCAGGTAACTCTGGGCTGGGCCCCTTTCTCTGCCCGGTGGTTTGAGGGTGACCGTTTAGCAGGTGTGTCTCGAGTCCCCTGGGGCCTGACTGGAGCCGTGGGCGCTGGGGCTGAGGGTGGGGCGTGGCAGGCACTGGTGCACGAGGAGCTGAGCCCTTTGGTGGCGTCTGTTGTCCGGGAAGCCTTCTCCCTGGGTCCCCCCCAGCCCACAGACGGGGCCCTCCTACAGCTTGGTCCTCTGGGCTGCTGGGGGCTGTGGAGGGGGGAATCCGGCTGCGCAGGGGCCCCCAGCTCTGCTGCGGCTGCATGATCTGGGCAGGTCCCCTGACCTCCCGGGGACTTGGTTTCCATCCCTGTGTGTGGGAATGACAAGGCTGCCTTGTAGGGTCGGGGCAACAGTGAGAGGAGAGTGTAGGAGAGAAACCCTTGGTCAGGAGCGGGTCTCTGATTCCGTGTTTGCTTTTTCGGGTCAGGCTAGGAGACCTCTGGGGAGGGGAGGCTTGGGGCTGGAGTGACTTGAGTATCTAGAACTCTCCCCGGCACCCCACTGGGGGATGAAAGAGCCTGTGACGGGGTGGGCATCAGGGAAGGGCCTTGGTGTCTGTAGGCTCTGAACAACAGCAGGAAGTTTGGTCTTTGGATGAGCTTCCGTTGTGCTGATAGCTTCATCCCTGGCAGGGTTTCACGGGGTATAAAGCAGTGGCGGGGGGCTTTGTTGGTTCAGCTCCTGTGGTGATCCTGGCTTGGCCCATGGCACAAGCACACGCACTCATTCTTGCCTCCCCTCCCCCCCAAGTCCCCACCCCACCCTCTTCCCCTTCTTCTGATGTCAGGATAGCAACACAGCCTGCGTCATTCCTGCTTTACAAATGATGAAACATGCTTAGGGGTTGGGACTGGGGTGGAGGGACTTGGTTTCAGGCCTCGGAGCTCGGACTTTCTGTCACTATGACGAGTGCAGCATTTATGTGTTGAACGTGCCCTCTGGTGCCCGGTGCTGTACTAGGGGCAGGAGAAGCAAGGACGGCCAGAAGCCAGCCCACGTGGTGCCCCTGGGGGTGTGGGGAGATGGACGGTGACCAAGCCAACCCAGGCATAAAAGATTTCAGATAAGGTGCAGCGCTGGGAGTGCTATGCAGTGGACGTAATGGATGAAGTGTGCCGGTGGGGAGGGGTGCTTCCGGGTTTCCTCAGCCACATTTGCATGTTCCCGCCCCCCCCGGGTCTCCCAGCTCAAACTGGGGCTGCGGGCGGGGATTGGCACTGGGAGCCCCCAGGCCTGGAGCCCAGCAGCTCTGAGCTCCCCCGGTTCCACTCCCCCCCTTCCCGATTGTTGAACCCTGATGATGTAGGACGCCCGCCCCTTCTCTGCCGCTCCCAGGGCCCCTTGCCTCTAGCCTGGGAGGGGAGTCTGGTGGTTTCCCTCTGAAAAAGATGGTTTGGAGGGCACTGTAGATTCCCTCTCAGGCTTGGAGAGGCTTTTTCAGGGACTGATTACATCGTTTCTTCCCAATTCCTTGTTAGCTGGAGGCCTCCTCCATGATTTCTGGGTTTGTGTCCAGGCCTCCGGCACCGGAACGCTTAGAGCAAAATGCTTCTTCATCTTTTCCTGTATTTTCCCCCTGCCCCCGCCCCCTGCCCAAAAGAACGGGAGGTTGGGCGCTTCCAGCTAACAGGTGGAGTGAGTGATGGGAGTCTGTCCTCAGGAACCTTGGATTTGAGATGGAACTGTTTGTTTTATCAGCTGATGACCCCGTGAGTCTGAGCCATAGTTTCCCATTTGCTAAGTGGGAACGGTAACCCCACAGGGCTGACACCAGGGTTAATGAGAAAATGGCTCGTCTCATGCTTTCTATCACAATCATCATGAGTTTTGGGTGATGTGTCCCAGATCTAATAGCAAAGGATGGAAACAGAACCATGAGGAATGGAGCTGCGTGAGGCTTAGGAAGCCAGCGGCAGAGCTAGCCGTGGTTCTGTGCCCCCTGATGTGTGCAGAAGCCTCTGGCTAGTTCCTCCGCCCGGGGGGGCGGGCCTTGGGTGTGGTCCTTGGTCCTCCTCCCCTAAGGTCCCTCTGTCTTTCCCTGAGAGTCTGGGTCCCCCTGAAGTTTATCAGCGTCCCCTCCAGCTCCGGATTTCCCTTTATGACCAAAGGAAAGAGTGGGACCCCTTTCAGTAGGAGGCAGAGAACGCTCATTCTGTTGCAAGTTCCCTGAGGGTGAAGGCTGTCCTGGGCAAGCAGCTGACCACAGCATGGTCCTGCCCACAAAATGCTTAGGTGAGTGCTACGATGGAGTTAGATATGGGGTGTGGGAGCACAGAGACTGCGCTACTTCCCCGGGGGGGTGGGGAGTAGCAGGGAAGGCTTCCTGGAGGAGGTTACATCTGAATGGAATCTTTAAACAGGAACAGACAGGAGGCAGGCAGACAAAAGGGTTGGAAGGACAGGCCAGGAGGCAAGAGGGCTTCTGGGCAGGGATGACCTGTGCTTTGTTGTTGCGGGAGGGTCAAGAGTGGGACAGGGAATGGTAAGCACTGACATAGAAGAGCCAGGTCACGTAGGCCTTGAATGTCAGACCACAGAGCTTGGATTCCAGGCCAAGGGTCATGGGTGCCAGGGAAGGTTTGAAACAGGGGAGCAGTGAGATCAAGCTTGCTTTTCAATTGCTTTTCTCTCTCTAGCCCAGTAGTCTTTGACATGGGGACATTTTTTTTTGTCCCCCAGGGGACTTTTGGTTGTCATAACTTGGGGGCAGTGGGTGCTACTGACATCTAGTGGATAGACGCCAGGGAAGCTAATAAATATCCTACACTGCACAGGGGACCCCTCCCCCCACGACAGAGACTTCTCTGGCCCCAAACGTCAGTATTGCTGGGCCCATAGTCGGCTCTCAGTAACGTCTGGCTGAATGAGAATCTGGGGCAAGGCCGGGGGACTGGTATGAAGTCAGCCTGAAAATTGGGAGTTTCCTTCCTTGTCTCACGTTGTTTCTTTCCACTGCTCTGATGGGTGTGGACGGGAACATTACAAGATTCTGATAGGCAGGCTTGATCGAGCCTGGGTACCCTTGTGACCACAGTGGCCCAGCCTCTTGGGCCCCCTCCGTGGACCCCCCCCACCCCCGATGCCTAGGTCCCTTCCAGCCTCCTCGCCTACCCGCGCGCCGCTGACAGTCCACCAGGCCCACTTGGTGTGCAGCCGCAGCCCGGCCCGGGAGCCTGGGTTTTAACAGCTGAATATTTCTTTAAAAAAACTCTACTTGTCTCGAGGCCCTCATTCCTCCAACTTTGCCCGCCTGGCTCCCCGTGGGAGTTCATGCAGAAACCAGTGTGTTAATAGACCAGCAGCATCTCTCGGTCGGGCTCCCACTTAGCTTCCTGCGGGAGGGCGGCAGCCTCTGTGCTGCTCCCTGCGCCCCTGCCTGCAGACCAAGCTGGTGCTTGACTTTGGGCCTTGTGTCCAGGCGGTGGGGGGCGCAGGCGGGCAGCAAATGTCAGAATCCACCTGGTGGCCTGAGCCGCGGGCACTGGGACTGCCAAACTCTGGTCCCTTCTAGGGCGTGGTCATTTATTTGTGCCTTGTCCAGCCACCCACTCTCCATGAGGGAAACAGAGGGAGGCCCTCAAGGCTGTGCTAGGGATAAATCCAGCCACTCTGCCCAGCTTTCAAGGCCCTGTGATCTGCCTACTCCCTACGCCTCCCTTGTCATTGCAAAATTCCTGGAAGGCTTCTGAGCCAGGCACCCAGCAAGCCTTATTTTATGCAGTCCTCACAGCAACCTTACGTAATAATGGGCATGCTGTTATTTCTCCTGTTTTACAGACCAGGAAGCTGAAACTTGGAGGGGTCACTTGCCCAAGGTCTCACCTCTGGTGAGTGGTGACCCTGGGCCTTAGACCCAGGTCAATGCCTGCGGAGCCTGCCACCCGAGGCCCTCTTTCCCGTCCTTAGCAGGTTCCCCGTGACTTCCCTTCAGTTGGATGAAGCCAGGAGCAGCCTTAATCTGTGGAGTCAAAGGGCAGGACTGGCTTCTAAAGCGAGAACTTTCTAGCAGTAGACCAGCCGACCTGTGTGATGGGTTTTCTAGTGAGGTGGTGAGCATCCCATCACTGGGGGTATTCAAGCAGGGGCCGATGGCCATTGTCCAGGTGGGACAGAGGGGATCCTTCTCAGGTGTGTGAGGGGCTGGACTGGAAGATGTCTGAGATCGAAATCCTCTGAGCCTTGAATTCTCCAAACTTGGAGGAGATGGAGTTCCCTTCCCAGAATGAGGAATGGAGGCTCAGAAGAAGGCATTTCTGTGCCCAGGTTGCCTGTCCCTCCCCTGCCTTCCACTTAGCCAGGTACAGAGCAGGTCACCCCTCGTGTCTTGTGTGACGGGCCTTTGGTGCCCTGGCGGGGGAGGGGGAAGCTTTGATCTGGCTAGACACCCTCTGTCTTCTCTGCTGAGCACCTCCTGTGTGCCAGGCCCTGGGGACTCGGGGCTGAGGAGAGATGATGGGCACATGGCTTTGTGTGTGGTCACCAGGCATCAGGATGAAGTCTTGGTCTTCCTCAGATCCAAAGAATGCCTTGCCTGGGAGCTGTATTTTGTCACAAGCTCCCTAGGGGATCCTGACTGAGACCTTGATTCAGGCACCGGGGACACACAGCTCTCAGTGGGCAACTGTGCAGCCTTTGGGAGTTCAGCCAGAGGGGACAGGGGAGGGGCGCCATTGGGATCCAGAGTTGGTGGAGAGATGGGATGAGCTGGAAGCTCCTGTGAAAAGGGACAGTGAACCCAGGGCTCCACCGGTGGGGTACCCCGTGGTGGGGTAGCCTTCCTCCCATCCTGGTCTCTGGGGGCTGGGATTTGTATCTGCTTTAGTTCACCACTATGTTCCGGTGGCTGGACTGGGTCCGGCACAGAGGGGGTCTCACACTTCAGACAGGACAGCCCCCTCTTTGCTTCCAAACCACAACCTCTTCTTGAACCCTGTGGACCAGACCCTGTGCTCAGTGCTTTGTGTCTGTTAACTCAGCAGACCCTCATCATAACCCCATGAAGTAGGCATGATATTTATACCCATTTGACAGATGAAGAAACTGAGGCCTAGGGAAGGGAGGGAGCATGCCCAGGCCCCTCTCTGTGGCTGGCTCCTCACGATCCTTTAGGGCTCAGCTTCGGTTTTGCCTCTTCAGAGGGGTCTGCCCTGACCCCTGGGCCAATTGCATAGACATCAGCCTCCTTGCTTCCTCCATAGCATGTAGGAATGTCCTGTCACTACTGCCCTGGGAAAAAGGTCTCTGAGAACAGCATCTGCCTCATGGTGGGCACAGGGAGGGCAGAGCCAGCTGATCGGACTTGACATCTGGGTTCCTGACAACTACACTTTGCTGCCGCTTGGCTTGACAAGAGCTGTGAGTTCATTAAATGACGTTGGCATCATTTCCCGGGTACCCTGATGCGAGGCAGAGGTTCCCCCGGTGTCCCCCCACCCCAGCTTCCAGGGAGTTAAATTTCACCCCAAGTTTGAGATCAGCCGAAGTTCACGCAGCCAGCCCTCCTGCGAAGTAATTACTATAATTTCCACTGCATCACCCTCCGCTCTTGGCTGATATTGTGACTGAAACGTAAGGAGCGGTGACACTCCCTGCCCTTGTAATTGAGGCTTTGAAAACACTGCCGACATCTCCAAAGGGAGCTAGGGTTTCGCGGCGTGTGTTGGAAGCGTCGTCACCTTTGAACTCTGGCTTTTTGACTTCGTGGTTGCTGTGTGAATAGAATCATGACTGCAGGGTGGGACGCATTGATTCACTGTCCCCCCCCCCCCACCATGTTGTGTTCACATGGCTGGTCCAGTTTGGAGGCTCGTGGCAGGCCAGTGAGCTAGGAGGGGTGCTTGGCCCTGACGTGTTGGGCAGAGAAGTTGTCTGTCCCCCTAAATTGCACGGTGTGGGAGTGGCATGGCCTGGCTCCAGCCTGGGTCTCCTGCCCCCAGGTCACGTGCTCTTCTGCCGTCTCCCATCCCTCCTGCTCAGAGGTCCCCTTAGAGAGGACTTCCTGATGATTCTGCCACCCAGCGGACACTTGAAGAGCAATAATATAAAAGCAAAAATCGTAACCTTGGGCACTCATGGCTCACCCCAGGCACCATCCTCTTTGCCTTGTATATGTAACATGTTTCATCTTCCCAGCCTGCCAGGGTAGGGGCTGTTATAATACCCAGTTTACAGAAGAGGGAGCTGAAACCCAGAGAGGGCATGCTGACCCGAGGGCAGGCAGCCAGGAGGTGATAGAGCCAGGGTTGGAACCCAGGCAGTCCCCAGGGCCAAGCTTCTAACCATCCTGCCTTGTGCGCTGTGCAGAAAGTCAGCCTTCCTGGATGTACTCTAGTTTTTCTTCAGGGACTTCATTCATTCATTCATTCATTCATTCATTCACATTCAACCATTGTTTATGGTTGCCTATTGTGGGCCAAGCGTTGTTCTAGGTGTTAGGGATTCAGTCCGGAGCAAAACAAGGTTCCTGCCCCCATGGAGCTTCCATTCCAGTTGGGGGAGACAAACCACAAGCAGACAGATAATGCAGTTTCAGGGTGGGAGAGCTGTGGAGAAAGATGAATTAGGAGGGAGGACAGAGTGATGGGAGAGGGGAGACCTTAGCTAGAGAGGTAGGGGTGGGTTAGAGACCCGAGGGAAGCAAGAGGTGGGCCATGAGAATATGATGGGGAGGGGGTCTCAGGCGGAGGGAGCAGCATGTGCAAAGGCCCTGTGGTCAGGCTGTGTGACGCGTGCTCAGGGACCTGCAGGGAGGTGGGAGGAGGTGAGGTCAGAAAGATTAGAGTGGAGAGATGCTGGGTGGTGGTGGTGGTGGGGTTTGAGCAGAGGAATACGATCTGACTTCCACGGTTGAGGACAGGCTGTAGGGTGAGGCAGCGGCAGAGGGGACAGTGTGGAGGCCGTTGCTGTGATACAGGGGAGAGATGGTCCTGGCTGCTTAGACCATGGTGGTTCTAAGGATCTTCTTAGAAAGCTCTCCTCTCCCCTGTCTTCAACTGGCTGACTTCTAAGCATCCTTCCCTCATGGCTGAGACCTTCTCTGCACTCCTGGAAGGGTAAGTTTGGCTGCATCTATGCCCAGGGCCCCTGGGTGCTGCTCTTTTGTGTCCGCTGGGCTGTCTTGTCCTTTGGTCTCTCAGCGCATTGTAAGCCCTTTGCTCTTTGGACATTGAAGATCCGTGCGTGCTGTGTTTGTCCTACTTAGGTCCTCAATTCTTATTTTTGGCATCTGCAGAAATACCTGCTTTATATGTAATCTGCTGAGTACATCTTCTTGTTACCTTTATTTTTTTCAAGCAAGAGATATCACCCCCACTTGGCTTCTCAATGCCCTTGGATTCTGTTTGCTGACACAGGGGAGGAGTTAAGCTGCTTGGCTTTTTCCCTGAAAGCGTGAGGGTTTTGGCCTCTTTGGCCATGCGCAAGTGGTACCTATGAGCCTCTCTGATGGGACTGGGTGTCTGGGGATTTGGTTCTGGGAGGCTTATGTGAGCACGTATGTGATGAGTCTAGAGAATGTCAGTTCTCTTTCTTTGCAAACAGCAGACTCTGCAAACAGCAGCAGAAAAAGAATTGATCAGAAGGAATCTCGTGGGATCTGAGGCTGAGCTGAAGGACTGGCTTAAAAAGACCAAGAGCCCAGGTAGCTCTAGGTGGTCTCTTAGCAAGATCTTTCAGAGGCCTCTGGGACCCCACCAGGATGGGCGGCCCCAGCTTTTAAGCACTGCGCAGGATGTACTTCCGTGTCCTGGGGGAGAAGGATCTAACTGAAAGGGCTTTGGTCATATGACCAGTCTTGGCTTGGGGGTGTTTAAGACTTCGTGATCAGTGGTCCCGCCCAGACTGCATTTTGGAAGTGAGGGTCAGTCCTGGACAGGAATTTGGGGGTGTTGGTATCAAAAGAAGAGGGGACGAGTGCTTGGCTGCTACAGATACCTAATGTCCCCTCAAAGGATCTCAGAGATGTGGGAGCTGCATCCTGGACCTTCCGGATGCTAAAGGCAGAGGGTGTCACCATATGGAATATTAGAGAACAGGACCAGATTCCTCCAAGCGAACGGAGGAGCAGAGGTCAGAGTGGACGGAGGTTTCTGGGTCTGGGGGAGGTTGTGGAAACTGTGGGTCTGGGTGTTCTTGAGTAGGAGGGGGAAGGGTGGGGAACGGTGCTCTGAGTGAGGCTTACCGCTTGGGCAAAGTCACAGAGGCTGGAGGCTGGGATGTGCCTGCTGGTTTTAGTGGAGGCGGAGACCCGCTGGTGATTCACTCACTGGTAGGGAGTGGGGCGGGCAGCTGGAGCTGCTGGCTGAGGATGGAACGGAGCACCAGGCGGGGGAGGGTGACTGTGTCTGGCTGGGGTGCAAGCACATTTTGAGTAGTAATGGAATACACTGCTTTGTGGAGGACCCACTGTGTGCCTGACACTCTACCAAGTGCTTTGTTAGGCCTTATCTAACCTGCGTAGCAAGCCTACCCGATAGTGCCACTATTACCCCCACTATGCAGGTGAAGAGACCACGGGCTCAGAGAGGTTAAGTGACTTGGCCAAGATCACACAGCGAGCAAATAACAGAAAGGGGATTTGAGCCCAGGCCTGGCTGATGTTCTCTACTCATCTGTGCTACAGAATCATCAGCTGTGAAGTCGGGGGCAGGCTGGCCAGCTGTCCTGGGCTATGGACCGCCATTCTTTTTCTTCCAGCCTTTTCTTCCTCAGTATTCCTAGACAGCGTTGAGTGTGGCCATGGGCAGGCAAGGATGGCCGAAGGCAGGGGGGTTGGGGAGGGTCCGAGGAGACTTTCCCCTTGTCTCTGCAGAGCTTTCCCTCCTCCCTCCATTCTCCCTGAAAAGAGCTGGAACGAAGCTGGCAGAAGTGGAGTTGGCAGAAAAATCTAACTTTTACCTTAGACACGTTTGTAGCTGACAGTTATTAACCCAGCCTCTGAACTTTGCTTCCAGGCAGGTCTGAGCTGAGTCCTGCCCTGGTTGTTGGGAGACCAGCTCTGTCATGAATCTGCTGTCGCATTTTAGGCACGATGTTCTTCCTCCGTAGGCCTAAGCGTTTCTACCGGTAAAATGGGGGTGCCGGTACTCGGGTGGGGTATCACAAATTCAGAAACCTACAGGGACCCTCCAGGAGACACAAGGTGTGAAATGGGCCAGGTGTGGGAGAGAAGAGGATGCTGGAGACTTAGGGGCCTGGCGGGCACGTGCCTGCCTGCAGGGACAGCCCCCGGTCAGGGCCAACCGGTGGCTGCTGTGTAGGGATGCTGTCGCCCGATCTTCAGATTCTCTTCAAAAAAAGCCAGAGCTCCGAATTGTGCTTGAAAATATTTCAAGTTTTAAATGTTAGCGACTTATTTAGAAATTCGGGGAAAGATTGTGGAAGCCAGTGCGAGCAGCTGCGTGGTTTGGCGCCGGCCTGGGGGTTGCTGGCTTGCAGGGCCTGGGCTGGATTGTTCGGGCTTCTTCTAGCCGGCTGAGATGTGGCTCCGTTCAATATGCATATAAATAAAAATCAAATATTTGCCTTCCAGACATATTGACTTGTATTTATTGATGGCCTCTGTGGTTTATCATGTGCATGTAAGCTCAGAGTTAATAAAGGGGCAGGAACCTCTTTGAGAAAATTGAATCACAGATTAGGAGTTTGTGTGCCTGGACCTCTCCCTCTGGATTACTTCCGCCTCTGACATCTATCTTTAATCCTTCCTGATGCAGACGTAGCCCAGCCTAGTTTCTATGGCAACAGAGTATGCTGCTTTCTCCCCTCATCGTATATTCGCAGAGAGAAAAAAGCGAGGAGGGAGGCCTTGAGATTTCATTTCCATAACCTGGACAGCAGTCCCGGGGACTTCTAATTTCTACCCCTGTGAGATTGTGGGCAGGACAGGTTTATTTGAAGCCAGTGGGCAGCCCAAGAGCAAGATTTGTTGGCTCTCGTAAAGTTTTAGAGACCTCTGGCTAGAGCTACTGACTTTATCACATCTGCTGCTGTCGCTAGTCTGGAGGGTACTTGTGGATCAATTTTTTTTTTTTTTAGTATCCACAGAGCAGTGGTTTTATAGGCCCATTTAAAAGAGCCACTACGTGTAGAAGAGGATCTGGGGGGTCATAGTGGCCAATGAGCTGACCAGGTATTCTGGCCATTCCCACCATGCACAGTGAAGCTAAGAGGGCCTACAGGCAGGGGAAGCAGACGGCTCCGCTGGAGCTGTGGTGTGTGAGAGCTGTCAGCCCTGGGCTCTGACAGGAAGAATAGGGGAGTGGATAAGACGCAGGTATTGGAATCAAATTGTCTGGGTTCAATTCCTGATTCCACCACCGTGGCATTTGGGCAATTTCCTTAACATCTCTGAGCTTCTGTTTCCTTGTCTGTGAAGTAGAGATCATAATAGTAACCTCCTCGTAGGTTATGCTGAGGGTTGAGAGGATACAGGCAAAGCATCTAGAATAGGAGTTGGCACACTGTTCCTGTAAAGGTTCTAGGTAGTAAACATTTGAGGCTTTTTGGGCCTTAGAATCTCTGCCAAACTCAGCTCTGCTGTAGTAACTTGCAAGCAGCCGTAGCCAATATGTAAATGACGGATTGGGCTGTGTTCCAATAAAACTTGATTCTTATAGGCACTGGAATTTGAATTTCATATACTTTTCATGCGTCACAAATGAGTCCTCTTTTTCTGATTTTTTCCCCAACCATTTAAACATGCAAGAGCCATTCTTGGCTCACAGGCCACACGTATAAAAACAGGCAGGCAGCTGGATTTGACCCATGGGCCATAGTTTGCTGGCTCCTGATATAAAATAATGCCTATTATATGTTCGTTAAGTGTTAGTCACTGAAATTAACCTTTATCTCCTTCATGATTCTTTTCATCCTAGGAGGGTGGGTTGAAGACAGTAAAATATCTGGCCCAGAAAGGGATGCCTTGGGTGGGGAAGAGAGGGTACATAGTGACTGCACTCAGGAAGGGGAGGTGGAGTTTGTTCTAATAGTCCAATAGGGGTGTCCTCCGGTACCGATGGATTTGTGGCTCCGAGACCTCTAGCAGCAGCTTGAGGTACCTAACGTTGGAACAGACTGCCTTGGGCGTAGTAAGCTCCTCCCACTGGAAGTGCTCGAGCAGAGGCCAGGTTCCCCTGACATGCTGCTGCGGAGGAGGCTGGCTCACTGGGTGAATAGATGCTGAGGTGCCGGCGTCTGAGCTGGGTTCCTGCAGCTCTGGCCGTTGCGGGGAGGGGGTGAGGAGATGCCTGCTCTTCCACGGTCCCCTTTCCTAATTCACAAAGCCCCTTGCCCTCTTGCTTCTTGAATAAGCCAGCGATGCGTATGGGTCCGGCGTTACCCCTCTTTAACAGGTCGGGGAGTGGGGGATAGAGGACAAGCTGGCCACTTGGCCGGACCCGCCAGCTAGGTGGGGAGGCGTGGTATGGTGGGAACACACAGACTGTGGTCCTGGACCTGGTTCAGACTCCAGCTCTGCTGCTTCCTACCTTTGTGACCTTCTCTGAGCCTCAGTTTCCCCATCTGTAAAGTGGAAGTATATCATCTCCTTGACAGAGCAGTTGCAAGGCTGAAATGAGTTACTGCATGTAAAACGTCAGCCTCCCTGCTGGCAGGCAGTAGGGATTCAAGCTGTGCTCTCGTGGCCACCCTAGTCCCAGCCATTGGGCCCAGGCTGCTGGGGGGTCCTGGGAGGGTCAGGGAGGAGCTGTCCTTTGGGACACGGCCTGTCCACCAGCAGTTGGCTGTATCAGAATCCTCTCCTGACCTTGTGGTGCCGGCATCTTCAGGGCAGGGATGGGTGTTAGGGATGGAGTGACTCCAGCCCAGCCCAGACGTCTCTGGGCCTGCAGGGAGGTGAAGCCAAGTCTGGGGCATGGTAACCGCCCATGTGATCCAACGGTGACAGCAGGTGGGGATGTTGGGCTGGGAGGGTCACCGGCTTCAGGGTCTGGGCCCCCCCGCAGGAGCGACTCACACGGGGGGCTCCATGAATCCTCACAATTGCCCTGTGAGGAGCCTGCAGTTCTTACCCCCATTATATGAATGAACAGACCGAGGCTGAGAGCCCAGTCACCTGTCTGGGGCCACGGAGGAGAAAGTGGGAGAGTCGGGTTTTGAACCTGGGTCTGACAGCAAAAAGCTTGCATCTACCAACCCAGTATCCCTACTCCTTCCACCTTTTGGCTGGCACTGGAGTCCACAGGGTATATAGAGTAAGCCCTGATAATGAGAGTAGCCGGCTTTCTGGGGGTGGTTACTGTGTTCCAGACGTGGATCTGAGTAACAGTGTAAAGGAAAAAGAGTCAATGTTCTCCTACATTGATTAATTTTGTAATCCTCACAAACTCTCTGAGCTGTTCCCATTTTATAGGTGAGAAAACTGAGGCACAGACAGGTCATATACTTTGCTCGAGCTTACGAAGCTGAGCAGCAGAGCCTGGGATTTGAACCCAGGAATTCTAACTCTGAAACCTGTTCTCACTTGGCTCTCCTGCCTTCATCGGGCACAGGATTAGGTGAGCAATAAACATAAAAACCCAAGACTGAGGCCAGCATGAAGTTATTAGGAGGTTGGTGTGTCTTGACTCACCCTGGGCTTAACGTGCCCTCCTGTGTGATGGGGACGTGATCCCCGTCACTGCTCTTGCCTCACAGGGTGGTTTGTGCACGAGAAGAACTGCCGCTTCTGCTGTAACAGCCCTTTACTTGTGCCTTTGAATCATCGTGCTATGCAGAATCGCACAATAAAAACCGCAGGGTTTATGGGAAAATGGGGTTGAGAGCGCAACGCTCAAGCACATTAAAAAAATAGAAACCACGTACAATGGTAGCCGAGTTTTATCCATGTTGAAGGTTAAGAAATGCATAGATACTAAAGTAAGTATGGTACTTCATCTTGAGGGAGACCTGAAGTTTGCTTGTGGGAGTGTGCGCCATTCTACCTGCTGGCCGCCCGCCCGGTTCCCACACCTGCCTCCCAGTGTGCAAGAGGAAGAAAAAAAAGAGAGAAAGAGAGAAAAAGGCAAGAGGAAGGAGAGAAAAAAGTACAAAATTGGCTGAAGTGGGGAGGGCATGAGGTTGCCCTGGGAAGTGGTAGGAGGAGCTTATGGGAAATTGGATGGAAGTTGTAGCCCCAGGTGTGGATGCGCTCATTGTCTAGAGAGGTGTGTCCTGTCTGTGTCTTCCTACCCGGCTCAGTTCAGCCGGGCAGGGCATTCTGTTTACCGAGTGTTTCTTGTGGATGAACTCTTCTCGGAAGCAAACGTGAAACCTGCGTGATGCTCAGACTGTCCCCTAATACGGGGATTGTGTTGGAACAGATTTGCATTTTCAGAACATGTGCTCTAGCAGATTCGAGCGTACTTTGAAAAGTCAGGAGTTAGGAGGCGTGGGAGGGTCTCTTGAATAGGGACTTCCTTGTAAGTTGTGCCTCACCCCAGAAGGTGGGCTCGTGCTCCGCAATTCAGGCCTCTGGGACTTGCGTGAGGTTGCCCCTCCCCTAACGTCTGTCCCCTTTCTGAGCCCCCAGCAGCTGGTCTCTCTGATCTCAAGGCCCCACACCGGGTCCTCTACTAAATCTGATCTCACTCATGCATTCCCAGCTCCCTGGAGCCTCTGCTGTTTGGCCGGAGCTCTGGGGGCCGAGGGATTTTTCTCTGGTCGGACCCAGGCGGTCTAAGAATCCACCCTCCTTTGCAGCAGAGCCCACAGTGGGGCCTCCGCATGGGTAATGAGGTCTGGTAAGTGGCTCCTCCTTGGAGCAAAGAGGGAAAAAAACACAAAAGGATTGCCCAGAATTTATTAGTCTAATTACATTTTCCTCATGTCGTTGACCCTCCCACCCACAGGAGTGCGCTTATCAAAGCCGCAATCACACCAGCATTATTGGAGTTTTAATAAGAGTCAACTGGTTGTTGTCCTTGCCGCGGCAGGCTCTGTACACGTAATCCCCGAAGCCCCTTGGGGAGGCCGGGAGCTTGCTTTCTTTGCCGGAATATTATTTACATTAGTAACAAGGATTAGGGGCTTGTTTTCTGTGTTTAGGAGAAGCAGATCTCTTCTTAGTTCAAGCAGCCACCAGCTGAGTGCCTGCCAGCACCTGCCCCTCAACCCGAAGTCAGGAGAGCACTGGGCTGGGAGTCTGGAGCTGGGATTTGCTGCTCACCACACTTTGCTGTGTGAGCTCAGGCAGGTGGTCTAACCTCTCTGGTCCCTCTTGTGTGAAATGAGAGGACTCAGCAATGACAGTGAAGTGAGAATGCACGGGAAGCACTTTCTTAGCGCAGAGCAAGTGTGAATAAATGCTGGCTCTTTCAGAAATGGCGAAATAAAGCAGGTCGCTAAACCCCACTCACACATATATATTTATTGTGCTTGAAAGTCTAGCAGTTTTGTATCTGGAATGAGCTGTTCTAGAGTGCCAGGTTGTGTCCTAGTTTATGTTATGTAGGGGGTGGTCTTGCCTGGTAGAGAAAAGATAGGACTGCAAGCAGTCAAATTTCTGCTCTCCCATCAGCTGTGTGACTTTGGGCGCCATTCTTGACCTCTCTGTGCCCGACTTTCCCTGTCTGTAAAATGGAGATAGTTAGAGGATCTCTTTCACGGGGTTATGAGAGGATTAAGTGAGGTAACAATGCAAAGTGTTTGAACAGTGCTTGGCCCATGCTGACTAGATGCCGGTTATTGGGAGATTGACAGGGTTTCTAAGCTTCCGTTTGCTAGATGGTGATGCCAGCTTTGCAGGGTGATCACGAGGTTGTAGTGGGGTTGTGTCTGTGTGATGCCTGGCACATTGGGAGCAGTCGGAGATGGGGGTCGGTTCTCGCCGTGACCCTAGAGGTGTCTCTTCATTTCCCTTTCACAGACAAGCACAGCCCGAAGTGCATGCTGCAGACGGCAGATCAGAGCTAAAGCTCGGCGTTTTCTGAGCCCCAAATCTGGGCTCATTGGGCTCCAGTGGGCTTTTATGCCCAAGGGCTCAGCAGCCTTACAAACCATTGCTTCCTACGTTTGGTCCTGGTCCTGCATTTCGCCCTTTTTGCAAACGGGGGACACTCTTCTGCCAGCTGAGGAGCTGTGGTGCCCTTACTTTCGGCTCTGTTGGGCATCTTGGTTTATTACGGCTCAAATGTCAGCACCAGGGTGGGGGTGTGGGCTGTCTCATCCGCTGCTCTGTCTTCAGGGCCAGACACAGCTTCTGGTACGTAGTAGGTGCTCAGTAAATATCAACCGAACACCCCTGCTCGTTTGGAGCTTACAGTATGTCGGATGATGGTAAGTGTAATGGGAAGATAAAGCAGGGAATGGGGACAGGGATTCTGGAGAGTATTTTGGGAAACTTGTAATCTTAACTCCCCAGGGGCCAGAGAAGACCCACTGAAAAGGTACCATCTGAGTAGAGACTCCAGAGCGGTGAAAGCTGTGCAGCTGTCTGGGGGAAGGGGCTTCCAGCAGAAGGAACAGCACGTGCAAAGGTCCTGAGGTGGGCACACACCTAGAGTGTTTAAAGAACAGAAGGGGGCCAGGGATCCCGGAGTGCAGGGAGCAAGGGGGATGAGGTCAGAGCTCTCCCTGCTTTGACAACAGCTGGGGCACCAGACTCTGGGTGGTGACGGAGGCAGTTAATCTCCAGGGCAGCTAGAAGGAGGCTGAGGAACACCTCCTGGAAGACTTGTACCAGTGTCATTGTCCAGTCTCTGGCGACAGGTGTCCCCTCCCACCTAGTTGGTTGTCAGGCTCTCCCTCCTCTTTGACATGGCCTCTAGCCATCTTCTTTTACCTGATTCATATGCGGGAGGCATGGCCCCGGAGACTGGGGGTGAGGGGAGAGGCCTAGAGGTTCCTGGGAAATGTTTCCTCCCCAAAGTTCAGGGAGGGTGGGCCTGCTGGCTCCATGGGAAGGACTTAGGAGATCAGAGCAGAATTAACTCTGACTCTCTCAAAATGCAGGGAGAGAAACTGAGGGAGGTAGGGGAGGGGTTGGCCCAAGTTCACCCAGCAGTTAGAGACCCAGGGCTGACATCAGGCTGGAAGTCTGGAGCCCAAGGTGTCCAGCTGGGTGGGGGCAGGAACGAGGGTCCTGGGAGGGACCTGCAGAGGCTGCCCCCTGCCCACCCCGCTGATGGGCTTCTGGAAGCTGAGTTAGCTCTGTCTGGAAATGGAGGAAAGAGAGGTACCTTTGGGGATGGGAGTGGCCAAGAAGTTCATGAAGCAGCACCGGGCTGGGGAGGCAGGAGGTCGTAGAGAGAAGCGGATGGAAGGTGCCAGGCGGGCCAGCCGGCTAGGGCTGCGCCATCAGCATTGAAAGCTCAGATGTACCCAGAGGTGACACCGAAAGGAAACCGTTGTGGGCCTGGACCACGGTGGACCATCAAAAGGCTGCAGCCCCCTTCCAAGGTCACCTGTGACTGATGCCAGCTAACACTAACAACCGCTTCAGTCCTCAACCTGATTCAACTCAAAGATACACTCTTTGTCTCTTAGCCTGACTTAACCGCACTCCCTGTTTATGTGTGAGCACTTCTCTCTTGGAGCTCCTTGAGGCTTCTCTTGTCTTCCCTCCTCCTTCTCTCATAACGCTCACCTCCCTCAGATGTCTCCGTCTGGTGGGGTGGACAGACCAGGGCTAGTGAAGCCAGCATGGGATGGGGAGGTGGTCTTAGAGCTAGGACAGGGGCTCCTGGGATAGTATGGGGAAGTGCTTGGTCTACCTGGAAGAGTCAGGGAGAGCTTCCTGGAGGAGGCGTCACTCCATGAAAGGACTGGAAGCAGAGCCATTACTTGGGAGTCTAAGGTGGGGTGGGGGGAAGATCATTGCAGGCAGAAGGGCACAGTGATATGAGTACGGCATGTTTGAGAGACTGCAGAAAGTTCCACGTACCTGCTGTTCATCTCTGAGGGTTGAGGGGCATGTTGGATGGGAGGCTGGAGAAGAAAAATCACAGAAGGTCTTGTACAGACTGATAACAATGACAGCGACCCCTTGAGTATCTGTGGGGCATAGGCACACATTGTCTCTTGTCTTCCACTCTTGGAGGAGCTGTCATTATCTGCACTGTGGAGGTGCCAGAGGGGCAGGATGGCGGGGTCACTGGCCAAGGTCACACAGGCGGGAAGTGACAAGGACAGGATCTGCACCCTTTAGACTCTTCTCCCTATCCATGTCTCGTGACCTGCCCCTGAGGGCCACAGGGAGCCACAGAAGGCTTTAGAGCTATGGACAGAGGCTTGTGGTGAGAGCGGCAGGATGGTCCTGGGCAGGATAGGACCTGCCCAAGCAGCCTTCACCTTGCCCTTTCCTCCGGCTCTGGCAAGAACTGTCCTTGGGCTTCCCTGGTGGCGCAGTGGTTGAGAGTCCGCCTGCCGATGCAGGGGACGCAGGTTCGTGCCCCGGTCTGGGAAGATCCCACATGCTGTGCGGCGGCTAGGCCCGTGAGCCATGGCCGCTGAGCCTGCGCGTCCGGAGCCTGTGCTCCGCAATGGGAGAGGCCACAGCAGTGAGAGGCCCGCGTACCGCAAAAAACAAACAAATAAAAAGAACTGTCCTCATTGGGAGGTGCTGCGGAGGACCTAGCAGATGGCCAAGGCCATGGATTTGAGGCAGATCCCGTGTCAGCCCGCTGGGGCCGATGTGTCTGAGTGGCTCAGTGCCTGGAGCGGGCTACGAGACCTTCTGTGTTGGTCCTGAGCCTGCCTTGCTCCTGTTCTGGGTCCTTCATCCTCCCCCTGGTGCAGGGGTGGTTCTAGGAGTTGGGAGGGAGGCTCCTTGCAGCCTCCTGGGAATGTGGATGGCAGCTTTCTTGCTGCAGTCCCCGTCTTGGCTTCCTTTCCGCTCCCCCCTTCTTCCTTCTCTTTGCCACATGGTCCGATGGCCTCATCTCCCCTCGCAGGCAGGCGACACCATCTGCAGTCTTGGCAGTCCTGGCAATCTTGTGCACGTTCTTTTGCCAGGCGCACTTCGAAGTATTTTAAATAAGGCTGGTTCTAGCACCAATCCCTAGGGCGACCTCACTTTCCACATTTTCCCTTCCAAAGGGGCCTATTTGTCCCTATTCTTATTTCCTGTTTTCTAAGCCAGTAACCTAAGCACAGCAGAGCAAGCCAGTCTCTTGAAACATGCAAGTAATGTATGTGTTGTGTCAGGTCAAACCCTTCAGGAGGTCTGAGATTCCATGTCCTGGTTCTCAAGGAACCTCATGGCCTCTGCAGAGCACTGACTGGTGGCTTACGTCATGGAAACGCCATCTTCCCCCACCCGTGACCTCCGTGTGCTCAGCAGCTCTTGCTCGGCAGAGTGCCACTTGAAATTCCTTATCCCGGGGCCCCAAGCATGCATCATTCCCACTTCTCATTGTGTCCTGATTCTTTCACTCACGACATCAGACAAATGCGTGCCCAGAGGTGGAAGGCAGCCCTTGTATCTGAGATCCTTGGCTGGCGATAGCATGTGTGGAAAGTGGCTTTCGTCCAGTGCGCCAGCTCTGATAGATGACCGTTGCTAACTGGAATGAGCTGTGGAGAGATTCCAGGCTGTGCTTAGTGGGAAAGAATCCCATGATTGATTAGTGATGTCTGCCACGACTGCAAGGGAGCAGAGTGGTGGATCGTGCGCTAGAACCTGCCATTTGGGGCTAGGGACCTTTCCTCTTGCCTGTTCCACTCTTGTGCCGTGTGCTCTGAAAGCTGGAATTGTGGGTGGAGGTGCCCATCGGCTGCTTTGAGGGCTGAATGGGAGACAGATTCTGGTTTTGGGGAACAGTTGGGGATTGCTCTATCCTGAGATATGTGATTATCTGATAGCATGTGTTCTGCCGACAGCCAGCACACATTTTGGGATGAACGGGAAGTGATTATACAAGCCTTGAGATTCTTCTAGTCTTGGTGCAGAGGGCTTGCTTTTTCCTCAGTGGAGTCTCACGGGGCAGAGCGGCTGCAAGGCTGAAGCATCTCTTGGGCCATAACCCAGAATGCCTTTCAGCCTCGTGTGGGTGGGGGTGGGGGAGAGCACAGGGCTGGGGTTTCTACCAGGACCCATGAAGGTGCCCAGGCTCAGTTCTCCCCACGGAGACCCTGGATCACCTTTCCCCTCCTCCCTGCATACAAACTAGAACTGATACCCTGAAGATGTATTGTTGGGAGTGGCTGCTGAATCAGAGAAGGGCCAGTTTCTGGTGAAACATAGATCCCAAGGACCCTGGGATCTTAAGAAGTGGAGTAGTAAAAGAAAGAACAGCATGCTGGGGGCCCAGTCTGCATGCCAGTCCCCAGGTGGTGCATGGATTTGCTGTCTGGCTTTAGGCAAGTTGCTTCCCCACTCTGTGCCCATCTTTCTTCTCTGTACGAGGAAGGGGGATGACTAGAGATCTAAGGGCCTTTTCTGCTCTAACTGCAGAAGTGGGCTGTCCTGGCCACACCCCGGGTCTGATGACTCTCAGGCGGGGTGTGTCTGCAGATTGAACCCAGCAGTGGTGGTGCGTCCCGGGAGCCCGCTGTCCCGGTCATTGACTGCACATTCCTGTGTGTGGATGAGGTGGCAGGGGGGCTGCTGAAGAAGTGCTGGAGTTGAGTGGCCGGTGGGGAGATAATAGAGAGACTGAAGACAGGCCTCTTCTGGGTCAAGACAGCCCCGTCTGCAGGCCCACCTCTCCCCAGGGCTGGTTGTGCTTGGAGGTGGGCCAGGCTCATGGAAAAGCCCCTGGTCACCTCCTCCTCCGCCGGTGCTCCTGCCTTTGCCTCTCCAGCCCTCATGACCCTGTACGCCCCTGAGATTCTAGCCACACTCGATAATTTGCAGCTCCGTGCTTGGTTTCTCCTTTGGGTATTTGCACCTGCAGATTCCTCTTTCGGACCTTTCCTTCCTCTGCCTCTTCTCACCTCCTTTAACACTCAGGTTGAGTGGACCGCTGTGGACAGCTGTCTCTGACCTCTGCCCTGCACCTCGTGCCTAGCTTGAGTTAGAGGCAATCCAAGACTCCCACCCCCCACCCCCTTGCCAGAGCACTAACTGGGTTAGAGCCTCTGGTTTCATGACTGGCAGTAGCCAAGAAGTGACATTAGCCTGGACAGACTGGGAATGCCTCCCATGTCACATTATAGATGGGAAAACTGAGGTCCAGAGCGGGCGGGCTCTCACCCGAGGCAGCACGTGGGGTCTGCAGAGGGGCGAGGAGCTGTTCCCAGTCCTCCGGTTGTCCAGACACTGTCCTTTCCTCACTCTTCTGACGCTGTAGCCTGGAGTCCTGCTGTCTAATCCTGCTGTGTGATGCAGGCAGGGATGGGGGTGGAGTCGCTGGGCTCTTGTGAAATTATTTTAAGACCTTGGAAAGCAAATTAGAATTTCAAACCATCCGGCCCTCTTGAAAGCAGACTGGGGGTGTGTTAGAAGTAATTTAATTTTACTTTGTTTTATTAATAGGATGTGGGAGAGGAGGGGAGGGTGTGAGTTGTGGCTGAGGGTGCTGGCTACAGGGTCTGGGTGGATGGAACCGGTACTGAAGCAGAACACTGGAGAAGGGCAGAGGCGGGGGTGGGGGGGTGGGGAGCGCCCTGAGGCTGAAGGACAAAGAGGCGGACGTGGGGAGCGTCCAGGGGGCCCTGACCTGCATGTGCAGATTCGGGAACTACTGGCTACACCAAGGAGGGTCTACGCTGGGGCCTGTAGTCTGTGGGATGAGGGGCTGTATCCGTTTCTCTGCGCTGCCGTAGCAAGTTGCCACAAACTTGGTGGCTTAAAATAACTGCAGTGTGTTCTCTCTACCGTCCTGGAGCCTAGAAATCTGAAATAAGCATCGCTGTACTGAAGTGAAGGTGTGGGTAGGGCCTTGCTCCCTGCATAGGCTCTATGGGAGGATGCTACCGCCCTCTTCCAGCTTCTGGTGGCCCCTGGTATTCCTTAGCTGTGGCAGCATCGCTCCAATCTCTCCCTCCATCCTCACCCGGCCTCCTTCTTATGTGTCTCTGTGTCTCCTCCTCTTGTAAGGACACCAGGAACTTACAAGCCATTGGAGGTAGGGCCCAGCCAAAATCTGGTATGATTCCATCTCGAGATCCTTAGCTAATTCTATCTACAGAGACCCTACAGTAAGTCCCCTACGTACGGACGAGTTCCGTCCCAAGAGTGAGTAAGTCCAACAAAGGTAGCCTAGGTACCCAACTGACACAATCAGCTGTATAGTACTGCCTGTAATAGGTTTATAATGCTTTTCACACAAATAATACATAAAAACCAAACACAAAAAATAAAGACAACATGTTTAATCTTACAGTACAGTACCTTGAAAAGTACAGTGCAGTACCAGCTACATCACAGCTGCCTTTATGCTTGCTCCTGGATATCCTGGGCTTGAAATAAACATACTGTACTACTGTACTCTATACAGTACAGTACTCTATACTGTACAGTAAAGTACACAGAAGCACAACCGCTTGTAGAGGATGCGCACCTGTGACAATGTACGCCAGACACGTGAACTCACTTACGTGATTGGACACGCGAGGCACGTTCGCATCTTTGAAAGTTCGCAACTTGAATGTTCGTATGTAGGGGACTTACTGTATTTCCAAATAAGGTCATATTCTGAAGTTCTGGGTGGACATAAATTTTGGGGGGGGACACTATTCAACGTACTACAGGGGCCACTCCTGGGTGGGCTTCAGGAGGGTGCAAACCTAGATCCATCATAAAATTCAATGTGTACCTTTCCCCCCAGGAAGACACGTAGCTTTCTTTGATTTGTAGGAGACCCCAAGATGAGAGAACAGCAATCTTGTAGGACGCATGTCTGGCAGGTGGGAGAGTAGGACAGAGGACAGGTCATGGGAAACACAGAAAGAAGGGAGCTCTGGGAAATGGGCCACCACCGGAAGGAGCCTGATGGGACAAGAGGACCTGGGTGGAATGGTGTTCTGGAGGGCCACCATATGGGCACAGTGGGCCATACTGCCCAGGGCCACGGGTATCTTTAAGAATATTGGGACTTCCCTGGTGATCCAGTGGTTAGGACTCCACACTTTCACTGCAGGAGGCATAGGTTTGATCCCTGGTTGGGGAACTAAGATCCTGCAAGGCACATGGTGCGGCCAAAAAAAGAGAATATGACTTTTTTAGTGTCTTCCCCAGGAAAATGTACTTTATCAACACACACATCTTTGGTGTACGACTCAGTGGGCACGTGCCTGTTCCATCCCAAAGCCCATCCCTGGACTCCCAGAGACCTCAGTTAGGATCCCCTGCCAGAGGAGAAGAGTTTTGGAAGAACAGAGGAGAGGAAATAGCATGAAACACTGCAGACGGCTCAGATGGCTCAGGTTGGATTTGGTGGTTAGGGGTCTAGCGGTGAAGGGCCGTTGTGTCTGTTTCTGGTTTTGAGGACTGCAAGAGATAACCATGGGTGGAAGTGCTCCCTGGTTTTAAAAGCTAAATTACTTATTTCATCTTTTTTTGTTGTTGTTGTTAAACTGTACAAAGCAATATCTGTTCACAGTAAGAAAAAAATGAAGAAATGCAGATAAGCAAAAGAAAGAAAATCCCTTTAATCTCATTCCCCGCATATCACCTCGGTAACTCCTCTATGACCTTTGGCACCTTTTCCTCTGTATTTTGTTTGACAGGAAGTGGGTGATAACATACAGTGAAACTCACGTTTTTTTAAAGCATATTTTAATTAATTAATTAATTATTTTGTTTGGCGATACGCGGGCCTCTCACTGTTGTGGCCTCTCCTGTTGCGGAGCACAGGCTCAGCGGCCATGGCTCACGGGCCTAGCCGCTCCGCGGCACGTGGGATCTTCCCGGACGGGGGCACGAATCCGTGTCCCCTGCATCGGCAGGCGGACTCTCAACCACTGCGCCACCAGGGAAGCCCTAATTTATTTTTTAATTTAATTTTATTTTTGTCTGTGTTGGGTCTTCGTTCCTGAGTGTGGGCTTTCTCTAGTTGCGGTGAGTGGGGGCCACTCTTCGTTGCAGTGCGCGGGCTTCTCATTGCGGTGGCTTCTCTTGTTGCGGAGCACGGGCTCTAGGCAAGCGGGCTTCAGTAGTTGTGGCGTGTGGGCTCAGTAGTTGTGGTGCACGGGCTTAGCTGCTCTGCAGCATGTGGAATCTTCCCATGCCAGGGATCGAACCCGTGTCCCCTGCATTGGCAGGCGGATTCTTAACCACTGCACCACCAGGGAAGTCCCGAAAATCACATTTTAACCTAAAATATGGAATACCTTTTCATGGGAAAAAATGGTCATGAAGCATCTTTCCTGACTGCATAGAATTCTGATGTCTGGATGTATGTAACTTAACCAATCTTCTGTTTTTGGACACTTTGTCCTGCTTCCTGTCCCTTTTTTTTTTAAGGATGCCATATATTTGTTTCTTTATTTATTGTTTTTTTTTCTTTTATCCCTCTTTATAAACAGTTCTGTTGTGAACATCCTTGCAGCTTCTTTGTGTATCTCCTTCTGTACAGGGACGTGTGTTGTAAACCTTAAGCTGTAAAGCACTTTACCCAGGGACCCATTTCAAAAGCCTTTATTTGACAGTGGATCTGTGTATGGGGAATGCGGGAGCCCAGAGCTGTGTCAGATTATGCCTGGGGGGGCTCTCTGTGAAGGTGGTGTTCGTTATTTTTTAATTTTTTTATCGAAGTATAGTTGATTTACAATGTTATGTTAGGGTCAGGTGTACAATATAGTGATTCAATATTTTTATAGATTATACTCCACGTGAAGTTATTATAAAAGATTGGCTAGGGGGCTCCCCTGGTGGCGCAGTGGTTGAGAGTCCGCCTGCCGATGCAGGGGACACGGGTTCGTGCCCCGGTCCGGGAGGATCCCACATGCTGCGGAGCGGCTGGGCCCGTGAGCCATGGCCCCTGAGCCTGTGCGTCCGGAGCCTGTGCTCCGCAACGGGAGAGGCCACAGCAGTGAGAGGCCCGCGTACCGCAAAAAAAAAAAAAAAAAAAAAAAAAAAGATTGGCTATATTCCCTGTGCTGTCTGTTACATCTCTGTAACTTGTTTATCATATACCTAGTAGTTAGTACCTCTTAATCCCCTTCCCCTATCTTGCCCCTCCCCCTCCCCCCACGGGCAACCACTAATTTGTTCTCTGTATCTGTGAGTCAGTCTGGTTCTGTTTTGTGTGCTGTTATTTAAAATGTTCATTACTTTATGCCTGTGTCCTGGACTGAATTGGCTTGAAACAGAGGAAAAGGAGTCCCATTCCCCCTGACCTTTGGTGCTCTGTGTCTTCTGCAACCCTGGCCCCCTGGTGTGTCCTAGAGATGATTTCTTCGTCTCTCGTGAGGTTTAAGGGGTCTAGAACTGCATGGTTGTGGCTCTAGAGATACGTCTCTAGGCCTCTTCTGCAGGTAAGTGTTCATTTCCATTCTGAGGAGAAGCTCTGTTTTCTGGGGGATATGTCTCTTGGATCCCACTAGCCTGGGATTCTGGAATGAGAAATAGCCCTTGGCCTGGGCTGGTACAAAGGGAAGGTCTTGGCCAGCTGGCTGCAAGCCTTTGAACTGTTAATAACTTAGAATGTGAGGGTTTCTGGAGTGGGCCCGTGTCACCCTCTAGGTCTAAACAGGGGTCCGTCTGAGCAAGTGGCTCAACCATTTCAGGCCTCAGTTTTTTGTTCTCTGTTATGGGAAGATAGCCCCTTTCTTGCATGCCTCATAGAAATGTTAGAAAGCTAGTCTCCTTGACCCCTGTGGATGAAGAAAAGGGCCGTATGCTTGGAAGAATGATGTATATTAACCCATTTTCCCAGGGGTTATTACTATTCAGAAATTGAACTTTTGTTCTTTTTGTCCTCATTGTTTGGAGAGCAGTAAGAACAATAGGAAAGAGATTCAGCACTTTCCAGGCACTCTTCCAAATGCTGTCTGTGCATCCACCCATCTGCTCCTCATGAGAGGAGCCTCATGCTTCTCCCCATTTTACAGGTGGAGGAGACTGAGGCCAGGGAGGCAGCATGGTGTGCTAAGGGCGAGGGCTGTGGGGTTAGAGGAGACACTGGGCGGAGCATGTGACCTTGGAACCTCTGCTTTCTCACCTGTAAAATGGAAACAGCGCCTGTGCTTGGTGGGTCTGTGGGTACCACTTCAGTGCACGTGGCGAGCCATTTTCCCTGGAAAGGTTTCATGCTGCAGTGTGCTATCGACCCTTAATGAGAGGATTTGGACGGTCCCTTCTGTTCCAGGGGATGGTAAGAGTACCCATCTGATAGGTTGTTGCAGTGACAATCGAGAGTTGTCATGTTCATTATTCTCTCCATCTCCTCGCCTCCTTCCTGGTCCCTGGGGTATTAGATAGCGGCCCTTGGCTGTGATGGCGATGCTTCTAGGATCCTTCGCCCTAACTCAGGACAGCCCCAAACAGTTGTTAGCTAGTGTGTATCTGCTGTTCTTCATGCTAATGGTCGTTTCTTACGGTTGTAGTTCACCCGTAGCTCCTCCTTTTATTTCTTAATTTGATGAGTATGGTAGTTCTCGCTTCTCCATGATAACAAATCACCATAGATTTAGAGGTGGGAAACAAAACGTGTTTAATATCTCATGGTTTCTGTGGGCCAGGAGCCCAGGCACAGCTTAGCTGGGGTCTTCTGCGCGGGATCTGACGAGGGTGCAGTCAAGGTGTGGACTGGGCTGTGTTCTCATTGGAAGGCTTGGCCGGGGAAGAGTTGCTTCTACACTTGTTCGGGTTGTTGGCAGAATTCATTTCCCTGTGGTCTGATGACCAAGGATGTAAGTTCTTTCCTGGCTGTTGGCTGGGGCTGCCCTCCGGTTCTGTAGGCCACCTCAGTGCCCAGAGGCTGCCCGCAGACCTGTGCCTTGTGGCCTCTCCACGGGCAATTTGCAACATGCCACTTTGCTTCTTCAAGGCCAGCGGGAGAGCATCTCTCTCTTTAGCCTGCTAAGACAGAGTCATCTAATGAAACACCATCCTAGGTGTGATATCCCACCACCTCTGCAATATTCTGTTGGTTAGAAGCAAACATACATGCCAGGGGAGGGGATCATGCCATGGGGTGGATCACTGAGGTCACCTTCAGGCATGTCTGCCACCATGGGCTTAATAGGCTTATTAAAATTGTATAAAATAAGAGTAATTAGCTCAGAGCACTTTCCTTGGGGGTAAAGAATATTTAATTCTTTTTGGCTCTTAGATCTCTTTTTGCTTTGTAGTTCTAGACTGTGTTCTGGAGAGTTAAGGGTGCCAGATCAATAAGGTATTACTTCTTATTTGGAATCTATTTGTTTTTCTCATCTGAATTGTATGACCTGAGAGGAAGAGTGAAGAAAATAGGGGATGAAAGTGAGCATGAAGCCTAGAGGATTAGAGGAGGGAAGGGCACATGTATGTGGAATTTCTTTACACACGAGAGTAAATGTCTTTTCATAGGCAGTTTTATATAAATGTGTAAATATTGTATTACACATTTTAGTGTAATTTTCCTTTGTTTTGTTTATCCCTTAACCTTTTGTTTATTCCCCTAACCAGTGACATCATCCTCCCTGACTCCCAACCTGAAATCATGCTAATGATCTCGTATAGATCCTTTCATATTTTCCCATGATCTCAAAATCATACACAAACATCTGTTAATGTTTTTACATTCCTGGATCATCTCTCATTCAACAATGCCCTGTGGAAATCCTCCTATACCAGTAGCTGTAGTTCTAGTTCATTCTTGTTTAACGACTGTATAATATTACAGAATTACAGGAGGGATGTCCTGTAATTTCACTGGCCATTCCCCTATCGATTGTCATTCATTTCCTGTTTGTTACCATAATGAGCAGCATTAAGATAAACTTCCACCCACACGCACATGCTTAGGTAGATCCTTTGGTTTTATTTCTCTGGGGTATAATTCCAGGAGTTGAATTGCTAAGTCAGAAGGTTTGTGTACTTTTAATTTGAGTAGCTGTTGCCAGCTTGGTTTCCCCAGAGGCTATAACACTTTCATCCCAGTAATTGGAGACTCATCTTTTCCCTGTATCCCACCAGTAAGACTTGTTATTTGTCTTGTTAGTTTTGCCCAGGTCAAGAGGTGTAAAGTGACAGCTCATCATTACTTTTAATTTGCATCCCCCGCCCCCCCCCCCCCCCCCCCCGCCCCACAAGCAGTAGGTCTGAGACGCTTTTCATCTGTTTGGCCATTTGGATGCACTCACCTGTGAATTGCCTGTGTGAATCCTTTGCTCATTTATCCATAGGTCATTTGTCCCCTTCTTGTCGACTTGTCAGCTTCTGTATAGCATAGATATTAACCCTCTTTGGGCCTTTGCAGAGCAATTATTTTTGCCAGAGATACAGCGTTGTCTGTTAACTCAGTTTATGGTTTCTTTTGCCATGCAAAATTTTGGAATTGTCACACAGTTAGGAATACTTGCCTTTTTGTCTGTGGTTTCTGGGTCTCCGTGGTCTTCTTTGGTTAAGCAGGCTTCCTCACCCACACGTGTTTGCTTTCTTTTCACATCAGCAGTTCCGTCTAACAAACATTTGCCAAGGGTATGATCAGCGCCAGGGTCTGGGCCACACACCACAGATGTGGGATAAATAAGAAACATTTCCCCCCTCGAGGAGCTCGGTGTCACAGACGTAACTACAACCAGTGTGATGGAACACAGGTGGCAGGGTTCAGGAGGGCCGCTACCTCAGCTCAGAGCCTCCCAGCGTGGATTCAGGATACAGGTGTGCCAAGGCCTAGTGTCCTCAGCCCTCAGAGCAGACAGGTGGGGCCTGGGGTGGCCCAAGCCCCCAGGAGGGTCACCGCCTGCCATGGCAGCCTCATCCATGTACCTCATACAGGGATCATTTTCTCTGTGTTTCGTGTCACGGGGCTGCCTTGACTAATGCTTCGGGGATGATGGCTGAGTTACCAGGCGAGGAAGGAGGGTGGGGAGGGGTGATCCCGGGAGGAGGGACAGCAGGAGGGGTGGCAGCAGGGCTTGTGCTGCCTGAGGAGTAGGAGGGTAGAGAGGGGTGCCACCAGGCTTTAGAAGGTCAAATGCAAAACAGAAAGGGACCCAGAGCTGATCTGATGCCCACCACCAGGGGACTGTGGGAGAGAGAGTTGAGCTGGTGGACTTGCAAACTTGACTCCTTTCTGGCGCATCTGTGTTGGAGGGGCAGATGTCGGCCAGCTGACCTCTTGGCGTGCCTCGGGCATCTCTGGGGCCGTTCGTGATCAGTGGTCGCCAAGTGGGCTATGTGGATGCCCAGGAGGGTGTGAAAGGAACCACGGAGAGCAGGAGGCAGAATTAGAGCTTCATTTCTATTTGTGTCCTCACCTCCTCCTCTAAAGGTGTATTTTGTGTATGTTTAATGATGTACGTGCAATTAGGAGAGCAGCGCCTGCTTATAATGACAAACAAATGCACAGGGGGATGGAGGCACGATCAAGAGTTTGGAGGCCATTGATCTTAGTGGGATGAGTGATTTCGGCCACCCCCAGCCACCCCAAGAATGAGGGGACCCCCTGACATAGAAGGGAGGGACGTTCATTTGGGTTGAGGAGATCTGAGAGGGTGATCGCCAGGAAGGAATAACTTCTTCCACGCTCCTGGAAGGGCTGCTGCTTCTCATGTCTCACCTCCTTGGAACACCTCCTTCCAAACCCTCTTACGTTGTGTTTTAGCTTCTTTTTATTTTCCTTTAGAAAATCTTTTATAATTTGTAGTTACTGTGTTTAACTTCTTGCCTATTTCCCCACTAGACTGAAAGCAGGGCCCATGACAGCCAGGACCAAATGTCTCAGGCCTTGGGGCCACCCCAGTACAGCACCTGGCACACAGGTGCTTCTTATCCCTGTCCACGGCATAATGGATGGACGTGTTAAGCACATAGTAGGTGTTTTCCCATGAAAAGTAGAAGGTAGACATCACTATCTCCATTTTGTAGGTGAGAAACTTGGATTCAGAGAAGCTGAGTGATTTGCTCTAGGTCACACAGCTGTTTGGGGATGGGAGCAGGAGGGAGTGTGCTGACATTTTTTTTGAGTGTCAACTGAATGTCTGACTCTCACTACGTCCTGGCACCAACCCCTCGGCTGTGAGAAGGTCTGTTCACAGAAGAGGAGACTGAAGCTCAGAGGTGGGAAGTGACTTTCCCAAGGCCACTCAGCTAGGAAGTGGAAGAGCTGGGATTTAAACTCAGGTCTGTTTGGATCTCAAGCACTTTCTCTTTCCATCCTCCACAGCAATTCCTTTTTTTTTTAATTGGAGTATAGTTGACTTACAATGTTGTGTTAGTTTCAGGTGTACAGCAAAGTGATTCAGTTATACATTATATATATATATTCTTTTTCAGATCCCTTTCCCATATGTGTCATTAAAAAACATTGAGGATAGTTCCCTGTGCTGTACAGTAGGTCCTTGTTTATTACCTGTTTTATATACAGTAGTGTGTATGTATTAATCTCAAACTCACAGTGATTCCTTTTTTCACGGTCAACTCAGGGGCCATGGTGTCTCTGAGGTCCGTAGGGGCACATGTAGGCACAGACTGAACAGCAGGCACCCTGTGGGCAGGCGGCGAGGGGACCGGCTGGATCGGGCCACCCCGATGATGGGTGCTGGTTCGCAGGCACCGGGCCCCAGAGCCTGGCTGATTTGCCTGCCTGACGAGGAGGGTGATGTTTTATGCATGGCGCCTAATTTGGCCCTGGCAGTCTCTGGCTATATTTAACACCATTAATCATTATTGTTGGCTCCCAGGGGGATGGATCTCTGATTACTGTCAGAAACACATCACACGAGGAAGAGAGAGGGAAAAAATAAGAACTCGTCCCCAACCTGATTCTTCCTAACTGGAGATGAGAGGCGTGTTCGTGGCCCCCTCCTCTCTGCCATCTGTGACGTTCGTGACTCACGGCTGCCTTGCATTGGATTCCTGCCCCTCCGAGGCTGGGCTGCAGCCAGGCCCCGGCGCCGCCTCGGGACCCCCGCTTCTTTGCATCAGAGCAGCTCGGCTAAGTGAGGACAGCTGCCTCGGTCTGAGCTCGAGAAAGGGTAAACCAAACACTTATTAGGTGCCTACTGTAGGCAAACGTCCCCGCCCAGGGCCTTACCTACCTTATTCTCATCACTCTAACTCTCTCCTTCCTAGAGGATGTGTTTTAACCCTTCCTAGAGGATGTGACAAATTGGAAACTGAGGCCCAGAATTGGGTTCCACAGGCCTGTTGGCTGGTTTGAACAAATATGTGGAAACACTCCCCCATTTACAAGAACTGCTTGAATGTGGTGTGACCCTGTGACTTTGCCTTCAGGTATGTGGAAGAGTTTTCTGGTTGCATCGGAAACAGGAAAGAGCCCCGTCTTTCTTATCAAATGCAAACCTACGTGGAGGCTAGAGATTCGAGTACAGCGTTTACTTTCTGCTCCCTCCAGGCCTCAGATGGGTGGCTGGAAGTCCCATCTCTTCCATCTCCACCCAACTCCTACTTTTACTCACCCTGTCCTCCCCGCAGGGACCTGCTCATCCCACCACCGCCTTTATGTTGACATCAGGGACATCGGCTCCTCTCTCATCCCAGAGTTCACGGGGGCCTGTCTCCTGAGCAGCATCCGCCCTCCTGCCCGTTTATCCACGTAGCCAGTTGACTGAGGCGTGTTCATGCTTCGTGGGTGAAAACGGGTTTGAATTTTTCCGCCCTTGACGGAGTTCCTTCAAGTTCTCCTTTCTTGGGCCTGAATGTCCTCAGGCAGATTTCACTCTTTTCTGGCCCTTTCCAGTTATTAAGTAGTCCAGTCTGTTTTAGAATCGTGGATCTCACGCCTTGTCTAAAGCTAGTTCACACCCACCCCAAGTTTTTCCAGCCTGCTGCAGGAGGTGGGGGAGGAGGGCAGCTCGCTCTTTGTTGGACCAGGCAGGTTGCAGAGGGTGGGGACCGCCTGCCCTGCTTTGGGTTGGTTCTGTGCACTCTGACGGCCTCCGCTGCTCTGACAGCATCTCCTGGCGCCTGCTCTTTGGTGACTGTCATCTCTTTGCCTGTGTCACCTCTCCATGGCCAGCACTCTGCCCTCTGTGGGGCTGACCTTTTGTGCACAACATGTGTGGGGAGCATTGGTGTTTGGGGCTGGCTTTGCTGCCTCCTAGTAAACCCTGGCAGGAGACAAGAAGGGGTAGTCTGGCCCCAATTTCAGGCAGTTACTTGTTTGCTCTCTCTTCTTAGGGTACTTGGTCCTCCCTGTCTCTCATTTTGGTTTCGGTGTAATTCCAGGGCACCAGGAGAAGTCCCACCACATTTTGTTACATGCAACATCCTGTTTGATTTATGGGATTATTTCCATCGACAGGTGAGGATACAGAAGCTCAGAGAGGTGCAGTCACTTGCCGGTGGCTGCTCAGCGGCGGATAGTGGGTGAGATTCGAAGCCAGGTCTGGCTAACCTCAAAGCCGTGGGTTAAAAGCCTGCATTATGAAGCCTGATTTCCTGGACTGGAATCTCAGCTCTGCTATTTCCTAGCTGGGTGACCTTGGGCAGAGTTACTTAACTTCCTTTGCCTTGATTTCCTCATCTGTAAAATGTGGATGGTAATCAACACCACCACCCAGGGTGGTTGGGAGGATTAAGTATATTATGCTACAGGACTCATTATTGCATTTGCCACCAGGACTGTTGCTGGTGTGGTCCATCAACTGCACTGTCCACTCTAGGCTCTGTAGGAGAAATGACTTTCAGGCCTTGAAGCCTGGGAAATAGATATTGAGCAACCAATAGTCACCATGTGTTGATTGTGTTTCCGTCTTTGCTTTGGCTGCTAGGAAGCTCAGTCAAAGTGCTGCAAGTATATAAGTCTTCCTGATCTCGTTTTATTTTTTTCTCCTTTTTTCTTTGCTGTAATTTTTTTTTTTTACTTCATTGTGTCTTACTACCTATTCTGTAAAGTTATATAACATTTTCTAAATTCCTATGTGAAGCTCTCTGGTTGCCATCAGAGGGGAAATTGAGGTCAGTGTAAAGGTCCTAGAGGGTTGGTCTTCCAGATAGTGCCTAATCCTTCTCCCTCAGAGAAAAGCATCTTTAAAAACAGAACTATTGTGGGAGTGGGTGGTCAGTAATGCTAGAAATTCCTTCTAACCCTTTACATTCTGAAGCAGTAAACAATCTATTGATAAGGTCTGCAAAAAGAGGATTACCTCATACATAGGTCCTTTTATCTGTTTAATATTAATGTAGAAAAACCCCCAATAAGAGGCTTAAGCAACATAGAATTTGATTCACTCTCATGTTCAAATAGTTTAGAGGTGGGTCCCTCTCCATGTGGCATGGGGGTCCTGCTGAGTTGGGATCCGTCTTCCTCTCTCTATTTCTGCTATGTAATAGCTTCCATTCTCCAAGATGCTCACGTTCCAAGCTGGTCATGGGAGTTTGCCATCCTGTGCTCCAGCAGCAGAAGGGAGCAAGGACAAAGGAGGGCTCACTTCCTCCCATTAAGGACCCTTCCTGAAGTTGCAGATAGAAACCTACGCCCTATACTTGCCACTAACCAGTCTCAGGACCACACCTAGCTTCAAGGGAGGCTGGGAGAGTCTTTATCCTGTGCAAACCTGGGCTTCTCCGAGCCCATATCCTCTAGAAAAACACTCTCACCGCCTCGCAGGGTTCTTGTGATGATTAAATAAGAATGTAGTAAAATATAACAGGTGTTCTGCACATGTAAATTTCCTTCTGTTTTTAGTTTCCCTTCCCTCCATTACTTGGGATTAAGAGGGAAGCTTTAGCTACACCAGGAAAGATTTCGGAGCAATGAAAAAAGAGCACTTTTTGAGAGGAATGTCGCACACACTCGAACGCTGGGGTAACAGATTCCCTTTGGCTCCTATCAGTGAGGCTGTAAAATGGAAATGAAAAAGCAGGGCGGGGGCTTCCCTGGTGGCGCAGTGGTTGAGAGTCCGCCTGCCGATGCAGGGGACATGGGTTCGTGCCCCGGTCCGGGAAGATCCCACATGCCGCGGAGCGGCTGGGCCCGTGAGCCATGGCCGCTGAGCCTGCGCTTCCGAGCCTGTGCTCCGCAACAGGAGAGGCCACAACAGTGAGAGGCCCGTGTATCGGAAAAAAAAAAAAAAAAAAGCAGGGCGGGGGACCCATGTTGATTACCAGAGGTTAGAGATGTGTACAAATGGGTTGTAGACCTGACGACCTTGGAATGACCTTACCCACCTATGATTCCCCAAATCGCCGCGATTATTGTCCCCAAACGTGCACAATACTTGTACAAAGTGGGCTGGGTTTGCATGGGTGGCTGTTTTCCAACTCAAGATGAGCTCGGGCAATTCCGAGACTGCGCACCAAGCAGTATCGTGCAGCCCCTCCTTCCCCTGCCACCCCCTCCCTGCCAGGGCTCACCCCCCAGGAACCCCTCTGGGGCCTTTAAAAGCTGAGCTAGTGAGTGGGAAACCAGCAGGTGGCTCACTGCGCCCAGTGGAGTCTGCTGGGCATGATGCTCTCCCCCGGCGGCTCACCAGGCCGGGAATGTTGAAGTCAGCAGCAGGGCGGCAGGTCCTGAGGACCCCCAGCTGCCCTGGCTACTGAGCCTGCCCAGACCGACTCTGCTGGGTACGGTTTGATTCCCTGGAGAATGAATGAGAAGAGGAGGAACAGGAAGTGGTTTGGGTGGGTTTTAACTTGAAGGAAGGAGGAGGATGGCTGTGTGTGTGGTGTGTGTGTGTGAAGATCCTGGCACAGGGGATCTGGGAACTTTCCAGCTCACACAGATACCATGGGGCGGGTCCAGGATTCAAACCCCAGGCCCAGCTGGCTTTGGGCACCGACAGTGTGCTTCTCGATCTCCTCTTCTAACCCCTTCCAGGTGGACCCTCTCTGGCAGCTGACAGTATATTCTAGACTCACCCTGAACCAAGTAGGGAGGTGTAGGTGGCAGCTTGTTGGGGTATTACCTTGTCCTGGAGTTGGCTTGTTAACCTCCAAGCTGGGAATTTCCAGAATGATAGAGTTGGTATATCTCCAGGACTCCAGGGGAGCCAGACCAGCCCTGAGGGCCGAGGCGGGTGGCAGCCACTCTGGCCACTGACCAGGCACCGCTTTGCTCTGGTCTCTGCAGAGTGCAGCCAGTTGGGGGCCTCCCCCGGCAGCCCGGTGTGGTCTCCATCACTTTGGGCTCATGCTCTCCCACCACAGGTGTATAGCCCAGTTTGGGAGCACCTGTGACTATGAAACGGTTCACAGAGAGAGCTCAGGTTTCCCACCAGACCGGGTTGGAGATGCGAATCTTTCCTGGCTGGCTGGCGGTCGGTCCAGGGCCAGGTCCCCAGCATCCCAGAGCCTCAGCGTCTGCAGCTCCACAGGCAGGATGGCACCTCCTAGGGCCACTGTGGGGATCTGAGGTGATGGCTGATAAGGTGTCCACGCCCCGCTGTGATAGGTGCTCGATACATAGTCGTCATTGGTTGTCATGTTAGGACCCCTCTGTCTCTCCTGTGAGGCCATGATAGCTTGGAGCTGAACCCCATCATTCCTGGACCACATCGGCATCTCCCGAGCTGTGTTCTGCAGACATGAGTGTCCTGGGAAGGGAGGTCTGTAGCCAAACGTGTCAGAAATGCCACGTTAAACAGGCTTCTCAGGGTCCTCAAATGCCAAAGAGGCTGTGAGTCTCCAAGGGGGGCAGGGCAAGGGTGTAGCATTTCTCAGACTCGCCCGTCAGACCTTCTTCTCATCCTCCCTGTGGAGTAGAGTGTAGAGCATCCCTGAGAGAAGGTTTTGGAAGCCTGCTGCCCTGGGCATGGCTCTGGTGGTGTCTTCTACTTACTGGCTATGTGTAACCTCTCCAAACCTCGGTTTGCTCATCTGTACAATGGGGAGAGGGACGCCCAGCTTTCTGGGTGCTCCAAGGATTAAATGATGGGACATAGGTAAAGCTGTTAGCACAATGCCAAGCGTGTAGTGAGTGCCCAGCGAAGGGCAGCCTTATTATCAGCAGAAGGGGGTGTGGGGTGTGGAGCAAGAAGTCTGAGTTGGCTCCAGAGGAGATGAGGTGGGACCTGGAATAATTAAGAGACTGGAATACCATCGGGTCTGAATGCAGAGAGGACGGAGAGGGAGTTCCCCTCTCTCCATAAAGGCTTTTTTTGTGTAGCCAAACCCTTGGGTAAATTCACAGTCGGAGTCGTCCCCCAACATGGCTCTGCTCTAGGGGCACCTGGGTTCTCTCTGAGGATCTCAGACAAAGAATTAGCTAATTAGGGCAGTTCTGCCTAGAAGGCAGAGGTCGCATCAGTTTGCAAGTCTGTGGAATGTGCCGTGTAACTAAGCAGCCTCGTCAGCCCAGGCTCTGCCTCCTGTCTGGTCCCGAATCATGTGAAAGTGCTGCAGGATGTAGCGTGTGCTGTCAATTCACTCTGCAAACACGGGCCACCTTTGAGGTGCCCGGAGCTGGATCATAGTGGGGCAGGCGAGGTGCCCCAAGGAGCTCACATCTAGTCGGGGAGCTGGGCAGCCAATGTGCAATTTGGATACACAGCCAGGGTGGGGTCCGGGAGGGCAGAAGACCCTCTGATGAGGGAGGCAGGGCCTGGACGGCATCTTGGAGGGAGCGCAGGCTCGCAAAGGAAGCCTCGCAGCCGACCTGTGGGTGCTGAGTGCAGGGAAGGACATTTGAGGGATAGATGGATAGAAAGAAAATATAAGAATAGTAGAGAGGTTTGAAAGGCCCATAGAGTCTTCTTGGGAGCCCCGGTTTCAAGGTTTATTAGTCTGAGTCCTGCCCTAATCTCTACCAGGGTGACGGAGATGCATGTGATTGTCCTGCATTTGGTCCACACAATGCTTTTCAAGTGTCAAAACCAATTTAAAAAAATTCTGTTGTTGTCCCCCAGGTGAAGCCAGTTCATGTCACTTTACCTCTTGTCTGGCCAAGGCTCCTCTCTGGTTTCACTCCTTACCAGTCTTCCATTCCCAGACTCTGCTTCTGTTCCCTCTGCACGGAACACACGTGCTTGTTGTCTTTCCCGAGGTATGTGTGCGTTGATAATAAGACACGTCAGCTTCTGTGTTAATTTCTGTCACCGGTTTGTGCTATCGAAGAGCTCGTTTTATTTCTTAACTGTTTCTGCTCAACACTCTGTTTTAAAGATATGTCTGTGTACCTGGTACCATCCACTGACAGGCACACTTTTCATGGATGCATCCAGGGCTCAGTGTCTCCCTGAGTGGTACCCACGTCGGTTACGTCTCCAGTTCCCGCTCCACGAGCAGTGCTGCAGGGAACGTCCTTGTAAGACCCCATTGTGGCTTTGGAGGGGGTGTAGACCCAGGAGTGGGAAAGACGTGCACGTGGAATTCACCAGGTCCCACAGGATGACCTTCCAGAAGGTCCCAGCAGGGCTGAGAGCTTCCTTTCCCCGCATCCTCTCCAGCACTTGGTGATTTTCTGGTTTCGCTAATCTGATGTATGTAAAACACCTCCTTGCTTTCCTGTGTGTGTTACTGATCAGCGTGTGGTTGAACACCTCTGCATGCTTGCTGGCTGTTCAGATGGCTGATCTGCTAATTGACTTGGCAAATCAGCTCATCATACACTTTGTCCATTTCCCCATGTTTTGGACTTTTTTCTTGTTGGCTTGTAAGAGATCCTTACTTGTCACTTTTAGACATTGCCAATATCTTGTCCTGTTTCGATATGTTTCTGTTAAATGCATCTGTGCTTTCACTGAACAGAAAGCTATCATTTTTATGTTCCTACATCTCTCTCTCTCTCTGTCTTTTTTTTTTTTGGCCTTAGAAATTGTGTGTATGTGTGTATTTTTCTATCTTGGTTTTAGATGTCCTTCCCTACTCCAAGGCTAAAGATTCCCCCATGATTTCTTCCCTTAGCTTTCTTTATAGTTTTACTTTTAAAATTGAGGACTTTAATCCATCTGGATTCCGTCCTGTGTTTTCTGTATGGCAGGCACACAACTTTATTTTTTCTCCATACTGTCAATCAGTGCCACCCCCTACCCCCCCACCCCGCCACCGCATTCCATCCTTTCTCCTCTGGTTTCAGGAGCCACCTTTATCACGCTTTGACTTTCCACACCCAGAAGGTTCTATTTCTGGGCTCTCTCTTCTGTTCTGTTGGTTCATCTGCTTTTTATGTGAGCAGCACAGCTGTTTCTATCACCGCACCTCTGGGATCTCTCTTAATCCCTCAGAGGCCAGAGGCTTTGCTCTGCCTTTTTGAGACTGAGCCCTTAGAAGACATCTTCCAGATTCATTATAGAATTAATTGATCAAATTCTTTAAAAACCCCGCTCTCATTGTTATTGAAATTGCATTACATTTTTTAGATTACTTTGGGGAATTAGCATATTAGCAATGTTAACATGACATTTAAGTTTCCTTTTTTTTTGGTCATTTAATAATTTAAAACTTTCCCCATACAAGTCTTGGGCATTTGGGTCAATTCCAAAATAGTTTATAGTTTTTGATAGATAATATGAATGGTATCTCATCTTCTATTATGTTGCTCATTGGCTATTGCCAGTGTAGAAGAATGCTGTTAATTTTTAAGCTTGTTCTATGCTGTTCAGATTCTGTTGGATTTTTTTCTATAAATGCTGACGTTATTATCTTAAATGTGAAAAATGATAGTTTTTCTCTCTCGTCTTCCAATTCTTTTACATTTTATTTCGTTTTGTCCTGCTGAATGGGGCAGGACTTCCAGTGCGAGGTGGAATAGTAGCAAACAGGGGCTGGCTTCCTTGCCTTATTTCCAGTCTTAAAAGGAGGAAGGCTAAGATTCTCAGCCAGGGATGGCATTTGCTTTAGGTTTTACTATGTAGCATTGATCCAGTTAAGGAACTTCTCTTCAATTTCTTGTTTGAGTTTGAAAAAATTAATAGATGTTCAATTTGATCAGATGTTTTTGTCAGTCTCAAGAAATAATTCGTGCACTTCTGTGCTGAATCTCACTCTGTCTAAAAGTACTTATAAAGCTCCGTCTGTGGGCCAGACTGAGTTAGACGTGCTTTATAAATATTACCTCAGTCCTTCTAACGAGTGTATGAGCTAGCCACTATTTATTATCCCCTTCTTAGATGAGACAGCGTAGGCACAGAAAGGCTAATTAACTTGCTCAGCGTCCCACAGCTAGTCAGGCCCAACTCTAGCATTTGTAGATCCAGGGGAAGAGTATAACTGGATGCTTATAAACAAATTATAAATGAATTTAAAGTTATTAAACAAGTTTACAAACTGTTAAGTAAAATATATTCCATCCTCCTATCTGAGAAATATATACCTCAATCAAATCTTTACAAGATGCCGACCTACAGGGTACCAAGATGACAGAATTTAATTATTTGCACACACTTCGTTATTCTGTTGATAAATCTGAGATATTTGGATGAGTAACAAAGTCATACATAATTCATAATTTATACCTTTATTCCATAAAATTTACTTCTCTTGTTTCCAATTCAAAAAAATAACTTAATTTTGCGGTAATTCAGACTTTCCTGTGGTTTGTGTTCTATTGATAGTAGTGATATAAAAGATTAAAATATAAAGCATGATTGTGTTCAAAGTATACAAAATTAAACTTTAATCAACTATAAAGTGAATGTAAAAAGTAAAAACAATTTCTTAACCTTTCAGAATGTTTTTCATCCAAAATTTAAAGTTATTTGCAAACATTTAAAAGCAAAATATATATCAATAAAAGTTTAAATTCAGAATTATTTAAAGCTTGAATTTATTTACCCTTTGAAAATATAATCCTAGCATTCGATGTCCATTTAGTTGCTGATGTAAATAATGAGTATCATGCTTTTAACCTGAATTGCATCTAGATCCAGGCTTACTTCGTTTTATTGTGCGTCTCTTTATTGTGCTTCGCAGCTGTTGTGCTTTTTACAAATTGAAGGTTTGTGGCAACCGTGCATCAGGCAGATCTATCAGTGTCATTTCCAACAGCAGTTGCTTACTTGGTGTTACATTGTGTCACTTCATGTCATTTTGGTAATTCTTGGAATATTTCGCACATTTTCATCATAATTACATTTGTTAGGGTGATCTGTGATCAGTGAGCTTTGGTGTTACAATTGCAAAAAGATTACACCTTGCTGAGGCCTCAGATGATGGTTAGCATTTTTTTCAGCAATAAAGTATTTTTATTTTATTTTATTTTTTTTTGCAGTATGCGGGCCTCTCACCGCTGTGGCCTCTGCCGCTGCGGAGCACAGGCTCCGGACGCACAGGCTCAGCAGCCATGGCTCACGGCCCCAGCCGCTCCGCGGCATGTGGGATCTTCCCAGACCGGGGCACGAACCCGTGTCCCCTGCATCAGCAGGCGGACTCTCAACCACTGCACCACCAGGGAAGCCCTAAAGTATTTTTAATGAAAGTATGTATGTTGTTTGTTTTTTTTTTAACATCTTTATTGGAGTATAATTGCTTTACAATGGTGTGTTAATTTCTGCTTTATAACAAAGTGAATCAGTTATGCATATACATATATCCCCATATCTCTTCCCTCTTGCGTCTCCCTCCCTCCCACCCTCCCTCTCCGCCCCCCTCTAGGTGGTCACAAAGCACCGAGCTGATCTCCCTGTGCTATGCGGCTATGTATGTTGATTTTTGAGGCATAATGCTGTTGCGTGCTTAACAGACTGCAGTAGAGTGTACACATAACTTTTATACGCACTGGGAAATAAAAAATTTGTGTGAGTTGCTTTATTGCGATGTTTGCTTTCTCGGCGTGGTCTGGAACTGAACCTGCAGGATCTCTGAGGTCTGCCTGTGCATATATAAGAGTCACGTGAATTGTTCAATGCTCCAAGATGTTCCTGAGCTGCCACGTGAGGCTGTTGTGAATACTCTTCTAATCCAGCTAGGTCACGAGTACCTTTTGCTCCCACAAATTGAAGTATGAAGAGTGGCAAAGGAAACAGGTGCTTCCAGGAATGGTACTTGGTTCTGTGGGAATCTATGGCGTGAGCGCTGGGAGAAAGGTTTGATGAGTTCGTCACTTCTCCGACTGAAATGTTTCTGCTGCTCCGTTCCTCCTGCGACTTACGGCTGTGTCCCTCTGGTGTCTGCAGCAGCGCTGTTCTCTGTTTCTATGATGTTGAGCAGGAGATGCTGCAAAGCACCTTCTGAGGCCTGAGTGGTGTTAGTTGTGGGTGTGGATGCTGAGTTAGGGGGTTTTTTCTGCTGGGGCCGAGTGACGGAGGGTGTGTGTGTGTGCGCATGTACTTATCGTAGGTGGGGTCCAGGGCGGGGTCCCCCCTTACCTGTACCTAAGGGACTTACTACAGTGAGTAAGGAGTGGGGTGGATGGGATGAGCACCCAGCTGTCTGACTCTACTCCACCTCTTAACCATAACACCACACACCTCTCCACCGGATTGTTTTCAGTTGACTATTACACTTGGCTAGCTGATACTTTATTTTGGAATGTTACAAATCTGTTCATAAGTGAAATGGGCCTGCGATTTCCTTTATTACATTATCTTTATTCCATTGTGAAATTCAGATCCTACTAACCTCATAAAATGAGTTCGGTAACTTTCCTTTTTTCCAATATTCTATAAGCTGGGGATAATCTGTTTCTTTTTTTGAAGTTATAGCTGATTTACAATGTTGTGCTAATTTCTGCTGTACAGCAAAGTGATTCAGTTATACATATATATATAGTCTTTTTTACATTCTTTTCCATTATGGTTTGTCATAAGATATTGAATATAGTTCCCTGTGCTATACAGTAGGACCTTGTTGTTTATCCATCCTATATACAGTAGTTTGTATCTGCTGATCCCAAGCTCCCACTTCATCTGTCCCCCAACCCCCTCGCCCTTGGCAACCACGAGTCTGTTCTCTGTGTCTGTGAGTCTGTTTCTGTTTTGTAGACAGGTTCACTTGTGTCATATTTTAGATTCCACATATAAGTGATATCACATGTTATGCATATACATATATCCCCATATCTCTTCCCTCTTGCGTCTCCCTCCCTCCCACCCTCCCTATCCGCCCCCCTGGCGGATAGGGTCACTTCAGTTAGTATGATATTTTCTAGGTCCATCCATGTTGCTGCAAATGGCATTATTTTGTCCTTTTTGATGGCTGAGTAGTATTCCATTGTATATATGCACCACATCTTTATGGGGATAATCAAGTTGGTAGAACTCACCCATACAACCGTCCAAGGTTATGGCCCTTAGGTCGGGGTATCTCTGATTACCATTTCAGTTTATTGAATAGTTTGTTTGGTCCACTCAACTTTTTTGTGTCTTCTTTTACCAGTGTTGTCATTTTATATGTTTCTGGAAACTTTTGTTAGTTTTCAAATCTGTGACCTGACCAGGGCCACGTGGGGGATGCAGTGTTGGCCTCTGGCCGTCCCCGGTGGATGGTGCCTGGCTGTCCTCTCCTTGGGGATGCTGTCTCCCCACAGGGAGCCCAGACACCCACTGTCTCCGCGTGGCTTCTAGTTTTCAGCATCCATGTCCACTTCCTTCCACGGCCCCAGAAGGACGGGGTCTGGGAGAGGGTAGCTTGCGTTGGCTGGGGAGCCTCAGTTCAGCGGCTGGTGTTACTTCTTGATCTTGTCAGGACCGTGTTAGTCATTATCTCACGTGGGAATCCAAGGGGCTGCAAGGATACGATGAGATGCCACACAGCTTTGGGGCCCTGCAGGAAAGAGTTCTTCAAATGGTTGGTGATGCCTGTTAGTGATGAGGCTGCTAAGGGTTGTGTGTGTGGGGGGGAAGGGGCGTGTATGCTGCACCTGTTGTTCCCAAATTAAATCATTCAGCCCAGCTGAAGGTCCCTACTATTTTAAAGACATATATATATGGAGAGGGAGGGAGGGAGAGAGGGAGGGAGGGAGGGAGGGGGAGAGAGAGAGAGAGAGAGAAAGAGAGAGAAGGAGAGAGAGAGAGAAGGAGAGAGAGAGAGAGAAGGAGAGAGAGAGAGGGGGAGAAAGAATGAAAATAGAAGCTCAAAGCAAGGGTTTTTAAACCAGCAAGACTTGCGTTCACATTTCAGCTTTGCCAAATCCTAGCAATATGCCACTGGGGAATTTATTTTACTGAGCCTTGGTTTTCTTATCTGTAAATTGGGCAGTTGGCTCTAGTACATACTTCCTAGGGTACTTGTAAGCCCCAGGCGAAATAATAAACGTAGCATAAGGTTCCGTGTCAGTTAGGAACCTAACCTACCCAAACTGGCTTAAACAAAACAAGGAAACTGATCGACTGAAAGAACTGAAAACCCCAGAGGTAGCTGGCTTCAGGAACAGTTTGATCCAGAAGTTCATGGTGTTGCACCCTGGTCCTGTTTCTCCGTGACATTCTTGACTCTGCCCTTCTCCAGGGGTCTGCTTCATCCTCAGGGTGTGTCACAGCAAGGGCCATGGCCATTTCAGACCTGACAGCCACATGCTAAACAAGAGAAGAGAGTTCTTCGAGGTGGGGGTGGGGGACTCCTGTGATAAGAAGAAAAAGCATTCTTTCTCAGCATCCCTGAGTTGATGTCTCCTTATCTCACTGGCTTCAATCAGTTCACACATGGTCTAAGTGTTGGGATAAGCCCATTGGACTAAACCTGCTGGGATGCACCTCTGAGCTGACAGTTGAGTGAACCCCATCCAAGCCACAGGTGGAAATGGGGGGGAAGGGCAGGTCCAAAGCAAGAGCTGGGTGCTGTTGACTGGGAGGGGGACATGGACACAGGGGAGGCAGCAGATGGCTACCCCTGATGGTTGCAGCTGCCTCCTGACTGGTCCTCCTGTTCCTGCCTTTGTCCCATCATGCATCCTCACCCCCACAGCCAGCGTGATTCTCCTATCATCTCTCATCTCCGCTCAGGAAACGCCAGGGGCAGAAGCCGGAGTCTTTACGGTTTCCTGGCAAGGCCCTAGATGATCTGCACACTGCACTCCCCACAGCTGTCTCCCCAGACCCGCACCTCTGGGTCACTCCCTTCCAGCCCCTGGGTAACTCGCACCTCAGGGCCTTTCCCGGATATCTGGGATGCTTTGCGCCTTCACGTCTTTTGGGTCTCAGGCAAATGGCATCTTTTCAGAGAGGCCTTTTCTGATCACCCTGTCTGAAGTAAGAACTTTCTTCCGCCATAATGTGTACCCTCATCCCTTGCTTTATTTTCCTTTATAGCCAGTGTTTTATAAAACAAATATGTTCACTTTGTAAAACACACAGACACACATACAGTGACAGCTCCACTGTCTCCTTAATCACAGCTGTACAGGCAGACCTCAGAGATAGTGCGGGTTTGGTTCCAGACCCCAGCAATAAAACGAATATTACAATAAAGTGAGTCACACAAATTTTTTGGTTTACCAGTGCATACAAAAGTTATGTTTACACTATACTGTAGTCAATTAAGTGTGCAATAATGTTATGTCTAAAAAGCCAATGTACATACCTTAATTAAAAAATACTTTTTTTGAAAAAATGCTAACCGTCATCTGAGCCTTTAGTGAGTCATAATCTTTTTGCAATAGTAACATCAAAGATCACTGATCACAGATCACCCTAACAAATATAATAATAATGAAAACGTTTGAAATAATACGAGAATTATCAAAATGTGACACGGAGACACGAAGTGAGCAAACGCTGTTGGCAAAATGTCACCAGTGGACTCGGTTGACACAGGGCTGCCACAGACCTTCAGTTTGTAGAACAATGCAGTATCTGCGAAGCACAATAAAACGAGGTCTGCCTGTATCTGCAGAGCCCAGCACAATGCCTGGCACATAGTAGGTGCTCAGTAAATATTTGTCACAGGTTGTAGCTCTAACCCTGCCACGTTCTTCTAACAGCCTGGGGAGGGCTTCCTTTCTCTTTCTTGTCTGCCTGCCCTTGTCCTAGGGCCAGGGTGAAAGGTCCCAGGAACCAGTTGTCACCTGCCCCAATGGTCTGTGATATGTGGCCTGGACATTGGTGTGTCCACTTTGGTCCTCGGGGGCAGCTGGTTAAAGGCATTGCTTCCCCTACTGCCTCCTTTTCCTCCTCACTCTAAGCTGCCAGGCTCTTATTAGCCCTGTTTACACGGCTGGGATGTAGAGCGATTAATTTTTAATGGCTTGGTTTATTGCATGTTTGAACTGTTTATTGGTTAATTCCCACATTTAAGTGATTAATTCCCCAGAGTTCAGAACCACTGGTTAGTTTTACATTAATCAGGGTTTCTGAATGCCAAGAGACAATCAATCCTTCCTGCCAGGGAGAGTAATGTTAAAATACCTCAAGGCACAGTGAGGTTAAGGAAAGGAGTAATTAAAAGCCTGTCTTCCCCTCATGCAAATTTGATGTCTCTCTCTCTCTATTCTGCCCCCCACCCCTTTCTCAGTAAAGACTCTCCTTGGACCCAGTTGCTCCTTGGAAGGATCAATTCCACCTTTGTCCTTAGACTACTTGTAATGATTTTCAGCCCCTCTGCCTCTGGCAGGTGGGGCCCCGCCAGCTCCTCGCCCCCAGGGAGGGGACTTCGGAGCCCGTGAGGCCTGTTGTGCTGGGTCCCTGGCTTCTGTCCTCCCAGCTTCGATCCTGATCTGCAGGGAAGCTGGGGCATGCCTGGTGTTAGGATAAAATGTCTGGCTTTACCTGTAGCCAGGCAGAGCCTCAGATGGGATCTACCCACAGGGGGCCAGGAGAGGGTGTTCAGGGTGGGGCTTTGCCTTCGGGCCCCACCACAGAGCCCTGATGGCATGCCCAGCTTTGAGCCGGAAAGAAATGGGAGCTGCTTTGACATCTGTTTGCGTTTCCTGTGGCTGCCGCTGTAACAAATGGCCACAAACTTCATGCTTAAAGTAACACAGGTTTAGTATCTTATACTCTGGAAGTCAGAGCACAAAATGGGTCTCACTGGGCTAACATCAGGGTGCCGTCAGGGCTGTGTTCCTTTGGAGGCTCTGAGGAGGATCCACTTCTTTGCCTTTTCCAGCTTCTAGAGGCCGCCTGCATTCCTTGGCTCGTGGCCCCTTCCTCCATCTTCAAAGCCAGCAGTGCTGTTGCATCTTCACACCCTTCTCTGACTCTGACCTTGTGCTGCTCTTGGCCCCATCCAAAGGGCCCCTGTGGTTCCATTGGGCTCACCTGGGGAATCCAGGCTACTCTCCCTAACCCAAGGTCAGGTGATTAGTAACCTTAACTCCACCTGCAACCTTAATTCCCCTTTGCCACGTATCCTAGCACATTCACAGGTTCTGGGACTGGGATGCAGATGTCTTTGTGCTGTGCCGACCACTGCAGCCATAGAATGAGAAGCAAAGTGGCTGCCTAGTGAGAGGCACAGGCTCTGGAGTGAGAGACTCTGGGTTCAAATCCTAATCCAGCCCCTCAAAAGCTGTGGGAACCAGGGTAAGTTTTCTGTGGCTCCGTTTCCTTAGATATAAAACCGAGGCCAGCAGTAGTACTCCCTCACAGAGTGGCTGTGCTCGTGAAATGAGGACAGAAGTGGCCGGCAGGGTGCCTGGGTTATGGGAAGTACACTGAGTGTTCTCCAGAAGCAGTGGAGTCCCGATACCCCTAAACCGGATGAACACCGGGATGATGGTGCCCACCTCCCGGCACTAACCTTACCCCTAACCTCCTAAGGTTGTTTAAGATTCACTGAGAACGTAGATAAAAGTGCCAAGTGGAGAGCTTCTTGCAAAATGTTTCAAACCACGAAGCAATTCACAGGGGCCCCAGATGGAGCCGTGATGGACAAACCCTCAAATACCGCATGTGTCCAAAACCTTTGCAGACCCTAGCGGGGAGTGATGGCCCCAGAAGCAAGAGAAGACCCCAGGTAGACAATTAACAGGGGCAGACTGCAGTAAGGGGCTCCACAGACTGACAAGAGCTAACGTGTTATGGTTCTGCACCCTGTTTCCTTTAAATGATATTGTTAGTCCTTTGAGCATCCATGAAAGGGAGTTTTTCTCATCTGAAAGCTAAGGCTTAGAGAATTGATTAACCTGAGGCCGCATGGTTAAACGGTGGTGGTTTTGAGCTTGAGCTCTGGAAACCCACAGGCGTGGATTTGAATCCTGATTGCCCTGTAGCCTGGGTGTCTTGGAGTCGATTCCTTCACTTCTCTAAGCTTTAATTGCTCCATCCATAAACCAGAGATAGTACTATAGTCCTGTGCCCTTGTCACTGGGTTGTGCTGGTTAAATGAGATAATATACGGAAAGCACCTGGCCTAGTGCCTGGCACGTAGTGAGCACTCAGTAAGGGTTCCGTGTTGTGGGTCTGTGGAGGCATGAGCTCCCATGTGGAAGCTGTCTGGTGTTAGAAGTCTTCAGGAGTGAAGATTTGGATCTTAAAGACTTGAGAGGTGTGGTGGAAGGGAATTTCAGGCAGAGAAGAGATGCAGGAAGGGCCTGTTTCTCCAACAGCACCTATGGCAGCCCGGCTATAGCTTCAGGTGCGTGGAGGGGAGAGGAAAAGGTGAGGCCAGCCAGGGGCCGGAGCTGGGTTCCTTTTCAGGTCACGATGAGTTCAGACTTCATCTTGCTGGCCATGGGAGCTGTTAAAGCATTTTGAGCAGGGAAGCAACCAGAAGTCTGCAGAAGAAACTATTGTTTGAGGGGCATGGGAGTGGCGTCCGTATGGAACCATCGTGCTGCCAGCAAACCAGTGTATTCTAAGAAATTGATTCATTCAACACAAATTGATTTAACAAAAATATGCCAGTTATGTGATGGGAATATGGAAGCAAAAGACAAAAACTTGTCCGCCTTGGAGTCTAGATTCTGGTGGTGCTGAGAGGGAGATAGATAACAAGCCAGAAAACACACAACGTGATCATGTGTTGGGGTAAGGGCTGTGAAAATAATAAAAGTAGCTCATGTGATATTGCCTGGGAGCAGAGTAGGTGGTCCAGGGAAGGCTTCTCTGATAGGGTGACCCTTGAGCTGAGACTGGAATGATGGTTTCCAGAAGAGCTGGGACAGGTATCTCAGACAGGAGGGAAAGCACATGCAAGGCCTCAGGGGAGAGAGGAGCAGGCTCCGGTCTAGGGACAGAAGGAAGAGGAAAAGGTCAGTGGGGCTGGAGACCCGTGATCTGGGAGAGAAGGTGAAAGACGCGGTGGAGACGTAGGCAAAGGTTTAATAGTACAGAGTCTGGATTTAACTGTGCTTCTAATTTATTCAACTTTTTCCTCCACTGGATTATTCCCATCAGCACAAACCCTTAGCCTATTATTTCTTATCTTAAAAAAACCCCGAACCTCCTGGGGTCCCATATCTCTCCACATCTATTGTTATATTTCTTTGCTGCCTTTTACAGTATTTAGAACTCATCAAAATGAGTTACTATACTATACTCACCATTGCCAATTTCTCTCCACCCATCCTTTCTTTTTCTAAAACCTTTTAAGAACTGTTCATACTTAGAGGTGTAAGAATAGTTCAGTGCACCTCAAAATGCACCCTTCACCCATATTCAGTAGTTCTTATCTTTTGACCACATTTGCTTTGAGACTTTTTCTATATATACATGCTTTTCCCTCCCTACCTACTTGAAAGTAAATTGCATGACATTCTACCTGTGAGTACCTCTTCATGTATCTCCTTAAAATCAAGAGTATTGTCTTTCAAAACCACAATATAGTGGTCAAATGCAGGAACTTTAACATTGAAAATATAACCCGTATTCAAATTTCACCCATAGTTCCCCAAGTGTTCTTTTTAAAAATTTACGTGCAGTAAGAGTCACTCTTTTTGGTGTGTAGTTCTAAATTTTGACAGACGCATACAGGCATGTAACCGCTACTGCAATCAAGATATAACACGGTCCCATTCCCCCCACCGCTGCCCCGTCCCCTGTGTAGTCAGCCCTTCCCCCACCCACACAGCCCTTGGCAACAGCTGATCTGTTCTCTGTCCTTAGAGTTTTGTCTTTTCCACAATGCCATATAAATGGAAACTTGCACTAAGTAGGTCTGGCTTCCTTCACTTAGATACTGATTTTGGAAGTCAACCACTTTGTTGTTTGTTTCAGTAGTCAGTTTCTATGTATTGCTGAGTGGTATACCATGGAATGAAGGTACCACAGTTTGTTTATCCATTCACCAGTTGAAGAACGTATAGGTTGTTTCCAGTTTTTGTGATTTACATTGGTATAAAGTGATTTTTACGTTGGTGTAAAGGCTTTTGTGTGAACCTAAGTTTTTATTTCTCTTCAGAATAGAATTGCTGGGTTGAATGGTACAAGTATATGTGTAACTTTATAAGAAACGTCCAAGCTGTTTTCCTGATGGTACCTTTTTATATTCCCACCATCAGTGTATGAGAGTTCCAATTTCTATATCCTTGTCAGCAGTTGGTATTGTACTTAAAATTTTTTTTTAGCTGTTCTGGTATATATGTAGTAGCATCTCACTGTGGTTTTAATTAGCATTTCCATAATGATATTTAGAATCCTTTTGTGTGCTCACCATCTATAAAGCTTCTTTGATAACATGTTCAAATCTTCTGCCCAGTTTTAAAGTATTCATTTTTTTCTATCTACCTACCTACCTACCTACATAATGTTTTTTTTAATTGAAGTATAATTGACATATAACATTATATTAATTTCAGGTGTAAAACATGATTCAATATTTGTATACATTGCAAAATGATCACCACAATAAGTCTGGTTACCGTCTGTCACCATACAAAGTTACAAAAAAGTTTTTTGTGATGAGAACTTTTAAGATTTACTCTCAGCAACTTTCAAATATGCAATACAGTGTTATTGACTATAATCACCCTGCTGTACGTTACATCCTTATGACTTATTTATTTTATAACTGGAAGTTTGTACCTCTTGACCCCCTTCACCCATTTTGCCCTCCCCTCTGGCAACCACCAATCTGTTCTCAGTATCTATGAATTTTGTTTGTTCGTTTTGTTTTTTTTTTAATATTCCACATATAAATGAAATCATACAGTATTTGTTTTTCTTTGTCTGACTTATTTCACTTAGCATAATATCCTCAAGGTCCATCCATGTTAGCACAAATGGCAAACTTTCATTCTTTTTTATGGCTGGGTACTATTCCATTCTGTATACACACACACACACACACACACACACACACACACACACATACACACACATACACCTTTTGCTATTCATCCATTGATGGGCACTTAGATTGTTAGCATATCTTGGCTATTGTAAAAATTCTGCAACGAACATATGAGTGCATATCTTTTTGAATTAGTGTTTTTGCTTTTTTCAGGTAAATACCCAGAAGTGGAATTGATGGATCATATGGTATTTCTATTTTAAGTTTTTGAGACACCTCCATACTGTTTTCCATAGTGGCTGCATCAGTATACATTCCCAACAACAGTACACGAGGGTTCCCTTTTCTCCAAGTCCTCCTCAACACTTTGTCTTTTCAATAATAGTGATTCTGACAGGTGTGAGGTGATATCTCATTGTGGTTTTGACTTGCATTTCCCTGATGATTAGTGATGTTGAGCATCTTTTCATGTGCCTGTTGTCCTTCCTTGGAAAATGTCTATTCAGATATTCCACCCAGTTACAAATCAGATTGTGTATTTTTTTGTTATTGAGTTGTTTCAATACTTTATATATTTGGGATATTAGTCCCTTATTGGATATATGATTTGTAAATGTCTTCTTCCATTCAGCAGGTTGCCTTTTCATTTTGTTGATGGTTTCCTTCACTGTGCAGAAGCTTCTTAGTTTGATGGAGTCCATTTGTTTATTTTTGCTTTTGTTGTTCTTTTTTTTGGAGTCAGATCCCCAAAATTAAAACCAGTGTCAAGAAATTTACTGCCTATGCTTCCTTCTGGGAGTTTTGTGATCTTACATTCAGGTCTTTAATCCATTTTGAGTTAATTTTTGTGCATAGTGTAAGACAGTAGTCTAATTTCATTCTTTTACATGTGGCTGTCCAGTTTTTCCAGCACCATTTATTGAAGAGACTGTCTTTTCTGCATTGTATATTCTTGCCTCCTTTGTCATAAGTTAATTTATCATATATGCATGGGTTTATTTCTGGACTTGCTATTCTGTTCTGTTGATCTACATGTATGTTTTAATACCCATACCATAATGTTTTGATTACTGTAGCTTTGTAATATAGTTTGAAATCAGGGCACATGGTGCCTCCATCTTTGTTATTCTTTCTCAAGATTGCTTTGGCTATTCAAGGTCTTTTATGGTTCCATATAAATTTTATGATTGTTTGTTCTATTTCTGTGAAAAATGCCATTGGAATTTTGACAGGGATTGAATTAAATCTCTAGATTGCTTTAGATAATATGGACAGCTTAACAATATTAATTCTTCCAACCCATGAGCATGAAATATCTTTCCATTTATCTGTGTCTTCTTCAATTTCTTTCACCAATGTCTGGCAGTTTTCAGTGTACAGGTTTTTACCTCCCTCATTAAATTTATTTCTAGGTATTTTATTCTTTTTGATGCTGTTGTAAATGGGATCATTTTCTTAATTTCTCTTTCTGGTTATATTGACTCCTTTATCACTAGGTAGTTCCCATCTTTGTCTTTTATTACAGTCTTCGTTTTAAAGTTTGTTTTGTACAATATAAGTATAGCTACCCCAGCTTTGTTTTGGTTTCCCTTTGTATGAAACTCCTTTTTCCATTCCTTCACTTTCAGTCTGTGTGTGTCCTTACATCTGAAGTGAGTCTCTTGTAGGCAACATTTAGATGGGTCTGGTTTTGTTTGTTTGTTTGTTTTATCCATTCAGCCACTCTATGTCCTTTGATTGGAGAATTTTGTCTATTTATGTTTAATTATTGATACGTTTGTACTTATTACCATTTTTTTCATTGTTTTCTGACTCTTTTGTAGTTCTTCTCTATTCCTTTCTGCTTTCTTCCCTTGTGGTTTTCTGACTTTCTTTAGTGTTATGCTTAGATTCCTTTCTCATCATCTTTGGCGTATCTATTATAGGTTTTTGCTTTGTGGTTAATGTAGGCTCACATATAACAGCCTATATATGTAACAGTCTATTTTAAGTTGATAGCAAGTTATGTTTGAATGCATTCTAAAACTCTACATTTTTAGTCCCCCCCCCATGTTTTATGTTTTTGATGTCATATTTTACATCTTTTTTTTTTTTTTTTTTTCGGTACGCGGGCCTCTCACTGCCACGTCCTCTCCTGTTGCGGAGCACAGGCTCCGGACGCACAGGCCCAGTGGCCATAGCTCATGGGCCCAGCTGCTCTGCGGCACGTGGAATCCTCCCGGACCGGGGCACAAACCCGTGTCCGCCGCATCGGCAGGTGGACCCTCAACCACTGCGCCACCAGGGAAGCCTCATATTTTACATCTTTTTATTTTGTATATCCCTTAACTAATTGTAGCTAAATTTGTTTTTACTTCTTTTGCCTTTCAACCTTTATACTAGCTTTATAAGTGATTAATCCACTACCTTTACTATATATATGCCTTTACCAGTGAGTTTTTTTCACTTTCATATGTTTTCTTGTTACTCTTTAGTGCCCTTTCTTTTTTGATTAAAGAAGTTCCTTTAGAGAGGACCGGGCTTGGCGGCGTGAACACAGCCTGAAGGGGCTAGTGCTCCACAGCTAGCCAGGAGGGAGTCCAGGGAAATGTCTGGACCTGCCGAAGAGGCAAGAGACTTTTTCTTCCCTCTTTGTTTCCTGGTGCGCGAGGAGAGGGGATTAAGAGCGCTGCTTAAAGGAGCTCCAGAGACGGGCGCGAGTCGCGGCTAAAAGCGCGGACCCCAGAGATGGGCATGAGACGCTAAGGCTGCTGCTGTCGCCACCAAGAAGCCTGTGGGCGAGCACAGGTCACTATCCACACCCCCCTTCCGGGGAGCCTGTGCAGCCCGCCACTGCCAGGGTCCTGGGATCCAGGGACAACTCCCCCGGGAGAACGCACGGCATGCCTCAGGCTGGTGCAACGTCACGCCGGCCTCTGCCGCTGCAGGCTCACCCCGCACTCCGTGCCCTTCCCTCCCCCCGGCCTGAGTGAGCCAGAGCCCCTGAATCAGCAGCTCCTTTAACCCCGTCGTCCTGTCTGAGCGAAGAACAGACGCCCTCTGGCGACCTACACACAAAGGCGGGGCCAAATCCAAAGCTGAGCCCCTGGGAGCTGTGAGAACAAAGAAGAGAAAGGGAAATCTCTCCCAGCAGCCTCAGGAGCAGCGGATTAAAGCTCCACAATCAACTTGATGTACCTGCATCTGTGGAATACATAAATAGACAACGAATCATCCCAAATTGAGGAGGTGGACTTTGAGAGCAAGGTTTATGATTTTTTCCCCTTTTCCTCTTTTTGTGAATGTGTATGTGTATGCTTCTGTGTGAGATTTTGTCTGTATAGCTTTGCTTCCACCATTTGTCCTAGGGTTCTATCTGTCCGTTTTGTTTTTTTCCTAATTTTTTTCTTAATAATTATTTTTTTATTTTAATACCATTATTATATTTTATCTTACTTTATTTTATTTTACTTTATCTTCTTTCTTTCTTTTTTTCCTTCCTTCCCTCCCTCCTTCCTTCCTTCCTCCCTCCCTCCCTCCTTTCTTTCTTTCTTTCTACTTCTACTAATTCTTTCTTTATACTTTTTCTCCCTTTTATTCTGAGCCGTGTGGATGAAAGGCTCTTGGTACTGCAGCCAGGAGTCAATGCTGTGCCTCTGAGGTGGGAGAGCCAACTTCAGGACACTGGTCCACAAGAGACTTCCCAGCTCCACATAATATCAAACGGCGAAAATCTCCCAGAGATCTCGATGTCAACACCAGTAAGCTACAGTGCTGGACATCCTATGCCAAACAACTAGCAAGACAGGAACACAACCCTGCCCATTAGCAGAGAGGCTGCCTAAAATCATAATAAGTCCACAGACACCCCAAAACACACCACCAGACGTGGACCTGCCCACCGGAAAGACAAGATCCAGCCTCATCCACCAGAACACAGGCACTAGTCCCCTCCACCAGGAAGCCTACACAACCCACTGAACCAAACTTAGCCACTGGGGACAGACACCAAAAACAATGGGAACTAAGAACCTGCAGCCTGCAAAAGGGAGACCCCAAACACAGTAAGATAAGCAAAATGAGAAGACAGAAAAACACACAGCAGATGAAGGAGCAAGATAAAAACCCACCAGACCTAACAAATGAAGAGGAAATAGGCAGTCTACCTGAAAAAGAATTCAGAATAATGATAGTAAAGATGATCCAAAATCTTGGAAATAGAATAGAGAAAATGCAAGAAACATTTAACAAGGACCTAGAAGAACTAAAGATGAAACAAACAACAATGAACAACACAATAAATGCAATTAAAAATACTCTAGATGTGATCAATAGCAGAATAACTGAGGCAGAAGAACGGATAAGTGACCTGGAAGATAAAATAGTGGAAATAACTACTGCAGAGCAGAATAAAGAAAAAAGAATGAAAAGAACTGAGGACAGTCTCAGAGACTGGGACAACATTAAACGTACCAACATTCGAATTATAGGGGTTCCAGAAGAAGAAGAGAAAAAGAAAGGGACTGAGAAAATATTTGAAGAGATTATAGTTGAAAACTTCCCTATTATGGGAAAGGAAATAGTCAATCAAGTCCAGGAAGCACAGAGAGTCCCATACAGGATAAACCCAAGGAGAAGTACGCCAAGACACATATTAATCAAACTGTCAAAAATTAAATACAACGAAAACATATTAAAAGCAGCAAGGGAAAAACAACAAATAACACACAAGGGAATCCCCATAAGGTTAACAGCTGATCTTTCAGCAGAAACTCTGCAAGCCAGAAGGGACTGGCAGGACATATTTAAAGTTATGAAGGAGAAAAACCTGCAACCAAGATTATTCTACCCAGCAAGGATCTCTTTCAGATTTGATGGAGAAATTAAAACCTTTACAGACAAGCAAAAGCTGAGAGAGTTCAGCACCACCAAACCAGCTCTACAACAACTGCTAAAGGAACTTCTCTAGGCAAGAAACATAAAAGAAGGAAAAGACCTATAATAACAAACCCAAAACAATTAAGAAAATGGGAATAGGAACATACATATCGATAGTTACCTTAAATGTAAATGGACTAAATACTTCCACCAAAAGACACAGATTGGCTGAATGGATACAAAAACAAGACCCATATATTTGCTGTCTAAAAGAGACCCACTTTAGACCTAGAGACACATACAGACTGAAAGTAAGGGGATGGAAAAAGATATTTCATGCAAATGGAAACCAAAAGAAAGCTGGAGTAGCAATTCTCATATCAGACAAAATAGACTTTAAAATAAAGAATATTAGAAGAGACAAAGAAGGACACTACATAATGATCAAGGGATCAATCCAAGAAGAAGATATAACAATTGTAAATATTTATCCACCCAACATAGGAGCACCTCCATACATAAGGCAAATACTAACAGCCATAAAAGGGGTAATCGACAGTAACACATTCATAGTAGGGGACTTTAACACCCCACTTTCACCAATGGACAGATCATCCAAAATGCAAATAAATAAGGAAACACAAGCTTTAAATGATACATTAAACAAGATGGACTTAATTGACATTTATAGGACATTCCATCCAAAAACAACAGAATACACTTTCTTCTCAAGTGCTCATGGAACATTCTCCAGGATAGATCATATCTTGGGTCACAAATCAAGCCTTGGTAAATTTAAGAAAATTGAAATTGTATCAAATATCTTTTCCGACCACAACACTATGAGACTAGATATCAATTACAGGAAAGGATCTGTAAAAAATACAAACACATGGAGGCTAAACAATACACTACTTAATAATGAAGTGATCACTGAAGAAATCAAGAGGAAATAAAAAAATACCTAGAAACAAATGACAGTGGAGACACGATGACCCAAAATCTATGGGATGCAGCAAAAGCAGTTCTAAGAGGGAAGTTTATAGCAATACAATCCTACCTTAAGAAACAGGAAACATCTCGAATAAACAACCTAACCTTGCACCTAAAGCAATTAGAGAAAGAAGAGCAAAAAAACCTCAAAGTTAGCAGAAGGAAAGAAATCATAAAAATCAGATCAGAAATAAATGAAAAAGAAATGAAGGAAACGATAGCAAAGATCAATAAAACTAAAAGCTGGTTCTTTGAGAAGATAAACAAAATTGATAAACCATTAGCCAGACTCATCAAGAAAAAAAGGGAGAAGACTCTAATCAATACAATTAGAAATGAAAAAGGAGAAGTAACAACTGACACTACAGAAATACAAAGGATCATGAGAGATTACTACAGTCAACTATATGCCAATAAAATGGACAACCTGGAAGAAATGGACAAATTCTTAGAAAAGCACAACTTTCAGAGACTGCACCAGGAAGAAATAGAAAATATAAACAGACCAATAACAAGCACTGAAATTGAGACTGTGATTAAAAATCTTCCAACAAACAAAAGCCCAGGGCCAGATGCGAATTCTATCAAACATTTAGAGAAGAGGTAGTACCTATCCTTCTCAAACTCTTCCAAAATATAGCAGAGGGAGGAACACTCCCAAACTCATTCTACGAGGCCACCATCACCCTGATACCAAAACCAGACAAGGATGTCGCAAAGAAAGAAAACTACAGGCCAGTATCACTGATGAACATAGATGCAAAAATCCTCAACAAAATACTAGCAAACAGAATCCAACAGCACATTAAAAGGATCATACACCATGATCAAGTGGGGTTTATTCCAGGAATGCAAGGATTCTTCAATATACACAAATCAATCAATGTGATAAATCATATTAACAAATTGAAGGAGAAAAACCATATGATCATCTCAATAGATGTAGAGAAAGCTTTTGACAAAATTCAACACCCATTTATGATAAAAACCCTGCAGAAAGTAGGCATAGAGGGAACTTTGCTCAACATAATAAAGCCCATATATGACAAACCCACAGCCAACATTGTCCTCAATGGTGAAAAACTGAAAGCATTTCCACTAAGATCAGGAACAAGACAAGGTTGCCCACTCTCACCACTCTTATTCAACATAGTTTTGGAAGTTTTAGCCACAGCAATCAGAGAAGAAAAGGAAATAAAAGGAATCCAAATCGGAAAAGAAGAAGTAAAGCTGTCACTGTTTGCAGATGACATGATACTATACATAGAGAATCCTAAAGATGCTACCAGAAAACTACTAGAGCTAATCAATGAATTTGGTAAAGTAGCAGGATACAAAATTAATGCACAGAAATCTCTGGCATTCCTATACACTAAGGATGAAAAATCTGAAAGTGAAATCAAGAAAACACTCCCATTTACCATTGCAACAAAAAGAATAAAGTATCTAGGAATAAACCTACCTAAGGAGACAAAAGACCTGTATGCAGAAAATTATCAGACACTGATGAAAGAAATTAAAGATGATACAAATAGATGGAGAGATATACCATGTTCCTGGATTGGAAGAATCAACACTGTGAAAATGACTCTACTACCCAAAGCAATCTACAGATTCAGTGCAATCCCTATCAAACTACCAATGGCATTTTTCACAGAACTAGAACAAAAAATTGCACAATTTGTATGGAAACACAGAAGACCCCGAATAGCCAAAGCAGTCTTGACAATGAAAAATGGAGCCGGAGGAACCAGGCTCCCTGACTTCAGACTATACTACAAAGCGACAGTAATCAAGTATGGTACTTGGCACAAAAACAGAAAGGTAGATCAATGGAACAGGATAGAAAGCCCAGAGATAAACCCATGCACATATGGTCACCTTATGTTTGATAAAGGAGGCAGGAATGTACAGTGGAGAAAAGACAGCCTCTTCAATAAGTGGTGCTGGGAAAACTGGACAGGTACATGTAAAAGTATGAGATTAGAACACTCCCTAACACCATACACAAAACTAAGCTCAAAATGGATTAAAGACCTAAATGTAAGGCCAGAAACTATCAAACTCTTAGAGGAAAACATAGGCAGAACACTCTGTGACATAAATCACAGCAAGATCCTTTTTGACCCACCTCCTAGAGCAATGGAAATAAAAACAAAAATAAACAAATGGGACCTAATGAAACTGCAAAGCTTTTGCACAGCAAAGGAAACCATAAACAAGACCAAAAGACAACCCTCAGAATGGGAGAAAATATTTGCAAGTGAAGCAACTGACAAAGGATTAATCTCCAAAATTTATAAGCAGCTCGTGCAGCTCAATAACAAAAAAACAAACAACCCAATCCAAAAATGGGCAGAAGACCTAAATAGACATTTCTCCAAAGAAGATATACAGACTGCCAACAAACACATGAAAGAATGCTCAACATCATTAATCATTAGAGAAATGCAAATCAAAACTACAATGAGTTAGCATCTCACACCAGTCAGAATGGCAATTATCACAAAATCTAGAAACAATAAATGCTGGAGAGGGTGTGGAAACCTCTTGCACTGTTGGTGGGAATGTAAATTGATACAGCCACTGTGGAGAACAGTATGGAGGTTCCTTAAAAAACTACAAATAGAACTACCATATGACCCAGCAATCCCACTACTGGGCATATACCCTGAGAAAACCATAATTCAAAAAGAGTCATGTACCAAAATGTTCATTGCAGCTCTATTTACAATAGCCCAGAGATGGAAACAACCTAAGTGTCCATCATCGGATGAATGGATAAAGAAGATGTGGCACATATATACAATGGAATATTACTCAGCCATAAAAAGAAATGAAATTGAGCTATTTGTAATGAGGTGGATAGACCTAGAGTCTGTCATACAGAGTGAAGTAAGTCAGAAAGAGAGAGACAAATACCGTATGCTAACACATATATATGGAATTTAAGAAAAAAAAAAATGTCATGAAAAACCTAGGGGTGAAACAGGAATAAAGACACAGACTTACTAGAGAATGGACTTGAGGCTATGGGGAGGGGGAAGGGTAAACGGTGACAAAGCAATAAAGAGGCATGGACATGTATACACTACCAAACGTAAGGTAGATAGCTAGTGGGAAGCAGCCGCATAGCACAGGGAGATCAGCTCGGTGCTGTGTGACCGCCTGGAGGGGTGGGATAGGGAGGGTGGGAGGGAGGGTGACGCAAGCGGGAAGAGATATGGGAACATATGTATATATATAACTGATTCATTTTGTTGTGAAGCTGAAACTAACATACCATTGTAAAGCAATTATGCTCCAATAAAGATGTTTAAAAAAAAAAAAGAAATAACAAATACAATTGCTATTGTTGCCTAGGAAAAAAATAAATAAATAAATGCTGGAGAGGGTGTGGAAACCTCTTGCACTGTTGGTGGGAATGTAAATTGATACAGCCACTGTGGAGAACAGTATGGAGGTTCCTTAAAAAACTACAAATAGAACTACCATATGACCCAGCAATCCCACTACTGGGCATATACCCTGAGAAAACCATAATTCAAAAAGAGCCATGTACCAAAATGTTCACTGCAGCTCTATTTGCAATAGCCAGGACATGGAAGCAACCTAAGTGCCCATCATCGGATGAATGGATAAAGAAGATGTGGCACATATATACATTGGAATATTACTCAGCCATAAAAAGAAATGAAATTGAGCTATTTGTAATGAGGTGGATAGACCTAGAGTCTGTCATACAGAGTGAAGTAAGTCAGAAAGAGAGACACAAATACCGTATGCTAACACATGCATATAGAATTTAAGAAAAAAAATGTCATGAAGAACCTTGGGGTAAGACAGGAATAAAGGCACAGACCTACTAGAGAATGGACTTGAGGACACGGGGAGGGGGAAGGGTAAGCTGTGACAAAGCGAGAGAGAGGCATGGACATATATACACTACCAAACGTACGGTAGATAGCTAGTGGGAAGCAGCCGCATAGCACAGGGGGATCAGCTCAGTGGGAAGCAGCCGCATAGCACAGGGAGATCAGCTCGGTGCTTTGTGACCGCCTGGAGGGGTGGGATAGGGAGGGTGGGAGTGAGGGAGGTGCAAGAGGGAAGAGATGTGGGAACATATGTATATGTATAACTGATTCACTTTGTTATAAAGCAGAAACTAACACCATTGTAAAGCAATTATACTCCAATAAAGATTAAATAAATAAATAAGAGGAAAAAAAAAGTTCCTTTAACATTTCTTGTAAATCTGGTTTAGTGGTGATGAACTCATTTAGCTTTTGCTTGTCTGTAAAACTCTTTTATCACCTTCAATTCTGAATGATAACCTTGCTGAGTACAGTATTCTTGGTTGGAAGTATTTTTCTTTCAGCACTTTGAATATATCATGCCACTCCATTCTGACCTGCAAAGTTTCTGCTTAGAAATCTGCTGATACTTTTATGGGGGTTCTCTTATACACTAACAAATTGCTTTTCTCTTGCTGCTTTTAAGATTCTCTCTTTGTCTTTAACTTTTGACAATTTTCATTGTAACGTGCCTTGGTGTGGGTCTTTTTGGGTTCATCTTGTTTGGAACTCTCTGAGATTCCTGGATCTGGATGTCTGTTTTCAGCCCTTTTTTCGATCTCTTCTTTTTCTGGAACCCCTGTAATGCAAATGTTATTCTGCTTGATGTGGTCCCATAGGTCACTTAAGCTGTCTTCACTTTTAAAAATTCTTCTCTCTTTTTGCTGCTCTGTTTGGGTGAGTCCCACTGCACTGTCTTCTGATACTCATCCTTTCTTCTGTGCATCTGGTCTGCTACTAAACCGTGCTGGTATATTCTACAGATCGGTTATGTGTTCTTCAGCTCTGTGACTTCTGTTTGATACTTCCTTATAGTTTCTATCTCTTTGTTGAAGTTCTCACTGTATTTATCTATTCACATCTCAAGTTCTGTAAGCATCTTTATAACCATTACTTTGAACTCTAGTAGGTAAACTACTTATCTCTGTTTCATTAACGGGTTTCTTCCTCACCCCAGCCACACACCCCCCCCCCCCCCCCCGGTTTATCTTGTTCTTTTGTTTGGAACATATTCTTCTGTTTTCTCATTTTGCTTGACTCTGTGTTTATCTCTATATTAGGCGAAACAGCTCTCTCTCCCAGTCTGAAGGAGTGGCCTTGTGTAGGAGATGAACCTTATTGTTCAACCTTGCCCTAGTTGTTGGTTGTCTCTTGAACTTTTGTGATTGTGTAAGCAGCCTGTTTTTTCCTTCATGGGTCCCAGTTGTTGAGGGTATACCAAGACTTGTGTGTCGCAGAGGGAGGGATCTAGGTCAGCACTTAGTTCCAGGCTGATTGGAAGCTAGACCCTCAGGCAGCAGCTTTTAAAGCATGCAGATATATGCAGTCCTGTGGGGCCCCAGTCATACACCCTGCAGGCCTCCTGACCAGGCAATCTGGATGTGACTCCTTGGTGACATTGCAAAAATCAGGGCTGCAGAAAAGCGTATGAGCTCCTTTCTGGGAGGTACCAGTGAGCCATAGTGAAGTCAAGGGAGAGCACAAAGATGGTGTCCCCCAGCCTGCTTCTCTAAAGGCACATCCAAAGCCTCTAGATGGGTGGTGAACCTGAAGCCTGCCCCTCAGGCTTAAGCTCCAGGCCTTTTTCACAGGAAGTCTGGGGGTGTTTCAGTCGGAAGTCTGTGCAGTGCCCTGTAGGGGGTAGCTTACCAAGAAATGTCTCTCTGATTGTTTCAGACTCATGGGGCCCAGAAATGCGAGCCCCCCCGGACACCAGAGACAGGTGCTCGGGGGGAGTACCCTCTGGGGGCTAAGTGTGTTGGCCAGCTTTGGCAGGGCCAAGGGAGAGTGTGAGGCTGGGGCACACCTGCTGGCTTTAGCAGGGCAGTGGGAGAGCGTGGAGGTGGAGCATACCCACTGGTTCTAGCAAGATAGAGGGAGAGTGCAAATATAATGCTCACCAGTGTCTCCATCCCTGGAGAGAGTCCCCAAAGGGCCTTTCCCCTGCAGCAGATGCTTTAAAGTTAACCAATCAATTTTCTTCACATATGGTCCAGGCACTTTTCAAACTGCTGCTTTTGCACTGGGTCCTGGGGCACGTGAGTTTGCACACAAGCCTTTTAAGAGTGGAGTCTCTATTCCCTGCCATCAGTCCTGTGAGTCTTTTTTTTTCCTAATTAATTAATTAATTAATTTTTGGCTGCATTGGGTCCTCGCTGCTGCGCGTGGGCTTTCTCTAGTTGCAACACATGGGGGCTACTCTTCGTTGCGGTGCGCAGGCTTCTCACTGCAGTGGCTTCTCTTGTTGTGGAGCATGGGCTCTAGGCACATGGGCTTCAGTAGTTGTGGCATGCAGGCTCAGTAGTTGTGGCTCACAGGCTCTAGAGCGCAGGCTCAGTAGTTGTGGCACACGGGCTTTGTTGCTCCACAGCATGTGGGATATTCCCGGCCCAGGACTCGAACCCAGGTCCCCTGCACTGGTAGGTGGATTCTTAACCACGGCGCCACAAGGGAAGCCCTCCTGTGAGTCTTTTGATGTAAATTCTGTTGGTATTCAAAGCCAGATGTGTTGGGGGCTTCTGTCTCCAGTGCAGATCCCAAGGGTTGGGGTGCCTGATATGAGACACAATCTCTTCTGTTCCCAGAGAGAAGCTCCATATTTGTGAGGTCCCCCGAGTTGTGGGTTGCTGTGCTGGGGTGGGTTTTTTTATTTTTATTTTTAGAATACTCAGAATATTTCCTGCTTTAATGTATGATAATTGTATTGTTTTTTTCTTTAAAAAATTTTTTAAACATCTTTATTGGAGTATAATTGCTTTACAGTGGTGTGTTAGTGTCTGCTGTATCACAAAGTGAATCAGCTATGCATATACATATATCCCCATATCTCCTCCCACTTGCCTCTCCCTCCCACCCTCCCTATCCCACCCCTCTAGGTGGTCACAAAGCACCGAGCTGATCTCCCTGTGCTATGCGGCTGCTTCCCACTAGCTATCTACCTTACATTTGGTAGTGTATATATGTCCATGCCTCTCTCTCGCTTTGTCCCAGCTTACCCTTCGGGGGTGGGGTTTTTGATGAGACAGTGTCTCTGCCTCTCCTACCCATCTCAGTGTGGCCCTTTTATTCTTTGTTTTGGAGGAGCAGTTGAGCTGGTTTTCAGAGGGAATTGTTCCATATGTAGCTGTAGACTTGGTGTGTCCAGTGGGGGAAGGTGAGTTCAGGATCTTCCTTACACCACCATCTTGAACCACCTTCATTTGTTTTCTTATTATTGATCTTTGATAGTTCTTTATATATTCTGGATACAAGTCCTATATCAGAAATGTGATTTGCAAATACAGTTGACCCTTGAACAACATGGGGTCAGAGGCACCAACCCCCCACACAGTTGAAAATCTGCATGTAACTTTACAGTTGGTCCTCTGTATCCATGGTTCCGCATCTTTGGATTCCACCAACTGTGGATAGCGTAGTATTGTAGTACATATTTACTGAAAAAAATCTGCATGTGAGTGGACCTGCACAGTTCAGAGTCTTTGTGTTGTTCAAGGGTCAACTGTATTTTCTATCATTCTGAGGCTTATCTTTAAAATTTCCATAATAGTGTTTTTGAAAAAGGAGAAGTTTTTAATTTTGATGAAATCTAGTATGTAAACTTTTCCTCTTATGGGTTCTGCTTTTGTATCTAAGAACACTTAGATATTCTTTTTTTTAAATAAATGTATTTATTTATTTATTCATTTTTGGCTGCATTGGGTCTTTGTTGCTACATGCAGGCTTTCTCTAGTTGCAGCGAGTGGGGGCTACTCTTCGTAGTGGTGCATGGGTTTCTCACTGCGGTGGCTTCTCTTGTTGCAGAGCACGGGCTTTAGGAGCGCAGGTTTCAGTAGTTGCAGCACACGGGTTCAGTAGTTGTGGCACGTGGGCTCAGTAGTTGTGGCTCATGGTCTTTAGAGCACAGGCTCAGCAGTTGTGGTGCACGGGCTTAGTTGCTCCGCGGCATGTGGGACCTTCCCGGACCAGGGCCTGAACCCATTTCCCCTGCATTGGTAAGCAGATTCTTAACCACTGCACCACCAGGGAAGTCCCACTAAGATGTTCTTAGGCACTTAGATGTTCTTAGGTAAAGTCACAGAGATTTTCTCTTTTGTTTTCTCCTGTAAGTCTTACAGTTTTTTTGTTTAATGATTATGGTTTACATGATCCATTCTGAGTTAATGTTTGTATTAGAGGTGAAGAATGTTGAGGATTTTCTTTTAACCACTCAGAGAGGTTCAGTTTTTTCCAGCATCATTTGTTGAAAAGACTATCTTTCATCACTTAAATGTCCTTGCATCTTTGTCAGAATCAATTGGCTATATTTGTCTGAGTCTGTTCCTAGATGCTGTTCTTTTCCACTGATCTATGTGGCCATCCTTTTACCAACACCATACTGTCCTAACTACTGTAGGTTTATAGTGGGTCTTGAAATCACATTGTGTGAGTCTTCCAACTTTGTTCTTCTTTTTCAGAATTATTTTGACTATTGTAATTCCTTTGCCTTCCTGTATAAATTTTAGAATCATCTTGTTGATATCTAAAACAAAAATCCTGCTGGGATTTTGGTTGGGATTAAATCTATAGATCAATTTAGGGAGAATTAACATCTTAATTATATTGAATCTTCTAATTCATGAACACAGCATATCTATTTATTTATTTAGGTTTTCTTTGATTTCTTTCATCAGTGTTTAGCATGCTTTCTTTAAAAGATTATTTTTAAACAATTTTTATTTATTTTTGGCTGCTTTGGGTCTTAGTTGTTGCGCACGGGCTTTCTCTAGTTGTGGTGAGCGGGGGCTACTCTTAGTTGCAATGCACGGGCTTCTCATTGCGGTGACTTCTCTTGTTGCAGAGCACGGGTTCTAGGCACATGGGCTTCAGTAGTTGTAGCATGTGGGCTCAGTAGTTGTGGCTCACAGGCTCTAGAGCGCAGGCTCAGTAGTTGTGGTACACGGGCTTAGTTGCTCCGCGGCATGTGGGATCTTCCCAGACCAGGGGTCGAACCCATGTCCCCTGCATTGACAGGCGGATTCTTAACCACTGCGCAACCAGGGAAGTCCCTAGCATATTGTATAACATAATTTGTTAGATTTATACCGAAGTATTTTATAGTTTTTGATGCTATTATGAATGGTACTGTTTTAAAATTTTTGATTTCCAGCTGTGTATTGCCAGTTTATAAAATATAATTGATTTTTAAAATATTGAACTTGTATCATATGAGTTGTCCAAGCTCATTTATTACTTCTAGGATCTTTTTTGTAGGTTCTTTGGGATTTTTTATATAGACAATTGCGTCTTCTGCAAATAGGGACAGTTTTATTTCTTCCTTTCCAATTTCTATGCCCTTTATTTTGTTTTCTTGCCTTATTGTACTGGCTAGAACTTCCAGTTAATTGAGTGGTGAGAATTGACCTCCTTGCCTTATTCCTGATCTTAGGGGGAAAGCTTTCAGTCCTTCACCATTAAGTATGATATAATCTGTAGCTTTTTTTGTAGGTACCCTTTATTAAGTTAAGATTCCCTTTTCTTCCTAGCTGTTGAGAGTTTTTATTATAAATGCATGTTGGATTTTATCCAATGCTTTTTTTTTTTTGTATCTACTGAGATGGTCATGCTTTCTTTCTTCTTTCGTCTGTTGGTAGATTGAATTACACTGATTTGGGCTTCTCTGGTGGCACAGTGGTTAAGAATCTGCCTGCCAATGCAGGGGACATGGGTTTGAGCCCTGGTCCAGGAAGAGCCCACATGCCACAGAGCAACTAAGCCCGTGCGCCACAGCTACTGAGCCTGCGCTCTAGAGCCCGTGAGCCACAACTGCTGGGCCTGCGTGCCACAACTACTGAAGCCTACGCACCTAGGACCTGTGCTCTGCAACAAGAGAAGCCACCGCAACGAGAAGCCCATGCACTGCAATGAAGAGTAGCCCCCCGCTCACCGCAACTAGAGAAAGCCTGTGAGCAGCAATGAAGACCCAACACAGCCAAAAATAAATAAATAAATAAAATGTATATATATATATATATATATATATATATATATATAAAAGAATTACATTGTTTTAAAAATGTTGAACCAGCCTTACATTTCTGAGATAAGCCCCATTTAGTTGATGAGTATTATTCTTTCTATATATTGCTGGGTTTGCTGATGTTTTATTCAGATTTTTTTATATCTATGTTCATCAGAGGGTTTTTTTTCCTTTTTTTGTAGTATCTTTGATTTTGGCATCAAGGTAATGCTGCCCTCATGGGATGTGGTCCCTCCTCTTCGGGCTTTCTGGAAGATATTGGATACAGTTAGAATCATTTTTTCCTTAAATTTTTGGTAGAATTTACCAGTGAAGCCATTTGGTCTGGAGTTTTCTCTGTTGGGAGGTTTTAAACTAAAAATCCAATCTTTTTAATAGTTATAGAGCTATTCAGGTTATATACTTCTTCTTGAGTGAACCTGGGTCGATTATGTCTTCGAAGGAATTTGTTCTTTTCACCTATATTGTCAAATTGATAGTCACCAAGTTGTTCATGATACTTTCTTTTTATTCTTTTCATGTCTGTAGTGTCAGAGTAATGTCACTTCATTCCTGATATCTATCCTTTGTGTCTTATCTCTTTTTTTCTTAGTCTGGCTAGAGGTTTATCAATTTACTAATCTTTTCAAAGAGCCAGCTTATGGTTTTATTGACTCTTCTCTATTGGTTTCCTATTTTCAGTTTCAATGATTTTGTTCTTTATTATTTCCATCCACAGCTTGCTTTTGAGTTTAATACATCCTTCTTTTTCTAGTTTCTAAAAGTGGAAGCTTAGATTATTGACTTGAAACATGTTTTTCTTTTTCAAATACAAACATTGAATGCTATAAATTCCCTCTGAGTACTGTTTTAGCTGATCTCACAAATTTTTATAGATTCTACTTTAAATTTTCATTTAGTTCAAAATATTTTCTGACTTTTTTCTTTGACCCATGAACCATTTACACTTGTTTAATTTCCAAATATTTGGGGGATTTTCCAGGTATCATTCTGCTTTTGATTTCTAGTTTAATTCCTTTATGATCAGAGAACATGCTTTATACGATTTCAGTTCTTCTATATTTGTCAAGGTTTGTTTTATAGCTTATAATGTGGCTTGTCTTTGTGAGTGTTTCGTGTGTTTTAGAAAAGAATGCGTATTCTACTGTTGTTTGAAAGGGTGCTCTATGAGTATCAGCTAGAAAATTGGCAAAGCTAGGGAATTTCTGAGCAACTAACTTGACTTGTCTACTTTTTCTGTCAATTACTGAAAAATGAATGGAAGCCTACAAGTTGAATGGTGGGTTTTTCTATTTTTCTTTGTACATCTTCCAGTTTTTGCTGAAAGAAGAGTTTTGAACATCTGTTGTTAGATGCGTATGTGTTTAGGATTGTTACGTCCTTTTGGTGAATTGACCCTTTTATCAGTATGCAGTGTCTTATCTTTATTCCTGATAATATTCTTTGTTCTGAAGTCTACTTTGTTTGATATTAAGATAGCTACTCCAGCTTAGATTTGATTCATTTTTACTTGGTGTATCTTTTCCATCCTCTTATTTTTACTTTTAACTGATGTTTATTATTTTATTTAAAGTAGGTTTCTTGTAGACAGCCTATAATTAGGTCTTTTTATTGTTGCTGTTCCAATCGGACAATCTGTCAATTGATGTGTCTTGGGACATTTTATTTCAACGTAATTATTGACATGGTCTACAATTTTTGTCTCCCCCTCTCCACTCTGTTCTTTTGTGTCTCTGTTCCATCTTTCCTGCAATGTTTTACATTATTTGAATATTTTTAGTATTCCATTTTAATTTATCTATTGGGTGTTTGGCTTTATCTCTTTGTATTATATTTTTTATTGGTTGCTCTTGGGATTATCATATACCTACTTAACCTACAAGTGTAATTAGAGTCAGTATTTACACTTCAAATAACACGTAGATCTTGTAACCATGTAGATCCCCTTACCCTACCTCCTTTTTCATAATTATATGTATTGCATCTACATCCATTGGAAAACTCATTAGACATTGTTTTATGTATATTTTTTGCTTTCAATGACCATACATATTTTAAGAAGAGAAAAATATCCTTTTATAATAACCCAGATATTTACCATGTCTGTTGCGCTTTTTTCATTCTCAGAATTACAGATTCTGGTATCATTTTCCTTCAACCTGAAGGACTTTCATTAGCATTTCTTTTAAAGGAGTTCTACTGGTGATTAATTTTCTTAGTTTTACTTCCTCTAAGAATGTCTTATTTTGTCTTCATTCCTGAAGGATTTTGTCTTGCGTATAGAATTCTGGGTTGGCAGTCTTTTCTTTCAGCACTTTAAAGATGTTCCGTTGTCTTCTGGCCTACATGTTTTCTGATGAGAAATCAGCAGTCATTCTAATTGTTGTTCTGCTGTCTATAATGTTTTTATTTTTCTCTAGATGTTTTCAAGGTTAAAAAAAAATTCTTTGAATTATAGTTTTCTCAGGGTATGTGCCCAGTAGTGGGATTGCTGGATCATATGGTAATTCTATTTTTATTTTTTAAGGACCCTCCATACTGTTCTCCATAAAAAAAAAAAAATCTTTGGTGTTCAGCAATTGACTATGATGTGTTTGTGCATTTTAAAACTTTTGTTTTCTTTGGGATGTACAAAGTTTCCTGAATATGTAGATTTATGTCTTTCACCAATGTTTGGAAAATTTTAGTCGTTGTTTCTTCAAGTACTTTTATTGTGCCAAACTTTCTTCTTTCCTTCTTGGGTTTTAATGACATGAATATGAGACCTTTTTTATATTGTCCCACCTGTCCCACAGGTTATTTTTTTAGATTGGATAATTTCTATTGATATCTTCTCTTAAGCATTCCTTTGCCATCTCCATTCTACTATTGAACAGGATTTTTAAAAAATGTAGATATTATATATACATCTCTTCTCAAATTCCCATTTGGTTATTTTTATAGTTTGTTTCCCTCTTAAAACACTTATTTTCCCATTCGTTTCAAGCATGTCTACCTTTACATCATGGGCATAGTTATAATAGCTGCTTTAATATCTTTATAATTTTAGCATCTGGGTCATCTCAGAGTTGGCACTTGATCTTTTCCCTTAAGAATTAGTTACATTTCCCTGATTCTTTGTATGTTAAATAGTTTTGGTTTCTGTCCTGGATATTTTGAATATTATGTTGTGAAGCTCTGTGTTCTGTTAAAATCCTGTGGAGAACATTTGTTTTTGTCTGTTATGTTTTAGCATTCAGTCAGTCCAGTTGGGTTCAGACAGTAATTCTGTCTTCTTCCTCTGTGGGTGGTTGTCCCAACATCAGTTCAGCTCATAAGGCCTTTGCTATGCTGCTTTGGGTCTATCCCCACACGCACAGAGGAGCCTGGGACTTCAGCAAGTTCCTACACAGAACTAGGGGAACCCTTTCTCTGACTCTCTTCTCTCCATCCTCTTTGACTTGCAAAGGCCCCCTTTCCTGATCTGATGGCCAGAAAGGCAGGTTTTTGTCTTAGTCTTATCTGCCAGTCACCCACTCCTGAGGCTGTCTTGGGAACCTGCCTCTGGTCAATGCTGCAAGAGAAAAGGGGAAAACAGAACAAACAACTTCACCCCTATGTGGGTTGCTTCTCTAAGTTTTGACTCTTCAGTCTGCCTGTTTTGTTTTTCTCTTGCTTTTCAGAGTCCCCAGGTAATTGCTTTTTGTATTTTGTCTGAACTTGTTAGTTATCTTCTGTGATAGAGAGGCTGTAGTGAACTTACTCTATCTTGACTTTACCAGAAATGTGTAATAATGCTATGGGAATTCGTTTTGGATTGATCCAGGATCAGAAAACGTGCACTGTGTTGGTGGCCATGTCCTTTAATTCCAAACAGTTCCTTAACATTTTTCATTTTGTACGGTGCAGAGCAGGGCCAGTTTTGTAGAATCTCTCTTTCCTACTCCTCAAACTTTTCTCCTCACCATTCCAATGAAACTCTCTTGCCTGATGGCTTCTGTGTTGCTTAATCCAGTGGGTGTTTCTCTGTCTTCATCTTAATTTCTCAGCACATTCAATTCTTCTCTTCTTGAAATACTTTCTCTGCCTGGCCTCCGAGACATGACTCCCTCTTGGTTCCCTGCTACCTCCATGGCCACTGCTTCTCATCCTCTTTGCTGGTCCCTCCCAAGGCCCAGCCTCCAGACCTTAGAGTCCCTTCGAGCACCAGCCTTTCTCTACACTGAGTCCATTCATGGTCTTATCCATCCCCATAATTTGCAGTTCCACCCATTCACTGATTCCCAATTATAGCTCCATCTCAGGCATCTGTAAACTCTGCCTTCAGACATCTTCATGTGTGTCTAGTAGGCATTTCAAACTTCTATCATGTCCAAAATAAAATTCCTGATTTCCTCCCTGCCCCAAACCTGTTCCTTCCATAGTCTCCATCTTAGTAAATGGATATGTTATTCTTCTGGCTTTTCAGAGTAGAAATCTCGGCATCTTCCTTCATTCCTCATCTTGTCTTGCACTCCACTGTACCAGTCTTTCTTAAATATATCCAGAATCTGACCACTTCTTACCTTATTGACAGCTACCACCTTAGTGCAGGCCACCGTTATATTTCATGTCCTTTCCCCTCTTGCTCCTCCTCTTGCCCTCTACAATCTGTCCTTCACATCAGCCCAAACGGTCCTTTCACAACTCAGGTCAGATCACGTCATTCCTCTGTTCAAACCCTTAGTGGTTTCTCACATCTCTAAGCACAGTACAAAGGCCTGAAAGTCCCATCCAAGATCTTCAACACCCTTCCCCTGTCCCACCATGTCCCCCCTATATTGGCCTCCAGGATGTTCCTAGATCACAGCTAGCAGTTTCTTCCTCAGGGCCTTTGCACTTACTGTTCCTTTGGCTCGGAATGCTTTTCCACGTAATCACATGACTTGTTCTCTCACGGAATTCAGTTCTCTGCTCAAATGTCACCCTATAAAGAGGCCTTTTCTGAGTGCCCTATTTAGAATACCACCAAGCCTCTGTGCCCCTTATACTCCCTATTGCTTTTACCAGATTTTCTTTTTCTTCATTGCATTAATCCCCCCTGGCATGATACATTTGATCAGGTGCTTACTGACAGTCTTTCTCAGTAGAGTGTAAGCTCTAGGAGGGCAGGAACCATGTCAGTCTAGAATGATTTTGGGTACACAGTGCTCAGTAGGGGTTTGTACAATAGGTGACTCAGTAAAATGCTTTTGAATATGTAGATTTTATCTCTGTCCTTGGGGCAGGCTCCTTGGAGCCATACAAACTTTCTTCCTACAGTCATGGTCCAGGGGAGGGACGGCCCCTTGCTCCCCACCCTCCAGTTCCCAGGCCAGGGCAGCTGGGCCACCAGCCTCGAGCCCCCTCAGTGAACGTTGACAGTCACAGTGGACATCACCCTGCCAGCATCTCCTGCAATTCCAAACGCCAGGGCCGAGGAAGCATTTGTCAGTCCCCTAGCTCTTGAGTTGCAGAGAGGTCAGTGGCACAGCCCACTTCCCAGAATGTCATCCAGGTGCCTGTTTCTCCATTACCCTGGGTCCATCATTCAGCCTGCCAGCAGGCGAGGGAGGAGACTGGTGGCTCGGCTCCATCTTTTTCCTCCTTTTTGCTCTCCCTCATCTATTGTCAGAGCTAATTCAAGGCAGTGAAGCCTAATCACTGCCCCAAGGTTGGTGACAGTGGGCAGCTACTGGCTGGGGCCAGGCAGTGACTGTCATGCTCCATAGTGACAGGCAGATGCAACTGCTGCACGGAAACTGAAGTAGAGCAAATAGCTGGTGGAGTGACAGCCCTGGAATGTGGCCTCCGGGATGAACTGCTTCCTGGGATGTCTCTCTTGCACGAGACACCCACGTGCATCCCAGGTACCAGGTCTGCTGAGTGTGTGACAATTTGCATTCTGCAAGGGGATTTCACATACCTCTCATTTGTCCCCACGTCTACTGGGTTTTCTTGCTTAAAATTTTTTTACTTAAAGTCACTCTTTTTACTGTATGGTTGTGAGTGTTTTGACAAGTGCATACAGTTGTGTACCCACCTCCACAATCAGAACATCAGCCCCCAACGCTGTCATGCCCCTCGTGGTCAGTCCCTTTCTCCACCTCTGGCTGCTGGCAGCCACTGATTTGTTTCCTATCTTTATAGCTTTGCCTTTTCCAGAATGTCATATGAATGGACTCTTACAGCACGTAGCCTTTTGAGTCTGGCTTCTTTTCACTCAGCTTAATGCGTTTGGGAATTATTCATGTTATTGTGTGTATCAGTTATTCCTTTTTATTGCTGAGTATTATTCCACTGAATGGAAACTTGTCTGTCCCTCCCCAGCTGACAGATATTTAGGTTGTTTGTAGATTTTGGTGATTATGAATAAAGCTATTAAAAACATGTGCATGTGGTTTTTGTGTAAATGTGAGCTTTTGTTTCCCCTGGGTAAATCCTTGGAGTAGAAATATTAGGTTGTATGGTAGGTATATATTTAATTTTCTGAGAAGCTGCCAAACTGTCTTCTAAAGTGGTTGTACCCTTTTCCATTCCCGCCAGCAGTACATGAGGGTTCTGGTTCCTCCACCTCCTTGCCAACACTTGGTATAGTCAGCCTTTAACTTTAGCCATTCTCACAGGTGTACAGTGGTCTCACATTGTGGTTTTAATTTTCATTTTCCTAATGACTAATTACATTGAGCATCTTTTCATGTGTATATTTGCCATTCCTGTATCTTCTTTTGTGAAGTGTTTAAACCTTTTACCCATTTAAGAAATTGGGTTATTTTCTTATTGTTGAGTTTTGTGAGCTCTTTACATTTTTTGGATACAAGTTCTTTATCAGATATATGATTTGTAAATATTTTCTCCCAGTCTGTGGCTTGTCTTTTTATTCTCTTAACAGTGTCTTTGGAAGAGCAAAAGTTCTTAAATTTGATGAAGTCCAATTTCTTAGTTTGTTCTTTTAATGGATCAGGCTATTAATGTTACATCTAAGAAAACTTTACCTTATCTGAGATCACAATGATTTTCTGCTGTGTTTTCTTTTAACAGTTTTATAGTTTTAAAGTTTTATAGTTTTGAGTGTATGATCTGTTTTGCGATAATTTTTAACAAAGTGTGAGGTATGGATTAAAATTCATTTTTTTTTGCATGTGGATCTGCAGTTGTTCCCTACCATTTGTTGTAAAGACTCTTCTTCCTCCATGTCATTGTTTTCACACCTTGTCCAAGATCGGTTGATGTTTTTCGTGTGAATCTATTTCTGGGCTCTCCACTCTGTCCCATGGATCTATGTGATTATCCTTTCACTGACACCACGTTGTCCTGGCTACTGTAGTTTTATAAAGTCTGGAAATCAGGCAGTGACCACACCTACCTTTTCAGCATGTGGTTATTATTCCCCTCCCACTTTACAGATAAGGAAACTGACCACAGTCATGATTAGATGTCCCGCTTATAGCCTCCTGTATATAAAACGTTAGCTGCTCAGCACATACTCAAAATCCATATCTTCTCATCAGCCTGGCCTGATGTTCAGAGTGTGGTCTTTGGAATCTGGTTTGGCTTTAAGCCTTGGCCCTGCTTTTGTTAGTTGTGTGGCCCTGGGAAGGTAACTTTAATCTCTCTGTGCCTCAGTTTCCCTATCATAACATGAGTGTAATAATGGTACCCTCCTTATAGATCATGATGAAAATGAAATGAGACCATTTATGAGGTCAAACCCTATGAAATTGCTGATATTTGATCATTTTTGATGGACACGCATGATAATTTTGCACAGTTCAAGCTAAAATTCAAGTGTTCCTCATAGCACTAGATAGATGAGAGCGTGTGTGCTCCTGAGATGGTAGCCATAGCTGTCGCTGTCATAGTCACGAGTACTCCTGCCACTCCTGCTCTTACACTGTTATTGTTGAGGGCAGTGGTCCCGAGGCTGATGGTTCGTCTTCCACGTGTCCTCAGTCAGGCAGCCAAAGTCCACCCAGTAGTTCCTATGTGACAAGCTTCTTGCAAGTCTGCAAATTGTAAGTGGGCCTCTGGGGACAGAAGTGCCCACCTGGTACAGATGAGTGTGCCAAATGCAGAGGGAAAAGCTTGGTGGGAAGTAGGGGGGAGGTTGGCAGGACTTCCCAGGTGGGGCCTGTCAGGTGGGCTCTACCGGATGACTGGGAGTTTGGGATAGGAAGAACATTCCAGGTGCAGTTTACAGCTTGTGCAAAGGCTTGAAAGGGGGACGGGCTCAGGGGAGCCTGAGGTTTGATTCTGGGGTGGAGAAGCCAATGGTGGCCTAGAATGGGTTCACAAATCACCCCCATCCTTCCCCCCCACAGGTGGCCCTGCTTTGCTATACATCCTTGAGGAGCTGAATCTAGCAGACCTCTCCCACCTCTGCGTCTGCCATGGCTGCAAGAACCATCGTCATTGACCACGGCTCTGGCTTTCTGAAGGCTGGCTTTTCGGGGTTCAATGAGCCCCAGATGGTCTTCCCGAGCATCGTGAACTACATCCCTTGCAGGGAGAACCCCGGCCCCAGCTACGCCCGGCGGCGCGTGAGCCTAGGCATCGATCTTTGCCGTCCCGACACCTTTAGCTACCCCATCCACCGGGGCCGTGTCCTCAACTGGGAGGGTGTGGAGCACATCTGGTCATTTGTCCTAGAGAAACACAGGCTGGAGAATGAGAACTCCCCTGTGATGGTCACAGAGTTCCCCCTGAAGGAGCCTGCGGACCGTCAGAAGACCCTGGAGGTAAGGTCTTCTCAGGGCTGCCCTCACCAGGGAGCAGGGAACAGCCTGGCACTTGTGTTCAGACAGGAATGGGTATCAGGAACTCTGCTTTCTAAATAATTCGCCCCACGAATACTTACTGAGTAGCTAGTGTGTGCCTGGCACTTGTGTTAGACGAGAGGGGCTCACAGAGGCTCCTCCGGCAGAAAGAGACACAGCAGGTAAAATGCTCTGTGAACAGGGTGTTACCAGGGGTGGGAGGGACGCTGGATACTCATGGATTCCATAAATGTTCACAGATTATATTCTGGCCCTCAAAGAGCTTATGTTCTGGGAGAAGACTTGACCGTGAATAAGTTAACAAATAAGAATTTCAGGTAGTAATCAGTTCTGGAAACAAAATGAAATGGAGTGATAACTGACTGGAGGGAAGAAGGGGAGTCCTTTGAAGAGGGTGATCAGGGAGGGCTTCTTTGAGGAGGTGATTTCTCCCAGTGAGGCTGGAGCTCAGCAAACTAGGGAGGGTGGCAAGAGGGAGACAGGAAGGTGAGGTTTACAGGGGCTGGACCTCATAGGCCTGGTAGGCTATGGGATGTGGTTGGATCTTACTCTAAATCAAGGGTTGGCAAGCTATAGCCGGTGGGCCAAATCTGGCCCACCATCTGTCTTTATAAAGAAAGTTTTCTTGGAACATAGCCACGCCCACTCATTTACATATAGCCTATGGCTGTTTTCACACTGCAACAGCAGAGCTAAATAGTTGTACAGGGACTATAGCTTGTAAAGCCTAAAATATTTACTGTTGTAGATTTGCTAGATAAAATACATGATAGATTTGAAATTCAGATCAACAGCAAATAACGTTTTAGTGTAAGTATGTCTCAAATATTGCATGGGATATACTAAAACGTTACTTGTTGTCAATCTGAAATTCAGATTTTTTTTTTCTTTTTTTTTTTTGCAGTACGCGGGCCTCTCACTGCTGTGGCCTCTCCCGCCACGGAGCACAGGCTCCAGACGCGCAGGCCCAGCGGCCACGGCCCACGGGCCCAGCCGCTCCGCGGCACATGGGATCCTCCCGGACCGGGGCACGAACCCGCGTCCCCTGCATCGGCAGGCGGACTCCAACCACTGCGCCACCAGGGAAGCCCTGAAATTCAGATTTAATTGGGCATCTTGTATTTTTATTTGCTACATCTGGCATCCTGAGCCGTTTACAGAAAATGCTTCCCAACCTCTGCTCTGAGTGAATAAGCAGCTCCTGGGGGGCTTTAAGTGGGGTTGGGGGAGTCATGTTTGATTTTCTGTTTGAAAAAGAGGACCTTGGCTTCTATTCTATTTGGGGAATGGATGGTGAGGGGACAATATTCTGAGCGTGGGAGTGGAGGGAGGTCCCTTCCACTGAGGGGAGAAGGTAGGCCTGCCGGGGCCTGCAAAGACAGGTAAGTGGCCAAAGGCTACAGAAGGATGGGATGTTACAGCCTTTCTGCATCTGTAGTGTCAGAAACTTGGGGATGCAGCACTTGTATCTTCTCTCATCTCTTCTTTCTTCTAAGTAAATCGTTCAGGCTGGAAATCTGGCCCTTCACTATGGCCGCCACTTGTGTCCCCACTGCTCACATAACCCGGCATCTCAGCGCCCTTTCTCACAGGCTGAGGTCTCTTCCCACCCCTCCACCAAAACGGTCCTCTGAAAGGCCATCATCAGGCAAGCTCCCAAGGGCCAATCTGGCTCTTTCTAATCCTCCAGAACCCTTCCCTTATTCCCCCAGCATACGCTCCAAGGGGCCAGCTGGTCCCTGCAGGACACAGGTCTGTGCCGACTTCAACATTGTGAGCAGACGTGTAGTGAGGCCTTGGGGGAAACAGAAATGGATCGGGACACTTTGGGGAAAATACCCTGAGTGTCCATCTTCTCCCTTCTTGCAGATTATGTTTGAGTTACTGGATGTCCCGTCCATCTTCCTGGCTGACCAGCTGGAGATGTCCCTGTATGCCTCTGGCCTCCTGACCGGCGTGGTGGTAGATTCAGGCTACGGCCTGACCCGCGTGCAGCCTTTCCATCTGGGCTGCCCCTTACGGTCCAGTGCTAAGATGCTGGAGTTTGCAGGCCAGGATCTGTCGGCCTATCTCTTCAAGAGCCTTTTTAAGGAAGATTACAATCGACACAACCTGTTTCAGCTGGATACGGTGGCCACCACTCAGATGACCAAGTGCTACGTGCCGCAGAATCTGGGGGAGTCACTGGACTTTTATCAGAGCCTTCCAAGAGGCTCCGATGAGAATAATGCCTATCAGCTCCCGGATGGCAACCGTGTGGAGCTGACCCCCATGCAGCGGCTGGCTCCTGAGATGTTCTTCAGCCCTGAGGTGTTCGACCTGCAAGGGCCCAGCATCTCCCAGGCCGTCCTGGATTCCATCGAGACCTGCGACGCCTCCATGCACCCGCTGCTCGTCTCCCACCTGATGGCCTGCGGGGGCAACACCCTCTATCCTGGCTTCACCAAGCGTCTGTACAGGCTGATCGCTGATCATTTCTCCTCCACCAAGACCACCATGTGGGTGGGTTCCAACAGGAACTTTAGTGTCTGGCTGGGAGCGTCTGTAGTGGCTCATCTGTCGACTTACAAGTCTAAGTGGATGACCAGAGAGGAGTATGATGAGAGTTTCAAGATGTGACGGGCTGGCTGGCTCCCGGAACCCAGCTCCCATCAGATGGGCGTGGGTGGATTCATTTCAGCAAAAGGGGCTGGGCCAGGATGGGGTTAGCTGGCTTTGGAATTCAAAGGTCATGAGGGATTTTTTTTACGTTCTAGGGTTTTATCTTGTTTCAGGAGTGGGATCCAACCCATGGGAGGACAGGGTGTCATCCCTGGAAACCTTCCAGGGGGGTGGTCTGTCACTGGGATGGGAGCGGCCAGCTGCCATCTCCATGCTTAATAGCTACTTGTTTGTCCTGGCATCTCCCTTGGGTTGTCCCGTTCTTTTGGTTGAGTAGGTTTTAACTGGGGCAAGAGAGAATTAATTTTGAGTAGGGGATAGGGAAGGTGGGGATGGGGATAGTTGACGTTTCTAGACCTCCATCCTCTCATTGACTGGGGAGGAGTTGGTGCAGGTAGCCTGGAGTGCCCTTCCGGCCCTTGGGCCCCTGGCCAGGGTCTTGTTTTCTATATGCAAATAAACAACTTGTTTGAAAGTGCTGCCTTCTGTGATGGATGGGGGTAGGGTGGGCAGTCCCTTTGGGGGGACCCAGGGAACGTGAGTATGTGAGTGCCAGGGCGGGGCCAGGGAAGCCCCTGAGGACTCTGGAGACCTGTGAACAGTGGTTCCCACTGAGCAGAATGGATGGGGGCCTGGAGCATCCTCCTTCCATCGCCACGTTCTCCCCATTCATCCCGCACGTACCAATACTCTGCTGAAGTTTGCGTTCCTATTAGTGTAATGTTTATTCAGTAAATATTGGAGAACTGCTATGTGCCTGGTATTATGCTAGGCACTAGGTGAAAGAGATACATGAAGTTTCTGGTTTCAGGAGATTGTCATCTGCTGTGAGGGCGCAGGCGATAGATACAGGCAGACCTGGGCGATGCTGAGGGTTCAGTTCCAGATCACGGCGATAAAGCAAATATCACAAAAAAGAGAGCCTCGTGAATTTTTTGGTTTCCCAGTGCATATAAAAGTTATGTTTACGGGCTTCCCTGGTGGCGCAGTGGTTGAGAGTCCGCCTGCCGATGCAGGGGACGCGGGTTCGTGCCCCGGTCCGGGAAGATCCCACATGCCGTGGAGCGGCTGGGCCCGTGAGCCATGGCCGCTGAGCCTGCGCGTCCTGAGCCTGTGCTCCGCAACGGGAGAGGCTACAACAGTGAGAGGCCCGCGTACAGCAAAAAAAAAAAAAAAAAAAAAAAAAAAAAAAATTTATGTTTACACTGGGCTATAGGCTATTAAGTGTATAATAGCATTACATCTAAAAAAAACACATGCCTTAATTTAAAAATACTTTATTGCTAAAAGATGCTCTCATCTGAGCCTTCAACAAATTGTAGTAGTAACATCAAGGTTACAGATCACCATAATAAATATACTAATAATAATGAAGAAGTTTGAAAGATCGCGAGAATTGCCAAACTGTGATACAGAGACATGAAGGGAGTAAATCCTGTTGGAAAAGTGGCGCCTATAGACTTGCTCGACACCGGGTTGCCACAAATCAGTCTGAAAAAAAAAGAGAAAACACCAAAAAAACTCCACAATTATTTGTGAAGCACAATAAAGTGAAGCACAAGAAAATGAGGTGTGCCTGTAGGGAAATCGATTTCAGATGATGATGACTAAAATGAATTAAATGTTACAAGGTCACGTGATCTGGCTGCTGGAGGGATGCCTGTTTTGGATGGGGTGGACCGAGCTGGAGATTGCTGGCGACCATCGGCGACTGTGCCCCTCCCTCCTCAGCACGTTGTGAGGTCACACTTCCCAGTGTCCTCGGAGTTAGGTAGGGCTGACCACACATGGATTCTGGCTAGTTCAGTGGATGCCTGATCCTCAAAATAGTCCCATCAGCCTGTGGGATGCAGTGGATCTAATGGGGGAGGGGCAGAGTAGCAGGTGGAAGGAGGCAAACTGACTGAGTGGAGCAGAGCCCGCTCCCCAGCCTCACCCAGTCCCACCAACCTGCACTGCACTGGGACATGAGGAAGAATCTACTATGTTCAGCCACTGGGCTTTGGGGGTTGTTACAGCAGCGTTTTGCTTATTTTAACTAATACAGAGAAAGAAGTTCTAACTTACTATTTATTTAACAAATTTTTTTTTCTGGTAAGTGGCAGAAGTTTCTGGTAAGTGGCAGAAGTTGGAAGGGGCTTTTGGTTTCCCTAATGTTTGGTTCCCATCTGTCCCTCAGCATTAGGGAACCAAAAGTATAGTGGGTAGAGGATTGACGCCCAGGGAACCCTGATGTTCCAGGAATAGGAGGAGGGATTTGGAGACCACAGTCAAGCTCCCCTCATCTTTGACACATGAACCGTATTCTCTCAACCACATCCTTATCCCCGAAATTGAGCCATCAGTGGTCCCCAGGGGCAGAAGTGGGGCCTAGAAGGCCCCAGAGATTTGGAGTCAGACTTGAGCCCTGTCAGTAACGAAGCTACCTTGGGCTTCTTCTGAGTCTATCAGGTGTACGATAGGGAGTAACACTTTCTCCTCTCAGAGGTTTGGGGTTGAGAATGAGCTAAAATAAAAGATAAGTCATTTTGAAAGCTAGAAAGTTAATTGAAATAAGAGATAGTACTTTAAATTTTATAATTTGATATTTCTCTCTTACTAATCAGGAGTGTTAATAGCAACAGCAGCCACTGTGCCTTGTCGGGCATTGTGGTGAGTGCTTTACAAATGGACGTGCATTTAATCCTCACATGCACACTGTGAAATAAGTGATCTTTGTCCCCACTTACAAATAGGAAAACTGAAGCTTAGAGATGTTAAGCGCCTGCTCAAGTTCACAATCATGCTCAAGCTAATAATGGATTGCCAAATTAGGAATGGATTCAGCATTCCTGGAAGGAAACTAGATTAAAAGTGGCTGAAACATATTGGGATTTTTTGTCTCAGGTAACAAGTAGGCAGTCCAGTGGACCAGTGGTATAGCTCCCTCATCAAGGACTCTTCTTTTCCAATTTTAGTTTGTTGCCTCGTTTCACAAAATAGCTGCAGTAGCTCCTGGCATCACACCCACATTTCTTGCAGGAAAAGGCAGGTTGAAGGGAGTGTGCCATGTATCTGTTTATGGGAAAGCCTCATCCAGCTGACTTCTGCTTATGTCTCATTACTTAGAAGTAGCTGAAAGAAACAGGAGGCAGATGGGCATTGGGTGAGTTAACCCACAGCATCTGTCCCTTGGCAGAGGAGGGATTTGAACCTAGGTTTATCCATACTAAGGCCCAAGGTGTTATGCACAGTTCCAGACCACTTCCCAGTTTACTGGGCCTTGTTGGACCCCTTGGCCTGAGAGATGCAGATGTGTGATTTTTCCAGGCTTGAGTGAAAGCTGCTTTTGAATTGCAGTCAAGGTGTTGACATACCAAACAGTAATCTTTGTGCTCCAAATCGGTTTATTTGTGTACTCTTGAGCCTTAAAAAGCAGAAGTGGGGAAACACGGAAATGAGTATGAGAGAAAAGAGGGAGATGGAGAAGAGATGGGCAAGGGGTACTTTTTTTTTCCCCTTATTTAGCTCTGGGCAACTGTCATCAGAACTTTTTTTCTCATTTTATTCCAAATGTAACATTTAACCTTTCTGTTCAAGCATCAAATCTGGCTGCCTGGTGTATAATTACGAACTTTTCTTCACTTTCTTCCCCCTCCCCCACCTCGAAAGCTTTTAAAACTCCCTCGCTGGGTACCATCTCTCTCCTTCGACTCTCCAATTAAGTTAAAAATAGTAGCTCCGTGGGGCTGTGCAGGGCCATCAACCTAACATGGAACTGCTGGCACGCCAGGCCTGGCAGGGCAGTGAGTGGTGCCCAGAAGATGCCTGTTGGCTCTGGCATTGTCTGGCAGCTGCTCTGAGCTGGGGGAAGCTTATCCTCCACGAGGGGTCCGGGGCTGCCTGCCAGGGGCAACCAGGTGCAGGGGGGTGGGAGGCAGGGTCTTGGCAGCTGGGGAAGGGGCTGGGTGGAGCTGGCAGAGGGGACAAAGGGAAGGCCCCCCAGGCGGGCCGTTCACAGCTGTGAGGGTACAGTCCTGCCAGTTTCTATTGCCAGTTTCTGCTGGGGCTTGGCACCCTTGTATTTGGGTTTGGGGAGGGTTTGGATGCCCAAGTTTCCTTAGATAACCCTGATAGAAGCTTTAGGTTCTGCTGATACAGAGAACAAAGTCAGCGTTAATGCTGAGTACCCTCCTGGCTCTAGAAGAGACTCAGTGTCTCTCCCACCTCTGTGTCCCCTTTCCCTGGAGAGGCAGATGCTGAAATGGACAAAGGCTCATACTCTGAAGCCAGACTGTGCGGATTATCATTCTTGCTGTGCTGCTTTCTAGCTCTGTTGCCTTGAAGGAAGTTACTTAACCTCCTGTACCTCAGTCTTCCCATTTGTAAAATGGGCCCAATAAAGACACCTCCCTCAGGGTGGTTTTGATGATTACCAGATGGTTTTGATGAGTTAACGTATGTAAAACACTTAGCAAGTGCCAGACAAATAAGGATTAGCTATTATTACATCTGCATACACCAGCCTCTATTGATAAAGTCCTCAGGCAAAAAACCTGGCTTTTCTGTTTATTTTTACTTGATCACATGCAGGTAGGTGCTGGTGATACAAAACATCAAAAAGTGTTAACTTTCCAGGGGAAGGCGTTGTAGGGTAATTTGGTGATGGGGCAGAATCACATTCTATACACAAAGGTATCACAGGGATGGAGAGTGGCTGGCTACAGGGAGAGGCAGTCAGCCAGAGGGGTCTACTGTAGGAAGTGATGCCTGAGATGACTCTTGCCAGAGGAGTAGGACTTAGCACATGCTCTTCCTTTTGTTTGGAATGGTTGTCCCTGCTAGCAACCTGATGGCTGCTTTTGACGACCTGGTGTGGGGTTAAAGAGATGGAACACTTAGAATGGCTGGAGAATGAGGGTAGTAGGGAGTCAGGAAAGATGAAGGTGGAGGTTGGTAGGGCCAGCTCTTGAAAGACATTTGAGTGTCACACCAAGGAGTGAAGACGTCCTCCTGAGGGTGATGGGGAGAACTGTCAGAATTGGAAGCAGAGTCATGACATCGCTTGAAGAATTAGAGCTCTGGGTATAGCCTGGACAATGGTCCAGAGAAGATCTGACCAGAGCAATACTATAAATTATGAAAACATGCATTCCATTAGACTCTAGGAGAAACAGGTTTTGTGTTGTCCAGGACCTTGCTTCTCTCTGACGCTTTAGATTGGGAATTTGGTATTGGCGATACTTGGAGTTGTGGTGCGTTCGAGGGACCAACAGATCTTCCTATCGGCAAGCTGATGTCTGGTTGTTGTCAGTTTCGGAGCACATCATCCTGATTGACGGCAGGAGAGACAGCCACCAGTGTGGGGCTTGGGGAGAGTCACCTCCAAGGTGAGAGAGTGAGATGAATTCAGGCTGAGAGCCAGACATGCCCCGTCCCGGGTGGGACATCAGAGCTTGGCTCCATGTACTTTTTCAGCACTGCAAGTCTCGGAACAGCTCCCTGGCTTTTCGCTTCTTTCCAGCCTCATTCGTGATCTCCTCTTCCAAGAAGTCAACCCCTGCTGAGAAAGAAGGAACCGTGGCTGTCCTTTCCTAAGAGCTCTGATGTCAGAGTCAGACAGACTTGGGCTTGAATCTCTGATCCCCACTTGGATGCTGTGTTCCCTGGGGCAAAGGAGAGTCCCTCTTTTTGGTTCTATTGCCTCAACTGTAAAGAGGTGATAACAGTATAATAGTACCTACCTCACAGATATGGGGCTTTAAGTCATTGATTCATTCAACGAATACTTATTAGGCATCTACTCTGAGACTGAAGAATGTTTCTAAAGTGGCTTAGTACAGTGTCTGGGACATAGTAGGTGCTCATTAATGGTTAATTTTCTCCCTGAGTCACTCATCTGTAACAAAAAGCCAGGATCAAAGGCTCTAAGAGCAACCAACTACATATAGGCATCACAAAGCCCAGGTACTGCTGGCAAACTTTCCTCTTCATCCTGTCCTTTTGATGAACTTTTCCACTAAGGTGTTATGACCTTGATATACAACCACTCTCAGGGATCTTTGGAGTTTTAAAGCAGCCCTAAAATCAGAGTGTGAGAGGTGGGTCCAACTCTTTTCCTTAATTAAGGCAGAATTCATTGGAACTCTTTGCCTACATTCAGGCCACTTCTCCTGAACCCCAGTTCTGTGGCTAACCCCTCAACTATTAGCTCCCTCCAGGGAGAGAGCGATGCTTAACCCAAGAACACTGGTGGGGTTGAAGACACAGATTCATTTTGAGTCTTACTGAACCCCAGTTGGGTGGTTGGTGCTGCCCAGGACACAGAGGACAGACCTGATCCCCACTGTCCAGGATTCCATGAGGGGTGGACTGGGTAGCCAGAGTCACCTCCTCTGTAACCCTGCACTGTAGGGGTCACCATCTTGAGACAGGACTCCAGGCCGGCAAACCAGGCTCCTGGAGGGGGTGAGGGAGCCCAGCGGCACTTCCTGCTGGAGACCGGCTGGGGGAGGGAGTTGGCCGTAATCCGTGTTTAATTTCTCTGGGGCCTCCATTATAAATTCCATAACTCCACCAGTCAAAACATGACTAATTCCTGGGACTGCAGCCCCCGCCGGGGAGTAGAAAGCCCTGCGCTGTTTTTGCTGCCTTTCATCACCACTAATAAAGGCTTGGCAGTCAGAATTTAGCTGCTGTGTGTGGTTTTCTTACGCATGTGGGTTTCTCCCCCTCCCCCCACAGGGTCGCTATAGAATAAATGCTTGCTTGCTGGGCTGGTTTTCTACCAGCTTTGTAATTTTCCCAGTCTGAAAAGCGGTGGGTTTGGGGGAAGTTTGCAAAGAAGGGGCCACAGTATTCAGGGTTAATTGGGCCTTTGCTGATTCTGACAAGGGCAGGACACTGTGATTTATAGAGAAAAGAATGGGTGCATTGAAAGTAAATAGAGCAAAATTGCAGGTGTGATGTTTAACCTGCTGACTCATCCCCTCACCCAGCCAGCTTGACAGCCCTCGTGAGAGCGGGCTGTGCAGGCAATGCCGCTTCGCCCCTCCTATCCCCTGCTAGCGGTGCTACCCTAGGCAGCTTGCTTAACCTTCCTGAGCCTCAATTGCCTTATCTGTAAAATGGTTCTGATGAGTCATCAATCCTGTCTGTACTATAGGGTTTTATGTGAGTGTGCACTTAGCGAGGTGCCTGGCCCACCAGATGGAGGCCAAGTAAGCAGGTTTTGGGGAAAAAAATCCCCCGTGGTCGTGCCATTTTATCTAACACCTTAGTCATTACATATTCATTAAAAATGTTCCCCGAGGGCCTTGCTAAGGTATTAGTTTGTAATCTTTGCAATAAGCAACCAACTTGGCTTTCATCTCTAAAATTAGAACCTGTTTCTAACCCTCCTGGCCCCCTACCTGGAGTTCAGGTGGTCTCACTGCAGGTAGGAAATGGTCGATGATCCTACTCTATTCCTATCAGTGTGACCTTAGGCTGAACCTCACACTCCTCATCTGTAGAATGGGGATTATAACAGTACCTAGCTCATGGTGTACAGAGGGTTGTGTGAGCTACTGCAAGCAAGATGCTTAGCGCGGTGCCCGGCATGTAGTGCGTGTGCAATGAATGTCGGTCGCTCTTGTTGTCGTTGTGATTGTGATGGTGATAATTATTATTACACCTCTTTGTAGCTGCTCTAACGGGCGGCGCTCATTGGCAGTAACAGCCACGTTGTTGTTCTGGGGTTATTGGCCATGCCCTGGGGCCGAGTTTGCTTTCCAGGTGTGGATGGACACCTTCGGAAGGCTGACTCCCTCAAGTCTCGCCTAGCACGTCTTAGACCAGCCTCAGCAGAGCTGGCCTTGCACCCACCTGCCCTGAGGTGGTTAACAGTTTTAATGTGAAGAGCCTCTTTTCTTCTAGCTTCTGGGGGATTAGAGTGAAGAAAGAGAATGTCAGTGTCAGCCAAGGGCACATCTAAGCAAAACTGTTGACCTGGTGGCCAAGACCTTGAAAGTCAGATTCACCTTGGATAAGTTGGATTAGCAATAAATAATCTTGCTGTTGTCTCTGCCTCCAAAGTATGTCCAGAAACAGCCACTTCTCACCCACTCTAAAGCAGCCGCGGCAGGCCATCCTCTCTCACCTGGGTTTCAGCGAGGAGCTCCCACCTGCCCGAGTGCTTCCAGCTTTGCCCCCCAGGCAGGTTATTCTCCGCGCATGTGGTGGCCGAGGTGAGCCTGTCAAAGGTGAGGTCACATCACACTCTACTTGGAAAGGCCTCCCTGCTTAACAGCTCGCCATTGGCTCTCATCTCACTCAGAGTAATAGCCAAAGTTCCCGCTGTCCTGCAAGCCCAGCTGGGTGTGGCTCCTGCTACACTCTGACCTCTCCTCCTCTCCCTCTCCCTGCCCTCCACCCCCACTGGCCTCCCCAGCGGCCCTCGATCTTGCCAGGTGTGCTCTGACCCAGGCCTTTGCCCTTGCTGTTCCCTCTGCCTGGAGCGTCTTCCCCGGACATTTGCCAGCTCATTCTCTTTCTTCTTGACTACCTTACTAAAGGGGACTTCCCTGACCACCACACCCCACCTGAAAAAGTAGCAGCCTCCACACCCCCTCTTTTTCCTCTCCCTGCTTTATTTTTTAAAATATAAATTTGTCTTTCCACTAGAATGTAACCTGCACGAAGGCAGGACTTCATATTTTGTTCACTGCTGTATTCCAGGTGCCTAGAACAGTGCCAGCACATAGTACCTACTCAATAAATGTTTGTTGAGCGAATGAAAGATTGGATCATCCTTCCTTGAGAGTAGGTCTATAGTCTACACAGAGAATGGGCAGCCAGCTCTTCCCTCTCCCCTGAGGACCAAGCAAATTATGTGGCTTCAAATACCACCAGGATGGATTTAGATGAGCTGGTCCCAGAATTTTCTGGCATTGAGTTAAATATTGGCGTGGTCTTGTGGGTACGTTTATTGAACTGACTTTTGAAGAGGTTTGAAAGCCTCTCATCTCCAGGATTATGTATTTAGGTAGCTCCCTCATAGCCCTTTCCATCCTGGAGAGAGATGGGGCTGATTATAGAGATAAAGAAGAAGCCCAGAGAGGTGACAGGATACACTCAAGGTTGTCCACTTATTAGTAGCAGAACAAGGTCCAAATCGGGTCATCTTCTTCAACCACCCTCATTTCCATTTATTGAGCACCTACTATGTCTTAGGCCCCGAAGATTCACAGATGAATAGCTCCTGTCCATGAGGGACTCACTGTCTAGACCCTCGGTCTCACCATCTGAGCTTGCCATCCCCCATCTCATCGTCAAAGGCTCTGTCAACCTTCCTCCCAAATGCTGGACTGTTCCAGGCACATCCTCCAACTAAATACTCTCACTGCCTTCCCCCACCTCTCCGCCCCCATGTCCTCTGCTGGTCCTTCCCTCTTCCGTCCTCTGCCCAGCTCAATCTGTGCCCCTGCCCTTGCAGGCAATGAGTGGGGGGCAATGCCTTTATTCTCAGATATTCATAGGAGGCTCAACGTGACTGTGGCTACTGGAGTCCAGGAAACCTAGCTCGCAGTCCTGGGGCAATAGCATAGTTGAGTGGAGAGATCTGAGGCTGTGTCATGAGGTGGGAGACCCAGGTTCCAAGTCTGGGTTTGCTGTGAGCCTCGGCATTCTTGTTTATAAATGAGGATGAGAAACTGCCTTGTCATCACTGGGAGGACAGCATGAGTCATAGCAGGCAAGGTGCCCATCACAGTACCTGGCCCGCTGAAAATATGCAGTGCCAAGCTTGTAGGGTGGTGGTTAAAGGCGTGTTTCCTGGAGCCAGAAGGCCTGGGTTCGAATCCTGACTCCGTTGCTCTCCAGCGCTTTGACCTTGGAGAAGTCACTTGACATTTCTCTGCCTCATTGGCAGACTGGAGTGAATGTCTGCCTGGGAGGCACTGAGAGCCTATGGGAAGGCCACAGCACAGGCGCCTTCTTGGAATCAACCCATTGACTGCTTAAGAAAAAGACTGGAGTCTTGTAGAAAAAAATAGGAGCAGCAAAGTCTCTTTCAGCTCCCCGATTTACAGATGGGGAAACTGAGGCCCAGGGAGGCAGAACAGAGACGCTGACTCCCAGGCCTGCCCTCTCTCCCCAGGCCTGCTGTTGCTGTGTCTCTTCCACCCTCCCAGGGCTGGAGGCTCAGTGGGGGCTTCGTGGCAGCATCCTGCTCTCCCCTCTGTGTGACACCTCAAAGGGGGTGTCCTTGGGGGGCCTGGAGATGACGCGCCACTCATGCCCACTCGAGAGACTCAGACTCAGTTCCACGACACCTGCTTCGTTCCCCCCAAATGAGAAAAAATGCCTTGGATACGCCTTGTGTCGCAACCACCCCTAATCTGCAAACCCTGTAATTCTCTGAAAGAGAGAAAAGGAAAAAAAATGCCAACGTAGTCTGCCCGACTCCTGGGCCAAGATTTAGTGACGGGAACTGTAGCGAGGTCTCGCATTACTGAGCCTTCATTACTTTTACAAAATATGTTCCGGTGGGTTCACCCGCAGCTGTAAAGCGCTGTCGTAAATAATTAAACTCCACTTGTCAAGGGGGCCGAGAGGGGTTGGAGAAACCGTGATACTCTGCAAGGAGCACTGGGCTGGGAGACAGGAGTTCTGGGATCCATCGGGGCTGAGTCTTGTGACCTTGAACCAGCAGCTTCCTCTGTCTGGGCCTCGGCTTCCCCAAGTGCAGATGAGGAGGTTGGAGCAGGTGGTCTCCAAAGCCCCTGGCGGCTCTGACAGTCAGTGATGCTCTGCTCCAGTGAGCATGCATTTTTGGGAGGATGGTTCCAGCCCCCCCCAAACTACTTCCTTCTAGGCATCCTTCTATGTATCCAAGTTCCAGGCATCCTGTCAGACCCTTGAGAAAGCAGGTGGTCATGGCACAGGCGGTCTCAGCTCTTTAGAATCTCACAGTCCAGCAGAGAAAGCCACTGGGAAACTGATCACCACACTAGGGAAGCCCAGAGCCCCATGGAGGCACAGGGGAGAGCCCAGGAAGGCTTCCTGGAGGAGGTGCTGTTGGGCTCAGCCCGAGAGAATAGGTTGGGGTTAGACAAAGGAGGGCATTTGGGGAAGGGAATGGCCTGTGCAAAGGTGCAGAGGACAGCCCAGGAGTTAAAAGTCTGGCTGGCGGTTCTGTCAAGGGCAAAGCTGGCCCGGGAGGGTTGGTGGGTGATAGGAGCCCACCTGGGGGTCTTGAATGTCTGGCTGAGGAGTGTGCTTTATAGCAAAGGTAGTGGAGCTTCCCCAGGTCTGTGCCTCCACCTTGGCAAAGCCAGGTTAGAGTTTAGGTATCTTCGCCCCCTGCCCCACTCTGTCCCTTGTTTATTCCTTCCTTTGATTTGGTGGAGTGTATTAGTTTGCTCAGGCTGCATGACAAAATACCACAGCCTGGGGGTGCTTAAACAACAGACGTGTATTCCCTCACGGGTTCTGGAGGCTGGGAGTCCCAGGTCAGGCGCCAGCAGGGCTGGTGTCCTCTGAGGCTTCTCCCTGGCTTGCAGGTGGTACCTTCTCTGAGCCTCACACTGTCTCTCCTCTGCACGTGGCCCTGGTGTCTTTCTGTGTCCTGATCTCCTCTTCTAGTAAAGACGCCAGTTCAACTGGCTGGAGGATTAAATGACCTCATTTAACCCAATTACCCCACCTGCAGCTCCTTTGGCCTTCCGTGGGATTCTCGCCATCCTCCACCTCCTTCATGGTCTCTGACTCCTTCGTGCTGAGGCCTCCTTGCCCCTCCAGGGACCTTTCTGATCATCTCCCTCCCCCCACCATGACCCACATCTTCGGTCTCTGGGAGACACTGTGCGTAACCAACACTAGGCTTTAGGTGTCCCCTCCCCTCCCCCACATTATCATCCTAACTTTTCCTGAGTCACTGTCATTGTTGTGCCCCCGCTGCCCAGGCACGTAGGGGTCTCATATCTAACTCTCCAAGTGGTCTTGCTGAAGACCCCCCCTCCCCGGGCTTCAGGGAAGTGCTGGCAGCCCAACTTCTCTTAGGGGGGAACTCTCAGAACTCCAACAACACTGCCCCAGATCCCCTCCTGGCCTTTCCAACATGTTCTAAGCTGGAGGTGGGAGTGCAGGGTGGCAGGGCCAGCTCTCACCACATCCTTTGAAATCCCGCTTGGGTGGCTCACGCCTCATCTCAGAACACAGGTGTGCCTGGCGTCTATCATGTATTGTTTTTGAACCTTATCTGAAAGGGAGACCCAAATAGTTCCATTTTAACATCCAGTTGCCCTCGAACATACCTCAAGTGTTCCCACCCCAGGACCTTTGCATGTGCTGTTCCCGCTTTCTCTGCCTAAATCTCCTGTCCCCAGATCCCTGCCTCATATAATGAACTCAAATATTTCCCCTTGTCGTGCATGTCTTCCTCCCCAACTGGTCACGCTGTCAAATCACCCTGCTCTTTTTACCCCTAAAGAGTACTTATCAGGCCCTGAAATGATTCATTTGTTTGTTTGCTTATTGTCTGTCTCTGTGCCGCACACCCTTCCTCCACTGACCTTATAGCACATTAACTCTATGGGACTTGGTCGCTTTTGTTCACTGTGACCGCAGCACTGACAGTGGTACCTGGCCCGAAGCTGATACTCAGTAAGAATATGTTTGGGTGATCTTTCCACTCCCTCTGATCAGTCAGTGCAAGAGGTCCACAGTCTAGCCTGTAGGATTTGATCAAGACATTGGGACATCTCAAAGGGTCCAGGTAACAGGGACCACAGAGCTCTGTCCATCTGTTTGATGCAGGTGGCAAAGGCAAGTCCCTGGTCAGAGTGGCATGAGCCAGGTTGTCCCGCTCTCCCTGGGTCCTCTTCTACACTGGATGAGTCAGGAGCTGGAACACAGATGCTCACACCCCAAGCAAGACCTCAAGGGCCAGGGGAGGTGGGTGTGAACATTGAAACAGGAAGAAGCAGGGAGGTGAGGTGTCAGTGAGATGCTGACCACCTCCCTGCCCAGGTGGAGGCCATGCAGGGTCCCTGAGGTTGCCCAGCAGGGAGAGGAGGCCCAGCTGTGAGCGGGGTTGGTCTGGGGGCGCGGAAAGTGGAGCTTCACCCAGGGGAGGACCAGCCATCCCAGTAGGCTGCACTATGGGCGAGAATGATCAGACTAGCGATGGGAGAGCAGGAGGCAGGTGGGCAGCTGGGCAGCCGGGCAGAGGAAGCCAGTCTAGCCAAGGGAGAAGGAGTTGGAGACTGACTTCCTCAGGGGCTGGGGCCCTGGTCTCAGCTTCCCTTGGCTGGCGTGGCTTCAACCCATGTGGAGGAGAGTGGCCTAGTGGCCCAGGACACAATACCCATCCTGAAGCTCACAGACATTTCCCTTTGTCCTAATCTTTTTAAAAATTTTTGGTCGCACCACACGCGGCATGTGGGCTCTTAGTTCCCCGACCAGGGATCGAATCTGTACCCCCTGCAGTGGAAGCGTGGATTCTTAACCACTGGACGGCCAGGGAAGCCCCTGTCCTAATCTTAATGAGATCAGAATTTTAAATGAGCCCATTTACCTGGTGGGCAACAGGGCAGCTGATCACCTACTGTGTGCTCACTGCTGCGCTAGCCACCACCTGGCAGGGTGGTGAGGCGGGTGCGTGTATATATACCTCCCTGGGGTTGTGAGCAGATGCTCCCCAGGACATGGCAGCCCTCACCCGGGTTGGGCCCAATGTGCCTGGGAGTCGGTTTTCTAGGAAGGGTTGGGGGCTGATGGACTAGCCTAGCTTCCTCGCCCATCCCTTGGGGGTGGCAGCCCTGAGCTGTTCTCCATGTAGTCTCTCAGAGAGTCCCTTGGGTCCATCGTGGTAAGTGCTCAGGGCTCACCTTCATCGCCTCCCTCGCCCACTCCTCTCCCTTCCAACTCCCTTGCTGGGCACATGGCTTCCCGGGGTCACCTCCTTCATAATTGACCACCCAAATCCTTGTCTGCTTTGGCGGGGACAACCCCAAGCAAGAAAGGTGGTTGGGAGAATAGAAGAAGATGGAATGTGTTGTTTATATTATGGAGAAAGACAAGTTCAGAGAGGTTAGGCAGCTTCCCCCATGTCGCCCAGCCAGGAAGGGAGGAGCCAGGCTCAGAACCCAGGGCTGTTTTGGTCCACGAGGCCCAGAAGGTAACGTGGAGAGAACAAAGAGGAGCTGGGTTTCTGGAGTCAAAGCCTTGCTAAACTCTTGCTTATAGGACAGCAAAAGGTCCCTGGGCTTGGCTTCCAGAAGATTCTGCAAGGGGCAGAATTTAAAAGAAATGTTGCTGACCCCAAATCCAGGGCTGGAGGACCCTGCAGGGCAGGGGCCGAGGGGTTAACACTGTGTACATTAAAATGAGGAGAGTCCAAGAGACGAGGTGTCTAGCCAGGTCCAAGGGCAGTGGGCCCTGGCAGCTGTGGGGTCAGAGTGGGAGGGCCGCCCAGCAGGAGCCCTGCAGGTGGGGATGCAGAATTGAAATCCAAATTGGAGGGAAGAGGATGAGCCGAGCGGAGCCGCAGCCCTCCCCAGCACAGAGGGTGCAACTAGAAGACTGGACAGATTCTCTGCAGAAAGTGATGCCACTTGAGGAAAGGAAACAGTTCTGGGGGGGTCTTTTCTCTATTTTAAAAGCAGCCAGCAGTGTGGAATTCCTTCAAGTAAATAGTAGATTTAAGTGCTTAGGGTGGGGACGCAGCCGCGGTACTTGCTTCTATGTGGAAATTAGGAAGATGTTGGGCCCTTGTATCTGCAGCTCCTGCTGGGGTCGGTAGGCAGGGGATGCCCAGCCCAAGCTGGGGGTGGCGGGGGCAGGTGGCATCCCCTATATTGTCTTCTGAGGCAGCATGGGGTCTGCCCCTTGCCCTCCTCTGAGATGGCTGTGCCTGACCCCAAAGACCAGGTCAAGGTAGAGGGTTCAAGGCCATGTGTTCCACTGCCCCCCAGCAGGGGACACGCTCCCCAGGTCTCCTCAGGGCTCAGCCTCCCCTCACTGCCCCTGTGTCCACAGGAAAGAGCAGGATCTTCAGGCATTTGTGGAACTCCAGGAGGGCAGGGGCCCCGTCTGGCTTGTGCATGAGGTATACAGCAGGTGCTCAATAAATGTGCATTGACCGAATACGACTAGGAGAAGAGGGGTAGTAAGGGTTTCATTGCCTTTTGGAGGGCATGCTACTGAAACGTTTGCATCCCTGGTTTGGTTCCTTTGTATGTGGAAGAACACCTTACGTAAGGGATTTCTAAGGAGATTCTTGGAGGTGGTACCTTAGAGCAGGGCCAGGCCTTGGCATGTAGTAGATGTTTAGGAGATGCCAGGTCCTGTGTCCCCTTGATTCTCTGAGCCCTGCTTCCACCAGGTGGCCTCTGGATCAGGGTGGGAGTGGGCCACATTCTGGGCCTAGGGGACCATGGGGGTCATTAGTTCTTCCTCTATGAGCCAGTCCCCTGCCCTGCACCCTACACCCCCAATTCCCTCCCCGGGTCCAGAAGCTGCCTGCAGGTGGAGGAGGCAAAGGGGTCAGGAGGCCGACTGCAGAGGAGCCCCACCCTTCAGACCTGCTCTCCACTTTGAAAGGGGCAGGGTCCAGGTTCTCAACAAGGGCAGGGATGTGGTGAGAGGCCCTGGTCCCTTTCAAGGGTGCAAATCCACCATTCCCTTCAGAGCATGGGATGGACAGGTGGGGGGAGAATGCCGGGGAAGCTGGCTGTGGTTGTGTGTGTGTGTGTGTGTGTGTGTGTGTGTGTGTGTGCGTGTTACAATGCCCTTCTCTATGTCTCTGTGTCGGATGCCATGTCTCTCTCTGGGTATCTAAGGACAATGTCTCTCTCTGCTTGCATGCCCCCCACCCCCATATCTGGATGTCTGTGCTTGCACACACAGGGACAATTGGCTCTTAGAAACAAGCCCTCGGCCCAGCCCCCTTTATCCCTCCAAACTCCAGCCAGACTAGCCCCCTAGAGGCATGGCTCTGCTGACCTCCCCAGATCAGGCAGCCCCGTGTTGAGTGGACCCACGTCATCCAACTATCTCTTCCTCAGCCCTTCCTCAGCCCTCTCCTGGCCCCCAGTTTAAGGCCTGTCCCATAGCCAGCCTGGACAGGCTGGCTTGGGTCTGTGGGGTGGGAGGGCATGGTCTGTCTAGGAATGGGGGGCACAAGAGGCCTGGAAACCAGCTTATTTGGGGGCTCTTTAGGCCACTGTTGGTCTCCAATGACAAATGGTCTCCCCAAGGGCCTGGAAAATTTGGAGCACTTTCCACCCCAGCCAGGGCCCCGGCACATGTGATAGACAGCCGGGGATGAATGGTGAGCTGCTCTGGACAGCAGAGGCAACTGTGCTGGGTGGGCGGCAGGCTTGGGACGAGGTGCTACTTTGCCTCCTTATGGAATGTTCCAGGCTCACAGATCTCCCTCTACCAGGGGCTCCTGGACTCTCAGTTGAAATGCTAGATGCTCGACTGAGGAAGCGTGGGGACATTTCTGGCACGGGCAGGTCCACATTCAAGTTCTGTCTTTGCCCCTGTGAACATGGTAAAGTGCCTTATTGGGTCTGGGCTTCAGTTTCTCAACCTGTATACTGGGGCCGTTGGACCAGATGTCTTCCAAGGGCCCTTCAGCTCAGGTAAGAGGGACCATAGGACTCCTTGGACCATGTTCTACCACTCAGGCATTGGGCAGGGGATTTTGATGAAGGACAGTGGTTTCCCTGTGAGCATGGAAGTTCCGTGAAGTGGGGTCTATCTCGTTCACTGCTGTGGCTCCTGGCACACGTAGGTATTCCATGGATTTTTGTGGAATTTAAGGTTCCACAAGGGCAGGGATTTGTGTCTGTTTTATTTACTGCTGTGTCCACGGTAGATTCCCAACCGGTGTTCTGGAAAGAATGAGTTACTGCTCCTGGGATGTCTTTGGAGTTGAGAAGCCCAGGTGGAGCTCTGATATTTATCTCCTTCCTTTACTCCAAGAAATTGGACTGAACCCCTGGCCTGAGCCTACAGCCCTTCTTCTGGTTCCCACGGCGCCCCCCTCCTTCTCCTCTGCCTAGCCAAGTCTGGCTGGTCCTCTGAGGTCAGCTCCGGCCTAGCTCCCCCAGGAGGCCCCCACTCCCGGCCAGCCACACCTGTTCCTCCCCGTCCTTGGGCTCCTGCAGCAGGTGGGAGGCCGTGGGAAGCACCGTTGGATTAAGGGTTGGAATAAGGGTTGGAATGATTGCTCCAGACTCAGCTTCCCAGGTAGACCAAGGGGCCCAGGAAGGCCAAGTTGAAAGGGCTCTCAGAGATATAGTCCAACCTCCCCATTGTCAGTATGGGGACACTAAGTCCCAGATTGGGGAAATATCACATATGAGTCACTTATCTGGCAGTTGCAGAATAGGGGCTGATGGATTCCCTTCCATCAAAAAGCTTGTCAATCACACCTTCTGGAGACTTCTCAGCTCAGACTTCTCTCCTTCTTGGCCACCTTGATCCTTGTCCCAGCCCCCACGACCTCTCGCTGGAAGGCTGCAGGGCCTCCTAATGGCCTCCCACCCCTCCACCTGGCCTCTGCATGGCAGTAAACCTCCATCAGCCTGAGCCTAGGCTGCAAAGCCTCTCCTAGCTGCTCCCTGCCCGCCACCCCTCCAGTCTTATCTCCACCCAGCTGCCAGGGCCATAGTTTAAAAATATAAATTAGATCATGACATTCCCCTGCTTAGAACCCTCCAGGGGCTCCACTGCAGTTAGAATAAAATCCCTGCAGTAGGACTCAGCAAACTTTTCTGTAAAAGACAAGATAGTAAATATTTTTGGCTTTGTGGACCATATGGTCTCTGTCACAACCATGCCAAACAAACAAACAAATGAACAAAACAGCTCACAAAAGCAGCCACAATTCATAAATGAACAGACATAGCTGTGTTCCAATAAAACTTTATTTACAAGAAAGACAGTGGACTGAATTTATCCCCAGGGCTGAAGTTTGCTGACCCCTGACCTACGATGTCTTGCACGACCCAGTTCCCACCTCCCTCTCCTACCTCATCACCCCCTATTCTCCTCCTTACTGTCTCTGCCAGGTGACTTCATCCATCTTTATGTCTCTCAAAAATTCCAGGCTTATCCCCAACCCAGGGTCTTTGCACTCGACCTTCTCTCTGCCTGGAATACTTTTCCCCAGGTCTCTATAAGACTGACCCTCTGTCAAAATACAGATCTCAGGGCAAAAGTCATCTCCTCAGAAAGCCTTTTCTGACCAGTCTAGCTAAAAATCATCCTCCCTGCTAGTTTTTACTTGATCATATCCTGTTATGTTATCTTCAGAGCACTGAACTTACTTATTCATTTATTTGTTCATCCATCCATCCATCTATCCATACATCCAACCATCAATCCATTCATCTACCTGTCCATCCATCATCCATCCATCTATCCATCCATCCATCCATCCATCCCCCTGTCCATCCATTCATACATCCATATATCCATCTATCCCTCCATCCATCCATCCATCTCCCTGTCCATCCCATCCACCAGAGCATCATTTTGTCTGTCTTGATCTAACATGGCCCCACCATCAAGAATTATGGGAGGCAATGGACATGGTACCTGCTCAGTAATGTGTGTTAATTGATTGCCTAATTAATCTGCTTGTCCAAAGTCACAGAGATGCTGTGTGACCAGGTCAGGATAGGCCTGCCCTGGCTTAGGGGAGGACACAGGGTACCTCCCCAGGTTTTTCCCCACTTCTGATGCAGCAGCACTCTTCCTGCTGTAAAGCTCTTTGCCAACTTCTGGGCCACCCCATCCTTCCCCAAGGTAAAAAATTTAAAGAACGAAGAAGTCACCACCGCTGGGAACCTCCACATGAGCACACTGCTGGTTGAGTCAAGGAAGCTTTGCTCCAAAGACTGAAATTATGTCAAAGCACTTGAAAATGAAGTGTCTCCTGTACAAGTGTTTAATTATCCTATTATAGGACAGCAACTGGGCATTAGGATTTTTTATAATTATTAATAGAGTATTAAACAATGAATTGTTATGAACAATTAAAATTAATTGCATTTCTTGGAGTTAATTAAATTATTTCTTTAATAGGACAAGTGCCTAAGCAGACATAAAAATGAAGAACCAGCCTTACAAAAGTTTGTGGGGGGCGGTGGTGGTGGTGTGATGAGGCAGGGAACTTTTCCCTCTCCTGCCAGGGGAGGGGCTCAACGAACAGTCTGCGGCCTTGGGAATCCCACAATTCTCCCGGAGGAGGATGAACTGGCACAGGTGGACCCAGCTTCCTGCTCAGGGCCTGACTCCTCCTGCCTCCCTTCCTTGCCTTTCTTTCTTTGTTTCTCTTTCTTAAGCCTTTTCTTCTCTGTTATGAGCCAGAAATGTCGTGGGCACTGGAAGCACAGAGATAAATCAGTCAAAATTCCATCCCTTCTGGAGTTCATAGTCAAGGAGAGAGACCCAGCACTTTATTAATAATGGATAAGAGTCAGACAGCTGGGGTTCAACTTTGGACTCTACCTCTTACTAGCTGGGTCAGAGAAACTCTTCTGGAAAGAAAAGCCTTATCTGAATCTTGAAACACGTGTAGACCTTGGCTAGGTTGAGACGTAAGGGAAAGGCATTCCAGGCAGAGGGAACAGCATGTGCAAATGCATAGAGGCATTGCAAGGGTAGTGTCAGAAAATGCAGTAATTTTTGTTCCAGAAGTGTTGCCTGAAAGTTGTGGAGTGGTGAAAGATGTGGTTTGGAGGCATGTGGGAGCCAGCCTCCGAAATGGTATCCTGTTCTCGTGTAGTCCTTTCCTACACTGTATCAGGGTTGGTGTATGTGACTGATGGAAGATGGCAGAAGTGATGGTATGTCACTCCTGAGGCTAGATCCTAAAAGGCACTGTGGCTTCTGCTTTGCTCTGGGATCAGTTGTTTGGGGGGAAGCCTGCTGCCATGTCAGGCAGCCCTATGGAGAGGCCCCTGTGGTGAGGAACTGAGGCCTCCAGCCAACAGCCATGTGAGTGAGCCATCTTGAAAGTGGATTCTCTGGCCCCAGTCAAGCCTACTGATGGCTGCAGCCCCAGTCGACACACTGACTGCAACTGCATGAGAGACCGAGTTGGAACCACCCAGCTGAGCTGCTCTTGATGTCTGAATCCACAGAACTTGGGTGAGATCATCAATGTTTCTTGTTTCAAGCCACTACATTTTGGGAATAATTTGTTACACAGCAGTTGATAACTAATACAAGTGGTTAGCAGAACCCTGGTTATGAGGGTCTAGTGGGGAGCCCTATCAGTGGGAGATGAAGGCAAATTTGCAGGTTAGGAAGGTCACTTCAGCTGCAGCAGAGAGGATGGAGTAGGGAATGATAATATCTGTTAGTTATTGTTCATTTATTATGTGTCAGGCACAGTTCCAAGTGCTTCACATGTATTAACTCAATTAATCCTCCAAACAACCCTATAAGGTGGGTACTATTACTATGCCAATTTTATTTTAATTTTTTAAAAATTGAAGTATAGTTGATTTATAATGTTGTGTTCATTTCTGGTGTACAGCAAAGTGATTCAGTTATACATATATATATTCTTTTTCATATTCTTTTCCTTTATGGTTTATTATAGGATATTGAATATAGTTCCCCGTGCTATACCGTAGGACCTTGCTGTTTATCCATTCTCTATTTAAGAGTTTGCATCTCCTAGTCCCAAACTCCCACTCCATCCCTCCCTTGCACACCACGCCCCTGCAACCACCAGTCTGTTCTCTATGTCTGTGGGTCTGTTTCTGTTTCATAGATAGGTTCATTTGTGTCATATTTTAGATTCTACATGCAAGTGATATCATACAGTATTTGTCTTTCTCCTTCTGACTTACTGTGCTTAGTATGATAATCTCTAGGTCCATCCATGTAGCTGCAAATGGCATTATTTCATCCTTCTTTATGGCTGAGTAGTATTCCTTTGTATATATGTACCACATCTTCTTTCTCCATTCATCTGTTGATGGACATTTAGGTTTTTTCCATGTCTTGGCTATCGTAAATAGTGCTGCTATGAACACTGGGGTGCATGTGTCTTTTCAAATTATAGTTTTGTCTGTATATATGCCCAGGAGTGGGATTGCTGGATCATATAGCAACTCTAGTTTTAGTTTTTTGAGGAACCTCCATACTGTTTTCCATAGTGACTCCACCAATTTACATTCCCACCAACAGTGTAGGAGCATTCCCTTTTCTCCACATCCTCTCCAGCATTTGTTATTTGTAGACTTTTTAATGATGGTCGTTCTGACCGGTGTGAGGTGGTACCTCACTGTAGTTTTGATTTGCATTTCTCTATTAATTATATGCAAATTTTACAGAGAAGGAAATTGAAAAAGATTGGAAAACTTGCTCAGTATCCCACAACTAATAGTTCACAGTGAAGCTAGGTTTTGAACCCAGGCAATTTCTTCACTACTGTTACATCGACTTCCCGGAGGCCAGGAGGCCTGCCAATGCCAGAGATGTAAGCTTGAGAACTCGGGTATGTGCTGGGGGTGTGGGTGGTAGAGAGAGTTCGATTTGAGAGATGTTTAAGAATTGGAGTTGACGGGACTTGGTACCCGGCTGGATGGACAAGTGAGGGGGAAGGAGATGCCCCCAGGCTGCTGCCCCTGTTCCCATCTTGGACCCAGGGCTGAAAGTTGTTCCAGAGCCTGAGATGGAGAAGCCAGAGGAGGAACAGGTTTGGGGGCAAGGTGAGGATGTCCTTTGGGGATGTGATGATTTTGAGATCCTGAAGGGCAACCGGGTAACTCAAGGGAGATGTTGGTCTGGAGACCCAGGTATTCCCTGTATGTCACGGCACCCCAGGCTTGCCTCCTTCTTAGTTCCTATCAGACCAAATAGTGATTCACACGCCTGTCTCCCTGACGTTCCACGAGAGACCAAGCCTTAGATCTGTGTCAGCCTCAGGCCCCCCCATGCCGAGCAGGCAGCTAGGTCCACAGGCCTGCCCAGGGATGTCTGTGGAAGGAGTGACTGAGCCCCAGCTCTCAGGTCTTGTGCTGCAGGCCGCTCCTGGGTGGGTGCGAGGCAGAGCACGTGGGCAGGTGGGAGCCTGGAGCCATGTGGCGTATCCTGATGGCCGGCTCGGGAGTGTGGAGGACCCCACATCTCCACCCCCTCGGCTGGTCTTCCCAAAGCGACAGCCACCTGCTCCCCGCCAGCCCAGCTCCACCAGATCAGTCTTCTTGGAGCCAGTGGGGCTGTGTCACCATCCCATCTGTCACATGTAGTGGGCTACAGGGCCAGGGTCACCTTCACACAGTACCAGGTCCTGGTTCCTGGTTGATGCTGAGAGACTGCCTCTCCTGGGCCTGGGGAGGGGTTGGGAAAGACCTCCCCCAAATGCAGCGTGGGCCTCTCCTTCCATCACCCCTACCCTGCCAGGGTCGGAGTACCTGCTTTGGCGTTTATCTTCTGTGCACCTCTGGAATTGCTTCTGCTGCTGTGGGCCCCGTGCTGGGTTTGATACCATTTGGTTCTGTGTAGGAATTCCCCAGGGTAGATGGCCAGGTCTACATGGGCAGTTTCCCCTCACATGATCAAGTGGGCTGGCAAAGACCCAGATCCCCCCAATTGTCTGAAGGGTCCCATCAAGTGATGAGGTACCAAGTCTGCGAGAGGCTTAGGTGAGCAACCCCGACCTGGAGAACCTTCTAGAAAACCAGCAAGAGGCCGGAGGTGCTCAGCTTGGGGGAAGTGGGGCAGGGAGAACTTTGTTCCCCAGGGGACATCTGGCAATGTCTGGAGACACTTTAGGTTGTTATAATTGGAGGCTGGGGGGATGCTAAAGGCATGAGTGAGGAGAGGCCAGAGAGGCTGGTGAACACATCCTACGATGCACAGGAAAGCCTCACAACACAGAATGGTCCAGCCCAAAACTCAATAGCGTTGAGGCTGAGAAACCCAGCTGTGGAGGCCCGTGGCATCCAGGGTGGGCAGTGCTGTTCTACACATCCTGGACGTGTCCTCTCCAGGATCCGAGGGGATGCGTGCTTGCCAAGTCCGGCTCCTGGGACATGCCCTGGGGCCACCATCTGCTCTGATTTGTGGTGACAACTCAAATGTGGGAAAAGAGAGGCAGCCCAAGAGCAGGGATGAGTTGCATGCAGCCACCGGCCCCATCCCCCGTTGACCTGGGGGAGAAGTTCTCAAACGGTGTTTCCAGAGTCTTCACGTGGGGCAAGAGGGAGGCTGAGTGGGCGGGGGTATGGGGCTGCCCCTCACCCCAGCAACTCTTTCTATTATTTTCAAATCTAGGGGCTGTGTATAGATGAGCATGAGTTTCCAAGCCACCTACTCTAGTGTGCTGAAAACTGTAACTCTATTTTTTGCCCACTGAACAAAATTTCTGTTCCAAGCTCCCTTTTTGCCCAAGGGCAGAAAATGTAATCCCAGGCAATTCTAGGTAAATTCAGTCATTGCGGGTTCACATTCAATTCAATTCGGGGCTGCGGTCCCTTTCTGCTCCTTGGGGGGCTAAGTTCCAGAGGCATCATGGAACCAGCAGGCTGCAGCTCGTGCCTTGTTGCCAGCATCCGTCCACGTGGGGTTCCTCCGTGGTGGACAGTGTCTAGCTGGTGCTCGGCGGGGTCGCGTCTCCAGGAATTCGGTGTGTGCCTCATCTCTGGCTTTCCTCTTCTTCTTCCTCCTCTTCCTTCTCTCTCCTCCCTTTTCCTTGCTTTTGTCTTCTTCCCCTTCCTCCTCCCCAGCCCTCCTTCTTCCCTCTCCTCCTTCCCCGCCCTGGTGGAATCCAGCAAATCTCTATGCTCCTCCAGGCAGAAAGCCAGAATTTAACCCCAGTTCCCCGGGGGGCAGCAGCCTGCTCCAGTTGTGTTTGCAAAGCGCTTTCGGAATCTCTGGCTGGTTTCAAACATCTCGGGTGAGCTTTGCTGGGCAGAGCTCTGAGCTTTTGCATAACAAGCTGTGTTTACCCAAGAGCTCTGCCCTCTCCCTCACTCAGTCACCATCCAGAGGCTCCACTGAAGAGCCTGCCCATGTCTGAAGTCATGCCAGGCCTGGGGAAGCCAGGTACACGGGGCACACCTAGGAGGCCAGCGGGAGACACTTGCCTTTTCCCAGGTAGGGCCACTGGAGTTCAGAGAGGGATGGACATTTGTCTAGGTCATTCGGCTGCAAAATGATGGAGGCTGGCTTAGCCTTTCCAGTGACTGGGGAAGGCAGGGAAGGTGGCGGGGGGCTGAAGGCAGAGTCTTCTCCATATCAGGTGAAGTGATTGCCCCACGGGAGCTGGACCACTGGCCGCAGGGACATAGCCTCCCCTTCTCTTCTCCCTCCTCTCACATGAGGGAAATGAAACTAGTCTGTGCTGTGATCTTTTCAATCCATACAGTGAGTCTACCAGACAGACATTCTTATCTTATACAATTATTTCCATTTTACAGATGAAGAAACTGAGGTTCATCGAAATGATATGCCCAAGTTCCCCTGTAAATCAGCAACAGAGATGGGTGTTTTAAAAATTGCTGTTGCTTTATTTTTTAAACACATCCTCATTAGGACAGTTTAAACAAATACTAAAGTATGTAGAATATGATGAAACTGTCTCACCCTTCTTTTACTTTCTGTGCCTCACAGTGGCCTCCCACCTGAGGCTTCAATGATCCTTCCACACCTATAAATATGTACAAATATATACACACGTATAGAGAGGCGCTGGGGAAAATGGCTGCTGCTATGCTACTCCATAACTTTGCTTTTCTTTGATATGATTTTTCCTTAATGATTTATTTTTGCTGGATAATGTATTCTGTACATCTCAGGTCAATGTGATGGATACAGGTTATGACTTCTATAGTTTTCTAGTGGCTGATAGCCCAGATCCCCATATACCGCATTTAATCTGTCCTCCTTTGAATGCTTCTCCCCACCGTTTCAAGGTTTCTGCTCTTAAAATCCTGGGGTGCAGGGATGCCGGCCTCCCAACCTGGCAGGAGCCTCTGGCCATACGACCACAGCCTAATCCATCCTGAGAAGCAGCCCATGGCAGGAAGGGAGGGCAGAGTGTCATTCCCATTTCACAGATGGGGAAACTCCCAGGTTGTAGGGTAGTAGGGGCAGGGCCAAGGCTGGAATGGAGATTTTGGGACTGAGCAGAGAGGAGACTTAGCAAAGGCCATGACGCTCGTAAGTTAAACCTGGGAATAGAGCTCCAGAATCGGGTGTTTGAAGCAGTATTTGTGGTGTAGGGAGGACTTTCTCTTTGTGCTCTCTTAGGGGTGGAGCTGAGGGGAGGCAAGCCTCCTCACCCTCTGCTCATGGCCTGGTCCAGGTGCAGGCTCCTGGGAGGGAGGACCCTGCACTGACCCTCCCTCCGCCAGCCTATACAAGCAGGCACATTCCCTTCTGCTCCAGCTGTCAGAGACTGTGGACGGCTGTGTATGGCATCTGTTAGAGAGATGGTAGATGTGCTCTTTATCTCAAAGACAGGAGCCACAGGAGGAGGCCCCAGGGAAGCGACAGCACCAGGGCCATATGCTGGGAGGGGAAGATGGTGCCCCAACTGCCTCCTTCATAAAGTAACTGACAGATGGAGGGCAGAGGAAGGCAGGGCAGGGCAGGGCAGGGGCCAGGTGGGAAGGGTGAACTGGAACTCCTGGTCTGGTGAAGGAGGCACAGTTTCTGTCTGCAAGGAACTACCGATCTGATGGGGGAGGCAGAGCTTCTCCCCTCGAGGAGCTCCCAGTCTAGTGCGGTAGGTAACAGTCCTGGCCCTTGGAGACCTCTCAGTGTCATAGAGAAGATGATAGAAAAATATTAGAAAACTTTGACATAGTTTTCAATCACTGAGAAACCTGCTTAAAAACACTGAAAGAGGCACCTACGTCAGGGAGTGACATGATGGGCCGTGTGGCTCGGTGGGAAGAGCACAGCCTTTGGAGTCTGGCTGGAATCCCTACCCAACCCTTGACAAGCTGTGTGATCATGTGTATGTTACCTGGCCTCTCTGAGCCTATTTTCTCACTACATACAGGGAAATTATTTAAGTGAGGTAATACTCGTGTAGTCCCAAGTAGAGTGCTTGGCTGTGAGCACCCAAATCATGGTAGCTACTCTAATCTTATTTGGGCAGGTTTAAGTCGTGGAGGGCTTCCTGTAAGGGGAGAACCCCAGGCTGGACTTCGAGGACTTGGGCTTCTTTCTAAGTTCCCCCGGAAGATCTCTGCCCTGAACTCTTCTCAGCCTTTGCTGGCCTCACTGTGTCTTCCTGCACGTCTCCAAGGCAGCTGAGCCAAGCAGCTCAGGAGTGATGACGCATTCAGAGCAAGAGGATGTGTTTAAAGGCTATAATGGAAAGGTGTAATGAAGGTAATTAAGGAGATAGAAGAAGCCCGATGGAGGGTCCAGCTTATAGCGGAAAAGCCATCGGCTTTGAGAGCCTCCTGTGCTCCCCAGTCATGAATACTCCACGCACCGCCACATCAGTCATTTCTGTTCACCTGCATGGCCACGTTCAGCGCAGACAAATTGGAAGCTGGAGCCAGGCCAGGCTGGCAGACGCCGGAGTGTTAGCAAACACTCCAGACAGGTGACGAGGCAGCGAACAGGAACTGCAGAGGGCAGGAAAGGTTTGGAAGCTCCGAGAGTCTTGGGAGGTAGACTGGGAGCCAAGCCAAGCTGCTGGGAGCCCCTTCTTTGTGGACGGTGGGCAGGCTTAAGGGCTGGTCATGCCTGATCCAGCCTCCCTAAGCTGGCCTCTCTGGCCTTGACCTCCAGGCTGCCTGACACAAGCGGCTCATGGTTCGGCTCCCTGTTGTCTGTTGGAACTCCCTCCAGCCCCCAACATGTGTGGCTTGGGTCCCAAGGCGGATCTGATGGGCATTGTTGCTGTTGGGACGGGTGGAGCCAGATGGAAACCAATGGGAAGTTAGAGGGTCAGGACCCACAGTCTGGTGTGGCAAGAGAGAAATCTTCATGGTGATCAGGGCTGGGATTCCCCATGTTTTCATTTATTGAGCAATTGTTCTGCCTTGGATGCTGGGCCAAGTATGTGCCATCACGTCGGATCCTCTCAACCACCCTGTGAGTGGGTGCAATTGTGATTCCCATTTTGCAGATGAGGAAATAGGTTCAGAGAGGTAAAGTCACTTTCCTCAGGTCACACAGCTACCCGCGATGGAGCCAGGATTCAGGGGCAAGCCTGGAAAATTTAAACCCACTGGCTCCTCGAGCCTCCAGAAGTGTCTGGTTCCTGGCCTGGTGGGGCTGTCTGTCTGATTTTCTGAACTCCATGTTGACAAGAGCAGTGATTGGAAGGGTTAAGGTAAGCCTGGTGCATGGGAGGAGGAGAGAGAGGAAAAACCAATCCCGCAGGCTCTTCCACCCAAATCCCTGCTCCCTGGGTCGGGGCTGTGCACAGATAAATGGGCCACGCAGCACGAAGGCATGTAATGACACAGAATTATTTCAAAGCGATTATGTGGGATAACAGTAATTATGTCCAAGAACAGAGAAGGTCAAACCGGCTGGTCCTACTGCTCGACTCCAGGGAGCTTCTTGCCAAGAGAAGGCTGCCGTGTGTAGAGAGGTGGAGGGAAGGGCAGGGAGGTGGGAAGTGGGGGGACGGGAAGAGGGGAGGGCAGGGTACAGAGAGCAGCTCTTGACCAGGGCCTCAGAGGGGACTGCCCCAAGGCTGAGCTTAGGAGAAAGCTTAGCTGTGCAGTTCCTTGTGTCACCCCTGGCTCTGGTTGGTTCTTGGTCATGATCTGACGGTGATTCTCTTTCCCCAAGGACCTTAAAATGTGCCTCTGCAGTGCCCATGGGCTGGGATGAGCCCTTCCCTCTTGTCTTTCCCTTCATTTCTTCTCTCCCTCCTTCCCTTCCTTCTTTCATTGTTTCCATCGTGATGCTATCCACACGCCCATGCATCTGTTCATCCATCTGGTCACCTTGGCATCTCTCAACCCAAACGCCTTTCTGTCCATTCATGCTCCTTCCCACCCAGTCACCTGCTTACTCATCCACCCTCACATCTGTATTCACTTTTCTATCATCCACCTTCCCACATTTTCAGTCTTCCACTGGCCACGTGTCCACACACAACCCTTCCACATGCCCATGTTAATACCCATCCAGCATCAGTTCTGCCTGTCCACGTTTCACTGTCTACTTTTCTACCCATCCACCCACCAACCTTTCACTAACCACCCTTCCACCTACCTACCAGTTCTCCCTTCATCCGTCTCTCCTTTCCTCTCTTCCCTTCCCTTCTTTCTTCTCCCCATCTGCTCATCCATTCCTTCCCATATCCACCATATTCACTGTCCATCCATCCGTCCATCCATCCATCCATCCGTCTGCCCATCCATCCATCCATCCATCCGTCCATCCATCCGTCCGTCCATCCGTCCATCCATCCATCCATCCGTCCGCCCATCCATCCATCCATCCATCCGTCCATCCATCCATCCGTCCATCCGTCCATCCATCCATCCATCCATCCATCCATCCATCCATCCATCCATCTGCTATTCACTGTCTACCCTTCCATCCCTCCACCTATCCATACTTCACGTTCACCCTTACACCTCTCCACCTACCCACTCATCCATTCTTCTACCCACTCATCCTTTCTTACCACTTCTCTGTGTGTCCACATATTCTTCCAGGAATGAACTCATTCCTCTCCCGTGGAAACCTTTAGCCTACTCTGTGCTCTCTGATGAGCCCCATCGTTTCCTGCCCCCTTGAGTTCATACTCTACACCATGCCACTAGCGTCCTCCTCCTCAACTCTGACTGTTGAAATCATACTCGCTCTTCAAGGTTTATTCTAGGGTAACTGTTTCAGGCAAGTGCAGCGTAGAAAGTACGTGGCTCTTCAGCCAGAGACACGAAGTGTAATTCTCGCCCAGCCGTTCACTGGCTGCTCGACCTTGGGAAGGGTACTCCACCTCCCCAAGTCTCCACCTCCTCATATGTTAAAGGGGTTGATGACACCTAATTTGTAAAGTAGTTAAAGCGTTAAATCAGATTATCTATAAGGTGCCCAGCACATACCTGGCATCCAGGGGATTCTCACCAAATGTTTGACTCCACTGAAGAGGAAATGCAAAACTAATCAAAGATCCTCCTAGACTCTCAGTGTATACAAATGAGATGGCTGGCTGGGACAGGCATGCTTCCTAGGCTGACTTCTGTTCTGTTCTCTGTTTGGTATGGTCTCCACTTGAACCATTGATACACCCACCGGAGGTATTAAAAGCAGAGACAAAGGGTGGGCAGTGTGGACAGTAGGATATGGTTGGTTAAAGCAACTTCATCTCAGCAGGGGCCCAGGATGAAGCCATGGGCATCATGCCAACTGCTCATTAGAGACAAGAGACCTGCCCTGACATGCAGAGCAATGACTCCAGAGGGCTGGGGTTTGATATTTCCAAAGGCAGCTGACTGTGTGTGGGAAAGCCCTTTACTGGAATCCTGTGGTCACAGAGGCTCCCTACTGAGATGAGCAGGGCAGCTGGACCCCAAAGGGAATGTGCACTGAATTTTCCACCTCCTACAGGGAGGCTCAGAAACTCCAAAGCTGGTGCTGTTTTCTGCAGTGAAATGTCCTTTTTGAGCAAAGATGGCTTTCTCTTAGTTATCCTGTGGTGTAGCAGAGAATCGTAAACCCACTCTCTGATTTGTGACCACATCCTAGGTTGTAAACCAGCCATAGTACGCTGATAATTGTGTAAAAACAGGGCCTTCCCTGGTGGCGCAGTGGTTAAGAGTCTGCCTGCCAATGCAGGGGACACAGGTTCAATCCCTGGTCTGGGAAGATCCCACATGCCGCGGAGCAACTAAGCCCATAGGCCACAACTACTGACCCGGCGCGCCTAGAGCCAGTGAGCCACAACTACTGAAGCCCACGTGCCTAGAGCCCATGCTCCACAACAAGAGAAGCCACCGCAATGAGAAGCACGCACACCGCAACAAAGAGTAGCCCCCGCTCACCGCAACTAGAGAAAGCCCGCGTGCAGCAACGAAGACCCAATGCAGCCAAAAATAAATAAATAAAAAATAAGCAAAATAAATAAATTTATTTAAAAAATGTGTGAAAACAATCTCTCTGGGACACTAATAAAAACAGGAACTGGTTTGCAGCAGTTGCCAATTTCCGTAGTATAAATACCCCCACTATGCCTGATTACAAGCTACCAGCTTCACAAAGATGTGAAATCTTTGAATGTGGAGTTGGAATAGATGAGCAGTAGGACATCATCAGAGAGTATTTTCATCATACAAATACAATGGACATGAATAACCTTCAGAGCATAAAGAGCAGTAAAATATAGTAAAGTAATTATGAAGTGATGAATTTGGAGTATGTATTGTGTTTGCTTTTCATGTAATTTATTTAATGGTAAGTTTGTAGACTTTAATTTTAAAATAATGACCGTGTTTAACAACCGGCTCAAAAACTTCCTGAAAATGTAACAACTGGCTCTCAAGAGCTCCACTTACTTTGTCAAATAGTTCAAATGAATTTGTTTCTCCTCTGCATTCTCACTTGCAGCGGGCTGCGCAGAGCATCACACAGAAGTCTGAGCTGGAGAGATGGAGCAAACCACCTTGGCTTTGAACTTCCACTGGGGTACTTTCCAGGGTGAGTAATCCACAGGACTGACCTGGTGCCATGTTCATGAACTAGATGGGAAAATGTGATTTTCTGCATCACTCACGTAAGAGGCAAATTGGGGGATGGGCTTTGGCCTCCAGTAGACCTGGATTCAAATTCAGGTTTTACCATTTGGTAGCAGTGTGACTTTGGGCAAGTTACTCAACGTCTCTGAGCCCCTTAAGTAAATTAAATAATTTTTTAAGTCAACAATTACTTGTTGAGCACCTACTATATGCAAGGTACTAGAAATAGAGCAGCCAACAACTAGATAAAAATCCTTCTGTGCATACAGTATATATTCTTACTGGATGAAGTATCAAATTGTCTGCGCTATAGTAGGTATGTTGCCTGTTATTTATATATAATTGATATTACTTAGGTTTATTATTTAGATATGATTGTTTCCTCCACCTACAGAAGTTGGATGAAGTGACAGTGAATGGGATTCTGGTCTTTTTTAAAACAGAGACATAGTGCTACCAAAAGCACAGTGTTCTCTTTCATAGGGGTTTGACACCTGTAGCTTTTTTTAAAAAAATGTATTTTATTGAAGTATAGTCGATTTACAATATTGTGTTAATTTCTACTGTACAGCAAAGTGATTCAGTTATTTTTATACATGTACATATAAGTATACATATACATTCTTTTTCATATTCTTTTCCATTATGGTTTATCACAGGATATTTAATATAGTTCCCTGTGCTATACAGTAGGACCTTGTTGTTTATCCATTCTATATACAATAGTTTGCATCTGCTGATCCCAAACTCCCAATCCATCCCTCCCCCACCTCTCTTCCCGCCTTGGCAACCACGCCTGTTCTCTGTGTCTGTGAGTCAGTTTCTGTTTCATAGATAGGTTCATTTGTGTCATATTTTAGATTCCACATATAAATGATATCATATGGTATTTGACATACGGAGCTTTTTAAAATAGAAGTTGACACCTTGCTCTGGTGTGTTATGTCTTTTCACATCATCTGTTTGTTAACCATCCATCAGTCCATCTGTCCATCCATTCATCCATCCCTCATTTATCCATTCAAGAGGAGTGCATCTCCAATTTCAATATTTCATTTCATGAGAAGGTAGCTTAATTAATGTACCTCTTGGCCTCTCCGCATTCTGTCCCAGGGCAGGTGGAGTTATTTATCTGATCGGTGAATTTGGCTCAGGTAGTCTCATCCTTCCCTTCTTCTTCCTGCTTGGGTTTCGTCCATAGGGAGCAGGCATAATTCCCTGATCCTCTAAGACCTCCACCGTCCAATACGACAGCCACTCACCCCATGAGGTTATTAGCATTTGAAATGTAGCTAGTCCAAACTGAGATGTGCTGTTAGTGTAAAACATACTCTGGAATTTGCACATTTAGTATGAAAAAACAATGTAAAACATCTCATGAATCATTTTTATGTTGCTTATGTATTAAAATGATCACATTTTGGAGATATCGGGTTAGACAAAGTGTCTTACAATGAAGTTCATCTGTTTTTCTTATGGTTTTTATCGTGGCTACTAAAAACTTAGAATTACGTTTGTGGTTTGTGTTATATTTCTGTTGGACCATCCTAGTCTAGATGTGAGCTTTGCTCCTGTGCTGGGGCTGGGAGGTGGGTAGTTTGTCCTCACTCAGTTGTCTGTGACAAGGTGGACTGCTCTGTCTAATCCTGGGGTTCATTGAGCAGGACCATTTGGCTTTCAGAGAAAGCTATGTTCTGTTCTCCAAATTAGCCTCTATCTGTACCGAAGATGACATGTTGGCCTCCATCTGCCACTCCTTTGTCTTATTTCCCAATGTGTTCAGAACTTGGGTGGAGAAGAGGACAGGTATTTCTGGGTCTTGTTAAGGACCCCCTGCCATTCATCCAAACAGTATGTACCAACCACTTACTGTGTGCACGCCCCACGCTGGGTACTGCGCATAAAGCAGTCAAACCATTCGGCATCACGCCTGGCCTCAAAACTGGACTAAGATGTTTAAAAATGATGATCACTTGGGAAAAATTCACATGTACACAAAGATCCCAAATTTTGCTTATGTTTTCAAGGAGGTGCCTGGATTTCTGGAAGGACATCCATGGGTCTTCTAAGGGTCCTAGAACTCCTGGTTAAAAACTCCTTGTTTATACGGAATCTGAAAAAAACGGTACTGATGGGGCTTCCCTGGTGGCACAGTGGTTGAGAGTCCGGCTGCCGATGCAGGAGACATGGGTTCGTGCCCCGGTCCGGGAAGATCCCACATGCCGCGGAGCGGCTGGGCCCGTGAGCCATGGCTGCTGAGCCTGCGCGTCCGGAGCCTGTGCTCCGCAACGGGAGAGGCCACAACAGTGAGAGGCCCGCGTACCGCAAAAAAAGAAAAACACAAAAAAATGGTACTGATGAACCTAGTGGCAGGGCAGGAATAAAGATACAGATATAGAGAACAGACTTGAGGACACAGGGGCGGAAGGGGAAGCTGGGACAAAGTGAGAGAGTAGCGTTGACATATATACACTACCAAATGTAAAATGGATGGCTAGTTGGAAGCTGCTGCATAGCACAGGGAGATCAGCTGCGTGCTTTGTGACCACCTAGAGGGGTGGGATAGGGAGGGTGGGAGGGAGGCTCAAGAGGGAGGGGATATGGGGATATATGTATATGTATAGCTGATTCACTTGGGTGTAAAGCAGAAACTAACACAACATTCTAAAGCAATTATACTCCAATAAAGATATAAAAACAAATAAAATTAAATTAAAAAAAAAAACTCCTTGTTTAGAGCAGGGTTTTCCAACCTCAGCACTGTTGGCATTTGGGGTTGGATAATTCTTTATCATAGAGCTGTCCAGCGCTCTATGTTGTAGGATGTTTAGCGACATCCCTAGCCTCGCTAGATGCCAGTAGCATGCCACCTGACAAGTTATGACAACCAAAAAATGCCCCCGGACGTTGCCAAATGTCCCGTGAGGGATAAAATCACCCCAGCTGAGAAGCACTGAGCTGGAGGGAGCTGTGCTGTGTAGGTTTGGACACCAGTGCCATGGGGTCACCCTATTTCTAAACGCATGTGGGCTCTGTGAGTACTTAGCCTCGTCTCACTCACCCTTGGGCCCCCTAGTGCCTGGTCTGGTCCCCCCTTACCCCACCTGGTGCTGGGTACACAACAGTTTGGTTGAATGGAGCCGGAAGGAAAGGATAGCGGCCCCTTCAATTTCCCTTCCCATGGTATGCAGAGCTCCCTCTAGGACCCAGTCCTAACCCTCCTTTTAGGTCCCGAGGGACTTGCCGTCTTTAATTATTTTAAACTCAGACAGCGCTGAACCATCTCCCTCACCCCCCAACTAGAAATCACTGCTTCTGAACAAGGGAGATCAAAATGTCTCTGAACGGCCTCAAGCCAGGTGTTCCTGGATGCCCCCTGGCCCCTGCCCCCCTCTCCAGCCTCCAGCAGCTGTGAGTCTGACAGACACATGGGCGGCACACAGACGTCCTGCCTGCTGCCCCACAGACCCCTTCTCCTGGCCCTCTGAGTGGCTCTGCTGCCTCCAGTGCAGACCCAGATTGGGGATTTTCAGGGTCTCCAGAGAGCTGGCATCCCCTGGGTCCCGGGAACCTGGCTGAATCAGGAGTTGGGTGAGAGCTGTCTGTCTGTTGGATGAATGTAACAGAAACCAGGCAGCAAAAAGAACAAGGTCCTTGGTGTCAGACATAGCTGTTCAAATCCCAGCTTTCACACTTTTACCTTGTATTTGATCGCCAATAGGTGCTTTTCCCTCTCTGAACCCCACTTTCTCATTTGGAAAGTGGGAATTTGGGTTGCTTATCTCTGAGACCTCCCCAAACTGACGTTGGAGGGTTATTTTTAGTCCACATGGCTGGCACTGGCTTCTGCTTTGCTTTGTCCAGGCAAATTTACTTTCCACTGTACAGAGATTGAGGCCAAATTGATGCCGCTTCAGATTTCCTGCTGTATTTTGAGGTTTTCACTCCAGGCTTCTTCTGTCTCCTGCATCCTCTCAGTTTCAGTTTCTACACTCAGCACATACCTGAGTGATGGGTGTGAGTTCTGTAATGGAGGATCTTATTTCATCCGCACTCAGTTCTCCCATTTGTACGATGATCATAATAAATAGCTCCTATCGAACAGCGCGGTAGCAGTAGTATTTGCTCTTTGTGGATGAGGACATGTAAGCAGAGATGGGAGACACGCCTTGCCCAGGGTTACAGAATAGCAGGTAGTGGAGCTGGGATTAAACCCAGGTGTGCTGGGCCCAGAGCCCAGGTTCTGACCCATTTGGGGACATGGTATTCCAAGTCAGAGAGCATTCTTTCCAAAACCCCTGGGAGAAACTTAGAGTGGATTAGTACTGAGGGTACATAGTGTGCAGGACTGCAGGCAGGTCCACAGGTAGGAGCATTTAAGTGCTCACATGTTACGCAGAAGCCTGAGGGTCTGCATATGCATACCTATGTTTACCCAACAAATGTTTGTGGAGCACTTAGGCTCTGTCAGGCAGCCGATGGGAACAAAAACACTGCTTCTGTGGTGCTGACAATCTAGTAATAGGAGGCAGATTATAATCAAAATAATACATGCACGGTAGAGCATGTGAGAAAGAGAGAGAGAAGTACAGTGGTGGGTGGAGGACAGAGCAAAGAAGATCCAGAGTGAGGAAAAGGGAAGGACAATTTTAAATAGGGATGTCGGGGTAGGTCTAACCAAGAAGACAGTATTTCAGCAAAGAGTTGAAGGAGGTGAGGGAGTTGGCTGCATGGACAGTGGAGAGAAGAGTGTCCTGGCAGAGGGAATAGTCAGTGCAAAGGCCCTGTGGCAGGCACGTGCTTGGCATGTTGCGAGAACAGCAAGGAGATCAATGGGGCTGGAGTGGAACAAGCAAGAGTTTTAGAGGTCAAGAAGGTCAGAGAAGTGGTGGGGGTAAGATTGTGAAAGGCTCTGTGGGGCAGAGCAAGGACCTGGGCCTTGATTCTGAGTGAGATGGGAGCCACGAAGGGTTCTGAGCAGAGGGAGCTTGGATGTGTGAGTGACACAATAGCCCATCCGGGGCCCTACCTCAGATGGAAGGTGCTCTAGGACTCCTTCCCTGTGGTCTCCTACAGAGACATCCAGTGCAGGAGTGTGGGGACCCTGTAGCCACCTCTCCAGGATGCCCCAGAAGCATCTGGAACCCGACACTCAAGGCCAGGGCTCTGCTAGCTGGGGCTCAGCTGCCCAGCTCCCTGGACATGCCAACTCCTCAAGACTAAGCTTTCCCAGCTCCAGCCCTCCCCAGCCCTGGGCTTTTCATCTCATGCTTTGTCCCCTTGGGCAATTATTTATTATTTCCTTCTCCAAAGTGTTTCTGAGACACGGCTCTTATGAAAGATGCTACACTGAATAAAGTGGGACGGCATCATAATTCACCCTGGCGTGGAAATATTTGAACGACAACACATCACTGTCCAATTTTGCTGCTCTCTGGTTTGAGAGAAAGGCAGGAACCCCCACTCGGGTGCTCTGAGCTCTTTGCAGAATGGAATGAAATGGGTTTGGCAGCGGCGGTACTGAAAGGAGACACAGGATGGGGAACAGTAACTGAACACGGCTAAGAGGGCCTTCTGCTCTGCTGTCCTGCCTCCCCCATCAGACTGGCAGGTCCTGCAGGAAAGGAATCTGACTCTTCCTCCTTCCTGATGTCTCCCCTGGTGCCTGGTTCAGGATGCTAAGTGATGTGTTGTGGCAGAATGCAGCTCTGGAGTCAGGCTGGCTTGGTCTAAATTCCAGCCCTACCTCTTAGAAGCTGCATCACCTTGAATCAGACACTTGAGGCTCAGCCTCTACCTCTACAATGGGGATGCAGACATCTACCAAGAACTGGGCTATGTGGATCACCATGTGATAATGTGTATCAGTTACCTACGGCTGCATAACAAATGACCCCCAAGTTTAGTAGCTTAAAGCAACAAACATTTATTATTTCACACAGTTTCTGAGGGTGGGGGGAGTCTATCAATAGTTGCAGCTTAGCTAGGTGACTCTGATTCAGGGTGTTTCATTATAGTCTTTTATTATAGTCAATATGTCAGCTGGGCCTGTAGACATCTGAAGGCTTGCCTGTGTCTGGAGGACCCACTTCTATGATGGTGCATTCAAATGCAGTTCCAGGAAGCCTCCTCTCCTCCTGACATGGACCTCTCTGTAGGCTCATGACATGGCAATGGAAAGCAAATGATCAAGAGAGCCACCAAGATGGAAGCCACAATGCCTTCCCCCCCTAATAGTTTTAATACATTTAAAGAGCTGTGCAATCATCACCACAATCCAGTTTTAAAACATTTCTATCATCTCCTAAAGTTACCTTGTGCTCCAGAGTTAATACCTGTTCCCACTCCCAGCCCTAGGCAATGGCTATTCCGCCTTCTGTCTGTATACATTTGCCTTTTCTTAGTCATTTCATATAAATGGAATCATGGAATATGTATTGTTTTCTGCCTGGATTCTTTTACCTCACAAAATGTTTCTGAGGTTCATCCCTGTTATTGCATGGATCAAGAGTTCATTCCTTTTTATTGCCAAGGAGGATTCCGTTGTATGGATAGACCACATTTTGTTTATCCATTCATCTGTTGATGGACATTTGGATTGTTTTCAGTTTTTCCCTGTGATGAATAATTCACATACATGTCTTTGTGTGGACTTTTTTTTTTTTTTTTGGCGGTACGTGGGCCTCTCACTGTTGTGGCCTCTCCTGTTGCGGAGCACAGGCTCCGGACGCGCAGGCTCAGCGGCCATGGCTCCCGGGCCTAGCCGCTCCGCGGCATGTGGGATCTTCCCGGACCGGGGCACGAACCCGTGTCCCCTGCATCGGCAGGCGGACTCTCAACCACTGCGCCGCCAGGGAAGCCTTGGATGTATTTTTTTATTTCCCTTGGGTAGATTCCTAGGAGTGGAATTGCTGGGTCATGATAAATTTATGTTTATCTTTTATCAGAAGCTACCAAACTCTTTTCCACGGTGACTGTGCCGTTTTAAATTCCCACCAGTAATACACGAGGGTTCCAGTTTCTCTGCATTGCATCCACGCTTGGTATTATCTGTCTTTTTGATGGAAGGCATTCTAGTGGATGTGTAGCAGTAGCTCATCGCAGTTTTCATTTTCATTTCCCTAATGATTAATTGTGTTGGGTATCTTCTCATGGGCTTGTTAGCTATTCATATATGTTGTTTGATGAAATGTCTATTCTGATCTTTTGCCTATTGGGCCTTTTATCTTATTGTTAAGTTATAAAAATTCTTTATATGTTCTGAATACAAGTCCTTATCAGATGTATGATTTACAAATATTTTCTCCCAGTCTGTGGTTTGTCTTTTTATTCTTTTGGTGGTCTTTTCTAAACTGTGGAAGTTTTAATTGTGATGAAGTCCAACTTAACAAGTTTTTTCTTTTACTGATCATGCTGTTACTCATATATAAGAACTCTTTGTCCAACCCAAGGTCATGAAGATTTTCTTCTAAAAGTTTTATAGTTTTAGTTCTTACATTTAGATCCACAATACATTTTGAGTTAATTTTTAGGTATGGTGTAAGGTAAACATCTAAACTGATTTTGTTTTTTGCAAGTGGATAGCCAACAGTCCTAGCACCAATCGTTGAAAAAGTTATCATTTCTTCATTGGCATTTTAGAATCTTTATTGAAAATCAGGTCACCATAAATGTAAAGATTAATTTCTTGGCTTTTAATTGTGTTCTGTTGATCTATATGTCTATCCTTGTGCCAATGCCACACTGTCCTATTTACTGTGGCTTTATAGGAAGTTCTGAAATCGTGAAGTGTAAATCCTTCAACTCTGTGCTTTTTTAGAATGGTTTTAGCTGTTCTAGCTCCTTTGCATGTCCATATAAATTTGGAGATCAGTTTCAATTACTACAAAAAGCCTGCTGGGATCTAGGCAACGTCTTTTATAACCTACTCTTGGAAGTATCACGTCATCAATTGTGTCATGTTCTTTCAGGCTTGGTACAATGAGGGAGGGGACCACACAACGGCACGCATCCCAGGAGGTGAGGTCACTGGGGGCTGTCCTGTAACCTGACTACCACCTAATGGACATGAACATTCACAGGAAATAGTGAGGCCTTGGCTTGGGGAAAGAACTTCACCACTGACCCTCCAAGTCACCCTTCAACTTCCTCAAGTTCTCCCATCTTTCCGATGATGTGAACGTGGAAGTCGAGGTCCAGGGGGTAGGGTGGGAATGCACCAGAACTGGAGAACTGGGAGATGACAGGAAGCCAGGCTGTCATTTAAGTTCAAGTTTTCTTGGTAGACTTGGATATTTTAAAGGGGTCTTTATCCTCTCCCATCAGACTGGGAACTCCCTATGAGCCATTACTCAGCATCTCTAAAGACAGTCAGACAAAGGTGTGGTTTCAGCAGTGGTGGTAGATTGCGTGTCTCAGTCAGCTGGGGGTGCCACAGGTAACTTGCTACTGATAAATAATAAGGTGCTACCTATTGCCACAGTAGGGCCACATAACAAATCATCCCCAAACTCAGTCATATTGCAACTATAAGCATTTATTCTCAAGTTCACAAGGCTATGGTTCAGCTGAGAAAATGGGCGGGCCCAATGGCTCTGTTTCTGTTTGCAGGTCAAGTGGGCTGGGCTCCAGGCTGCAAGTTGGGCTCAGGTCTGTCCCACGTGTGTTCCTACTGGGGCTCGGGCTAAAGGGCAGCAGCTGTCAGGGTACAAGGAAGCGAGTAGAAACATTCGATGCCATTGAGGCTTCATCCCGGAATTGCCACACGATTGCTCCTGTCCATAACCCATCACCCAAGTCAAGTCACATGACCATGGCCAAATCCAAGGGGGAGGAAATGCATTCCACTCTTTCTAGTGGGTAGTTCTGCTGGAACACATGCCAGGGGGTGTGGAGGTGCAACCTTAATAAGGGGACTGTCTCTCCTTGAAGGTCCTTTGGAGGTCATGCCGTCCAACCTCCCCATTTTACAGAAATGAGGTGTAACTGAGGACCAAAGAGGAGGCTGCATGAGGACACCTCCAGACTTAATGACAATGCTGGACTTGAACTCAGGGGCTGGGAGACTGCAGCCTGGCTTGCCTGGGCCAGGAGGGAGTTAACAAGATAACTAGGTGACAGCCACACTCAGTCGCAGCTTTTCTTGTTTAGAGATGCAAATGCCTCGCAAGGCCATGTTCTATGCCTCACGTTTTCACGCCACACAAATTACTTTTTCTCCCTTCCCTCTAAGACTTGCCTGGAATTGTTTGTACTACAAAAACAGGAGGGACTTGAGCCATTTGCTGGAACAATCTTGCTAAATCCAGCCTCTGGGTTGAGGCCTGCGTCAGCAATGAGAGCCCTACCCACCCCTGCCCCCCTTCCTCCCCCTGATAGGGATGGATGGGAGGCAGCAGGGACACAGCTTCCTGCCCTTTCTGTCTTCTTCCTCCAGAGATGGGCCAGCAGGACAAGGATGGTCCAACAGGGGTACCATGCAGGTATCATTTTCATTATACAGGTGGGAAGACGGAAGCAGGAAGCTTCAGGTCCCAACTCTGTTTCATGTTAGGAGACCAAGGTCAGATCTCAAGTCTCCAATGGCTGGCAACTTCTCACTTTCATTCTCTAAGTCCCGCGAGCTTTATTTCTGTGTCATTGGCAAGGCGCTCAGTGATCCCTCAATGATTGTGGGCTACCCTTCGTGCTCTGAGGCAGCTCACTTGCGGTTTGCAAAGCCGTTTTGGTTATCAGCTTGCTCACAATGAGCGTCCTTACCCTTATTTCACAGAAAAGGAACCTGAGGCTCAAGAGAGTTGAACGATCATGTTCAATCATATGAAGTTGTCATTTTGATTTAGTAAAAAGTGGTTGCAGGGCTTCCCTGGTGGCGCAGTGGTTGAGAGTCCGCCTGCCGATGCAGGGGACATGGGTTCGTGCCCCGGTCCGGGCAGATCCCACATGCCGCGGAGCGGCTGGGCCCGTGAGCCATGGCCGCTGAGCCTGCGCGTCCGGAGCCTGTGCTCCGCAACGGGAGAGGCCACAACAGTGAGAGGCCCATGTACCGCAAAACAAAAACAAAAACAAACAAAAAGTGTTTGCATATTGGCTATTTCATATGGTTCAACTTAATAGATTACCCTGGGTCAGGTAACTGACCCTTCGTCTAATGACAACAAAACCATCTACCATGTTTTAGTTTGACCCTCTCATTGGTGATTTACTTTTAGCTGAGTCATCAGCTCCTGTGTTGATGAGGAGCATGAATATGTATGTCAGCCTTCATGTCCATAAGTCTTATACTTCTTAGCAATTACCTAGGCTCAGCCAACATATATCCGTGGGCTCTTGAGTGTCCTCAAGGCACAAAACCTTACTTCAGCTATCCCCTTATGCAGCTGTATTAGTTACCTGTTGCTGTGTAACAAATGACCCCAAACTTAGTGACTTAAAACAACAGACGTTCATTATCTCACAGTTTCTATGGGGCAGGAAGTCAGGAGCAGCTTGGCTGGGTGGTTCTGACTCAGGGTCTCTCATGAAGTTGCCCTCAACATGTTGGACAGAGCTGTAGTCATCTGGTAGCTTGACCTGGGCTGGGGGATCTGCTTCTAAGAAGATTCACTGGCATGCTATTGGCAGGAAGCCCCAGTTCCTCACCATGTGGATCTCTTCATAGGGCTGCTTGGGTTTGCTCAGAACATGGCACCTGGCTTCCCCCAGGTCAGGTGAACCAAGGGAGAGAAAGATGGAAAACACAAAGCCTTTGATAGCCTTCCCTTGGAAGTAATTTTCTCCATATTCTGTATGTTAGAAGCAAGTCATTAAGTACAGCCTACACTCCGGGGAAGAATATTAGGTTCTATAAAGGAGGGAAATGTTAAAAAATTTGTGGTTTTTTTTTTTTTTTTTTTTTTTTGCGATACGCGGGCCTCTCACTACTGTGGCCTCTCCTGCCGCGGAGCACAGGCTCCGGACACACAGGCCCAGTGGCCATGGCTCACAGGCCCAGCCGCTCCGCGGCATGTGGGATTCTCCCGGATTGGGGCACGAACCCGTGTCCCCTGCATCGGCAGGCGGACTCTCAACCACTGCACCACCAGGGAAGCCTGAATTTGTGGTATTTTAATACCATCATAATCAGCCCTAGCCTACATGCTGATAGTACGCAAGGGTGGGAGAAACTTCCTGGTGTTTGTTCTGGAGTTTTATCCTTAAGCTGACCACCGTTAACATTTCTCTTTGGGCAACTGTTCCTTCACTAAAAAAGGAGGTCCATTGATCCTTCTCTCATGTGCCTCTCCTATGCAGGTTCACAGTTGAGAACATGATGTGCAGTCTCTGGTCTCTGCTCTCCAGGTGGACCAGCCCCCTTCTTCCTTGGGGAGGATTGCATTACCAACTGACTCTGAGGGGGATGGGCTAGGCCATGGAGATTGGCTGAGGGGAGGTTGTAGGGTACTATGGGATGGGCACTGGTCTGGGGAAAGAAAGGACTGGGTTTTCTTCTGATCTGCACAAACGGACTGCAGGACTTATTCCATATAAGGACTCTCTCGACACTCATAGCAGAAAATCCAGCCCAAACTGACTTACGTAGAAATAGAAAATTTAATAGCTTATATAAATAAAAAAGATCAGGCTTCAGAAGCCACTTGAGGGAAGCAATCGATGATGTAGAGGTGGAGGTGGCTAGCTGGTCACTTAAGGTTCAGGCTGAGTCTTTCTTAGTGCAGACTGTTTGCCAAGAGGCAGCTGTTGGCCACGAACTACATTTCCCAGACTCCTTTGCATTCAGGTGTGATCATGTGACTGGTTCCTACCAATGGAACAGAGTGGAAGTGGTATGAGTCACTTGCAGACCAAGGAGCTTAAGAAACAGAAGTGTGTCCTCCACTCCAACTTCCCCCAAGGGGTGACTGCAGAGAACTCCAAGGCACTAGGGGAAGGTATGGCATAAGGTAGAAGGATCCTGGATCCTGAGTCACCAGAAAGACCTACATCAGACTGTTATGTGAGCAAGAAATAAATTTTTACTGGGCTAGGCCACTGAGATTTAGGGGGTTATTTCTTACAGCAGCTAGCATTATCCTAACTGATACAGATATCATCAGGACCTCCTCCCTCTCCAGCAATTCGTTCTTAGGCTCCACAGGATGGCAGTATGGCTACCAGCGACTCTAGATGTCTGCTCCCCAGGTTCCAGGCCATCAGGAAAGATTGTGTGCTGCCCTCTAAGTAGTCTGAACAAAGTCTCAGACCTCGTATCTTGTTTAAATTTGTGAGCTTATTCCAGAATGAATTACTGTGTCCAGGGGGCTGTAGGGCTTGCGTTGGTCAGCCCAGCCACATATCTATTCCTGGAGTCAGTTGCACATGGGTTGAAGTTTGGGGAGGGGCCTGGATGCTGGGCAGTTGTCCATCACCATGTACTTGGGCAGTGCTCATACATTCCCTGGGCCCCAGTGTCCTTTCCTAATTGATGAGGGTGCTGGACACAGGGGTGTTATGGAGGGATTTTCAGGATGGAATGACCTTGGAGAGTTGCCTAGCCTTGACACTTGTGAGCTGGGGATGCTCAGGTTTCCTTCCAGCTGGGATATCGTGGAATTGGCTCATTTGGGCTCTGGGTTGTCTCGCCCAGATGAGCATTTTCTATCTCCTCCATCCTTTTGTTCTTCTTCACATCCACATGGGACACTTTCTGGAAGGACATCAATGTTTGGGCCCAATGCTTGCGGTTTTGAACATCACTCTCTAGGTCTCGCCCGCTGCCAGCACTCTGGTTGGTTCCGCTGCCATTCCCAGTCCTTTGATCGGAGGGAATTGATCAGAGCCTGCTTCTGCCCCTCACAGGCAGCGGTTTTCAAACCTCAAGGCAGCGTTTTTATGTCCTCACCCGCATTGCTGGTGCAACCTTGCCTAATGGGAACATGGTCCGTGAGGCCCTTTGCGTGGCAGATAATGAGGTGGCTGGCTCTTTCAAACACCTCCTCCCAGAGGCCCACCAGACTGCCCCGGTCCGCACAGAGCTCTCTGAAGTCCTAGGCGACTTCTGCTCCGACACCTAATTGTAGTTTGTCCTTTAAGTGAACAGTTTCCTCGTTTTTTGTCTTGTGTAAAGTTCCTTCAGAACAAGAATATATTTTCTCCTTCTCTTGTGTTCCCCATGGGTCTTTGGGCAGAACCAAGCACAGTTAAGGAAATGAAATAAAGTCAAGATGACATTTATTTAACATGGATGAACTGTCAGATACCCCGCTGGGCATGTTTGCATTTGATTCTCACCAACGGCCCTGTGAATTGGATATTCGGACACATACTTTTACACAAAGAAACTGACACTTCAGACAGACTGTGTCACAGGCCCAAGGTCACATAAAGATTAAAAGAAGGGATGACGATTTGAATGAAGAGGTACTGTCATTCATTCAGCATTTATGTCTCCTATGTGCCCGTAGTCTGCTCCAGGCCAGACTCCGGGGTGGAATAGTCAGCCAAATAGGGTCTCTAAGACTTAGTGATTAGGGGTGGGGTCAAATTGCTGTCAGGTTGCCTAGACAACTTTCGAGGTGTGCCACCGTGGACGAGGCATTTCCTCTGTCCAGTCCCAGTTGTCTGTGTGCGGGGGCGTTGGAGGTTATCCCACTGCTCCACACTGCTTCATTTACCAATCCCGAGACAGCCCTTAGTTAACACTTACTGTACGCCTGAAACAATTTCAAGTGCTTTACAAGTATTACTGCATTTCATGCTCATACAGCCCTTTCAGGTAAGTGCTATTATTATCCCTATTTTACAGATGGGAAAACTGAGGCCTGGAGAGGCTGAGTGACTGGCTTAAGCATTAGAGCTGGGATTCAAACCAAGTCTGCCTGGCTCTGGAGTCCCTGCTCTTAGCCTCTATGCTCAGCTGTCTGTTTATTTAATAAATAGTGGCTGAACTGGATTGAATTAAATCACCTGAATGATTTTTGCCAGGGGGGGAGTTTTCATGAGTCCCTGTGGGGCTGAGTCGACTACATCCATCATTTCCTTGGACTCTGATTCAGGGGGTGAAGTCACTGAGGGAGGCCCTGATGTGGTTCCAACCAGACTGGGCAGCATGGCCTCTGAGAGATGCTCCCAGCCCGTCTTGGAGGCTGGGCTGCCCAGTGTGGCCCAGAGGCTCCAAAGCGCAATGTTCTCTTTCAGTCCGGGTTAGTGGTGCCAGGCGTTGCCAAGCCCTCCCTGCAGGCTGGACCCCCCCCCCGCCCCAGGACCCACAGCACCCCCATTCCCTCCATCCTCCCATAATCCGTCAGCACAATGCTCCCACCTCAAGGCAGCCTGCAGGCTGTCACTTTGGTGCCTGCACTCTAAGGCTTTTCCCGCACAGAGTGGTTTTCAAAGGAGTCTTGTTTGATCTCGTGGGTCTCTTTCCCCCTCTAGTTGACTGGCAGAGATCAGACGCTGCCTTTGACAAATCTCAGGATTGCTGCACAGTCCCTGGCATGGCTGATGCTGGCAGCTGAGGCAGGAGGAACCGAAATTGGCCAGCTGACAACGGGGGGTGGGGGGGGCTTGGGAACTGATCCAAACGCGCCTTCTTCCCTGGGGCCTTTTCTTTCCTTTGTGGCTGACTCTACTTTCAAAGGAAGTGGCGTCTGAGGAGAACACAGATCCAGTGCAGAACCTCGCTGCCTGGCGTCCTCCACCGCCATGCCCCCTTTCCTTCTCTTTTGAATTTAGTATGAAATATTTCCACATGCAGAAAGGTCTAAAAAATAAGATTAACCAAGCCGTGTTTATCTCCCATTTCAAAAGTGCAGGTATGAGTTTCTAAAGTGTTTCTAGACCCCTTATTTAGTTGAAGGAGGCAGGTTGGCATAAGTACCTCCATCTTACAGATGAAGAAACTGAGGTTCCGAGAGGTGGACCGTGACCTGCCATTGACCACACAGCCAGGAAGTGATGGTGCCAAGACTCAAAAGCAAGATTTGTCCTTACAGCCTCTTCCCCTTCTGCTTCCCACCAGGAGCCAAAGCAACTTGGACAAGAGACAACTGTGCTGTCATTGTGTGTGAGCCCTTGACCGAGGAACTGTGTCTTCTCCATGTCCTCAGTGCCTGGCACCTGCTGCCTCTCAGTAAGTACTTGTGTGACCCTGAAAGGAGGTTTGTTTGGGAGAGGTATCAGAATAACCACTCTCAGAGTCCGTATTAGGTTCCTGGGGCTGCTGTAACGAAGTGCCACAAACAGCTGGCTTACAGCAACAGAAGTTTATACTCTCCCAGGTCTGGAGCTTAGAAGTCCCAGATGAAGGTGTTTGGAGGGCCATGCTCTCTCTGCAGCCTCTAGGCGAGGATCCTTCCTTGTCTGGAAGATTCTTGTCTTCCTTGTCTGAGATTCTAGTGGTTGCCGGCAATCCTTGGCATTCTTTGGCTTCTAGCTGATTCACACTGATCTCTGTCTCTGTCATCCTATGGCCAGGTCCCCCCTGTAGCTCTTTTGTGTCTCTGCAAGTCTCTGTCTCCTTATAAGAATTGGGTTTAGGGCCCACCCCAATCCAGTATGATCTTACCTTTATTGATTAATCTGCAAAGACCCTGTTTATAAATAAGGCCACATTCTGAGGTACTGGATGGACATTTGGGGAGACACTATTGAATCCTGTAAAGATTCTAATCCAACACTTACCAGCTGTGTGTCCTTGGGAAAGCCACCTACCTTGTTAGAGATGAAATGTTTTCATTTACAGAAATGGGACTAATAGGGTCTACTTGGGCAGGGATTGTGAAATTAAGTGTAATAATTAATGGTGCCACTGCACCTGGCGTACTGCAGACACCAAACATAGCAATTTTTCTTATTACTATTATTTCTATTATTCAACGAAATGTGATGTAGAAGAATGGTAACGTTTATGTTTAGAAGGGGATATATTTAGATGGTGATGAATTCCAATGGGGCGAACACTATTGATTTATTTATGTATTTATAATTACTGGGGTTTAAGGGAGGACAGCAAATAACACCTCGCTCTGTGCCAAACCTGGAACCAATTGAGAAACAGATGCCTGAGCCAGACAGAAGGAGGTTAGATGTCACCCTGATTGTTGATGAAGGGGTCTGGAGGGCGTGGCTTGGTCCAGTTGGCCTACTACTGAGTCTAGAGCGCGCCCTCTGCTGGCGGAACGCAGGAGGAGGGTGGAGTGTATCACGCATGCTCAGTGCCTGCTCCCCCTCACCAGTGGGAGGGGGAGAGGGCAAGTTGGGGAGGGGAGAGGGGGTATTATCAGAAGACAGGAAACCAGGGAAAGATGTCCCCTTCCCTCCTCAGGTATATAAAAGAAATCCTGGCGCTACCACCTTGTAACTGGGAGACCAGAAGCACATGACTTAGCCTCTCTGAGCCTCAGTTTTCTCATCTGTAAAATGGAGATTATGGGAGATCCTCGTTCTTGGGCCTGTGTGTGAATGAGATGATTTAATATCTGGAAAGTACTTAGAACAGTCCCTAGCTCAAAGCAAGAGCTTAATTAATATTGGCTTCTGCTTTTAATTATCCTCATCAACAGAGCACAAGGCTCCGGATCAGTGGAAGGGCAAGGAACTGAAACTTTATCCTGATGCTTCTGTAATACAATCTGATTCTGGGAGAGGGCGGGACATAGTGACGCCCCTGACCCTTGAGCTTCTGGAGAAAATGCACCTTGTGGCGAGTTACAGGTTATAGAGCACTGTCTGCAGTGAAGGGATTCCTGATGTCATTGTGAAGCGTGAGAGCTGCTGGCAGAGCTCTCCTCCTGTCTCCATGGCTTAGAGAATACTGGAGGAAAGGACTTTTCCCGGCATTTGGGTAGGGTCATGGGCAGGCAGGCTTGTGGACATGGAGAGGACAATGCCAGGGGTGCTGGGACGCTGGGCAGGAGGATGACATCACCCAGAAAAGACTCTCCCCATCTCTCTCCAGCCTAGAGGGTGAGGGAGAGAGACTGAGAGGAGGAGAAAGTGCTGGCTGGCTGGCTGGGAGGTTTTCTTTTTTGTGTGAGAACCCATCACACTGTCTGAGCAGCTGGCTGCTGCCTGGAATTGACCCTTCCAGGGCTGAGAGCCTCATGGCACAGCTGTGCAGAACCAGACTCAGGGCAGAGTCTGTAGGTTGACTGGCCTGATGCTGACCCTGAAATCAGGGGTGGGGAGGGGGGGTGGGGGAGCAGATGGCAACACAGAGCTCTGTTCCAAAGGTTTACTTCCTGGGATGTGGTGTCTGGGGCTGTACTGGAATCCACAGAAATAAGTGGCCCTCTGAGTGGCTGACCTCTCAAGACATTTTAAAGTTAAACAGAAATAACATATTATGAGGAATTTGGAAGTATCCAGGCTCTTCCCCTATCTGGATAAGGGAGAAACAGCTTAAATTCGAATCCTTCGGCATTACTGAATCTCTCTGAGCCTCAGTCTCTGCATCCATACAATGGAGGTGATGATGGAGTACCTTCCTCTTCAATGGGGATGGGAATGAAAAACACTCCCTGCTTTATCAGTAAACAAAGAATGTTGCGGCCATCAAACCATCACATTACAGCCTCCCCGAAGGTGAGCCCTGAGGGAACTCAGGATAGAAACAGGATGCCCAGCACCTCCCAGTCAGCTGCTGCGAGCCACCCACGAGGGTGCGCCCTGAGGAGACTCAGGATGAGACAGCACAGGATGCTGGCCCCAGAGAGCTGAGGTGCCTATCAAAGGAAGGATTTCAGTGAGCCCAGACTCTTGCATCTTCACATACGTGGAAGAGCACTAAATTCTTTAACTTGAGATGTCTGGTTTTCTTTAATTAACAGTAATCTTTTGATGTTCGGACCACCTGGTTTTTGTTGCAAAACCCCTGTATATCCTGGCTCCTCGTCCACCGCTTGATTCTTCAGAGCAGTCTTTCAGAGCAACCTGAGAGTCCTGTCTCCTAGGCTTGAAGTCCTCAGAAAGTCCACCAAATAAAACATAATTCTTAACTTTTAGGTTGTGAGTTTTTTTTTCAGTCAGCGGGGATGTTATAAGGATTAGCAGAGAAAATCATGTAAATATCTTAGTACACTGCCTGGTACATAGTAAGTGCTTAATGAATGTTAGTTGTGACAACAGTGATGGCAGGGATGGTAGTGGTGATGGTGATGGTGATGGTGGTGGTGATCGTGGGGATGATGGTAATGGTGATGGTGGTGGTGGTGATAGTAGTGTTGTTGTTGGTGGTGATGGTGATGGTGGGGATGATGGTGGTGATGGTAGTGATAGTGATGATATAGTTTTGGGCCTGGGACTGGATTCTGGGGATGTAGAGATTTTAAAAAGGCAGGGAAGATAAACACATACTTGATAGTTACGATACTTTGTGTGACAAAGGCAATCACAGAGGAACATCAAACGGAAATGGTCAACTCTTCAAGAAAATGCTTGTTTAAAAAAATCAATTATTTCCCATATTTGAAAGCAAGTAAAAGGCATTGCTTGGAGGGGAATCTGCATGTGCAATGGCTTGGCAGCATGAAAAGGCAGGGTGTTCACACTTGCTGGAGCATGAAGCCTGGGCTGGGGCTGGAGAGGTAGGCAAGGCATTGAATGCCACACCAAGGAGTTTGGCCTTGTTCTTATGATGATGGGGAGGTACTGAAAACAAAGCACAATCAGATCATCTGGGACTAGAGGTCCAGAGATACCTGATGGTATCAGCTCTTTTGTGTGTGTGGGGAGGTGATGGTGGTGGTGGTGGGAAGGTTAGATGGGCCAGAGACCCATGAAGAATGGGCATTGTCCTGTGGTAGGTCTTCAGTGGCTGGAGGTGTCAGTGAGTCTGGGAGCTGGTGTAGGACCTGGGACTGGAGAAACCAAGATGGCGGCTTAATTACCAAGTGAGTCCTTTGGTTTCTATTCAGTTCCCTGGCCTCAATGTGCCTGCTACAGAAAGGCTCCAACAAGCTTCTCAGACTGACTTATCTCTGGACACAGGCTGACCCTGAGCCAGGGCCCCAGCTATACAAGGAAACTTGATTAACATATTCATTCACTCATTCATTCCACGTGTATGTATTGAGCACTGGGCATTGTTCTGTGCACTAGAGATTACGGTGGTGAACAGGACGATGTTTGGGCCCTCATGGAGCTTCTTTTCCAGTAGCCATCCCCCGTTTGACCACAGCCCTGGCCACAGACTGACCACAGCCTTGGCTATAGTCTAGGCCTATAGCCCAGTCCTCCTTAGAAGTCTGTCAAGTGCTCGTCATTCACGATTCTGCTTCCCACAGGCTCCAGGGCCACCAGTGCTATTGTTGCAGATGGGAAGGGAGAACACAGAGGCCCTGCGGAGGGGTGAGGCGGTCTGGGCACCTCAGTATAATCCTCACGCACTGCTGGAGGAACCACCCTCCACGTCTGTTTTAGCAGCTTCGAGCAAGAGCTGAGTACAGTCACCTTTGGCTGATAGTTTTGTCCCCTGACTACCCCAAAGTGCTGAGGAGGTGGCCCCACTGGGCGTGTGTACACTTGTGTTTGTCTTAATGGTTGGGGGCGACAGCAGGAACTACATTTTCCAGGCTGAGTGAATCCCTCTCGAGGCTGTGTCCTCCTGGAGGGCGGGGCTTGGGTTTAACCACCATGTGCTGGGGGCAGGACATGGAATGTTCCAGGGGCTTTGCTATTCTGTGTTGAATGAATGAATGAATGCATGAGCTGGAGTGAGGCTCGGGGCAGACAGGCTGCCTCCAGCCAATTCTTCGTCCTTGCTTGGAGTCAGCATCTCGCCTTCCTGGCTGCTTTCTGAGGGCACAGGCAGCAAACCCAGTGGAGATATAGAGTATAATCTACATGCTAAATAGCGGCAGTAACAGCCGGAAGGGCTCCATGAACAATGTGCAGGCTTATTGGCCATCTCCTGTCTCCCCTCCTCCCCGCTGCGGGTGCTGTTCTACAAGGCCTGGTTAGCGCCCATACTTTGTCAGGGCCAGTGAGGCTCTCCGAGGGCTGAGGCTGCACAAACATGGGGGGTGCGCAGGCTGCGGTCCTTGGAGGGGGCTGGGGGCAGGAACCAGCCTGAGCAGCGGGGAGCAGGGTTGCCAGCATCCAGTCTGGGGTGGAGGTGGGGCAGGGCGCTGCTGCCAGCCCTTCTGTGACCTTGCAAATGGCTGGCATCCCAGCACACCCTCCATTTCCTTGTTTGTAACTAAAAAGAATTTCACTGCAGTCCCTGACAGTCTACTAGGCACTAGACAACTTCCTTGCATGTTTCAGGTTCTCAGAACAAGCCTGCAAAGTTCTCCATTTTACAGACAGAGAGACTGGGGCTCAGGGGAAGAGACTCCCCCCACTCCCCCCACCCCACAGCCAGCCAGTGTTATAAATAGGATTTGGCCCCAGGCCACCCGACTGCAAACCTCTGCTGGCTGCCGAACACGAGGGGCAGGGCTGGATCTGAGGTCTGCAAAATGTTTGTAGTAGCGGGAAGCTTTGTTCAAACAAAATCTTACACGGAAATTCTCTATGGGAAACAGATAAGAGCAGAGAGACTCTGATTGAAGCTGGAGCAGGGTGGGCGGGTAAGGGGTCAACGGGCCCTTCCTGCCTCGACTGACCTGGATGCCTCCCTGCAGCAGGCAGGGCCCCATGGGGACTGAGCTGGGGTCAAGGCTCCCTTGGGGTGAGCTTGGGGTCACTTGGAGGGTCGTGGTGACCTGAAAGTTCATGAGTCCATCCTCCCGAGCTGGCGGGGACCCAGGCCCCGCAGGGCTTCAGGACGTGGATCAGGCCACATTTGGGTGTTACCACTTGCTTCTCCATGTGTAACCCAGGGACTGTGGCTTATCCAGGCTGGACCCCTCCAGCCACCTCCTCTGCAGGGGCTGTGCAGGGGCAGCTTGGAGTCACTGCCTGCCCTTTGACCCTCTGATGGCAGAAATGGAGGGGACTGTGGGAGGATCTTGGTTCTCCATCCTCCCCTGGACTTGTCACCCAGGGTCTGTGCAGGGCTCGCTGGGAGCTTGCACGTGCTCGGGGGAGCCCCGGGCCGAACCTGGGGGTGTAGGGCCCAGAGCTGCGCAGGAATGGAGGTGGGGGCTGGATGAGGCCGGCATGGCTGGTGACCTGGCCTAAGGAGGTACAAACAACCCCCAGGCCTGGGGGATTCAGGATGTGGGCAAGGATTTCCCCTGGGCTGTCACTGGAGTCCATGTCACTTGGTCCTGAAGATGAGGGACAGACTCCAAAAAGAGCCCAGGGGCTCAGTGAAGGGGGCATGGTTTCTGAGGAGGGGGAGGTCAGTGATGGTGGGGGGATCAGAGAGACCCCTCAGGTTGATAGTCCCTCCAGGGGCTCAGACTGTGCTGGGAAAGGTCATTGTGGAGGACGATTCAAATCCCCCCTAAAGTGAGATAAAGGGTTCTCCTTCTGCGGTTGGATTTGTGGTGGGTTTCCATCCCCAACCCCCTCCTCTGATGAATGCTTGAGCCCCTAGTTTCTGTTCCACACTGTGACCCTTCTTTCCGATCCATTTCCCTGCCCAGGGGTCCCAGGCTCGTCAAAACACTACCACCACCCCAGACCCCAGTTCTGATTGACACCCAGACCAGGACCTGGTAATCCTGGATGCTGGTCCCAGCAATGTCCCTGCCTCAGTTTCCTCACCTGTACATTGAGGGCATTGGAAGAGGTGACCTCCGAGTGTCCCTGGGGCTGGGAATCCCCAGAAGACTGTGCCCCGTAGCCCCACCTGCCTCAGGCTCTGTAGGAAGGAGACAGCAGAGCTGCCAAGATTTCACACTGTGTCCGCCATCAGTCATTGTAGGCGGACTCTGAAAATCCACTTGGTTTATTAACACAGCCTTGGCATGAGCCTGGGAACAGCAAATTGCACGGGAGTTACGGAAGTCAGGGGATGTGTTTATCACCTCCGGCTCCATCACCTGTCACTGCTATTGGCCGTTGGGGGCTGGTCTTGAGGGAGAGGCATGGAAAGGCTAATGAAATCACCTCTAGAAAACCCTGGTGCTTGGCTGGGGGCTGCTGTCTGCCCGGCAGACAGGGCCTGGTCTCTGATCTCCCTTCTACAGAGGGCTGACCGCTGCACGGCCTTGGGCAAGGGCTTTCTCCTGTCTGGGCCTCGGTGTCTCCATCCCATAAATGGGGGCACAGAGAAGTGCAGAACCAGCTTAGACTCGGGTTGGATCCTGCTGTGCTGGTGGCTGGCTGCGCAACCATGAACAAATCCTCTCCCCCCCACCACTGCTCAGTCCCACTTTTCCCAACTATGCAATGGGGATAATGATTCATCTCATTATTTATTAACCATGGGAATTCAAAGATAATAATAATAATAATAATAGCAGCCAAGTATATGCCAGCTCTTTGTATACTAAGTAATTCAATCCTCACAACACCCTAGTGAGACAGGTGCTGTCTGTAGCCCCATTTACCAGGTGGGGACCCTGAGGCACACTGAGGTTACTGGGTTCTTATGAGGATGACAGCACAGGTGACATTATGCCCTCACCACCATATGCATCTTGGACAGATAGCTCATGGGGGCCATGGGTTGCGAAGTGGGGAGAGGTCAGTTCCATCTGACAAAACCAGGGACAGCTCAAGGAGAAGTTGCTGGTTGTGTTTTTGTCTTGAGGTAGGCGGTCAGCACTAAGACAGAGGGGATGAGGGAGAGGGCATTCCAGGCAGAGGCAACAGCATGTGAGAGCTGACTCAGACCAGCACGTCCTGGAGCCGCAAGTAGTTTGATATGAAAGGGTTTTGAGAGGAGACCGGGGCATGTTTGTGATCATACTGATGTCTTAGTCACAGAGCACCACATGGGGGGCTTAAATGACCGACGCTTATTTCTCCCAGTTCTGAAGGCTGGATGTCCAAGCAGGGTGCCGGCCAATTTAGTTCCTGGTGAGGACCCTCTTCCTGGGCTTGCAGATGGCCGCCTTCTCTCTGTGTCCTCACACACCTAGAGAGTGTGAGTGAGCTCCCTGGTGCCTCTTATAAAGGCACTAACCCATCATATGGGCCCCATCCTCATGACCTCATTTAACCCTAATCATCTTCAAATGCCCCATCTCCAAATAGCATCACATTGTTGGGGGGGCAGGGTCAGGGCTTCAACAAATGAATTTGGGGGGCACACAGTTCAGCCTGTAGCACACCAACTTTGGAGAATTTCTAAAAAGATTCAAGGAGACAGTGCCCGGATTAGAGCTCAAAGCCCTTTCTTGTCTCAGCTCCCAGGACCGTGGGACAATCAAAGAAGTGCACAGAGGATGGAAAAGGTGCTTTGAGCTCTTTGGGAGGGGCACGTGGCAGTGGGGCTCTGCTCCAGGGAGGGATGGGGCCTTTCAGAGCCTTCCTGGGCAGAGAGAGGTGGGGCGGGCTTCTTCACCTGGAAGCGCTGGGGCCCGTTAAGCTGGGAGCCGTTTGTTGTAATTAACGCCTTCTCTTTGGTCCATTAATCTTGGCAGCAGCGTGTACCTGCTCCCACCTGCTTGGCATCGAGAGGTAGGGTTTGGTCTCACTGCGGCCCTCACGAGGCAAGCCTCCTCTCAGAGCTGGGTCTTGGGGGAAGGTGAGGGTGAGCGGTGTCCTGGAGACTGTGGCCTTGGAACCAGGCTGGCTCCAGCCCTCTGGCCATTTTCCAGTGAGGAAACTGAGGCTCAGCTGGAGTGTTCTTAAAGTGACTCTTCAAGGTCACACAGCGGGGGTAGTGGGGGCAAGGGCTCCAAGACCCCAGAGCCAGCTCTGTTCCCCGGCACCAGGAACTCCTGCGAACCCTAGGGCTCAGCATCCTGCTCTGTGCTGTTCTCTCTCCTCGCTTCTTCCCCCTCCGCGCTCTTCCTCCCCACTCTCTCCCCTCCCGGCTTGCACATGTTTCCCTACATTGCTTATCACCAGCGCCCCTTCCCTGGGCCAGAGGGAGCAGCCCTGGCGCTGAGGGCCGCCGCCTGCCCAGCCTTTGTCTGCGAGGACAATCGGGCAGAGAATGTAGGTCAGGGAGATGAATCGTGTGTGGGGATGAGCTGACGCATAGGGATGGGCTCTGGCGCCTGGACGTGAGAGCTGCGTCCTCCTGGAGGCTCAGGTAGAGCTGGGGACTCACCCCCGCCCATGCCTGTGAGCGGGTGCTCTTACTTCCGGAGCTGCTGAGGGAGGGGGTGGGGGCTTCATGCTGAGGCTGCCTGCCCTCCCCTGGAGCATCTCCAGTACCTGTCCCCAGCCCGCCCCCCACGACCATCTCAACAGCACCGCTCAGCTCTGGCCCTGAGCGTCAAGCACCGAGACTCCGTGAACACCTCCTCCACATGCCTCAGCTGTTCTCCCTGAGGCAGCCAGGTGATGTCTCTATATCTGACCATGCCTGGCCCCTGCTCCCACCCTCTCCATCACTCCCCATTGCCTGTAGGACGTGAACTTGAAGGTCCTTCCCTTGGCAGACATAGCCCTCCCTCTGGGATGTGGACTCCCCTCTTCTCAGGCTTCTCCTCTCACCCCTGCCCTCACGCACCCACCCTTCAGACTTGTAGTCCCTGGACCAGGCCAGGCACTCATCCCCTGGAGCATTGATTCTAGCCAGGCTGCCTGCATTCAAACCTCACATCCTCTACTTACAAGCAATGTGATGTACAAATCACCGAGCCCTATGTGCCTTGTTTATGAATTCACAAATTGGGAAGTATCACAATACCCCTCTCACATGTAAAGAGATTTCACAGCGCCTAATGGAAAGTGGGTGCTATTAAAGGCTATGTATTGTTATTATTATTTACCTCTGGGATGGCTGACCTGGGGACCCTGGAAGGCAGACACTCACTTCATATCCATCTTTGATTCTGCCCATCACTTGGCTCAGCGCTGGAAGCACAGTAGATTTTCAATACATGCCGGTTGAACAAATCAGTGCTCTGAGGAGGGTCTGCTCTCTGGGACCCCAAATGTGATGGGTGAGGACATGGCCCCGCCTAGACTTTGGAATCTCCTGGTCAGACGAAGGAGAACAGCCACGCTGATATGTACATATTGCAGCATTTCCAAAGGGGTCAACGTTTAGACCATTTTGGTGCCCACAGCCCACCAGGCGATTCTGAAATACAGTTTGCCCACGTCGGTGCATTGGGGGAAGAAGTAAAAGAGGATTTCCTGGAGAAGGGGAGTTGGCCCTATGCATAGCACAAGCAGGTATGGGGGGACACTCCCCTCCTCTCTGCCCAATTTACTGACTGGCTCGGTAAGGGTTGTCCCCCAGCTGCCTGCCATGACCGCTCTGCCCTCGGGTGGTCCCCTCTGGGGAGCAGAGACAAGGAAGAGAACTAATGTTCCCTGAGAACCTCCAGGCCAGGGAGCCAAAGCTGACTGCCATTTAAAGTTCTGAGATGCCCACCCCCAGCCTTCCGGGAGCATCTGTCCTAACGCCCCGCAAGCCCCACCCCAACCGGTCCTCATCTCCTCACCAGCACTACCATCCTCGGAATCCACACACACATATCCTGAGCGCTGGCATTTGGTCAGGACCCTGCACACCTGCCGCTTCCTTGAATGCTCACAGCAGCCCTCGCAGGGTGCTGGTAGGGGCTCCGATTTACGGAAGGGAAACTGAGACCCAGGTGCCGTGACTTGCCCAAGCTCACACAGCTAGCCGGCAGCACACCTGCAGCTGGAACCAAGAAAAAGACCCTCCCTATGTCACCTCACCCTCCTGCATCCCTCAACTCTGGAGATGTTGTGGAGGTTTCTCTGCCTCAGTTTCTTCATCAGCTCCCCACTCTGCTCTCCAGGCTCTGCAGGGTTACTCCGGGCCCGCTCCAGGAGCACCTGGGGTGAGAGATGTTACAAAGAGAGTTTAATGTGGCCATGTGCCAGCAGCCACCTTTGAGCTCCAGGGCACTGTCCTGGTGTCAGCTGTTTCCAGCCTGGTCCAGAGTAACTGCAGGCAGCTCAGCCTCCCCGAAGTTTACTTGTCTGGGGCATCTCTCAAAAGGTTCTCAGACCCATGTCCTCCTCTCCCCTCTCACAGTTGAAGTCTATTTCCTTATTCTTTCAAAGTCCCTTCCCCCGCAGGAGGCTGTGCTTAGAGAATGCTGCTATCACCCAGGGCTGAGTCTATAACTCTTCAGGGCCTCAGTTTCCATAGCTGGAAAATGAAACTCTACTCCCTGTAACAGGCTGAATGGTGGCCCCCAAAGATAGCGGGTTTTCATTCAAGAACCTAGAAATGTGGAAAAAGGCTCTTAGTGGATGTGATTAAGTTAATGATTTTGAATTAAGAACAGAACTACCATGTGGTCCAGTGATTCCACTTCTGGGTATTTATCCAACGGAAATAAAAACACGAACTGGAATATATATGTACCCCCATATTCATTACAGCATGTTTACAATAGGCAAGTCATGGGAACAGCCTAAGTGCTCATTGATAAACGAGTGGATAAAGAAAATGTGATATATGTACACAATGGGATATCACTCAGCCATAAAAAGAAGAAAACCTTGCCATTTGTGACAGCATGGATGGACCTTGAAGGCATTATGCTAAGTGAAATAAGTCGGAGAAAGACAAACATTATATGATCTCACTTATAAGGGAAATCTACAACACCAAACCGAACAAAATAAAAAGAGCATAGCTCTGGGAGTCACTATGAAGCCAGGGGGACCAAGCTGGGGACTCTGGAAAATGAGGGAGGAACTGGGTGTCAGTGCAGGGGGACACCATTTATTTGATGCAAAGGCAATGAAACAAAACAGTTTTCACCAAATACCAGTGTTATAGGCTGTGGTAAAAGTCCCGGATACTTATATGAGGATGAAGTGAGCCCTCGCTCCTTGTAACCTCTGTCTAGATGCTAAATCCCATCTGTACCCAGTGACTCTGCCCCAGTGGAAACTCTTGCAGTGCGTCAAAGCTCGCCAAAGATAGACCAACTGAAATTCACAAGGCACTGAAGTTGTCTGTCACCCTGGCCAGATTCCGATGATAAAGACAGTGACCTGGAGTAAAAAAAATGGTGGACAAACCAACGTGCTTTGGAGTCTGAGGCAGATGTCATGCTAGTTGGAACTGACATTACAAACTGTGTCATCTCGGGCTAGCCCCTCAAGCTCTTTCAGCCACCTGTCCTTCTAGCCTGTTTCTGAACCAATCACTGCGGCCAGATAGAATATGCTGATTGGCCAGATGTGGGTCACATGCCCACTCCCAGGAGTGGAGAAGGGCTTTAGCCCCACCCACCTGTATAGACCCATGGAAAGGAAAAGCATGGCGATATTTCCAGAAGGAAAAGAAGTGGATGGTGGGCAGGTGAAACAACCAATACCCACTCTACACAGCACACTGTGGGGGTGAGGATGAAATGAGATGTGTGTGTGCACGCACATGCGTGTGTCTATGTGTGTGTGTGCATGCACATGCGTGTGTCTATGTGTGTGTGTGTGTGTGTGTGTGTGTGTGTGTGTGTGTAGCACACAGCAGGAGCTCAGTTGTGCTGGTTGACCTGGGTGCTGGTGATGCAGTAGGTGATGGGCTGGGAAGAGTCAGGCCAGGTTGACGGCATTGAATGGTTTCTCGGAGGACAGTCTGGGTGCGCAGTAAATATTAAATTACTCCCAGCCCCTAACCCCAGTTGGCAGACAGCCCAGCCTGGGAAGGGGGCTCTCAGTGCCTCCCTGTTTCCCCTCCAGGCTGGTCCCAGCAGGTCAGCAGCAGTGCCGGGTGTCGGGGAGGCTGGGGCTGATCTGTGTACTTGAGACTGTGGCCTCAACCAGACCCCAGTGGACTCTGCTTTCAGCTCAGTCAGAATATCCTTCTTCAGCTCCTGCCTCTCAGGATGCCCTGGCCTCTGTGTACATGCTTGCAAGATGCCCGATGACTGACTTCGTTTTTTAGTTATTTTCGGTGCCCTGTTCCACTTCTCTCTCCCCATCCCTGGCTGCCATGCCTCTCCACAGTGGGAAATCAGTGTGCAGTAGACTGTGGCCAGGGCCCGGCCCCTAAGCTCTTGCTCCTAATGGATTCCTGATTTCCCCGACCACCACCGGCAGCCTGTGAGAGCCTCCGCACATTTGCAGATGGGGGCCCAGAAACTCCTGGCTGCTCCCTCCGTGTAGAGAGAGAGAAAACTACCAACACCCCCCCCCCCGGGCACCAACATCTTCTCCACTGAGCTGGAGGCTCCCCAACACTAGGGCTTCCAGGTCACCCCCAAACTCTGCCTCCCCACTGTGGAGATTCTCCAGGTCATGAACACAGGCCCTGGAGATAGAAAAGTTCTGGGTTCAGCTCCCAGCAGCTCACTGGCCGAGCAACTAGGAGCAAGTGGCTGGATGTCTCTAAGCCTTGCTTTTCTGTTTGTATAAAGGAGGATAATATTCCTTTCTCCATGATTATGTCAGGTTTAGTGGGGCAACCTGGGAAGGGCACTTGGCCTGTGCCACATCGAAGGGGTCTGGCACCCCCCAAGGTCCCTTTTATGCTCTTAAATCATTTTATGCATTTTTGTCTCAGGGCTGGACCATCCAGGATCATTGAAATCTCTCCCTGGGTTCAGATTCTCCTCCAGCACTCAGAGAAGAGTTTTCTAGAGCATCCCAGAAGTTGATACCAGGAATTTACTTAATGAAATAAAAGTGGACTTATTTTGCTCAAGAAAGAAGTGAATCCTGACATGTACACACTGCTATATTTAAAACAGATAGCCAACAAGGACCTACTGTATAGCACAGGGAATACTGCTCCATATACTGTAATAACCTAAATGGGAAAAGAATTTGAAAAAGAATAGATACATGTATATGTATAATCGAGTCACTTTGCTGTACACCTGAAACTAACACAGCATTGTTAATCAACTATACTCCAATATAGAAGAAAAAAAAAAAAGAAATGAATCCTACCAGCTTCCGGTTTCCAGCCTCAAGACGAAGCTGGACCCAGAGTAGGAGGCTACAAACGTTGTGCCCTTCCCACCTCTGCGAATCTGCTCTCTAGGCTGCACTGGGGATGCTGTGTTGGGATGCAGAATCCCCAGACAGCCTCCAGGAGCTCCCACACCTAAATGTTCACCTCCTAACTTTGACCTTGTTGGCCTGAGTCCCAGGGCCCCCTTGTCCAGGGCCAGGGCCCAAGTGGAAACCAATATGTAAGGTGATCTTTCCATTTACAGTCAGCATGGCACCTAACCGCTTGTTCCTCCTCCCAGTAAGGAGCAAGGAAGCAATTTGGACAGGGTAAGACGATTGCCGGGGACACTGCTTTCTAGGCTGCCCTTTCCATGAGCCGGGGGCCCAGCTCGTCTGGACTCCTGTGGGCTGCCTGGCTGGAATATTCCCCCCATCCTATAGATGGATAAACGGAGGCCTGGGGAAGTTAGATGACAAGGGCCTTGCCCAGACTGTGTAGATAGTTAGCGGGGGTGCTGGGATAAGTACCCAAGTTTCCTGACTCCTGATTTGGGGCTGTCTACTCAGAGGTCTGCTAGCAGATGGAAACCATGACCAGGGTTTGTAAATTCTGTTTCCTCTGTGAGGGAGGTACTGTAAAGGGCAGTTCTTGGCACAGAGTAGATGTTCAATAAAAAATGAGCTCTTGTTACTATTATTGCTTCTGTAGGTATTACTGGCTGGTCCATCTGGATTAAAGAGGGAGCCCGGTAACAGAGAAAAGGAGGAAGGAAGGTGTGAGAACCACAGAGTGTTATTAAGAAGGGATCTTAGCAACAGAGAGATCAACAATCCTACCTGTTTCCAATCAGGAAGATGAGGCAGCAAGACAACCCGTCTGACAGCATGGTCTTGGGCAAAGCAATCTCTCTCTCTAGGTCTGTTTATAAATCGTTGGGTAGATAAAGTAATAGACATAGGTATCATCTCAGGAGTTAGCTGTGATCAATCAGTAGTGGCTCCCTGGAGTGCTGTAGTGAAAGGGATTCTGGATCTGTATCTCAGCTCAGCAAGAGAGAGAACCGTGATCTATTAGTGATGTCTGCATAGGGGACGGGAGAGGGGAGTGATGGTAAGTGTGCTGTATCTTTGCCATTTATGGACTGGTCACATTTGAAGTCCCCTTCTAGCTCTGCTGGCCTACGATCTGATGATTCTGAACAACTGTTTAGAAGGCTCTGCCAATGTGTTTGGATTTAAACAAGGGCAATAGCCAGGGAGAGAAGTGAAAGACAAGCATGGTGCAATGCAGAGGCCAAGGCCTGTTGGCAGACATCTGCTACTTTCCTACTATTGTGTCCATTCCCCCTGGGATGGGAATCACCCCGCTTCTGCCTGCCTCCCTAGTTCACTTCAGGTGGGAATAGTCTCTGGCTCTAGGGGTGGGAGGATGAGGTCAGTATGAAGGAACATAATGTCAAGAGATGACAAGAGATTGGGTGATGGAGACACGTCTTTGTAGCCCCTGGATCCAGCCATACCTGACGTGGATTCCTGGATTTTTTGCTTACATGAGCCAATAATATCTTTTTTTGCTTAAATCAAGAGACTTAAAGGACGCACCCAGCATCATTATCATGGACACCAGCAAACCCTTTTGGTCCATCTATTGTGAAAGGAGCACTGCGCTGACTGATTGAAATGTGCTGTGTGCCAGGTCCCCTCCGCCATCCCTGCCTCTTTAAGACCTCACACCTGAGGAGGCTGATTCTCGAGGTCCTGGGGAATTCAGCCTCCCTCCAGCCTGTGGAGGATAACTGTCCCTGAACTGGATTCCCAACACGGGTAATGCTTTCCCTGAGATCTCCCCGGTAGGTGAGGAAACCAACACAAGGGACCTGGACCTTCTCTGAGGGGCCTGACTTCTGAGTTCAGGAAGGGAGTCCAGGGAATAAAATTAGTTTATTATTAGTAAGTATTTCAAATCTGCAACTAAGGAAATGGAGGTGCAGAGGAGTGAATAGATGTTTTCAAGCTCACCCGCCTTCTTAGGAGCAGGTTTTCTCCTCCTGGCCCCAGGCCGCAGGCTCCGTCTTCCTCCAGTCTGCTCCCCTGCCAGCAACACCCCCAGCCTTGACTCCTTTTGTTTTCAGCGGGAGTAGTGGTGCTACGTTTTCCTGTCTGGAGACGGGGAAAGATTCTGATAGTGGCTTGAACACATTAGGTGCTCAGTAATTGTTGAATGTGTGAGTCATTGGCTGAGAGAGTGTCTTTTGGTTTTCTTTTGGTTGTCTTCTAGTCTGTCTGCCTTTCCCCAGAAGCAGAGCCTGAGACAAAGACTCCAGGGTAAATAGTTCATTTGGGAATGTGATCCCAGGGCAGGGGTGAAGGACAGGGGAGTGAAACGGGGGGGAAGGCCGAGTGGCCAGTCTCCAAGATGGCGTCCAATGAGCCTTGCCTCCTGGCATTCAGGATTCTCTCCCACACTGAACAGGGCTGATCTTTGTGACCGTAAGATTCTGCAGACTTGACAGTGTACGGCTTCTGAAGCTTCAGAAGTGACATTGGGGCTTCCAGCTTGCTCTCGTGGATCACTTGTTCTGGGAGAAGCCAGCTGCAATGCAATGAGGGTGCTCAAGCAGGCCCACGGGCAGGTCCATTTGGTGAGGAACCCAGGCCTCCTGCCAACAGCCAGCATGAACTTGCCACGTGTGAGTGCGCCATGTTGGAGTCGGGTTCTCCCACCACAGTGAAGCCCTCAGATGACCACAGCCCCAGCTGACATATTGAGAGACCCCAAGCCAGAACTGCCCAGCTAAGCTGCTCTCAGATTTCAGGCCCACCGACACTGAGATGGTAAATGTTTATTGTATTGTTGTTTTAAGCCACTAAATTTTTGGATAACTTTTTAAAAGTTTCCTTACGAAATATGTCATTGCTATGGGTGACTGACTGCTTGATTCCAAGGGACCTCTGAGAAGCGTGTAAAATGTGTTTCAAGACGGTCTGCCCAGGGGGAGAACATTTACCCAGTGGCTTCCATATTCTATTGTCCGAGGGTTGCCTCCTGGGCGTTGATGCTCCTGCACTTGTGGGTTGCACACGTGTGCACGCCATGTGGGTCCTTGCAGGTAGCCCATGTCACAGAGTGAGGAAAGCTCTGGGCAGGAAGTGAGAGGACACAGGTAGGCCTGAGGTGATGTAACTCCAGGTGGCACACACACCAAGCTGACTGAAGTCTGTGCAGAACTGTCACCACAGTGATGGCTGGAGTAAGAGGTGGGGCTGAAAGGATATGAATTGGTGCCCAAGAGGTGCCTGATACACTGTGTGAATCAGTGAATGAGTGAGTGGTGAGTGGGTGAACGTGTAAATGAATAACTGAGTGGATGATGGAAGCAGTGAGGGAGGGAATGAACAGACGAATGAGTCCTTGATGGGGTTGATCATCTACCTGCAGACAGCACAGCAAATATCACCCTCCTCATCCACTGGTGCCACTGGTCCCGGCGGCCCAGGAACAGTCGGGCTGGAAGCACACTGAGGGCTTTGCTTCCAAGTCCTGGCAGGATCCTCTCTGAGAGAATGGTCCCATATCTTGCTCATCTTCATCCCCTTGTCTTCCCCACAGAAGGGGAGGAGGCGTTGAGTGTTGTCACTGAGCACCAGTGTTGTTGCTGAGCTGTGGGGGAGAGAGAGAGAGAGAGAAAGAGAGAGAGAGAGCTGTCAGCAGTGCCTCTGGCTGGCTGGCTCCTGGCACGTGGCAGAGTTGGGCCAGAGGGAGAGCCCGCAGTGCCTTTTCCTCCTGGCTGCATCTTACTAGAGAAATAATCTGTCAGCCAGGAAAATTGCAGACCTTGAAGGTGTTTTATACCCTGGACACTGGGCAGGACCAACCTTTCGCTGGACTAGAAATGCCAGGCAGGGTTTTGGGAATGAGTGACTCAGCTCTGTGGCATGTGACCCAACATCTCCTCCTCCCCTGCCTTGCAAAAGAAAACAGGTGGTGGTTGACAACACTCAGACAGCCCTTGTGTCCTAAACATGATCACGATCGTTCCCATTTTACAGATGGAGGAAGTGAGGCCCAGGGAAAAGAGGTGACTTGCCCGAGTTCGTGGAGCTGCACGCCTGTTCCCATTTACACCTAGAGAGAGAAGCCAGTGACCCTGAGAGGAAAGTGAGCTGCAGCACGATTCTAAAATGGTAGCTGGAGCCCAAAACCAGGACCTGGAGACCCAATCGGAACCCAGGCTCATCCCTCGCTATGAGATCCCAGGCAGGTAATTCCCACTCTGAGCCTCAGCGTTCCCCAGTGGAGGAGGTGGGGGCTGGGCTGCACACACACTGTTGTCTTCTGATTGGGTCCCTGTCCAGGCATCACAGCGGAGTGGCTAACTAGCATTTATTAAGCACCTACCCCATACCTTGCACCTGGCAGGATGAGCATCACACAGGCTTCCTTGTCCTCACAACTCTGTAAGGCTGGCACGACTCAGCCCATTTTACAGATGAAGAAGCAGAGGCTCTGAGGGGTTAGAGGTTAGCTAACTTGCCCAAAGACCCAAAGCTGCTAAAGTATGGAAGCAAGATTTGAATGTAGATCCCTCTTCTAGCACCCTAAGAAAAAGCATTTATTTTCTTGATGCTGCTGCTAGTGGCGATAAACATAAGCAACTACCGTTTACTGGGCGTCTCCTATTTGTCAGGTATTATTCTAGGAGATGCTATGTGCAATGAAAGTCTCTGTATTGGTTTAGACGTTTCATTTGCAAGTGAAGAAATCCAACTCAAACCGGCTCCAGCAAAATGATATTTATTGGCTCACGTAATTGGTAAATCCCGGGTGGATCCCTGCACAGCCATATTTAGCGCCTAACTCCTGTCTTCTGCTTTCTCCATTCCATTCTGCTCAGCTCTGTTCCCCTCCCTGTGCAACTGCCTTCTCTCCCGCTAGAGTGGGGCTTTTCCCACGTGGCTGCCCCCAGATTTCCATTCTCTCGGCTTTATCACCAGAGTGGAACAGAGGCCATCGCTCACCCAATGTGTGTATAGCCATCCAGGGAAGGCTGATTGGCTTTCGCCTGGAGCGTAAGTGCACCTCCGGGCGGATCCGTATTTCCGGGACTGATTGGTATTTCCAGGACAACGGGGTCACACGCCCACGGCTGCCTGTGTGATGGGGGCGGCCCCACTGGAATCATTAATACTGTGCACAGAAGAGATGAAAGACACCTGGTCAGTCCCACTAGACCTCACACCACCCCATGAGAAAGGTACAGTGACATTCTGCATTTTATAGGTGGGTCAGGAAGGATGACGCAACTGTCCATGTCACGCGGTTGGCAAGTGACCATGGCCGTCTCATCTAGACTCACTCTAATGAGCGTTGAGAGGACAGGGCTCGTCGGGATGGGATGGTTAAAGGGTTATTGAGCACCGACCGTGTCCGGTCTGTAAAGAGGAGCAGGAGGCCCAGCCCGGCCGACAGGGCGTCTACAGTCCACCTGGGGAGGCCAGAGCTAAGGAACAGCAATGGATTTGAACAGTAGGTGGACGCTGCAGGAGCAGGGCTGTCAGGAGGCTGCAGGTGATTAATTGCTAAATGAGTGGTACAGACAGAAACTGCTTGAGGAGTTCAGAGGAGAGAGCGAGAACCGTGGGCTGCAGGCAGGGAATCGTTTCTGAAAGAGAGAGACTCTGAACTTGGGCTTGAAGGACAGACGGGGGCACTTTCAGAGGCAGTGAGGAAGGACCTGAGCCTCCCACATGGGTCAAAGGGCATCCTCCCCGGGCACTCCTGCCTCTGCAATTCTGTGGTTTAGAAAAAATCCCCAGGCCCTGTTTGAAACCTCACAAGTTCTCTCACCTTTGCCCATGGTCTAGTTCAAACCGCAGCTCTGCCACCAATGAGCTGTGTGACCTTGGGCAAGGTGCTTCACCTCTCTGAACCTCAGGATTTTCATCCATAAGTTGGGAAATAGGATTCCTATTTTAAATATGAGTGATGATTATAGCTGGACAACTCCAGTGCATCTAATCTTAGCTGGGGGGCTCCCAACCATGTGTCAAGGAAGGCTTGTTTTCCTCTCCCCTCTCTTGAGCCCCAAGCTTTTTTTTTGGATGGCAAAGGGTATAAAAAGATTTGAATCACCTGCTTCCAAAACCTGACACTGCCACTTACTATTTGTCTTACCTCAGGAGACTCCTAAGTGTGAGAATTAAAAGAGTTAACACATGGGAAGTGCCCAGTATAGCACCTGGCTTCCAGTAGGTTAATTTATTTCAAATGTTATTTCCCTTTGGGGGTGCCCTTCTCAAAGCACTTATTCTTTGCTCAGAAGCAATCTAGGGCCAGGAAAATGAATGCACTGATTGGTCAGACCCACGTCACATGACCGGCCTTGGTCTGGGAGGGAGGTGTGGGCTCCCCTCAAGGCTGGGGAGTGGGACGGGGTGTATTTACTTCCCAGCTATTGCGGGGGTGGGCAAGCTACTGTTCACTGCTCGTTTTTGTCCTCCCCGCAAGGTAAGAATAGTGTTTGCATTTTAAAGGGCTTAATAGAAAAAAAAAAGAGTATGCTACAGAGACTTATGCGGCCTACGAAGCCTAAAATAGCTGCCTGTTCACAGAAACGTTTGCTGACCCATGATGCATTTAGTGGTAAACACAGCCAACCGGCTTATTCTCCTGAAATTCAGCGTTCAGTGAGTATAATGCGAGGGCTCTTCACACTGTCGGGTTGTTTCTGACTAAATAAAGGTCTGGGGAAGTGAATCAGTCAGGCCCCTACCAGGAAAACAGAAACTGCTCTAAGTATTTAAACTAGTATTAAACTAGGGTGGGAGAGGTGTCTTAATATAAGGAACTGGCATCTACAGGTGATGGCAAGGCCGAAAAATCAAACAGAAGAAGGGAGGGTGCCACCACGCCCTGGCTGGAGGGAATGGGAGGAGGGCTTGTTCCTGGAGCCCAGGGTCCAGGGTCCAGGGTCCGGGGGAGTTGGAACCCCAGCAGCTCTGTCCAGTGGGTGCTAGTGTCATGGAGGAGAGGCAGCCACCTCCTCGGGAGCTGCCTGGGCAGAAAGTGAGGGGAGAAATGCCTTGGTTTCTCCCTTCCTCCATCCTTTCATTTTGCAACAGTGTCTCCTCTTGGCTGGACCCAGCCAGAAGCTGGCTCCCAGGGGAGTCTCTGAAACTCAGCCTGCAGCGCTTGGCCCTCCTCTGCTTTCTGGACCTGAAGCTGGGCAGGGTGAGCAAACCAGGGAAGGGCAAACAGGCCCAGGATTGGCCAGGAGCTGCAAGCAGATTCTGCCAAGTCAATCCCTCTGAAGGCCATTGACAAGCTCAGTGCCTGGAACATAAAAGCGTGTCCAGATCAGGGGATGAGAGCTCGCACCACGTCCAAGTTCATTGCTGGGTCCACTTTGGTGGCATATATCCTGTGAGCTATGTGTCCACATTCATTGCTGCTGATTTCTAATTTGCATTCAGCTTCTATTTACTTACTCCTAAGTGGTCTTGCCCTGGTTCTCACTTCCTGTCATTCTTTTCCTCGTCTTCGTGGTCGTGGAGGTGTAGACAGTTTTCCAGCTTCGCACATTCCCCGACCCCCTTCTTGATGTTTCCATACCCAGGAATCACTTCAAACCACCTTCTCGACCCTTGTCATGTCTGCAGACTTCTTGTACCATTGTTTTGCTTTTCTCGGCTCTATTTTTGAACACATTAACACATCCCGTCACAAATAAAACTTTATATCACTGCTGTAAATAGAAACTCGGGATCATATGCCGTCAATTTAAATAAATACCATGAAACTGAATCACTGTTAATCAAATTCTGCCTGCTGCTTTGGCAAAGACCGTGAGTATGAGCTCTTGGTGGAAAAGGGAAAGTGTTAAAAATAAAAAGGAGAGGTGTGGAAGGGGAGAAACAAGAGGAGACTTTCTCCTTGATACCATCGGAAGGACTGAAACAGAATCGGAAGGGGTTCGATCTCACCCTGTGTGATTTGAAGCTGTTGATGCCACTGATGTCATTTCTCTTTCCACCTGTAATGACACTGAAATCACAATAAATCTGTCACACCAGAGAGATACATCCCACACCCTGGGAAGCCCAACATAAGGGCTTACTTTTCCCCATACGATCTGTTAATCTCTCTAACATTTTATTAGGCACCTCCCCACCCCCGCGTGTTTATCAGGGTCCTTCTGTACAGCTCCACCGGTTTCTACACTTCTTACAGCTTTGAAATCTCCGATGAACTCAATAGATGCTCAGAGACACTCCACATGCTTTTATCAATTAAACCACCACCCAGAAATGAGTGAAATTCCTCTGAATACTTTATTCACCAAATAAGAGCCAAGACAGCTCGTGTTTACTCTTCCACCTTGTGAAAATTCTAGGTTTGTTTTTTAAAAACAACATTTGAATGATTAAGTTATGAGCAGTTTCTTATAAATAGTTACAACTTGCCTGCCCATCTGTGTCAACATTTATGACTTAATGACACAGTTTTATGCTGTTACTGGTGTTTGTCTAGATAGTGTCATGTTTAGGGAAAGATACCTTAGTTAAGTATATATGCCTACATGTGTATATATAATATTGTGTTATATGATATATTGTATATTATATACATAATATTTCTTAAGTATTCACTAAATGTCAGAGTCTAAGTAAAGGACTTTGCATGACCTTATTTCTCACAACAACCCTGTGGGGACAGTACTATCCTCATCCTCATTTTTCCAGAAAGAAACTGAGGCTCAAAGAGGTCATTCACTTCCCCAAGTTCACAGGCTCAAAACTGGGGTCGAATTCAGACTTGTCTCATCCTAGAGCCAACCATCAAAACCACAGCACTTTACTGCTTCTCTCATGGGGTTCCAATCCCTCCTGTGGGGAAACTGAGGCCAGAGAAAGGACCAGCCTTGCTGTGGTCTCATCTCTGCTGCCTGAGTCTATGGAGAAGCCAGCCCTCCAGCTCCTGCTGAGGCACTTCTGATTCCTGCAATTCCCAGCATGGAACAGCGTCTAGTTGTCCATCTGATCAACTACACCAGCAGGACTGTTGCTGACCAACTGAAAATATTGCTGTGACTTCTTCTAATTCTCCTGCCTTTTCTTCTGAAGAGAGCGCAGAGCTTTTTTTCCCCCCTTACAGGTCCTAATGTGATTATTTGTGTAGCAGACAAACATACAAATGTACATGAATTTGAATTATGGGGTTGCCAGGATAAGCTGTATTTAAAACAACAACTCCATTACTCACAGCTGGAGAAGACTGGAATAGCATTATCAGGTCTTCTGCGGAAGTTTGCTGCGGGATCCCATTCACTGAGGTTTTAGGTTGATTGGGCCTCCATTCAGATTCAACTGATAATTAGCATTTGGCCTACTAAGTGCAAGTTCCAGTGCTAGGCCTGGGTAGGATGAGGCACAAAGAGAAGTAAAACTTCCTGGTCTTGAGAGACCCCCCTGTCCACCTGCCTTCCTTGCTCTCTCCCTCCCTCCTCCCTTCCTTCCTGCCTTCCTTTCTTCCCTCCTTCCTTTTCTCTCTTCTCTTTCTTCTTCTTCCCCTCCCCTATTGCCTGCCTCCCTTATTCCAACTGTTTTTGGGTCCCATTATGTTCTGAACACCCTGCTAAGTCATTCACACAAAGATAAATCATGATCCCTTTCATGAAGGGGCCAACAATTTACTAGAGTTGAAAGTCCAGAGCTAGAAGGGTCCTTTACAATCATGCCAATATCTTGTTTTAATGTTGGACAAGCAGAGTAACCAGAGAGGTGAGTCGACTTCCCCAGGGTCACACAGATGGAGGGCAGCAGCTCTGGGGTTAGTGCTCAGATTTCCAGAATCTTCGGACATTGTTCTTTCTACCACAGTGGGGGAGATGCCTTTAGGAGCGATTCTGATATTGGGAATGAAAGTGATGTCACGTCCCTTCAAAGACTTGCCATGGTGGGTAGGAGATAGGAGAAGGCCACCAGTGAGCCAGCAACAGAAAAAGGCTTGTTTTCAGCCATTAGGCATTAATTTGCCGTGGGAGGAAGCATTCCAGCCTTCTCCTGGCAACGCTGGTGGACTCTGCTTCTTCCCTTCATTATAATGCCCACTGTGGCTCTAAATAAGTGTCTGACTGGACCCTCGAAGGCTCCCCACTGGGAAGTCTGACAAGGCCCCTGGGAGTCATCCCTGAGAGGAGCTCTCTACTTTGACCCTTTTGTTTGTCCCACCTTCTCTTAGGTCATGGCTTATTCATGGCCTATGACCTTGGCACAGAGCCTGTCCCACATTCTACACTGTTCTTCATCAAGAGACAAGCCCCATAATGCCAGCCCCATTCTAGTCTCTTCCTCTGAGACTACCTGGGCTTGGCAGCTGGGCCATGTGGGTGCACAGCAGAGCCTCAGCCTCCAGCTACGTCCTCCTTTGAGACACCTTGGTCCAGCCAGCCAAAGTCAGCTGATGGCAGAATGGTCCTGGTACGTGTCCTAAACAGACACTTCTTGTGTGACCCACTGATCACTTACCCCCCACCTGCTACTCCTACTGGCCCCTGCCACTGTCCCCTAAGGGCCTCAGTAGTGCTCTTCCAAGCCCTTGAGGTCGCAGCCCCCTTTATCCCTATCCCAACGTCCCAGCTATGCCCAAATTTAAGCAATAGAAATCCAGTAAGAATTTCACTGTAGTAGGTGAGCTGCAGGCCATGACTACTAGCCCAGTAAGTGAGGAAGAGGTGGCTGTGGAGCCGGCCCAACCTTGAGCAGCTGACATATCCACTCTGTGCCTCAGTTTCCTCATCTGTAAAATGGGATGATAAGACGACCCACCTCACAAAGCTGTTGGGCGGATTAAACGTTGGTTCATGGAAAGTGCCTGGAACAATAGCATGCAGTGAGTGCTGAAATACACACGGCTTTGGTTTTCATGGTTACGCCCACTGCTCTGTCTTGTCCTGTGGGTAGCTCAGTCCTTCCCTCCTGGCAGCTTAGGTCTGATTCTGCAACCCAAATCCAAACGCTTGTTGCCATGTCCATCCGTGACCACTCAGGATCATTCTCTGATCCCCAGATTCACAGAAGATTCAGCCATTACTGAGCTCCTACTGTAAACGAGGCCCAATGAGGCATCAACTCTAAGACTTCAGGCAACTTAGCTAACTTTTCTGTGCCTCACTTTTCTCGTGTGGAAAACAGGCCTGTAAATGGTACTTGCTTCCATGGCTGTTGTGAGAAATTAATGAATTAATTATAACGGCACATAGTAAGCGTGCAGTGATGAATGCAAGCTCCGAGGAGTGTTGTGTGCAAGGCCATGGGTGTTCAGAGGGATATTAGCTATGGTCCCTGTCACGTGTCCAAATTTGTCACATCTCCCACTATATCGGGTCTAAGTTTTCCTGCTTCCCTAAATCCAAACTGAGCACCACACCCTGGTGTGTTCTCATCCCCAGCCTGGGTAGCTGGCCTGTCCCTCTTGTGGTTCCACCATCTGAGTTGCCAAAGGGTTTCTTATACCTGTGGTTGGGTTAGGCTCAGAACCTCATGGATTGTGGTAACTCCCTCAATAGATAGCTCCCTTTTATGGAGAGTTTATCACGTTCCAGAAATTGGGCTGAGTAGTTTACAAAGATTATCTCATTTAATTTTCACAATGACCCTAGGAAGGAGATAATATGATCCCTGTTTTACAGATGAGGAAACTGAGGCTCAGAGAAGTTATGAAATTTGCCCAGGGTACCTGAGTCCTGAGTGGCAAAGCTGGGATTCAAATGCCCAGGGCTTGAGGTCTTAACCTTCAGGCCATCCTTTGTCTTTTCTAAGCGAAGCATTTCTCATCTGGTACCCTTTCTCCTCCAGACCCTCCTTGCCTAGCTCTTGGGAAGCCAGTCTGCCCCCATCAAGTGCAGCCCCGTGACAGGAACGAAGGCGGTTCTCCAGGTCTCCAGATCTGCCTTTGCTCCAGCTGAAGAACCTTCTAAATGGGCCTCTGATCTGACCTTCTGCAGGCCCTTGCCCTGACCTCCTCCTGACCCTGACGCCTGGCCTCTCCTCTTGCCTCTTAAAGTCACTCCTCCTAGGGTGCGATTCTTCCATGACTCCCTCATCCTGCTTCCCTTTCTCCACACACGTCATTCTCAGGGCTGATGGCGCATGCCTCTACAAAGACACACATTCAAAAGAACCCACATGGGGCCTGCGTGGCTCTCAGGCCAGGGGTCCCCAGAACACAGAGGAATGGGGAGGGCTTCATCATCTCATGAAACAGTTTGTTGATGTGTGTTCCAGTAACCCAAACTCTGTAAGTTGGTCCCCCGGAAAGGAGTTCCTTAGTTGAAAGCCTCAGGGAACCTCCACATTGATAACTCCTTCCTGAGAGATCTCAGCGTTAGCAAACTGGTGTAATTTTGTTGAATCTAACATTTCCCAAATGTATTTGACTATTGGACTCTACTTTTTTCCTTTGTGACTTCAGTTAACATCCCAAAGAAGCTCTAGGACAAACCTTGACCTGAAATAGCCACACCTGTTCAAATCACCCCACCTCTTCAGGGTCCCACTGGGATCCCAGCCCTCCCCGGAAGTTTTTCTTGATTCCTTCAGGTAGAAACGATCTTTCCTTTCTAGGAATCTTCATGTCAGGGACCTTCATGAACGACTCTGGAGCAGGCACTGGGTGGCATGGTGCTTGAGATGAACTTTGACTCGGAGGCAGATTTGAGTCCTGCCTGGTACTACTTCTCATGGGCTGGGTGACCTTGGACAATGTTCCTCAACTTCCCTGAGCTCCGTGTGTAACAGTTTCCTCATCTACAACACAGGATAATAAAAGAATCTGTTTGCAGTGTTTTCCCATGAACAGCTCAGCAGAGTGTATGGCGCAGAGTAAGCATTTCATGAGTGACAGTTGCTACTTACTACTGTTGTTGTTATTACCACTGTTAGGGGTGTCATATCTATTTGTTGAATTGAACTGCAGTCAGTTCCAGGACACCACAAGGACCTTTGGAGTATGTCCCGAGCCATAGAGATTAACTTGAAGGTCAGCAGCGCTGACCTCACTTAAATCCCCTCTCTGATTCCACATTATGGGCTGGGGGCTGGGAGATGCTCTGGCACCTGAGTAGTGAATGGGGTGTCTCATGCCCTGAGTCAGATCCAAGAAGGAGGCTGAGTTTGGAGGCTGGGCTCCCTCCATAAGAGATCACAGAGTTGCCAAGGCCTCCCTCTGTCCACGACGTGAAAGGAAAGCCCGGAGGCTGGTGTGGGGTTGATGAGTTTCTCTCTCCCTGTAGTAATCTGATAAACGGCTTCTCCTTATCCTGTTCCTCTACGGAACTTTTAGGTCCTTTCTTTGGGTGCTTCCCGCCTGGTGGAGCCCTCTGAGTGGGCCATTATTGCTTAATTACTGGTGAAATGGTCTCATTTTTTCTCCATTTGTCAGTGGTGAGTCCCGCCAGGGCAGCCAAGAGAATTTTGAAATTCCTCATCAGGCTCTGGCTTTGGGAAGCAAAGACACACGTGCCTCCGTCCTTTCTGCCATTGTCTGGCAACACCAGGCACAGAGATGGCGGAGAAGCTCCTGGAGCCGGTGCTGGCCGCCCTCCCTGCACCATCTGCACAGCTTCCTTCACTCGCCTTGCTTTTTGCTTTCTTGTTTTTTTCCATCTTTGCCTTGGCCTCTCTACTCTTTCAGCCCAGTATGGTAAAACGAACTTGGACTCTGCAACCACGCAACATGGATTTGAAATCCAGTCTACCACCGGCCAACTGCGTGACTGAATGTCCATATCTTTACATGCAAAATGGGTGTAATAGCAATGCGGACCTCACAGTGGTGCAGTGAGTATGATGCAAGAGTGAATTTCCATTGTCAGCTACAGTTGTGTATATTGTACAATTACTAACTTTAGTTATATTTTTGTCACATACATGGTTCATCTCAAACCTTTGTGTCACCTCCAAGGATGCCCTTCACAAAGATGTGGGGTTTGGCACAGATCACCCTTTCAAGCTGGCACTATCTTTCGCTTCTCGTCCGCCCACTCATCTTTCTCCTTTGCAGCGTTCCACAGGGATGGTATGGGTCCAGGAGGGGAAGTTTTTGCCTTTCTATAATGTTGCTGAAAAAATCTTCTCTGTGCTCTTTTTTCCTACATGAAAAATCAACTTACTAATAAATAGCTAATCTAAGGTGCAAGTATGTACATGGCCAGGGAATGGGCTGGCTGGCATCTCCATTAAGTGAAGTTGGGTATCAAAGGCTGTTACAGGTTGGTTTCCATGGGAGGCCGACCCCAAGATGGGGCTTGGTGTGCAGGATGTGTGTTAGGAAGTGCTCTTGGGAACGACGCCCATGGAAAGGTGAGAAGGGAAGCAGGACTGGGCAGAGGGAGAACTTGAGCCGGGACACAGTCCCCAGATGACCTTGGCCAGCCAAAGCTGGAACGATACTTCAGAGTCTGCCCAAGTTGCGGGTGAGGTGCTGGGTCTTTATACCCTTGGGTCAATCAGTCACTGGACGTGGGCCACTCTGGGAAGGGGGCAAGACGTGGGAGAGGTGACTCTTCAGCTGAGGCCACCCCTGAAGGGGGCTTCCAGTCAAGGTCTGTGAGTGGGTAGTAGCTGGACACCAAGCCCTTCATTTCTTCCTGAAGGACCTTCTGGGTGTTGCATTACAGAGTTTACTACAGAGGCTCCCAGAATGTCTCCTCTAATCTAGTGCTGACCTATCCGTCCTGGGACCTAGCCCTGCTTCTCCTGACTCTGGTCTTCCAGCCCCCACTTCCTGTTTGCTGCATCTTTTGTGTTCAGGGTTCCACTTGATTGCTCTGCCTCAGACCCAACCTGGCAACCAGATGTGGCTTCTAGGTGCCCGAGGATTTTCTGCCTTTGTTTCTGGGCTTCACTCTGACCCCAGTGCACCCTTCTCTAGAGGAAGGACGTAAGTCCCTTTCTTCATCAGCCAGCTCCTGGATTTTTGCACTTATGGAAAGGAGCCTTGTCACCAATCATGCAAAGCAGCAGATAATGCAAAATCATTTACATTTGTCCTTCAGTTGCATTACGTGATTACAAGGGGATGGAAAAGTGTGATGGAATTGTGTGCACTCTGGATTCAGGCTGCCTGAGTGTGTATCTTGGCTCTGCCACTTACTAGCTGCACAACCTTGGAAAAAATACTCAACCTTGCTGTGCCTCAGTTTCCTAATCTGTAACGAGGAGGGTTTGATAATAGTACGTATCTCGTAAAACTGTTGTCAACGCTACATAAACCATTACATGTCAAGCCCTCAGAGCAGTGCCTGGTACACAGTAACAGCTCAAGGAATGAAATTTGATGTTTGCCTTAATGGTGATGTTTGGTAGAGAGTTTTCTTAAAATGCATTTGTTACTTGGTGTCATCCTCACTTAATTGGGGTTGACCCGGAAAAGTTGCAGTGGCAGAAGAAATTGTCCTGACATTAAAGCATCGCCATGGATGTCCTACCGAGTAGATCAGCTCCTGACAGGAGTCAGTAGACGGGGCAGCGAAGAAGAGGATTCAGCACCACAGACAGGTCCCACACGCCATTACCACAGGACTCTTTTCTCCCTCCAAAGAACGACGAAACACACTTACTCTGTCAACTGCTGTCTCCCAGGCTTCCCGGCTAACTAACAGCCCAAGATGCTTTTAGCCCAGCAATTCTGGGGTTATCTGTCTTGATCCCACAGGAGTAACAGAGAAAGATCTGAAGGAGTCAGTGAGGGAAATTTGAGTCTTGAGTCGGCGTTCACAGTTGCATGTACTTGGGGGCGGGACAGTGAGAGTGGGTCCTCCCCCCGCTCTGGGATACCCTTTTCTCATCTATAAAGCAAAGCGTGACTCTTCAGGATCTGGGAGGCTTTGGGTGCATGGTGGGCCTCTGGGGAAGGAGGCCATGGATCCCAGGGACCAGCAGATGGCAGCCTCTCTCCTGTGTCCACCCTCAGGGCAAGGTTTTCCAACTGGCGCCTCCCTAGGACACCACTGAGGATCTCTCAGCCCAATGGAGTGGGTGGAATCTTTGGACCCTGAACATCTCTGCTCTGGCCATCATTCCTCCCTTACTCACTTTTCCAAGCCCTAGACCCTCTGGCTCTCATCACAGCAGGTGGGACTGAGGCTGTGCCTTTGAGATGGAGGTTTGCCCTGCTTTTCTGTTTGACCTCGTGTTACTGCCTGGTTCTGTGGTATTTCTACAGACACTCTCCTTCTCCCCCTAGAGCTCTGCACTGCCGGGCTTGAGGAAAAAACACCAAGTCCTCTCCTCCTTTCCGCCACCCTTCTAGTCTCCCACTACAGGATGCTCTGAGCTAGCAGTCAGAAGAAACAAGGCAGTGGAGTAGAAGGGAAGGTGATGCCACGGCCTGGTTCTTATCCTGTGGTGCTAGCTCTCTCCTGGAGGGGCTTGTGTTTCTGGGAACAGGAGGTAAAGTTCCTTGAGTCACAGGAGATAAAGAAGTAGAGAAAGGTCCTGAGACATGAGGCAGTTGGACAACTTCATAACTATTACTGAGCACTTGCCCTGGGCCAGGCACTCATCTAACCTACAGCCTGTGATGCAGGTACTATGATTATGAGAAAGCCAGTGGTCACAGAGGTTGAAGCATTTACTGAAGGTCATCTAGCTAAGTAGTGGCAAAACCAAGCTTCAGTGTCTGTCTGACTTCATAGGTGACTTAGTATGATGTGGGGAGGAGCCTTGGGCAAGAGTCAGCCAAACAGGGCTCTGATCTCGGCTCTGCCCTTGAACTGCAGTTGTGTGACCTTGGACAAGAAACTTTGTCTCCCTGGACCTCAGTTTCCCCATGTGAGAATGCAAGGATTGGACTAGGATGCTCTCTAAGGATCCTCCAGCTTTAAGAGTCTATGAATAGACCCTCCCTGGGACTAATGCTTTTTTAAAAACTATTGGCAAGAACCCACATATGCACAAGCTCAGCTTTATGTATAAATGGAGTAGGCAGCAGCCTGTATGGTGTGAATGATGGCTTCTGGGAAGGGCCCCTGCCCAAAATATCTCAATCACTCATCCTGCTGCCAGAGTGCCTGGAGCCTCACCATTCTACAGTCATGCCTCTCCTGAGTCCCTATTTCAGAATGCCAATACATCGGGGAGGCCTAACAGATTATGTCCTTTCTTTCTAGGAGGAAGGGGATTTTGATGGATAGTGAAGCTAGTTTGTATTTCCTGAGTTCAAAATCATTTTCCTTTGGGTGAGAGTAGGCTTCCTGGGGCAGACTGGGATAGTCGAGAGCCTTCCTTCAATTAAATAGTGGGGAGGGAATTAAGAAGGGCAGCAGGAGGATGCTGGCTGCTTCATGAAACATCTCAGGTTTGGGCTCCAGGTGGATGTGGGTTTGAATCCTGGCAACTCTGTGACCTTTTGGTATATGCCTGACTTGCCAAATCCCTCACTTCTCTGGGACTCAGCAGGCCCAGGCTGTTGGAATGTCTTCTCCCAGAGGAGGTGGGGTCCAGCCCAGCACCAGCCCCACCAAGTGGGCATGTTCCCAGGAGGGGCCCAGAAGCTGGTGCCGGGAAATGCCACCCCTCTCCCCTGGCAAGCTCAGCTCTGCACCCCTCTCTTTCGTTTCATCAACCTGTCAGTGGCTGATGGATGGAAAACTGTCATCCTCTTTCCCCATCCAGCATCATCACCGTGACACCAACCGTGCCCCCTCCTGTCTCCAGGAGGCTGGGAAGCAATTTCTGATGAGGAGATACTCTGGACCATCTCTAAACTGAGGATGACAGTAACCCCTGCCTTGCATGGCTCTGCTTGACAGGTAGGATGCTGTGTGCTGGCACATAAAGGGGGCTTGAGGCATGTTGGTGACACCCCAACCCTTTCTGTCCTCAAAGTCCTCGTGTTTATGAACTAAAGATGAAGAAAGAACCATATGGTGAGCTTGAACCTGAGCCATGGTTCTTTCTTATAACTTGTTGGCCCCTTCAGCCCTAGAAATGGCAGGGCTATAGGGGCACTATTTGTGATTGGTGCATAGTAAGTGCTCACTGATTGTGCCACACTCAGAATAGCACCCAAAGTCCTTCCTGTGGCCCCTCTTGCCTCGGTGGGACCTATCTGTCCCTGCCCAGCTCTTTTTTTTTGCAGTACGCGGGTCTCTCACTGCTGTGGCCTCTCCCATCGCGGAGCACAGGCTCCGGACGCGCAGGCTCAGCGGCCATGGCTCACGGGCCCAGCCGCTCCATGGCATGTGGGATCTTCCCGGACCAGGGCACGAACCCGTGTCCCCCGCATCGGCAGGCGGACTCCCAACTACTGCGCCACCGGGGAAGCCCCCCTGTCCAGCTCTTTAACCTCATCTCTTGTTATTTTGCCTCTCGCTCATCCACCTTCACTACATGGGCTTTCTTGCTCTTCCTGGAACGTACCAGGCATGCCCCCAACTCGAGATTTCAGCCCTGACTGCTCCTCTCTCTGAAATGGTCTTCCCACATATCTGTATGGTTCATTCTCTTGCTCCCTCCAAATCTCTTTAAGTGTCCTCTCAGTACAGAAGCCTTTCCTGACAACCCTAGCAAAAATGGCACCCCACTCCCTTCACAGTGTTTACCTCTCCCTTACATTCCCTTACATATTTCTTTGCTTATTTGCTTGTTGTGAGTCTAATTGCATAGGTAACAATTTTCACAAGATAGTCTTGTTAGCTGCTGTACCCCCAGGACCTAGAACGGTGCATGGCTCATAGTAGGTGCACAGTAAGCAATTATTGGATGAATGAACTGATCAGTGGATGAATACTTATTGTGTGAGACAATTTGTTCAGATTCATTGTTTCCTAACACAAGTGCTCCAGATCTCTAGAGGGTGCCAAAGGCTGTCCAGGGATTCTAGAGCTATCCTTAGCTGTTCAAAGAGAGTAAAGGGGATCACGTATTTCAATGTGGATTAAAACCACATTGGTGGGAGACCTTCAAGACGGCAGAGGAGTAAGATGTGAAGATCACTTTCCTCCCCACAAATACATCAGAAATATATCTACATGTGGAACAACTCCTACAGAACACCTACTGAACGATGGCAGAAGACCTCAGGATTCCCAAAAGGCAAGAAACTCCCCATGTACCTGGCTGTGTGGCTGACAGGGTCTTGGTGTTCTGGCCGGGTGGCAGGCCTGTGCCTCTGAGGTGGGAGAGCTGAGTTCAGGACTTTGGTCCACCAGAGACCTCCCGGCTCCACATAATATCAAATGGCAAAAGCTGTCCCAGAGATCTCCATCTCAATGCTAAGAACCAGCTCCAGTCAATGACCAGCAAACTACAGTGCTGGACATCCTATGCCAAACAACTAGCAAGACAGGAACACAACCCCACCCATTGGCAGAGAGGCTGCCTAAAATCATAATAAGGTCATGCATCCCAAAACACACCACCAGACGCCATCCTGCCCACCAGAAAGACAAGATCTAGCCTCATCCACCAGAACACAGGCACTAGTCTCCTCCACCAGGAAGCCTACAGAACCCACTGAACCAACCTTAGCCACTGGGGACAGACACCAAAAACAATGGGAACTGCGAACCTGCAGCCTGTGAAAAGGAGACCCCAAACACAGTAAGTTAAGCAAAATGAGAAGACAGAGAAACACACAGCAGATGAAGGAGCAAGGGAAAAACCCAGCAGACCAAACAAATGAAGAGGAAATAGGCAGTCTACATGAAAAAGAATTTAGAGTAATGTTAGTAAAGATGATCCAAAATCTTGGAAATAGAATCGAGAAAATACAAGAAACGTTTAAGAAGGATCTAGAGGAAATAAAGAGCAAACAAACAATGGTGAACAACACAATAAATGAAATAAAAAATTCTCTAGAAGGAAGCAATAGCAGAATAACTGAGGAAGAAGAACAGATAAGTGACCTGGAAGATAAAATAGTGGAAATAACTACCGCAGAGCAAAGTAAAGAAAAAAGAATGAAAAGAATTGAGGACAATCTCAGAGACCTCTGGGACAATATTAAATGCAACAACATTCGAATTATAGGGGTCCCAGAAGAAGAAGAGAAAAAGAAAGGGACTGAGGAAATATTTGAAGAGATTATAGTTGAAAACTTCCCTAATATGGGAAAGGAAATAGTCAATCAAGTCCAGGAAAAACAGAGAGTCCCATACAGGATAAATCCAAGGAGAAACATGCCAAGACACATATTAATCAAACTATCAAAAATTCAATACAAAGAAAAAATATTAAAAGCAGCAAGGGAAAAACAACAAATAACATGCAAGGGAATCCCCATAAGGTTAACAGCTGATCTTTCAGCAGAAACTCTGCAAGCCAGAAGGGACTGGCAGGACATATTTAAAGGGATGAAAGGGAAAAACCTACAACCAAGATTACTATACCCAGCAAGGATCTCATTCAGATTCAACGGAGAAATTAAAACCTTTACAGACAAGCAAAAGCTAAGAGAATTCAGCACCACCAAACATTTAGCATTTACAACAAATGCTAAAGGAACTTCTCTAGGCAGGAAACACAAGAGAAGGAAAGACCTACAATAACAAACCCAAATCAATTAAGAAAATGGTAATAGGAACATACATATCGATAATTACCTTAAATGTAAGTGGATTAAATGCTCCAACCAAAAGACATAGACTGACTGAATGGATACAAAAACAAGACCCATATATATGATGTCTACAAAAGACCCACTTCAGACCTAGGGACACGTACAGGCTGAAAGTGAGGGGATGGAAAAAGATATTCCATGCAAATGGAAACCAAAAGAAAGCTGGAGTAGCAATTCTCATATCAGACAAAATAGACTTTAAAATAAAGACTATTACAAGAGACAAAGAAGGACGTTACATAATGATCAAGGGATCGATCCAAGAAGAAGATACAACAATTGTAAATATTTATGCACCCAACATAGGAGCACCTCAATACATAAGGCAAATGCTAACAACCATAAAAGGGGAAATCGACAGTAATACAGTCATAGTAGGGGACTTTAACACCCCACTTTCACCAATGGACAGATCATCCAAAATGAAAATAAATAAGGAAACACAGCTTTAAATGATACATTAAACAAGATGGACTTAATTAATATTTATAGGACATTCTATCCAAAAACAACAGAGTACACTTTCTTCTCAAGTGCTCATGGAACATTCTCCAGGATAGATCATATCTTGGGTCACAAATCAAGCCTTCGTAAATTTAAGAAAATTGAAATCGTATCAAGTATTTTTTCTGACCACAATGCTATGAGACTAGATATCAATTACAGGAAAAGATCTGTAAAAAATACAAACACATGGAGGCTAAACAATACACTACTCAATAACGAAGTGAGCACTGAAGAAATCAAAGAGGAAATCAAAAAAATACCTAGAAACAAATGACAATGAAAACACAACAACCCAAAACCTATGGGATGCAGCAAAAGCAGCTCTAAGAGGGAAGTTTATATCAATACAATCCTACCTCAAGAAACAAGAAACATCTCAAATAAACAACCTAACCTTACACCTAAAGCAATTAGCGAAAGAACAAAAAAACCCCAAAGTTAGCAGAAGGAAAGAAATCGTAAAGATCAAATCAGAAATAAATGAAAAAGAAATGAAGGAAACAATAGCAAAGATCAACAAAACTAAAAGCTGGTTCTTTGAGAAGATAAACAAAATTGATAAACCATTAGCCAGACTCATCAAGAAAAAAAGAAGACTCAAATCAATAGAATTAGAAATGAAAAAGAAGTAACAACTGACACTGCAGAAATACAAAAGATCATGAGAGATTACTACAAGCAACTATATGCCAATAAAATGGACAACCTGGAAGAAATGGACAAATTCTTAGAAAAGCACAACCTTCTGAGACTGAACCAGGAAGAAATAGAAAATATAAACAGACCAATCACAAGCACTGAAATTGAGACTGTGATTAAAAATCTTCCAACAAACAAAAGCCCAGGACCAGATGGCTTCACAGGAGAATTCTATCAAACATTTAGAGAAGAGGTAGCACCTATCCTTCTCAAACTCTTCCAAAATATAGCAGAGGGAGGAACATTCCCAAACTCATTCTACAAGGCCACCATCACCCTGATACCAAAACCAGACAAAGATGTCACAAAGAAAGAAAACTACAGGCCAATATCACTGATGAACATAGATGCAAAAATCCTCAACAAAATACTAGAAAACAGAATCCAACAGCACATTAAAAGGATCATATACCATGATCAAGTGGGGTTTATTCCAGGAATGCAAGGATTCTTCAATATACGCAAATCAATCAATGTGATAAACCATATTAACAAAGTGAAGGAGAAAAAACATATGATCATCTCAATAGATGCAGAAAAAGCTTTTGACAAAATTCAATACCCATTTATGATAAAAACTCTCCAGAAAGTCGGCATAGAGGGAAGTTACCTTAACATAATAAAGGCCATATATGACAAACCCACAGCCAACATCGTTCTCAATGGTGAAACACTGAAACCATTTCCTCTAAAAGCAGGAACAACACAAGGGTGCCCACTCTCACCACTATTATTCAACATAGTTTTGGAAGTTTTAGCCACAGCAATCAGAGAAGAAAAAGAAATAAAAGGAATCCACATTGGTAAAGAAGAAGTAAAGCTGTCACTGTTTGCAGATGACATGATACTATACATAGAGAATCCTAAGGATGCTACCAGAAAACTACTAGAGCTAATCAATGAATTTGGTAAAGTAGCAGGATACAAAATTAATGCACAGAAATCTCTGGCATTTCTATACACTAATGATGAAAAATCTGAAAGAGAAATTAAGGAAACACTCCCATTTACCATCCCAACAAAAAGAATAAAATACCTAGGAATAAACCTACATAAGGAGACAAAAGACCTGTATGCAGAAAACTATGACACTGATGAAAGAAATTAAAGATGATACAAACAAATGGAGAGATATACCATGTTCTTGGATTGGAAGAATCAACAATGTGAAAATGACTATACTCCCGAAAGCAATATACAGATTCATTGCAATCCCTATCAAACTACCAGTGACATTTTTCACAGAACTGTAACAAAAATTTTCACAATTTGTATGGAAACACAAAAGACCCCGAATAGCCAAAGCAATCTTGAGAAAGAAAAACGGAGCTGGAGGAATCAGGCTCCCAGTCTTCAGACTATACTACAAAGCTACAGTAATCAAGACAGTATGGTACTGGCACAAAAACAGAAATATAGATCAATGGAACAGGATAGAAAGCCCAGAGATGAACCCACACAGCTCAATATCAAAAAAACAAATAACCCAATCCAAAAATGGGCAGAAAACCTAAATAGATGTTTCTCCAAAGAAGATATACAGATTGCCCACAAACACATGAAAGGATGCTCAACATCACTGATCATTAGAGAAATGCAAATCAAAACTACAATGAGGGGGCTTCCCTGGTGGCACAGTGGTTGAGAGTCTGCCTGCCGATGCAGGGGACACGGGTTCGTGCCCCAGTCCGGGAAGATCCCACATGCCATGGAGCGGCTGGGCCCGTGAGCCATGGCCGCTGAGCCTGCGCATCCAGAGCCTGTGCTCCGCAATGGGAGAGGCCACAGCAGTGAGAGGCCCGCGTACCGCAACAAACAAACAAAAAAACAAAAAAAAAAACTACAATGAGGTATCACCTCACACCAGTCAGAATGACCATCATCAAAAAATCTACAAACAGGGCTTCCCTGGTAGTGCAGTGGTTGAGAGTCTGCCTGCCGATGCGGGAGACGCGGGTTCGTGCCTCGGTCCGGGAGGATCCCACGTGCCCCGGAGCGGCTGGGCCCGTGGGCCGTGGTCGCTGAGCCTGCGCGTCCGGAGCCTGTGCTCTGCAACGGGAGAGGCCGCAACGGTGAGAGGCCCGCGTACCACAAAAAAAAAAAAAAAAAAATCTACAAACAATAAACGCTGGAGAGGGTGTGGAGAAAAGGGAACCCTCTTACACCGTTGGTGAGAATGTAAATTGATACAGCCACTGTGGAGAAGAGTATGGAGGTTCCTTAAAAAACTAAAAATAGAACTACCATATGACCCAGCAATCCCACTACTGGGCATATACCCTGAGAAAACCATAATTCAAAAAGAGTCATGTACCAGAATGTTCATTGCAGCTCTAGTTACAGTAGTCAGCAGATGGAAGCAACATAAGTGTCCATCAACAGTTGAATCGATAAAGAAGATGTGGTACATATATACAATGGAATATTTCTCAGCCATAAAAAGAAACGAAATTGAGTCATTTGTAGTGAGGTGGATGGACCTAGAATCTGTCATACAGAGTGAAGTAAGTCAGAAAGAGAAAAACAAATACTGTATGCTAACACATATATATGGAATCTAAAAAAAAATGGTTCTGAATGACCTAGGGGCAGGACAGGAATAAAGACGCAGACGTAGAGAATGGACTCGAGGACATGGGGAGTGGGAAGGGTAATCTGTGATGAAGTGAGAGAGTGGTATGGACATATATACACTACCAAACGTAAAATAGATAGCTAGCGGGAAGCAGCCACAGAGCACAGGGAGATCAGCTGCGTGCTTTGTGACCACCTAGAGGGATGGGATAGGGAGGGTAAGAGGGAGATGCAAGAGGGAGGAGATGTGGAGATATATGTATAGGTATAGCTGATTCACTTTGTTATAAAGCAGAAACTAACACACCATTGTAAAGCAATTATACTCTAATAAAGATTTTTTTAAAAAAACATATTGGTTATAGCTTAATAAATGAAGTTTATTCTGCAATAATTAATTCAGCAAACACTAATTGAGCACTTATTATGTGCCAGGCACAATGCCAACCATTAGGATTATGTTGCTGAGAGAGACAAACATGTTCATGCCATTTTGAGACTCACAATATTATTGGGGGTACACAATATTATTGTGGAGCCAACAGTTTTTACAGAGTGGGGTCCTGGGATGCTTGCACTGGTAGGTCTCTGAGTCGTCTTTGGATGGTCCTGACATAGTCCCCTGTGTTCAGTTTGAGAACAAATCTACCTCTTGAGATTCTACCCCTCATCCGTGTTCTACCCCAGCCTTGGTATTCTGTCTTGTGAGACATATATACAAGATGACCCTTAAGAACTTCGTCTTCCGTGTTCTGTGGCTTTTTGGGACGAACTCAGGGAGACAGAGGTATTGGTTGTTCCTGATCATGGGGAAAGCTGGAACAATGAGGGGCAATTCAGCAGTGGAGTCTGAGTAAGAGTAAACAGAGCTCCAGGCTTGGGAGACTGACCCTCCCTGCTGCTCCTTGTGGGGTGATGGTTCTTTTCCTTCATCAGCGTCCTGGCACGGCATGCAAGGAGCTGCTTTCCCTCGAGTGGTGAGAGCCAGGCTGAGTGCCAACTCATCAGGAATAGCCTCACAGCTTCCTGGAGCCAGGAGAGTACAGGGTGGGGGACTTGGTGGTGATGCTGGGTGGGGGAAGAAGATGTGAGTTTCCCGTCCTTCAGCCACTGACAGGCTGCTGAAAGGAAAGGGAGGGGTGCAGAACTGGGCTTGCCAGGAGGAGCCAGGGGAGAGGCAGTGGTATTTCCTGGGCACTAGCCTCTGGGCCTCTCTGGGAACACGCCAGCCCAGTAATGCTGCTGCCAGGCTGGACCCCACCTCCCACGTTCCAGAGCTGGTGCATGCTGAGTCCTGAAGTAAGGGATTTGGCTTGGGGAGGGAAGAAGTCAGAGCAAAGCTCAAAAGGAAGACCTTTCATAGGAAGGTGGTGACTGTCTCTATAAAGAAGTCCCCCACTCCCCCAAAAGCAGGAGGTATTTAAGTCAGATACCAAGAAGAACATCCTGACATGGCCAGTCATCCAACAGGGAACTGTATTATTAAAGAGGAATGTGGATATCTGCATGGAGGCTGTCATTTCTGATTTCTAAATTACCTGCATGAACTCTCATTCATTCATTCGATAAGACAAAGTCCCTGCCCTCAAGGAGTCTGTGAGTGAGACAAGACAAGCCCAGCTAACTATAACATGCTGAAGCTGGTGGTGTCATCATAGAGGGACCAATGAAAGGCAACAGAAATTCAGAGGAGAGAGAGAATAGATGACACTTGGGACCAGGAGGATCACAGAAAGCTTCCTCTATGAGATGGTATCTGAACTGGGCCTCATAGTGTCTCAAGAGACCCAGGAGGAGAGGACAGTGTAGACAAGGACCCAGACGTGGGCAACTACAAGGCATAGCCCACCATTTGGCTATGGCACGTGGTTTGGGCAAGGGTGCTGAAGCAGATATGGTTGTCAAGGAGGGCTGGGTCACTTGACCTACATCTGGCCAATCAGTATAGTCCATTCTCCTGGTTACGTGATTGGTTCCAGACTGACATTGGACCAAGATGGTCCAATGAGAATCAGCCATGGGAGTTACGCTGAAATCACCCCCACAGCTTATGTCATTTATAACTGAGAGAGTTTGTCTTAGTTCAGGCTGCTCTAACAGAAAACCATAGACTGGGTGGCTTAAACAACAGAAATGTATTTCTCACATTTCTGGAGGCTGGGAAGTCCTAGATCAGGGGGCCAGAATGGTTGGGTTCTGGTGAGAGCCCTCTTCCTGGTTTGCAGATGGCTGTCTTCTTGCTGTGTCCTCACATGGTGGAGAGCAGAGACAGCTCTGCTCCCTTCATATCCTTATAAGGGCACCAATTGGATCATGGGGGACTCCACCCCTATGACATCATCCAAACCCAAAGGCCCCATCTCCAAATACTGTTGTATTAGAGCTTAGGGCTGCAACATATGAATTTGGGGGGGACATAAACATTCAGCCCATAGCAGAGTTATTTTATGCACATCCTCTAATGGAGAGAGAGGGAGACCAGGAGCTGAGAGATGTGGGTTTGAGCTCCAGCTGTGTTTCATACTCGACATGAATAGTCTTGGACACATCACTACCTCCCTCTGGGTCTCAGTTTCCATGTTTATAGAAAAGGAACTCAAACTATATGTATTTCGAGGCCGTACCAGCTCTTCCACTCTGAAACCGTACATCTCTTATGTCCATCTTCTCTGTCCTTAAGAGAAGGATCTCTCTCGTGTGTGTATGTGCATGTGCGGGGGGCCGAGGTTCTGAGCACATAAGCACAAGAACATAATTGCTATCTGCAATTTCTTGGCGCACCCTTGCTATACCTCTGCTTCCCTCCATTAAGAAGATTGGGGGGATTTTTTCTTTGATGGGGTTTTGCATCTTGAAAGGAACCGAATCCCTGCCTGACTCTCTGGCTCTGAGAGGGCCGGCAGACTGCCCATCACTTGACGCAGCCCAGCTTGAGCCCAGGATGTGGAGGCTGGGGGGATTCTCTCACCCCTGGCATCTCCCCCTTTTCTGTTCTCCATAAGACTGGGAAATTCATTATTTCCCTGACTGGCTTTTCTGGCGAGACTCAAATTAATTTTCCATCTCTCCCCGTCTCCCAAGCCTCAGAATCATTAATGCCAGGGAAAGTTAAATAAACAGCTGATTTACAGAAGCATTTTCTTTCTTTTTCTCTCTCCCTTTTTCTTTTTCTTTCTTTCTTTTTTTTTTTTTGAAAGCAGGAGCCTCTATTAATCAGTTGTGCTGAGAGCCGTCTGATTAAGCGGTTGGTGCACCCTTCAGATGAGCGAATGTAGGGTCAGAGGGCCTAGAGACCAGCAAGAGGCTCCTAATCAGGGACTGAAAATACCGCAGTCTCCAGCCCACAACTCTTCTCCCCTCCGAGGTTCAGGCAGGGCTTTTCTGCATGGAGGGATGAAGGGACGCACCTGACCCCGACCCCCTGGGTCTCTCCACCATTCTGAGCTGGAAGGGTTTGTACAAATAATTTCATTCAACTCCACTATTGTATGGAGACTCAGAGAGGGGGAGAAACCTGCCCAGGGTCACACAGCAAGGTCATGACCGTGCTGGGATTTGAGCCCTGAGTCACAGTTTGGGGCTAAGGGATAAAGAGGTTTCTGTACTTGAAGGCCTTGAATAATTTGACAAAAAAGGAAAACATATCACATCTACTGGCCCCATCAGCGGCCCACAGACAGAACACACACCAATACACTCTTGTACACGTTTACACGCAGAGGCACATCAGCACGTGGAGCTGGCACCTGACTCGCTTCTGTTTTTTATCCCTGGAGAGCGGAGTGATTTTGACATCTATCTAGACTGAGTGCCCCTACCCACCACCTCTCCCTGGATCGCCTTGGCTGGTTGGAGTTCTGCCCACCTGCCTCCTGCCGGGCAATCTGGTGCCCCCGGGTCCTTGAACCTGTTTGCACAGCAGGAAGTTCAGTGGGCAGTGCTGTCAGCCGTGCCTTCCACACCTTCCCCTCCCCTTGATGGCCGGTGACTCTGGGCCCCTTGAGACTCACCAAGTATGGTGAATCCCCCTTCTGTAAAATGAAGACAGAAAGTTACTTCCCAAGGCTGTGGTGGGGATTAAATCTGAGGGTTTATGGAGCACCTGCTACTGGATTTATTCAGCAAACGTGCATCAAGGGCCCAGGTTCCAAGAGGCACTGCATTGTGTGTCCTCCTGCCTTGGCACACAGCACATGACCAGTAAGTGGAAGTGACTGTCGGTATCATTTGGCCATCGGGTATTTACTGAGCAGTTACCTTATGCCAGGTGCTGTGCCCGGTTTGGAGGCAAATAGCTAGACTTGTAAGGTGACAGATGTCTCCAGACAGTAATGCCCAGGATGGCGGGTGAGACAGACACATAAGAAGGTTATTCCAAGTGATGCAAAAAATGCTCTAAAAGATGAAGCAATGGTCACAACAAAATTAGAGTTCGTATACCTGAGCAGTGATTATGTGCCCGGGGGCCTATGTTAAGTGCTTTGTCCCTTTTGCCTTAATAAATTCTCAGAACAACTGCATGAGGTGAGTTCTGTTATCACCTGCATTTCACAGATGAGGAAACGGAGGCACAGAGAAAATTAGTAACTTGCCCAAGGTCACGCAGCTGGGGTGCGAAAAGGGCAGTGGAAGCACCGAGGAAGGGTTACTAACTCCATAGGGGGAGTCAAGTAGGGGGGTGCTTCTGAAAGGGACAGCTTTGAGGTGGCCTTGAATCCTGAGACCCTAATCCCCGTCTTCTGTGCTCCTCCTGTCGCCTAGAGAGCAGCCCTGCTTGACCCGGAAGGGGCAGTCATGTGACGAGTCTCCTAGCCCCGGCTGATTGGACCAGGATGAGCACCTGAGCAATGAGCTGGGCCAATCAGAACTCTCGCCCTCAAGTATTTAAACCTGCATCCGGAGAGCGGGAGTCATGGCTTCTGAAGACTGGAAGGGCGGGCCTAGTGCAGAGGGAAGCGGGGGAGTGGAGCAGATCCAGAAAGAGGCAGGGCTAAGAAGCTATGGTGGGCAGGACAGAGCGGTTCAGATCCGATCCCTTCCCGTTTCTGAGTTCTAGAGGCCCAGCTGCTTCTTCGGGTTTCTGGGGTTCATGGGGGCACCCTCGTGGCCTGATAATTAAGCCTTCTTCACTTAAGTGAAGCTAGGGCAAGCTTCAGTTTCTTGCCACCAAACAACGCCATCCGAAAACAGGGGAGCGAATGTGTCGTGCCAGCCAGAGAAGACAGGAAAGGGCAGAGGCAGAGATAAAGGGGGAGGGATGCTCACGCAAAGGCCTGGAAACCTGTAGGCTGGTGCAAATGGTGGGAAGGGTCCATGGGGAGGGGTACTGAACACAGACACCGCAGAGCCCCTGCGCCACTCTGCCTCAGAGTTTGTGCCCGGATGTCGACGGGGCCGGTGCGGTCGTGAGGCCGCTGGGCCCTCTGCCTTGTAACAGAGGCCCCGTAGCTCATTTTCAATCAGGCCCTGTCCCCAGCACAGAAGCAGAGTTAATTAAACACAGCCTTCCCTTCAGCAAAGAAATGGAAAGCAACCTCCTCTTAGAACAATTAGTTTACAGCCCTGCCCCCTCTCTTCCTTCCTCCCGCCCTCTCTTAATTCCTCACCTTCATCATTTCAGACTCTGCCTGCCGTCCATAAGTTAGCACTAAGAAGCCAAGATAAAAGGCGGGAAGAAGGGGCAGATGGTCGGTCCATTTATTCCTCCCTGGGACAGGGAGACCCTCCTGTTAGCAAGGGTTGGGGCCAGCCGCAGCGCTGGGGAGCGTGTGTGTTCAGGGGTGGACAGCCAGGACATTGATCTGTTGAAAGCAGGTATCTTAACCTCTCAGTTTTCTCCTCCATATCACAGGGATCACACGGCCTACCTCATAGGCTGTTGTCAGATGAGATCTGTGTAAGGAGAGTGCCAAGCACAGTGCCTGCCATGGATGCATTCTACCTAGTTCCCTCTTACTCCTAAGGTAGGTGGGACTAGGGCCCTGAGCTGTGTGACATCAGGCTGGTTACTTGACTTCTCTGGTCTCTGCAAAAAGGAAAGCTATAGCTGCCTCTCTGCATAAATCATGTCCCGCAGCGAGCTGGAGGCAGGCAGAATGGTACAGGGGTGAAGAGCTTGTGGTCTGGCGTAAGGCTGCTTGCATACCATCCTCCCTCTGGCTCTACTGTTTCCCACCTGGCCCAACTTGAGCAAGTGGTTAACTCTCTGTGCCTCAATTTCCTTGACTCTAAAATGGGGGTGATATCTCCCTTCCTTGAGGGATCGAATGAATTAGCATGTCTGAAGAATTCAGAACAGTGCTTAGCACACGACCAGCACTTGGTAGGTGTCAACTATTCTTCTTCCTATTTTTGATCTGATCCAGCCCCTGCCTTCAGATGAGACTGAAGCCTGAAGCCTGTTCTTAGAGGATGAGTCTGGAGTTTCCATCAAAAGCAACTCCAGAAAGGAGAGTCCACCATCGTGGCCAACTGTTTCCACGTCTAAGATAGTGAAGGGGTTGGGGGAGTTCTTTGGTGCCTCCGTTTCATCTCTTTTAAGACAGAGCTAATTAAGCCTCACACACAGGGCTGTCAGGAGGATTAAGTGGGATTGCAATACGAAGTGCTCAGTGCACGGCTCTCCCCTCCATCCACGGCCACCCTCTACAGACTGATGGGTACTGCAACCCTGAGCATCTCCAGCAAAGCAGAGCGCTTTTTGAGCAGTTGCTGCTTGCGGCATCATGCCAGGTGCTAGGAGTGGAGATGGAAGACAGACCTGGAGGTGCTTGCTTGCAGAGCAGAGGCGCAAACTGGACACGCATTAAACCAAACGGCGGCTTTGGGCTCTGGGATATGATGAATCCTTCCCAGGGAGCAATAAATCTAGAGCAGAGTGGTGAGGTACAGATACAAGCGCCAGAGGAGCTGAGAAAGAAGACAGGAGTTTCTGAGAATGTGATAGCACAGCCTCGCTCAGGAGTTGGCCCTGGCCCAGCCGTTTTGATTGGGAAGTGTACTCTGGGATCGAACCTGAATCCTTCTTGCCGCAAAAAGATCCCATTTCCTCCGGTCCTATTATCCCAACAACAGATCTTGTGACCTTGAGACCAGCTTTGCAAATGTTAGGTCAGACTAGGAGATCATGCGATGGATTTGTTTGTGGGTCTCAGAAATAGCTCAGAAGGCCATTCCCAGAGCAGATCCGTGTTTGGAGCCCTGGCAGGCCTGAGCTTTCCACGATGACTGCTCTGAAGGGGCAACATGGATGGTGATGGGGTGGCACTACTTGGACTGGACCACTGGACTGTTGACCCTAAGATCAATCTCACTGGTTTACACCTTGGACACGAGCTGTCATTTAAAAGAATAATTTCAAAAAATGTAGGTTTTGCTAGAGATGGGGACTGGTCATACTATGAATGGATAGAATTTTCTTTAGTCTTAGGTCTCATGCCCCTTCCCCAAACCACGAATCATCACTAAACTAATGATCAATGAACTTGATGGAGCTGTCCAAAGATGGAATAGTTGGGGTGCGTGGTTCTGAAGCCCAGCTTCAAAATGGACCCCAATGTGGGGAAAAGGTCTTTTTGGTCTTAAAAATGCTGAAGAGCAGGTTGCCCCTCGTGAGCAGGCCATGCTGAAATGTTCTTCCTGGCGCTCTCCCTCTGGGCTCACCGAGACCCTCCCCTTCCCTGCTCTCCTGGGCCCGCCCCTGACATACATGCTCCTGGTGGTGGGGAGGATTCTCCACTTCATGGTCACCCCCAAGACCTGCTGCTAAGGAAGTTCCCTTCTTTCTGCCCTCTGCTGGCACTGCCCTCTGTTCCTACCTCGGATGTCTGTACCTTGGCTTGACCCAACGAGGCCTGTGAGATCCCGGCCCCCAGGAAGCTTACATTGGAGTAGGGAGAGGAGACACCTAACCAGCACATAAGCCCTCAAGCCCCTGACCCACTGACATCCTCCACAGCATGTATCACTACCTACCTCCCTGCAAAGTTGATTTATCTCGTGTGTTGTCTCTCTCCCCACCACACTCTGGGGAGGGCCTTGGTCTTGTTCACTGCTGCATCTCCAGTGCCCAGCATCAATCCTGGCATACAGCAGGTGGTCAATAAATATTTGCTGAATGAATGGATGAGTGAATGAAGGCAGGATGGCTTTGGCAGGTCCTTCCTGGGGCATGGGATGCCCACAGTGGTCACTCGGGTCTTTCACTCTGTGCCCGTCTGTCTCCTGGCAGGGTGGAAACCCCTACCTCCTGCCCTGGCCCTGGGATGCTCTGTCTCTCTAGCTGTAAAATGACAAAGCTGAGCTGTCCAGGCTGCTCTTTGCCTGACATTTGACGGGCTGGGGGCTTGCACTGATCCCCCTCCCCCAGTCCTAATTGCTTCCCCTGCCATCCAGCCTGCCTGGGTTGGTGGAGGACAGCCAGTGGCTTCTCTGGGCCACGGCCAGTCTGGGTGTACAGCTCCACAGCCTCTGCCTCTGCTCTCCCATCCAGGAACCCTGAGTGGTGGCGCTGCGCCACTCCCCCTGTGTCCATCCCATCTTGTTGAGAAATCCTATGCCTGTCACTCTATTTGTTATAGTCTGAAGGTTTATTCCCAAAGACAGACTTGGCTTCGGTTCACCATTTACCAACATGAAACCTTGGGCAAGTGTCTTTACCTCTCTGAGCCTCAGTTTCCTTATCTAGATAATGGGTAGTAGTCATCCCGATCCCAAAAGATTGCTGTGAGGATTAACTCTGAGGACAGTTAAGAGCCTGGTATCTCAGAGGGGGTTCAAATCCAGGTGTGGATACTTCCTAGCTGTGGCTTTGGCCGACTCTGTATTATTAAGCATCAATTTATCTATAGAATGGAAATAATAGGAAAAATACTAATTGAATCCCATTATTTTGCTGCAAGGATTAAATGAGATAATGCATGAAAAGCACTTGGTCCCATGCTTGGCACATAAGTAATTTACACTTATTGGCTCTTATTGTTATTATAATCTTCATCTTTTTATGTGCTGGGTACTTAGTAGGTGCCAACAAATCAATCAATAGGTATTCCCTTGCTCTCTTCAAGTCAGGGCTTTGGGCTTCCCTGGTGCGCAGTGGTTGAGCGTCCGCCTGCCGATGCAGGGGACGCGGTTAGGCCCGTGAGCCATGGCCGCTGAGCCTGCGCATCCGGAGCCTGTGCTCCGCAACGGGAGAGGCCACAGCAGTGAGAGGCCTGCGTACCGCAAAAACAAAAACAAAAAGTCAGGGCTTTGATTTTGTTGTTGTTATTAGGGTTAGCACAGTGAGGATTTGGATTCACGTATTTCTGATGACCTGGAGTTTCTTCTCCTGGGTGGAGCTCTCCCTCTGGTAATTGTCAGAAGAGCTCTTCTTTTTTATTTTATTTTTTTGCGGTACGCGGGCCTCTCACTGTTGTGGCCTCTCCCGCTGCGGAGCACAGGCTCGGGACGCGCAGGCTCAGCGGCCATGGCTCACGGGGCCCAGCCGCTCCGCGGCATGTGGGATCTTCCCGGACCGGGGCACGAACCTGCGTCCCCTGCATCGGCAGACGGACTCTCAACCACTGCGCCACCAGGGAAGCCCCAGAAGAGCTCTTCTTGCCAAATAAATATTGACTAAAGCAAAACCCCGTCAAACAGGTGTTCAGAGTCCTTCTATCTCAGTGTGGCCTTCACTATTCGCATTTGACAGGACGGAACATCAAAGCCTAGAGAGGTTCGGTGAGTCACGTAGGGTCATACGGCGTGCTGATCCAACCAACACTTCCAGCCTCTTGTGAAGGGTTTAGAGTGCGAGGCCACTGTCCACCCCCACCCCACCACTGTCGTCATCGTCTTTATGTGAACATGTTGAGGTCTTCCAGGCACTTTCACAGCCATCATCTCTTGTGATCCTCTCAACAGCCCCGTGAACTGGGCAGGACCAGGTCAATCAAACATTATTGCCATTTTTCAAAGAGGGAAACCGAGGCTTGGAGGAGGCTCAAACTAGCCTAAGGTCACACAGAGAGCGTGGCCTCTTACTACTCAGCTTGGTGTCACAGCCTGCAGAGCAGGGAAGACCTCACGTGATGTCACGACCCTGCTTCTTTGGGATGCCCCCTCCCCATCCCCTCCACCCCTCCAGCTGACCTCCCCGCCCAACTCCGAGATTCCTCAGCTGAGAGCGATCCAAGGGGTGGGCACCTCCCACAGGAGGTCTCAGAAACCACTGTATGGACCTGAGACTGACCCCGTACCAACATGCAGTGTTTTTCCTTCTCTTGGAGAGCAGAGAGGTGAATAGCTTCGACCACTGACTCTGTTTTCAACCAAGTTGCTTGCAAGCAATGGGTGTCTCTTTCCAGGAAGATGGCTGATGTCTCTGCAACAGGAGATGAGACCCCAAAAGGCTTACAACTTCCCTGCTAAAAGTTTCTTCTGGTTTAGAAATCACCTTGGGGGTTTTAAGGAGTAAGACAGGAATAAAGACGCAGACCTACTGGAGAACGGACTTGAGGATATGGGGAGGGGGAAGGGTGAGCTGTGACAGGGCGAGAGAGAGGCATGGACATATATACACTACCAAACGTAAGGTAGATAGCCAGTGGGAAGCAGCCGCATGGCACAGGGATATCGGCTCGGTGCTTTGTGACCACCTCGAGGGGTGGGATAGGGAGGGTGGGAGGGAGGGAGATGCAAGAGGGAAGAGATATGGGAACATATGTATATGTATAACTGATTCACTTTGTTATAAAGCAGAAACTAACACACCATTGTAAAGCAATTATACCCCAATAAAGATGTTAAAAAAAAAAAAAGGATCCATGAGCGAATGTGGTGAAACTTGCCGCTGGAGTTTCCGATGAGTTAAAGGAGCTGGGATTTCATGTCATTCTGGTCCCACCATTTCTCCCCTGAGGGGAGCAATATACGAGATCAGACCAGCTCCCTGCACTTGGAATGTGCACTTGACAGACGGGAGTCCCGCTGGCTCAGGGGCCCAGAACCTACCAGACTCTCATCGAGTTGGTGCAGGTAAAGCACTTGGTGCCTAGCACCTAGCAGACTGAAAGTAAACGTAAGCCATTATTATTATCCTTCACAGTATTCATAATATCAGTCAGGGGGCAGGAGTCCAGTAAGTCAGGTAGTAATTCTTCCGTTTGAAAGAGAGAATAAAAGGAGAATAAAACTTTTCTGGCCTCTGGGTCTCTCGGTGTCCTGAAACTTGCATCTCATTCCATTTAAAAAGAACAGCAGTAACAACAAAACGGAACAAGGCCCTCCTGCCCAGAGAAAGAGGCCTCCCTGACCTGGGCAATTTCTAAAACAGCGGCCGAGGGAGAAAACAGCCCAGGGGCGGGCCATGGCGCCAACCCCCGCTCCGCAAACCAGCCGTTTCACTGGCTGTGAAATGTCATGGGCCCCTGGGCTCCAGGCGTGGAGCCCATAGTTGGGGCCTGCAGTGCTGGGGGCCGTGGCAGCCTGTGTTTGAACCTCATGGGATGTGACGGGTGCAGGGAGCAGAGGGTCTGGACTCAGGAAATATCATCGCTGAGCCTGGGGCACTTGGTCAGGTGTCAAGAGAGGCCTGAGATGAGCCTTTCCCGGGGACCCCATCAGCATCTCCTCTGGCTTTGAGGGGAAGTGGCTACACCCCCATGAAGGGATCAAAGCCATGTCCCTCTCTCTCCTGCCCTTGGTCTACTCTGGTCTCCCCCAGAAGTAATCTGGAAAAGAGCCCCTGAGGAAGCAGGGGCTGCAGTGTCTACTCCAGGCTTTTGTACACAGACCCCTTCTCACACCTGCACCCACCACTCAGTATCTGATGGTGGGGCACGAGCCAGGCTGGGACAGCCTTGTTCTAAATCACAGGGTCACGGACAGGAGGCTGGGCCACAGAGCAATGGCAACAACAGTCATTAGAGCTACGCTCATAAAGCACTTATTATGTCCTGGGCACCAGAGCTCAGTATCTCTTTTAATGCTCCCAATAATCCTATGAGGGAGGGGTGACAACCCATTTTACAGATGAGAAAATCGAGTCTTCAGAGAGATAAAACAATTTGTCCAATCGTCATAGTTTGAAAGAAGCAGAAGCAGAATTTGAAGCCAGCTGTGTGTGATCCCATCCTTAACCACCGCACTGCCCAGGCTTTATAAAATGGAAAATGGGATTTTTTTTTTTTTTTTTTTACAGATTCCAAAGTTTCTCCACCCATTAATTTACTCAATCCTATGAGAAGGGCTGAGAAATTGCCTTCCCATTTTAGTGATGAGGAACTGAAGCCCAGGAAGGCAGAATGACTCACCCTGACGGGCAGCCAGGAACCCTGGGCTCCTGCCTCCTCTCCCTAGAAGTCTGGGTTAGAGGAGGCTGCATGTCTAGGAGAAGCTATCGGGGTGCTGCTGACAGAATAATGATTATCATACACTCATTTCCTGAAGTATCATTCCCCTCTTTGCAGAGATTGCAGTTCGGTCATTAATAAGGGCTGCGTTCCCTAGTCTTCCATCTCCACCTCCAGTTTTGGAGCTCCCTCCCTCTGCTGCAGTTCAACCAAGTTAGTTATTAACTGCTCTGTGCCCAGAAGGTATTTATATCAAATGTGCATTTGGAAATTCAGCTGCATTTGAAGTGTGGGTAACAAGCTGATGACCTGCTTGGGGACCAGGTAGGATCCAAGAAACGTGCTCTGGCAGGACACACGATTGCCTGACCCTGAATGTATAGAACCACAACCTGCTACCTTGAGAGTGGAAGCCTTGTAGGAGGCAGGGGATTGGCAGATGTGAGTATTGTCATTCCCATTCTTAAAACCTTTCAGTGGTTCCCCACCATCTATCCAGACTTCTCATTCCTTCCATCCATCCATCCTTCCTTCCTTCCTTCCATCCATCCATCCATCCATCTTAATTCACTGATTACTTCATTAATTCATTTAATGAAAGCTTACCTTATCCTTCTCTAATTTCCTATTTTCCAGAGCACTTACATTTTAATACACTCAGTTACCTATCTCTCTCTCTCTCGCTCTCTATTATCTATCTATATATATCATCTATTATCATTATTATTTATTGCCTTTCAATAAACCAACATTTTCCCCTGTCCCTCTAGAATAAAAGATCCACAGGGCAAGAATCTTGGTTTTATTTACTAGTATTCTAAGTGCCAGTAGGCACTTAAACATTTGTTAAACGAGTAAATGAACATAGGTATAACATTAAGAAGATACAAATTTATAGGAATTAAGATAATACTGGAAACTTCAAGGTATATAAAGAAATGCCATTGTCTAGACCCCTACAGGCAATATTTCCTTCCATATGCCTTTAGTGCTTCTTATGAGGAAAAGTTTGAGATCACAGGCCAATAGGAGGAATTCAAGCACCTTACCTGGCATTCTGAACTCTCCAACATCTGACCCTCATCCTTCTCTCCTAACACTATTCAACAGATCACCCAGTTATTTGGAATTGCTCACACTTTCCAAACACACTTTGAGCTACTTTTCCATACCTCAGGGCCTTTGCACCTACTCCTTCCCCTGCCGGAATCTCTTTTATCCTCTTGTCCCTCTGGAAAACATTCTGCACACTATTTGGGACTAGGTTCAGATTACTCCTCCTTTTGGTAGTCTTCCTAGTCTTGTTCTTCCCATTCAGGGCAAAATTAGACTCACCCTCTGCCCCTTGTGACTCCCTCTACGGGAGAATATTTCACATGGTGAATTTGCTTATTTCTCTCTGTCTCCTTCATGATATGGGAGCTCCTTGGACCAGAAACTAATTCCTAAGTACCTAAGATGGAGTGGTAATTGGGGAATTATTGGACTAATAATTGTATGTGGAATTATTATAATGATAATGACTATAAATTATTCAGTACCTATCAGTTACTTTTCTAAGTGCTTCAGCTTTCAAACTTCATAATAACCCTGTAAGGTAGGAACTATTATTTTCCCCATTTATAGACGAGGAAACAGATGCAGAGAGATTATGGTAATTTACCCAAGATTATACCTTAATAACTGATGGAACCAGAACTAGAACCTGGGCAAGCTGACTTTGGAGCCCCTGGGCTGAATGTCTCTGTGACATTGAGAAGACTTTGCACATGTCTGCATCTCAGTTTCCCCATCTGTGCAGTGAATTGTTAGGGTGAGATAATATTTAGGAACTCTTTCATTGAGGAATCTCTTTTGTTTGTCTTCTATCCAGAGATGATGCTTCATACAGAAATCTCCTCCTTGTAGAAATATAATTGGAACCCCATAGACCTGGCAGAGGAGGGTACTAGCAAGCTTTTGTTTCTAGGACAGTTTTGGTCCGGAAGGATGAGCAGGGAGAGGGGTGACACCTGAAAATATCAGAGACTCTATCTGGACTCTGTTATATTGCACTGTTTTTCTTCTGTTCTTTTCTTCTCATCTTTCCCATGGCTTCCCTATAGAGGGAATATACTTTCCCATTGACTTTGGACTTAGCCATGTGACTTACTTTGGCCAATAGAATGTAAGTGGAAATAATCGTGTGCTAGTTCCAAGGTAAGATTTTTAGAGCCATGGCAAGTTCCCGCCAGCATTCTTGAGCTTCTGTTCTACATGAGAGAACCTGAGACCTGAGGTCGTAGGATAAAGACGTGTGGGACGGACCCGACGCCTACTAAAGCTTGGAGCCCAGCTGCACCTAACTTAACCCAGCCAAAATCAACTGAACTGTAGCTGACTTACAGATCTGTGAGTATGAAATAGATATTTGGTATTGTGAGTCACTGGGAATTTGGGGATGTTTGTTATACAGCCTTAGTAGAGTGGAAACCTGACCAATATATAGAGTAAGCACCAGACCAGTGTGAGTGTAGCATCCTTGTTGAATTATATTGTCCTTCATCATATAGAGGTCTAACATTAAAGTCAAATTAACAATGACCCTTGAGCAAACAGAGAACACTCGAACTTTCCAAATTCCCCCAATCCTTGCTATGCAGCATCTTGGGGAGGAAGACTTTGATGGACCGGATACCTGGTATCTGGCCCAGTATAGTGGCCCTTCTTTGTCCTAGCTGTCATATAGCTAGTGAAGTTTCATTTCCTCTGTTAATCAAACATACCTCCAAATAAAGTGCTTGGTCATAGCTTTCTAGAAGAAAGGATCTGAATTGGCAAGGTCTGTCCCCTCTGTGGCTTTTAGCGTATTTAATCTAGAGCTAGGACTTCCATGGTTTGATACAGAGCATGGAGGAGTCTGGTTTGGACTATTTGAAATTTTAGGCAGAGAGGGAAGATGTCTCAGAAGAAAGGTTGATGTGTCCTCTCCTTCCAGCTCCCTGAATCTGTCATATGGGTGTGGGTGGGATCAGTGGTGTGTTGAGAGGGAGATGGAAATGGTGGGAGGGAACTTGGAAAATTTCTGTAATTTGGGGGCCTACAATCTTTATGACAGTCTTTCTTTGGGGTCCAGGCTTGGGTTGGGCATTGCCTCAATCCCATGATTTGGCCCATGCCAATAAAATCTCCTCAGATCTAGCTGGCCTGTTTTCTTCGTTCTCATGTCCCAATTCTAAGACCCCAGGGCCATGACTACAGTGATGAATGGGTCCGGATGGCTGATGATACTCAGACGTGTTGTCTCATCGGTCCCTGCAGTGGTTTCCTATTGCTGCCGTAATAAACGTGCACACACGTAGCGACTGAAAACAACACATATTTATTCTCCCAAAGTTCTGGAGATCAGAGGTCTGAAATCAGCTTTGCCGGGCTAAAGTCAAGGCGTCAGCAGGGCTGGCTCCTTCTGGAGGATCGGAGGGAGAATACGTTCCATTGCCTTCTTCAGCTTCTAGGGGTCACTTGCTTTCCTTGGCTTACGACCCGTTCCTCTCATCACTCTATCCTTTAGCTTCCATGATCACATTTACTACTGACTCTGATCCTTCTGCCTCCCTTGTGATTACGCTGGGTCTACCTGGATAACCCAGGGTAATCGTCCCATCTTAAGATCTGCAAAGTCCCTTTTATCGTACAAGGTAATATAGTCACACTTTCCAGGGATTTGGACATGGACATCTTGGAGGGGTAATCACTCTGCTACCCTGACGTTTCCTCCATGGCAGGGAAACCAGATATTATTACCTAGTTATTCCCATTTTACAGTTGAGGAAACTGAGAGCAGTAGATTACAGATCCAGGACCAGATCCCAGACTTCTGACTCCTACTCTAAGCTATTCTTCTCTGTCTCCTCCTCCCCCTCCCTTCCCCCTCCCCGGCCACCTCCTCCTCCTCCTCCTCCTCCTCCTCCTCCTTCTTCTTCAATAATACGAATATTCACTGAATGTTTGTGATGTGCCCAGCGCTCTTCTAAGCTGCTGTATATCTGTCATGCACTGTTATTACTCCCATTTTACAGATGAGAAAAATGAGGTTTAGGGAATTTGGGAAACTTGTGCAATGTCACATAGCCATTACGTAGTGAAGTTGGGATTCAAACCCAGGTCTCCTAATATGAAAACCCATGTATAGTAGAGGCTGTTGGTGCCTTACCCTGACCCTCTTTGCCAGGCCAGTACACCCATCTGCAGCTGCTCTGTGTGTTGACTGCTAATAGCTCACAGCTGCCTTCTTCTCCTGAGAATTGCCCTTGGCCTCTAGGAGCCATTTCATCAAAAAATGCCTGGAAGATTACACCCTCTCCCAGGGGTACCCCTAGGAAATAACTGATTGCATAAAAATACACCGTGCTGACCCTCTTTTCTCTAGGTGGGACAACTCTGTGGTGTCATTCATGCTCCAGAACTTCCCATGGGGTTAGGCTGAAGCTAGACTTTAGCTGAGCCTACATCTTCATTTAGCTTCCTCCTCACCCCCATCCTGTTTTAGTCACTCCCAGTTTTCTCCTGAGAGCTCTCTCTCAATAAATCACTTACGTGGCAATTCCCACCCCAGGCTCTTCTTGTAGGGAACCCAACCTATGACATGGCCTCAGTTAGGGTTTATTCATAAGAGTGCTAAAGAATACAGGATTTGTTACAGGGATTTGACCTTAATGCAGTTTGGGGGCTGGTTAAACAGTCTACAGAGGGTTGTGGCCTCTGCCTCTGGTGCTAAGCCTGAAGTCAGTTGGGCGGGCAGTTGGGACAGAAAGATGGATGGGCAGTGGGGAAAACAATGACTTCTGAAAGAATAAGCCAGAACCCACAGTGATGAACTGGAACTCGTGCGTATCTCTTGCCATCTCCAAGCTTGCAGAAGAAGCTGACACACTTCACCCTGGAGCTGCACAGCACCCAGCCTGGGGTCTGGAGAGCCTGGAGGACTTGTAGCAGGGCTGCTGAGGGCCCAGGAGCTGCCCCACCCAACGTGGTGAGCCATGTGTGAGGACAACCATGCCTAATCCCAGTGTGAACTTCTGAACGCAAACGTGGCTTCTGCTTCACTTCTGTCTTCCAAATCCCAAGCAAATTTCTCTGCTGCCAACAAAACTTAGAACCTTAAAGGGAAAGGGATTCTGAGAGATGCAGTTCCAGGTTAGTTAAGTTGACCTAGTAAAAACCACCATGGATTACCCATAGCAACTTGGCACATCTACATACTTCTTTTAACCATATTTAACTTCCAAGTTAATATCCTAGTAAAATCATGCTTCCACCTCACATAAACCCTGGTACAACTGAAAGCACAGTAACCTTCTTCCCCAAAATGTATACAAAATCTCTTTATTCATCTTTGGGAGATGTTCATACCTTTTCTAGCTCAGTCAAACTCCTTATTAGGCATCCCATCATTTAAACGCTGAATGATTAGTTAGCTACTGTCAACACATCTTATGTTAGATAATAGAGGAATGAGGGAGGGAGAAAAAGGAATTGATTAACATGTACGTTAATATTTTCACATAAAATCAAGAAAAAATACTCAAATCGGTTCTCTCTCTCATTTCCTCAACTGGTCATATATGTGATTGTAGTTGATATTTATAATTTTCTTCTTCCGCTAACCATTTCATAATCCATTTACCCTCAGCAATAAACTTGGCCTTGGTGTAACTCAAAGTTTTATTCTTTACGGGTCTGGGACACCAGCTGTTCTACCCATAATGGGTGGTTGTGTTTTTTTATTGAATTTCATCACAGAATATGGGAATATTAAGAAATACCTCAGGGGATCTCTTGAATTCAGTGTATCTTCCTGTTTATCCGCATTGTATAGCAGCAACCCTTGCTATTCAGGATTAATCACTCTAGCCAGTACGGAGACTCATTTCTACACCCACTGATGCATTGGCATGGAGAGCCCAAAGTGGGCAGATAGCAATCTCAACTCCAGTTTAATGGGACTGTTGTTGTGTCTCCTGGCATTCCTCCTCTGGGAACTAAGACCTCTAGACCAACAGAACCTAAAGTCATGGGGCCAGAAAGCAAATATTTTGCTAGTGGATTACACAGGATAATAGTGAGAGGAGCCACACCCATTTCCACCTCTTGATCCCTGGACCTGGGAATCTTGGCTGTGAAGTGAATAAATTGTATATTGGTTGTTGACTTTAGAGCGTCGGCTGCTTCTTGGAGGATGTTGCCCCAGGCCTGCAAGATGTTGCCACAAGACTGATGCCATAACCAAGCCTTCAAAAGGCCATTCTGCCATTTTGTCAGACCAGCTGCTTCAGGGTGATGGAGATCACGGTAAGGCTAGTGAATTAACTGAACATGGGCCCATTGCCACAAGTTACTTACTATAAATGATTTGAAGCAAAGCTGTGTGGATGCTTTGATGGTGATCAAGGTTTTCTGTAGCTCCACAGATGGTGGTTTTGGCAAAAGCCCTGTGGGATGGGGAGCCAAATCCACATCCCAAATAAGGGTCTGGATAAGTAAAAGGGAACAAACATGGTGCGATACTGGGGGTTCGGTGTTGGACTCTGCAGTTGGTACTTGGGACTTAGCAGTGACTGTGGCCCGATCAGCCTTGATGAGTGAAAGTCTAATTGGCTGAACCCACGCATAACCTCCATCCCTCCCACCATGGCCATTTTGTTCATGAGCCCACTGGGCAGCGATAAGGAGGTCTTGGGAAAGAGTTTGACTGAAATCCACAAAATGGATCATTTTACTCATCTAGTTATTAAGGTCCTCCTTTATTGAGGTCACTCTCTGATGAGTGTGTACATAGGACACAGATACATTCACCCAATCTTCCAATTTGGAAAGTTTTAGCATATACCTCTTCTCAAGACCTCACTTCAGCAATTTTCCAGTTATGTTCCTTCCAAGTGCCTGACTCATGCAGCCAAATTGTTAGCCACAGCCCACGAATCAATGTGGACTCATACCTGCGGCCGTGTCTCCTCGCAGGCTCAGTGAACAATCAGGCTGCCTGCTCAAAGCTCTGCCACTGGGAGGATTTCCTTCATCACAGTCCCAAAGAGTGGGGCTATGGTGACGCAGCTGCCCCTTTTTGGGTAGTGTCAGCCTATGCTGCAGAACCCTCTGTAAACCAGAACCATTTTTTTCTGCCTCAGTTAACTTGTCAGGGAATTCCACAGGAGGCCACATGTGTGGGTTGAGAGACAGGAAGTGTTGCAGCCTGAGAAGGGAGGGGGCATTTGGAATATTTCCTCAGGTGACTTCCTTGTGTCTTTCCGACCTGCTTCAGCTGATTTTGTATCTGCCACTCCTATCTTATGATAAAATGGCTTCCACAAATGCCTAATTTTATGGTTTGGTTGCTCAGGCAACACCCAGTACATGATGGGCAGCTCAGAAGGCACAGTAACTTGGTGGTCCATGATCAGCCTTTCCTTACAAGTTTCAGCAGCAGCACAGAAGCCATGTCTCAGAAGGAGAATAATTATCTCCAGACAGTGGCATAGCTTTTCTCCAGAATCTCGAGTCTGTTCTGTGATTCGCCTAGGGGGCCTGCCTAAGTCTCCATACAGCATCCCTATCTACCTCAGACCCTTCAGGCATCATCAGATCTTCTGCGTCGCACAGCCCAGCTGGCAGAGCAGCTTGCAGGGTAGCGTGCACATGTTGGGGGCGGACGAGCAGGTCTTGCCTGATAAATCCACTTCAGCATTCCAGCATCCCTAAGCCTTTGGATACCTTCCTGTGCAATCTAGCAGGCAAGTGCTGGCGTTAGAACTTCCCTTAGTGTAGGCCACCTTTGTATCCAGGTCTTAGTCACGCAACCAAGCACTACTAAAATCAGTCCCAGCTGACTGAGCTAATGCATTGAATCCAGAATCTCTGCTTAATGCGTCCAGGTCAACGAATTTGGCCAGATCCAACACTACATTTTTTTTTTTTTCTCTGATCTAGCATACTTAGGGTTCATTCCCAGAACTACAGAAAAGGGGATGCTGGGAAATGTAGTTGTAGCTTAACAAAGTTGACATCGTACAAAGCATTGTGGATACCTTGCCTTACTTTATCATGTTGCCTCTTTTCAATCTCCAAACAAAAATACTTCTTGATTTCCCCTGAAGTGGAAAGTGTGTCTTTTTAGAACTACAAGGGTAAGTGCAATAATATTTACGTCCCAGGTTGAAACCCAAGGTCACTGGTGCTCCCTTTTAAGCCTTGGAGTCACACTCATTCTCTACTGAGGGTCCCTGTCTCTTTGTAATGGTAGCTACCCACCTCCAGTCTGCCATCAGCACTTAACTCACATTATCTTACCTATTTCTGACAACCTTAGGGTAAATGATTATCCCCATTTTACAGATGTGGCGACTGAAGACAAGGGAGCAAGGCTGTACAACTGGCAAGGGATAGAACTGGAATTCAGACTCAGTTTCCTGCCTCTGTAGCCAGGGCATACTGTGGGGAATCATCTCCCTCTCTCTTTCCCCTGCTTGGGCTAATATTTGTACCAGGTTACTGGTGATGGATCAGATATGGAATCCCAGAACTACAGACTGTCCTCACTAGACGAAGTCCTAAAGATCACTTGAGAGGTGAGGAAATCAAAGCCCAGAAAGGTCAGGCAATTTGTCCAAGGCAACCCAGTGGGTCATCCACAGGGCTTGCGCACAAGGTGATGGCCAGGGATGTACCTGTGGGGGGGTAAGAATTAAATGGTTGGATGTTTGCCATTCCAAACATGCCTGATCCACCTCAGCCTTTTTTTTTTTTTGCACTACGTGGGCCTCTCGCTGTTGTGGCCTCTCCCGTTGCGGAGCACAGGCTCCGGAAGTGCAGGCTCAGCGGCCATGGCTCACGGGCCCTGCCGCTCCGCGGCATGTGGGATCTTCCCGGACCGGGACACGAACCCGTGTCCCCTGCATCGGCAGGCGGACTCTCAACCACTGCGCCACCAGGGAAGCCCCACATCAGCCTTTGACCAAGGCAGTGTCTGTTCAGGAAATCACATACTTTTTCCTGTTGTCCCCTCTGGTCCAGCTTGGCTATACCCAAGCTTCATCAGTTGGTTACTTGATTGGCCCCAGATCCTCAGACAGAGTCCCCGTTTGCTGGTCCCCAGATGCCCCTTGGACTTCTTCAGCCTCCGTTGGTGCAAAGGGAGCCGGGAATCTCTCTTCTTGATCTGTTCTAGGAGCAGGGCAAGGGATTTCATGGAGCTAGATGACCTATTCCTTGAGGACTGGCCTGATTTGTGTGCTCAAATAAAAAGACACACGCAACATGGTCTTATTTTGAGCTCATGCAGGCCCAGCTAGTGTGAAAACTCCTGTTCAGGGGCTGACATCTACAATTTAGTGGTGACATTCTCTAGGGCAACCAGCAAAAGTGGCATTTCCTTGACATGTGGTCCATTCAACTCTCTATCCTCACTCAGAGCCTGAGGAAATAGCAGACATCAGACAAGGAAGGCTTAGGCGGGATTTATGCATCCATTCAACAAATATCACTGAGCACCCTCCGTGGACAGGTGCAGCTGGAGGGGCTGGGTAATGTCAGTGACAAAACAAATAATACATTGCTCTGTGGGGTTATAGTCTAGTGTGGAAAGACAGGCAATTAAATAAAAACAATAAATAGCTAAATTACATAGTATAGTAAAGGTAATAGGTGATATGAGAAAAGGAAAAGTAGAGAGTAAGAGGAAACAAGAGTGGGAGGAAAGTTGCAGAATTACAGGGGATGGTGAGGGAGGGTCTCAAGGGGAAGGTGAGATTTGAACAAAGACTTGTAGGGAGTGATGGAATTGGTCCTGTGATGTCTAGGGAGAAGCATACCAGGCAGAGGGAACAGCCAGTGCAAAGGCCCTGGGACAGGGGGATGCTGGTGTATTCCAGGAACAAAAAGGAAGCCACGGTGGCTGGACCAGAGGGAAGGGGGAGAGACAGGGGAGAGGAGGTCAGAGAGTGGGGGCAGAGGAGCGACAGGCTAACTAAATTGTATAGCATAATAACTTATGTTTCTAAAGGGGGGAAGAAAGGGGGCTGCTGCAGTAATCAGGTGAGAGATGATGGAAGCTCAGACCAGGATGGATGCAGGGGTAGGGGTGAATGGCCATCAGATTCGTGAAGATATTTTGAAGGTGGAGCTGATAGAATTTGCTCATGGTTAGATGTGGAGTGTGAGAGGAAGAGAGAGTCAAAGAGGACAACAGGCTTCTGAGCAACAAGATGGAAAGGATGTAAAGCAGAACTTTCTGACTGGCTCTGCCACTAACTGGCTGGGATACCTTGGGCAAGTTACTTAACATCTCTGTGCTTTAGTTTCCTTAACTGTAAATTTGAAAGAATAACAGTCCCAACTTCCTAAAGGTATTATGAGATCTGACCTGGTACATAGTAAGTGCTCAATAAATATTAACTCTCATAATTATTATCATTGCTGTTGTTATTGGCATCGAATCTAGACTAGGAGTCAGCAAAGTACAGCCTGAGGGACCTGTTTTGGTAAATAAAGAATTATTGGGTCACAGCCGCACCTGTTCGCTTACACATTGTCCGTGGCTGCTTTCCTGCTCCCAGGTCAGAGCTGAACCGTTGCAACACTGTATGATTGCAAAGCCAGAAATATTTACTTCCTGGCTGTTTACAGAAAGTTTGCTCACCTCTGTTCTAGACCAAAACGGCTCTTTTTTCAAAGCGTGTTTCAGTAAAGATTCCTCATGCTCTTTCTGAGGTGACAGGACAGGGGTGGGGGTGGAGTTGATGACCTTTGTGTCCCTGTCCATCCCCGACACTCTGAGACCTTCCTTCCAGGCCTGTGGCTAGTCTGAAGCTGGCTCTGGGAGAGATGCTGGGGGCCAGGCACCCCTTCCTTCCCGAGCATGGTGCTCGTAGTAACCACCTGCCCATCACAGTGCCTGGGCGACACGATGCTATAGAAAAACACGGCTGAGTGGAGGGATTAATAGCTGATGGAGTGCGTGGCCCTGGAGAGTCAGATCCTGACCTGCCAGCAGCTGAGGCGTGTACCTCCACCCATCCCTGCCTCCCTGCCACCTTTCTGGGCTCTGCAGGGCCTCTCTGGGCAAAGCTACCATTGGCAACCGTCTTGGAAAGAAGACAGACCAGCTTGGGAGGTGTCTGGCCAGGGTTTGATACAGCTGCGCCCCTCACTGGCTGTGTGACCTGGGGCAAGACACCTAGCCTCTCTGAGCCTAGCTTCTCTCATGTGGAAAAGATGGATGGTTTTTATGTTTGGTCCCCAGTGGAAACTCATTTTCTCAGGGACCTTGGCTGCCTTGTCTGACCGAACATCAGGGCCCGATCACGGTGCTCGGCACACGGCAGGTGCTCAGAAAACGTTTGTCGAGGGAAAAAAGGGGCGCAGAACCCACAGACTGTGGGTGTCCAAACCATGGCCATTTATGATAATCATTTTGCTATAGATTGTAGGGTTCTCTGAAGCCCAGTGTCTCAACCTGCAGGGGCAGGTGCAAGTTCCAGGACACAGGTGGGGCTGTACCAACTGCAGGAGGAAGGAGAGGACCCGCAGAGGCACAGGTATGTTCGGATTCCTGCTTGAAGGTGGATGAGAGAGTGAGGACCATGGGCAGCTCTGACATATAGAGAGACAGGTGAGAGATGAAAAGACAGACGGAAAGATAGATTGACGGATAAATATATAGAAGATGGGAGAAAAGGCAGACAGGCAGGTTGCCAGGCAGGCAGATAAATAGGTGGGTAAGTGACGGCTGGTGTCCTGTGCACCCGGCCCCTCCTCCTTCCTCCTCTGCTGTCACCCACTCCTAGTAAGACAGACCAGCCCCTGTGTTGACTCAGTGCCTGAGGGGTGCCGGGGCCAAAGGGAAATTTCTGTGGGCAGCAGGGCCACATTGCCTGTGTCGGCCTTTATGGGCAGATGCTGAGCGAGGGGTGAGTCAGTACAGAGGGAGGCAGAGTGGCTGGAGAGCGTGGACCGGAGGTGGGGATTGTGGGTTTGAGCCTCAGCTCTCTGCTTCCTGACGCTGTGACTTGACCAGGCCTGTGCTTCTCCTCTGGACCTGAGAACCTCCTGTGGACCAAGGTCACGACGAGAGGTGGCCGCGGGGATGTCTCCGAGGTCGGGAGGTTTGTGCAGCTGTGAGTGGCGATGATCACTCTCAGGTACCCGGGCACCCATCTGACAGCGACTGGGGGAGCTGAGTGACAAGACGCAGAGCTGTAATGAAGGGAGGACGGTTGGCATCTGCTCGTCCATCTGTGTGTGGATCTGTCAGCTCCTTCGGGGCAGGCGCTTAACAATGAACCTGGGAGGGATCGAAGTCACAGTCGTTGGCTTGTCAGCCAGACTGCCCGCCTCCAGGGGCTGCCGGTGGAGCTCAGTTCCCTTGCTTCACGGCGATAGGCCCGGCCACTGGGCGCAGAGCACACGTCGCTGTCCCCCAATCTCACAATCACCCCACAAATTTCTCTTGATATCCGGAGGCAGATCAGCCATGTAGTTTGCAGAACCCAGTGCAAAATGAAAATGCAGAGACTCTTGTTAAAAAATTGTGAAGAATTTCAAGACAGCGACAGCACATCTGTAAACCAAGGTCCTGCTGTGTGCCTGCAGAGCCGGGCCTGTCTGGGGCACTCGGTCCCTGACTGTGTGGTGGTCGGGGGAGGGAATTGTTAAAGACAGGGGCTGCTAAGCTGGGAAGTCCGCAGTCTATGCCTCCATTCTACCACTTACTGGTCCCTTAATCTCTCTGTGCCTCAGTTTCCTCATCTGTAAAATGGGAGTAATAACGGCACCTAAGCCTTAGACTTGTGGCGTGAAATGAATGAATATGACTAATCTGCTGGGCACTGTGCCTGGCACTCGATAAATATCAGTTATTGTTATCATCCTGCTGACCAAGCTGCAGAGCTAGGAGGTGACCGAGTCCAGAATTGGAACCAGGATGGTCTAGGTCAAAGTCTCCTTCCCCAGCCCAGGATTGTGCATTGGCCTTTCCCACACCCTGAGGTCCCAGGGATGGGCAGGCATTTGCTTTGTCTCTAGAGGTGCTCACGGCTTGGCATCACCTGCTGACCCTGGCTCTGAGCACCCCCTACTCCACCCCTTGAGTCCCACAGAGCCTCTTCCTGATTTCCTCCGCCTCTCTTCCTTCCCCACGAAAGTGCCCTTGACATTCACTCTCACTGGTCTCACCTGAGTCTGAAGGCATGGGCTGAAGGGGGGGAGTATCTGGGAGACGTGAGGGATACACAGAGTGTCCTCAGAGGCAGGGGTGAGTAGAGGAGGGCCACTTGAGACAGGGGTGGGTTTGCAGCCCCCTGGGTATTCCTTATACCTAAGACACCACCCGTGAGCTAGGAGCCTTTGATCTGACTTCATATGTGAGACTTAGGTACATCAGATAACCATAGATGTATATGCTCTCCTCACCAAATGACCAAAGAACCAACTCAGGCAGATATTCCACATGTGGACATGGTAGGCAGGCCAGCCTTGGGTGGGAGGTTAGCGAGAAAGTGTGGGGAGTTGGGCTGATCAGGGGGGACTTCCTGGAGGAGCTGCTGCTTTTTTAAAAAATGTATTTTTATTATTTATTTATTTATTTATTTTGGCTGCGTCGGGTCTTAGTTGCGGCACGTGGCATCTTTCGTTGCAGCGCGCAGGCTTCTCTTTAGTTGTGGTGTGCGGCCTTCTCTCTAGTTGTGGAGTGTGGGTTTTTCTCTTCTCTAGTTGTGGCATGTGGGCTCCAGAGTGCATGGGCTCTGTAGTTTGCAGCACGCAGGCTCTCTAGTTGAGGCACAGGAGCTCAGCGGTTGTGACGCGCAGACTTAATTACCCCACGGCATGTGGCATCTTAGTTCCTTGACCAGGGATAGAACCTGCATCCCCTGCATTGGAAGGCGGATTCTTCACCACTGGACCACCAGGGACGTCCCAGAGCTGCTGCTTTTGCAGGCAGTGCGAGGCTGGCAGCTGTGCCTTTTCGTGCGGCTGTCCCCCATCACAGGAGAGCATGTTGCCATGACAGCAGGCACTGAGCCTTGGTAGGAGGAAGGTCTAGGCGCCCTCTGGTTCTCTGCATCTGGGGGCCCCAGAGGTCTGACACCATGGGTGGGGGACACCAGGAGGACAGCTGGGTGAGGCCAGGCAGAGGTTGGCAGGCAGCTCATTGGGGCCTCATTAGGGCTAGGCTGGTGTTTGGCATTTATTCTAAGTAATGGGAGGTCTTGGCAGAGTTTTAGCGGGGAAATGATCTGATTTGATTTAAGGTTTTGAAAGATCAGTCACTCTAGTTGGGTGGAGAACGGAGGCTAGGGAGCTAAGAGTGGAGGCAAAGAGACCAGTGAGAAGTCGGCATCAATACCAAGGCGGGAGGTGATGGTGGCCAGGACCAGGGACGGAGAGAAATGGGTATATTGGAGATTTATTTTGGAGATAGAATTTCCAAGACAGTCTACTAGTTTTGAGGTTTGGATGAAAGAAAGAGAAGAATCAAGTGTGACTCCTTGGGAGGATTGGGGAGGAAGATATAGAGGGGAAAGGAGGATTCCTATTTGGGGCTCGTGGAGGCTGAGCTGCTAGTGGGATCCCTCAGGAGCGCTGGCGGGAGAGCCTGGGGCTCAGGAGTGAGAGCCTAGCCCTCCCCTCACTGCCTGAATTCATATTCAAGGGTTGCCCAGGGGGTCATCCCTGCCAGAGGGAGGATTATTCTTCCCACACAAACTTCTAGAGAGGGTCTAAAGGTAGAATCCAAACAGCAGGCGTGGAGAGCAGGTGGGGGCTCATTCAGGTGGGTGCTTTCTTTAGGGGCTGTGGATCCTCATAGAAAGTCCCTCTGTGCTGCCGCGGAGGTCGGTAGATCCTACCTCTGAAATGAAGGATTTTATGTAGTCTGGGGAGAGGAAAGGAAGAAAGAAGAGAAGAGGCGACTGAGAGAATGAGGCAGAAAGACTAAAGCAGAAATGGGAAGGGGTGGGATTAGAAAGACAGAGCTAGAATCATGAGGAAGAGATGGAGAGAGGAGGATGGACATGGAGGTAGCGGTGGGGATGGGCTCAAGAAGCAGATGCAGGTGTGCAGAGAGAGATGGAAACGCGGACGGAGAGCGTTCTCAGTCAGGGTCCCGGAGGGGGGAGACAGTGGGCACATTCAGAGCACGCTTGAGAGTTTAAGGAAGGGACCATTCACAGAGATGTTGTGGGTTTGGAGGGAGCCCGTGAGGGAGGGCAGAGCACTAGGGAGGGGCCGCAGTGAGAAGCCAAAAGCCAAGGTTAGGGAGTGGGTACCAGCCTCCAGCAAATGATGGACGGGAGACACAGCAGGACACAGAGGGGCCGGGGCTGGGGGATACGTCCTCCACAGCCTCTCCTCGGGCCTCGGACCTCCTGTCAGCGCCTCCTGGGTCACCAGAATCCAAAGTCAAGGGATCTTGGTGATGCACCTGAGAGGTCAGACTTTTGGGGCACAGAGCCAGGCAGGGAAGAGCAGGACAGGGGTCTGGAAGGGCGGGTGGAGATTGCCTGGCACAGAGAGGATGAGACGAGCAGTGGAACTGTGGAAAGATGGGGTTGATAACGGAGACGAAGTTAGGAGGTAGAGACAGGAGTGAGAAAGCGCTGACCCGGGGAGCGGGAGACAGAAATTTAGGAAAGGAGGGGGCCATCAGCTGCTGACGTCCCCTGCGTTCATTGGCCTTGGTTTCCTTAGAGCCATGGGACTGGGGCCCCGGATAACACATTTTTGTCCCTAGAGCTCTGAGCTTTCTCCACAGAGGCCTTTGCTCCCACTCTCGTGTCGACACATGAGGATCATTAAAGGAACATGGCCCTTGATGTCATGGTCCTGGGTTTGGGTTTGAACCTAATGAAGTGTAGGCACCCCTGCCCCATCTTGCCGTTGCTTCTGGAAGTCAGGGATGCTCTGGGCACGAGGAGGCAGCTGTCTTCTGAGCATTCCAATGCCAGCTGGGGGCCAGCTCTCCTGCTACTCTGCCTGGACTCAGTTAACCCTGGGGCTGGGAGGGTTAGGCCCTCAAAGGATGCTGGGGTCCCAAGCAGAGGCTTGGGCGACGTCCTGGCTGCTGGTTTCGGAGGGTCCTGGCTCTTGGAGGTGTTTGAGATAGACACCGTCCGCCCACCCCACCCCGTGATATGGTCGGGGTGAGAAGCTTCTATATTCTGATGTGCTTGAAAAAACGTTTCCCCCCGAGTGATGGAGCTTTGATTGCTGTCTGAGGACTCTGAGGAAGACCCAGGCAGGGTCATTTCAGGGGACCCATCGAGTCAGCCCAGGAAGGACCTGGGCAGCTTGAGGAGCCTTTGGGCTGCTGGTGACACTTCTTAGCTACCACTGAAGCCCAGTCTGGGAGGCAGTTTTCCAGAAGCATCTCTGCTCCTTCTCTGTCCTGCAGCTGGGCTGACCACAGCCTCCTTCCCGGAGCAGCCCTTCCCTGGCATCCGTGAGGGGAGGGGGAAGGGAGTTCATATTGGTCAAGCTCCTGCAGAGCCTGTGCTGGAAACCCTCACTCCGAGGAGTGGTTACGAGCAGAGTCTGGAACCAGATTACTTAGGTTTGAATGTTGGCTCTGCTCCGACTAGCTGTGTTCCCTTGAGCAAGTCACTTAACCTCTCTGTGTCTACTTCAAAGTGTTGTTGTGGAGATGAAATAAAGCATATATGCGAGGCATTCAGAATTGGGCCTGACAGATTGTGAGTGCTGTGCGGGTATTAGCTGTGATTGTGGTCTTGCGTTTGGACTCTCCCCAAACCCCATTAGCACCCCCATTTTACAGATGAAGGATGCAAGCCTCCGAGAGAGGCGTGACCCGCCCAAAGCCATATGGCTGAGGAAGGGCATGGCGGGCATGTACCCGAGCCCACGTCCGTGGCTGGGCATTGCCTAAGTGAGCACAGAGGGAAGAAGGAAGTGAAAATTGTTCTGAAGCCCCCTTGTAGGTCCCCCTTACTCTCCAAAATCCTTTTACTGAGACCAGCTCGTGGCGCTTCCCAAACTCACACTGACAGTCCTGTCCCTTGATCTCATGCCAGACCAGCTGGGAAGGGGAACCACCCTCCTCCTTGCCCCTCAGCCTGTCAGATCGCTCCAGCTTAGATGAAGAAAGCAGCCGGCATGGGGCTGCCCCGTCCGTCACCTGGGGGAGCTTCTGTCCTGCTTCTCTGACAGGCTGCCCACTGTGCTCAGGCTCAGGGACCAGGTGACTGGGACCTGAGTGTAGATGACAGGACCGAGGGAAGGGTGATGCCCAGGTAGTGGCCAGCCCAGGGACCCACAGACAAGCTTTCTGCCTTGACAACCGGGTCTGCTCTGATGGCCCAGCCTGTCTGTTTTGGTTCGGGATTCATTAGTGAATCCCTCAGAATGGGTCAGAAGGGAATGGAGTAGAGTGTAAGGACAGAACTTACAAATGAAGATGCGCTTGGGTAAGGAAGGTAAAGCAGGTCTGTTGAGCTAAATTCCCTTCCCTGTACCAGGAATTATAACCACTGACTCCCATAATCTTAGAGCTGGGAGCGCAAGTGAGAGATTTCTTGCTGCAATTGCTTCGTTTTCCAGATGGGGAAACTGAGGTTTGGAGAGAGATAGGTTAACTTCGCCAAGGCCACACAGCACATCCTGCAAGACTGAGCAGGACCTAGAATCTAAATTTCTAGAATCACAGACCAGTGTGCCTTCAGAGAGCTTTTCAAGTGTAACCACAGTCGGGTCCGTGCAGAGCCAGCCTCCCGTGACCACGTCCCCACCCCTGCTTATTGTGAGCTGATCACAGTAACTAACCTTTATCGAACACTTACTCTCTGCCAGGCACTCTTCCAAGTGCTTTACAAGTATTGACTTATTTTATCTCACCTCTTAAGAAGTAGTTAATAGCATTATCCTTATTTCACACATGGGGAAACTGAGTCACAGAGAGTAATTTGCACAAAGTCATCCTGCTAGGAAATGGCAGAGTCACAATTTGAACCCAGATCCTTGAGCTCCAGAGCCCAAAGTGCCTTGAAGCTTAGAAAACTACAGCTTCAAGGGAACTAGAGCCAACTGTCCTCAAGTGATCATCCACGTGTGCTCTAATTGCTTTGTGTGCCACTGAACTCCTTTCAAGAAAATCTTCTTTACTGTGTCTTGGGTGGAGGGACCCAGGGTCGGAAGTAAACTAGATTTGAAGTGGTTTCATGAAATGTGATTTAGGGAAATGATGTTAGTCTGTGGGAAAATCCTACAGCTAAGGGGAAAATATCAGAGCAAGGGGGCAGAGAGAGGACAATTGTCTGGAGGCCTGGGACAGGATGCAAGACAAGTGAGTTCGAATACGGGGTCAGTCTCTCCTTGATGTGTCACCCTGGCCTCTTCCAGCCCTACCCTGGACCTCAGAATCCTCATCTGCAAAAGGAGAAGTTGATCTAAGTAATGTTCTCTCTGAAAGACCTTTCCAGCTCTGACATTTGGGGGTTTGATGAGCTGCTCCTGTTCATTCTTTTTTTTCCCAACAGGTTTACATTAGAATGGCCCCTTAAGAATTCCCTGTACTTTTCACGGCTATTTGCTTTCAAGTGAGTTTTTCTTACCCATCCTGGAGTTGGACAATTCCAACTTGTTGGAATTGCTCCAATTCCCAATTGTTGGGAAGCTCTTCCTTCCGTATAATTTAAGAGCCTTCTCTCCCATTCTTTCTTCCTTCCTCAAGGACCCTTTGTGTCTTTTTCTTAATGCCAGACTAAGTCAGAACATGATCCCAGGCTTTAATTTGCCATCACGTGTTGGGGGCCTGTCCAGGCCTGTGAGAGATGCCACCGATGGCTTTATTATGCTGTTGCTGAGCAAAACGAACCATGGAGGGGAGAGGATGTGCTCCTTCCTCCCCTCAACCTGAGCCTCTCCAGCCCATCGAGTCAGGCAGAGCCTTTGTGGGGCAGGACAGGGAGTAGCAACTAAACCCACCCATGCTGCAGTGTGAACCCCTCAACTCAACTCGCCCCGTGACCTGGTTGAGATAGCCAGCTTCCTCAGGGAAGAGGGGAAGCAGGATCACCTGTTCTTCCTCTGCAGCCCAACAACTGAATGCAGCCTGAGATGCAGCTCTTCCCAGTTCGTTTGCACATTCACCCAATCCACTCACTATTCATTCATTCATTCAATAATTCAACATTTGCTGAGCCCCTGCTGAGTGTCATATTCTAGGATGGCTCCTGGCCTCTCGGGAGCTTGTGGAACGTTACAAAAGGGCATGGAGTCTGGATTCGGATGGACCTGAGTCCAAGTCCTGGCTCTTGCACTAACCAGGTGTAAGATTTGGGGGAGCTTCTTTGCTCTTCTGATCTTCTGTGTCCTTACCTATAAAACAGGCATAATAATGTTGACCTTCTCTAGTGGCTGTGAGGATTTTATCTATTTGGTGCCTGGCACGGTGTTGCATCATACTGGAGACTCTTAGTGTGCTCTCCTCTCTTATACCAGCCCTTCCACCCCCAAAGCAGGATCCAAGTTTCCCTCTCAGACTGGGAGTTCCCGGGGAGGGGATCTTCTCCTTCCCCACTGGTCACCTGACCCTCCCAGATGTCCCAAACTAAGCCCATAGTAATGAACAGAGCAGGAGCTGACCATGGTACTGACTCACTCTCTCTTCACTCTCACTAGAGAGGAAGGGAATTGTACTCCACTGATGTCTTCATACTCCCCCGTAGACTCTCTGGATCCTCCCATGACAATAACGTTTCCAAGTGTGAAAAGCTCTTTCAGACTCAGCTTGTAGGCACAGGCCTAGGAGAAACACTCTAGGGTGATGAATGGGCCAGGGTGACCAATCAAACCAAGGGTGCCAAATCCCCCAGCCCCCATTCCTCTGATGATGGTGGGGGTGGAGGACGTGAGTGGGGAGCTTCAAATGCACAACAAAGGCAACCATAAGACAAGCCTCCTACCTGTCTCCCTGCTCTCTTCCAAACTACCCTGTCCAGCCGCCAGATTAATCTTCTGGGAATCTTGCTGTTCTCTGAGAAAAAATCACAGAACACAAGAATCTGAATCTGGGCTATAGCCTTAGTCACTTGCTTGACCAACAGAATGCTGTGGAAGTGACCCTCTGGGACTTCCAAGTCCAGGTTGTAAAAAGCTTTGCAACTGCTACATGGGTTTCTTAGAGTGTTTATCCAGGGGAAGCCAGCCAGCATGTAAAGACTCTCACTAACCTGAGACCACCATGCTGTGAGGAAGGTCACTTTGGCCACTTGGGTAGAGACAGGTGCCTGGCCAGCCCCAACCGTCCCAGGTGAGGGACCAGACCTGTGAATGAAGAAACATTGGAGACACAACAGTAGCTGTGTGACTGCAACTGTATTAGAGACCAAAGCGAGCGCTGCCCCGCTGAACCCGGTCCACCCACAGAACTTCGGGAGGTAATAATACATTTGTATTTTAATCCACTCAGTTGCAGGGGTGATTCGTTACAGAATAACAGGTCATTGAAACAGGCCCCCCTGCTGTGTGCACCCACAGGCCCCTGAGCTTCTCCTCGTAAGCATTCATCATGAGTCATTGTGCCTACTTGTATTGGCGGAGAGGTGGGCTAGTCAACCAAGATTCTTCTGCCCTTCCACAGGGTAGTGTCATTGTTAGGAAGTGGTCAGCCAGCCAGACAACATTTCTCAGCTCCCTTTGCAACTTGGTAGGTCAGGCAACTGAGGTCTCACCAGTGGATTATGGGTAAAAGTGATGTACCTCACGCCCACTGGCCTACACAAATGTTTTGGGTGGTTTTTCTCTACCTGTCTGTTAGATGAGCCATCCATTGAAGATGCTTCCATCTGCCTGGGTCCTGAGGAGAACTCCCACCCTCCCCCACTGACTGATTTTTATGCAGGAGAGAAATAAACTTTTACTTTAAGCCACTGAGATTTGAGGGGGTGTGGTGGTTCTAGTGCACGTCACCTTAACACTCCACTTGTAAATTATGTGTTCTTGCCAGCTTGATTGCTAACACCACGAGGGCAGAGACATCAACTGACTTGCTCGCCGTTGTACCTCCAGCCCTAACCCAATGCCTGGCACTGGCATGTGGTGGACACTTGAGAAATACCAGTGAGTGAATGAGTGTGTGGGCTATTTATTTATTTTCCTGCTGAGTTATCTGACTCACACTTTACCCTCAGGCTAAACTTTGATGACTCAGCTGTCATGCTCAGCAGGTGGGCGTTATGGACAAATTCATATGTTGAAACCCTACCCCACGTGTGTTGTATTAGGATGTGGGGTCTTTGGGAGGTAATTAGGATTAGATGAGGTCATGAGGGTGGAGCTTCTGTGAATGGGATTAGTGCCCTTATAAGAGCCACGGGAGAGCTTGCTTCCACTCTCTGCTCTTGGCCAGTTGAGGGTACAGTAAGTCAGCAGTCTGTGAGCCAGAACAGGGTTCTCACCAGAACCCAACCAGGCTAGCACCCCAATCTCAGACTTCCAGCCTCCAGAACTGTGAGAAATAAAACTCTGTTGTTAAGGCCCCCAGTCTCTGGTACTTTGTTAGAGAAGCCCGAACAGATTAGGACAGTGATGAACCTGAAATGCAAAAATTCCTTTCCTCCCAGAGGCTCCCTGGAGAGGCGAGGAGCTGGGGAGTCTAGCTTCCCTTTGCTTTGGCCTTATTTTAATGACTGATTTTTTTTAGTTCTTTTTTTTCTTTCTTTTTTTTTTTTTTTTAGGTAGGAGAAGGTAGGTGGGTGGCAGCTTCATTCTAGTCAGAAGCTAAAAGGCTCGTTGATTTTTCTGATATCCTTTGAATGGGCCCCTTCTCCATAGACAGCTCCTCGCAGCTGTTAGGACTTCAAATTCCTCATGCATTGATGGGGACAGAGAAAAGATATGAAAGGCTTTTCGGCTGACACAAAAGAGGGGAAAAAAGAGGAATAAAAATGACAATGTGGTTAATACATAAAATGGTGAAATTTCTGGTACTCGCTGTATCATTAATCTGTCTAAAGTGCCTTTGATCTCTTCTGCTTTAATTAACTTGTAATTATAACATGATGATTTTTGCAGCGGGCAGAATCTGGGAGCTGAGCCCTGAAAGCAACTTCAGCCTCTGAGTAACATCATAAAGCAGGGTTTGCAGCATCTGCCTTTCAGAGGTGCGCTTCCCACATCTGTGTTTGCACACGTGCACACTCATGCAACACACACACGCACACACCAGGCTTCCTCATTGCACATTCTCATGGATTAGTAGCTATGTGCTCGTACTAATTTTTATGAGTTTGGCCGTAAAACTTGTTTTGGTTGATGGCATGTTGACAAAAGCGACAAAAAATGCCCAGTCTTACTTTCTGGTCCCAGAAGGAGCAGGAGATGCAGGCAGAGCAGTCACCCCAGTGCAGGTCAGCCTAGATCAGCCAACACCCAACAGACCTGTAAGTGCATGAGTATAATAAATAATTATCATTGTAAGCCCCTGAGTTTCGAGGCTGAGGCAGCAAGAGCTAACTAATGTATTGGTGGGATTAGGATTCAAACCCAGGCCCACAGTTCCATCTGTGTCTAAGGCCAGTGTGCTTTCCTCAGTGCCATGTGGTCCCCCAGAGCTGAGGGCCCTCTAGGCTGTCGGTGTTTTTCAGACTGGTGAGCGAGGGGGAGGGGGAGGACTGAGCACCAGAGCTCTGCCCCCCATCACTCCTACATCAACTGTTCCACATCCATCTGTCTTATATTGGCCTGCTAGATAAGACTTCATTGAAAGAATGTGTTCTGCTCCTTAAACAATGTTTAAAAACCATATATTTACTCCAATCTCCTCATTTTACAAACGAGGAAACAGAGGCTCATAGAGGGACAGCAGCTTGGCCAAGACCACAGCTGGTTAGGGATAGAGCCAAGATGTATAGCTCAAGTTCTCCGGGCTCCTTAGTCAGAAAATCACATCACAGTAGATGTCATGAATCTTTGAGACAGCAGGATTGGGCAGGGATAATGGTGAAGTTGCAAAAAGAGGCTCAAAGAAGGGATGCCCCTGGGTGAGGTCACCTCCACCTCTTGCTGCCCTGGCTGACTCATCTCATTCTCATCAAGGTTTCCAGAGGGATGGCTGCATGGCTACTGCCCTCCCATGGCTGGACTCTGAGAGCCTTGAGGAGGGCTTGTGTGGTTTTGACCCCATTCAGCCAACTTTTAGAAACAGATGCTGGGCAATCCACCCTTCCTCATATTCTGCCCTTGGGGTTGATGTGTGCCCGGGTCACAACCCTTCACCCCTGATCTCAAGGGAAGAGCTCATGACACCTCCTTTCTGGACACTGTGATTGGCTCAGAAACAGCATGTGAGACAGTCAGACCAGAGATCAGTGGGGCTTTCTCTGAGCTCCAGGTAAGCTGAGCTCAAATGTGAGAGAGACAAAGAGATAGTCTTTCTGAGAAGGAAGCCAACATAAGAGAAATCAAGCTTAGTGAAATGAGAGGAGCCCAGCTTAGGAGGCACAGTCTGAGCCCCTGGATCAGGTTGTGCCTGAAATCCACCCTCTCCCAGACTTAGGAGTTCGTTGAGCCAATAAAGCCCTTTGGCCTAGGCCAGTTTGGGCTGGGTTGTCCATCATGAGGCCTCGTGCCACTTAGATCCCTGGCAAACAAATGTATATTTCTCATTCTGCTCCCAGAGCTCTGAGCTCTGAGAGTTCCAATCAAAGTTCTGCTGCTGAAATGCTGTGTGATCTTGAGGGAGTCACTCACTCTCTCTGGAGTTCAGTTTTCTCACCTCTGATTTATGCTGGTTGCCTCAAAAGAGGTCTCGGGGCCCTCCCAGCTCCCAAACCTGTTACCTCCAAGCTCACTGTGTTCTGTCTCACCTCCCAGGCTTTGCAGGTGATTCTCTGCCTGGAACATCTTTTCTCCCCCACTGGCTCCAAACATCTTTCAAAATTCGGCACAGCTCACTTCCCCTGGGAAGCCGTTCTGATTCTGTTCCAGCCCGGTTGGATTTGGACTTTCCACCTCTGGGCTCTTGTGGCTCCTTTGGTTGCTGTTGAGCTGGAGGGAGTTTCCTCTGTGTGATGCTGGCTGGACCAGTCAGATACAGCTGGAGACTGGTCCCTTTGCTATGTGCTGCTCCATGTAGTAAATGCTGATGCTGAGAAAACAGGCTGCAGGTTAGAGAATAAGCTCTCAGTGTGGCGGAGTCTGGTGCCAGAGATGGAGATGGCCCCCAACTAAGCGCACATGTCACAGGTGCCCCCTTTCCCCAGCACCACCTCCACTCCCCTCCCTGTCTATCCTTCACATGTATTTCCAGCTTAACTCCTTTGTCCTTGCTCTCCCTCTTGTTTGTCATCCTTTCCCTCTATAGTTCCAAATAACCACACAGATGACGGATGGAGGCAAGCTGGATCCTCTAAGAAACCCCCCGGGGGAGCCCCAGCTCATGGAGGCCTGGCTCCCTGGTGTTACAGCCTGGGGGGCTCCAGCTCCCTGCATTTCTCTCTAATTATTTCACGCTGGTGACAGCCTTATTTTCCCAACCTGACTGTAAAGACCCCAGAGGCAGGACTCTGAGGTTCATCTCTGGCTCCCTAGCAACTGGCTTGGACCTGGCACAAAGCTGGCCCCTGGCACACTGTTGAATGACACACAGTTTTGTTCCCAGTTGTGTTCCATGCAGGGCTGGGAACACACGCCTCCCGGCGATTACATGTAGATTATGTGTGGCTGTGTCCTGGTGATTACTGGAGGCTGGGTGGGTAGACTGAACTCACGGTGAATGACTAGTAAGTACCAGATACACTAAGTGCCTTGTGGGCAACATCTCATTTAATCTTCCCAGCAACTTTATGGTGGGGAGTCATTCATTCATTCACCCAACAGATATTTCTTGAACGCCTTCTGTGAGTCAGGCACTGCCCTAGGCACTGGGGTATAGCAGGCGCCATATTTTCATCTGACAAGCTGAGGCACACAGCAATGAAGAGACCTGCCCAAGGGTCACGCACCTGCTTGATGTCTCCAGAATTCAGACCCAGATCCATCTCTCTCCAAGTGCTGAGCCCAAAAATGCTGTGCAAGTTGCTTCTGCAGATCTTGCTTGCCTGAGATATCTTTCCTCCAAAGCTCCCCAGCTCCTCTCCTTTCCCCATCCCCTCATCACTCACCCACTCACTCATTTGATCTTTGTCTTATTAGTTCAATCATTCATCCATTCAGTCATGTATGTACTCATTCATTCAGACGCTTCATAAGTTCCGGGCATGCCTAGATCCCATGCTGGGCATTGGTCACAGCAGGTAATAACTCAGCCAACATCAAGCCTAGAAGCCAAGAGGGGATTTCCAGAGGCAGACTTCCAGCTGCATTGTGGGAGGAAGGGGGAGATGGGTCCATCCCAGCTAGGCCTGGACCAGCCGGGCATTTCTCCAGGTACGGTTAACACAAGCAGAGGGAGGCAGACGGTGAGAAGACAGCAGCACAGAGACCAGTGTTGGGAGCCCTGGAGAGTCAGAAGCAAACTGTGAGCAAATGTCAGTATTTTTGGACGGGAAATAAGCACTATGCAAATGAGATGCAAAACGATGCAAATCATGGCCATTCAATTTCAGTCCAAAGCTACTTTTGGTAATAAGTCTACAGCAGGGCTGGTAATGGAAGAGAAGGTGCATCAGCGGGACCAGCATGAGGGCTTCCGATGTTTAAATGTTGGCTCAAACTCTTTTTTTGGTAAACACACTGTGAGAAAAAGAAGAAATGAAAGAAAAAAGAAAGAACAAGGAAAAGAAAAGGAAAGGAAATAATTAAAATCTAGAGGCCATGAGTCATCAGTTGAGGTTTCTGTGCTGGAGGAGAGATTAAGGAAGGAGCGGTGGCTGGAGGAGGGGAGCTGTGGCTGCCCCAGTGAGAGTGCCTGGCACGCCAGGGAGAATAACAAGGAGGGACTGGGTGCAAGATGTAGGTATCAGGTATCTATCGCCGTAGAGATTCTCCAGAACAAACAGCCACGAAACCTCAGTGGAATACGATTGATTGTAAACATGTATGTTTGCTCATGAGTCTCTGGGTCATCTGGGTGGTTCTGCTGAGATGAGTGGGCCTGGGCAGGGCACACTCATCTGTCTGGTCAATTGCAGGTCAGCTAGGCGGCTTTGCTGATCTTGGCTGGGCTCTCACGTGTCTGGGCCTGGCTGGGATAACTGGGTTGATTGGACTCTGCTCATTCCTCTGGCAGGCTAGCTCAGGAATGTTCTTATCAAAGGTGGAAAAGCAAAGGAGAGACCCAAAGTGCCTACGACTCTTGAGACATAGGCTTGAAAGTGGCGTATAAGCATTTCTGCAACTGTTTGGCAAACAAGTCACTTGGCTTGTCCAGATTCAAGGGTGGTGGGGGGAGGTGGGATCTAGGTTCCTTCTTGCAGTAGGTAGAGCCGTACAGTCACCCTGAAAAGGGCATGGATAGAAGAATGAGTGAAGCATAGGACCATTTTTGCAATTAACTTATAAGAGTATAACTTTGGATAAGTCGCCCACTCTGTCCAGACCTGCTTTGTCATCTCTGAAAAGAGAAGGTTGCATGGATGTTCCTTCCAGCTCAGCCACCCTGAGTATGTACCTCATCTCAGGCTTCCAGGGCCCAGCTGGATTCTAGCTGGTAATAGTGAGGAGAGGGCCTTTGCCTCTGTTCCTCCTCCACTGGGCCCAGGAAGTGCCTGCCCTAGGATCCCAGGCATCTTTCATCAGGGATCAATAGCTCTCTCCTCTTCTAATGGGCTCCCTGATGGCTGGTGGCTGCAGCAGAACCGTGGGGAGAGATGTATTAGCCCCCCTTGTCCCCCAGAGGAGTGTTCATCTTTAATGGATAGAGGGACATGGCTGATCCTGTCTCTCCATTGTCTGAGATATTAATGAGGCTTTTATGGATTACGCTTCACTGAGGAGGGTGACACAAATGATAGGACTATCTCACAGGCCCAATTTCCATGTGCTGAAACCTGTAGAAACCTGCTTACATAGAATTATCCCATCCATCCACCCAACCATCCACCCACCCATCCATCCATCCATCCATCCATCCATCCACCCATCCATCCACCCATCCATCCATCCATCCCTCCACCCATCCATCCACCCATCCATCCACCCAACCATCCATCCATCCATCCATCCACCCACCCACCCATCCCTCCACCCATCCATCCACCCATCCATCTACCCACCCACCCATCCATCCACCCATCCATCCACCCAACCATCCACCCAACCATCCATCCATCCACCCATCCATCCACCCATCCATCCGTCCATCCATCTATCCATCCACCAATCCACAGTCTTCTTAAGATCTCCTATGTGCCAGGGCAGATACAGATAACACAGAGATGAATAAAACACAGTCCCAGCCTTCAAGGGGGGAGGGCACACAAGTAAGCAGTCAATGGACCATTCTGGGTGTTAGGTGCAGCTAAGAGTGGAGAAAAGAACCCAGCAGAGGTCAACTCTGCCCCAGGTCTAAGAGGGAGTCAAATCCAGACTGAGTACAAGGGAAAAGATGTGGCTGGCTCTCTGCAGGCTCACAGCATCTGGTGGTGGGTCCAAAACTGCCTTCCATTATCTGAAGGATGAAGGGTAACCCCAAGCCAGAGTACGAGGATCAGAGCCCTGACCTTTTGGGCTTACATTTAAGAAGCCAACCCAAGGGAGTCCATATGGGAGAACACCATGGTGTTGGAGTGTGTTTATGCAGGACCCATGTGGCTGAACTCCACACCTTCTGTTGTGTGGCCTGGGCCCAAGGGAATGGTCACTCCATCCTGCCCCTGGAGCCTTTGATCAGTTATAAACAAAGGTCCTGAGCTCTCTTGCTTTGTGGCCATCTTGGGAAGGATTGCTTAGCCGCCAGTGGGGTGAGTACATCCACATCAACGCTCCAGGGGGCTTTACCCTGAGAGTAACTGGTCCAATCTGAAATATCCAGGTAAGAGGCTGTGTAGATGAGACTCTGGCTCTGGGCTCCATCTTCCACCCAACGCTCCTTGCCAGGGTGAGTGGAGGCAAGGGCAGGAAGGACCAGATAAAGGAGAGACCATCTTCCTTAGCAGGACAGAGTCCGCCCCAGATAGGTGCTTAACCTACTTTTGCAGCAGAAGGATGTGCAAGTACTCAAAATTAGGCATATAATTTTAGGGAGACTCCTAAAGTCCCAGGATAAGAACTCTAACTTTAGGACTTAGATTAGTTCCACCTAATTAGACTTCACACTCAGACCACTAAGACATTCTACTATCATTAGAGAAAGCTGGTACCCAGCCCCTGCCAAGATGGGAAGGGGAGGGGTTTTGAGACACTGCCTCAAAGTTACAACTGCAGTTCCCTGCCGCTGAGAGATGTAACTGCCCAGGAAGATGCAGGAAGGCAGCCATTCCTCTCTGTAGTCAGAACCAGGAGATGCCAAGCAAACAGGAAATTTCACACCCAATGCGAGTCTCTTCACCATGAAAACCTCAGTATCGATTTATTACTTATTGCTTCTCCAGTTCCAAAGATGGATCGTGTAGATATGTAAAATAAGTGCAACAAATAAAGGAAATACATTTAAAATGTACAAGAATTGGCCACTTTTGCAATATTTCACCTCAATTTTACATGTTGGCAAATATATTTGAAATACATGTGTGCTAAGCATGACAAATATATAGAAACTAAAGTTCTATTATTTTGCTGCAATGCCAGGGGAATAGCTCTGAAATAATATACTTCTGTCTGCAATAAAGGCTTTTCTCTGAAGCTGTCTTAATGCTGTGAACAAAACCTAGAGCTCTCTCAAGGGCTTCCTCCTTTGAATTACTGCTCCTCTCCATGGCCTTTCGCCACGATGAGTTTGGCAACCACTTGGTGGGTGGATGGGGATCCAGCCCAGCCCCCTGGCCCAGATGGCCCAGAGAGATAAGCGTGGAGAGGATGGTGAGCATGAGAACACACCCCCAGCACACAGCGTCTGTGTGACAGGCCTGCCGTGCCCAGCACCTGCCTCCTGGAGACACACCTTAACTGTCACCATCTCCACTTGAGTAACAGTCCTCCGGTAAACTGGAGACACACTCAGTCTGAGAGGTTGGCTGCAACTGCCTGTGCGGCATGGCAGCAGTAGGCTGGGGAGGAGTCTAATGGCCTCAGGGAATCGTACTCTGCTGTCAAATGGATTTGGATCTACACTCTCTGTTCTTTGGCTTGTGCTTCCGGAAGGTCACATAAGCTCTCTGACACTCACTTCTCTTGGCTGTAAAAAGGGAGTAAAGATTCCAACTTTATATGATTGTCGTCACCCCACTGCACAATTTGTAATTAATTCCAGGGGGCGCCATTCACACTGTACTCTCTAGGTAGATGGTGCTCTCTGAAGTTACACAGTGCACTACCTGTGCAGCTGTACATGGCAGCTCTGCATGATATAAAGGCCCTGGCACATAGTAGGTATGCAATAGGCACAACCAGTTCTAGATTGTTGGATTTGGCCCAGAGTAGGCTGTTTTGCATACTGATTAAAAGAGAGGATATTGGAATCAGACGGCCTAGATTCAAATTTCTGCTCTGCCACTTCCTAGCTCAGTTATCTTGGGAAAGTTCTTAACCTCTGCCTCAGTTTCCTCTTCCATAAGACAGGGATAACAGAGCTGCCTGCAGAGGTTGCCGTGAGGATAAAATCTGATAATTCAAGTCTGAGCCTTTATTGGCCAGTGTCTGGAAAATGACAGATGTTCCAAATGTTAGTTTCCACAGGGCAACTGGATAGACAGAGTGAGAGTATGGCCACAATGAGGCTGAGAGCAGTCAGAAGCAACACACCAGATGTACCCACAGTAATATGGGTTGACTGCAAAGCCCAGTGCTGGGATGGAAATTCCATTTAAGTACATTGAAAATGCACGCATACAAAACAAAAATATGCATTTCACAAAAAGACATACAAACAGAAGGATACACATAAAATGCATCAGAAGGGTTGCCTGTAGGAGGGGAGAGATGGACTGGGAAATGAGGATGAAAGGGACTATATAGGTAAGAATGGGATGCGACCAAACCACATCGAATATCAGAGCTGGGTGGTACTTCAGAAACCATCCAGCTCAACTACCTCCCAGACAAGGGGAAGAGAAAGAAAGATAGTAGACTGGGCAGCACAGTCTGTGGACCACGTGACCATGACGAAGGGTGTCTTCTCTAATAAGAAGGGTGTCAGAAGTTCCCAACACCTGTTACCTAATTTGGTAGAATTTTTCAGCTTTTTAACTAGTAAGTTTGGGGACATGTCGCTCAGAACCATTCTTTATTCAGTTGGTTCCCTTTCTCTCTACCTGTTCCTCTTTCTTCCCCCTCTCTCCTTCTCCCCTCACCTGCATATATTTTATTAAATTTTTAAATTTTTTAAACATATTTACTGGAGTATAATTGCTTTACAATGTTGTGTTAGTTTCTGCTGTGTAACAAAGTGAATCAGCTATACATACACATATATCCCCACATCTCCTCCCTCTTGCGTCTCCCTCCCACCCTCCCTATCCCACCCCTCTAGGTGGTCACAAAGCACCGAACTGATCTCCCTGTGCTATGCGGCTGCTTCCCACTAGTTATCTATTTTCCATTTGGTAGTGTATATATGTCCGTGCCACTCTCTCACTTCGTCCCAGCTTACCCTTCCCCCTCCCCGTGTCCTCAAGTCCATTCTCTGCATCTGCATCTTTATTCCTGTTTCTTCAGAACCTTTTCTTTTTTTTCTTTTAGATTCCATATATAAGTGTTAGCATATAGTATTTGTTTTTCTCTTTCTGACTTCACTCTGTAGGACAGTCTCTAGGTCCAGCCACCTCACTACAGATAACTCAATTTTGTTTCTTTTTATGGCTGAGTAATATTCCATTGTATATATGTGCCACATCTTTGTCCATTCATCTGTCGATGGACACTTAGGTTGCTTCCATGTCCTGGCTATTGTAAATAGTGCTGCAGTGAACACTGGGGTGCATGACTATTTTGTCACCTGCATATCTTCTCTTGCTCCTCTGGTGTTTCTCTCCTTCCTCTTCTTCTCCTCCTTGGCATAAAGATGCTGCTCTGTGGACCAGCCCTGAACCCAGTCCTTGCAGATGCTTCCCAAGTAGGAAAAAATTGGCATTGGTCAAAGGCTTCATGTGCCTCAGCTGTCCACCTAACCTCAGGTCTCCCCAGGGGACAGGGGGCCCTTCAAGCTACTAATGAGACAGGCAGGGTCCCAGGGGGGAAGGGCTAGGCACCTGGAGGTGTGGGCCTGCGTGTACATTCTTGCATTTCTACAGAACGGAGGCATGAATGCACACAGGAATACACACACGTGGGCACATACAAATACAAAGGCACGCCTTAGAGGCACCATGTGCACACACAAACATGGCCCCATACATATGCAACAAAATACAGATGCACACCCAGATGTGTAGGCATGCACAGACCCACCTGCTGATACACACACACGTATGCATCTATGCATAAGCATACACATGGAAAGAAATAGACACCTATGTGCAGCCATGCACACACAAAGGTGAGCCAGGAAATAGAAGAGGGAAGCCCACCCCACTCCCCACCTGACACGCAGACATACAGACCAACAGGCGTACGTTCCTAAAGCACCACACGGGTGCTTGGGCGGGTGCGCAGCCAAAAGCCCTCTCTCTTCCCAGACTCTCCTCCTCCCCTCCTGGGATGTCGGGTGAGGGCGTGCCTGCCATATGTTGTGGCTGCAAAGAGCCAAAGCAGAGACACATGATGGGATCCTCATGGAAGCCTCCCTATATCATGTGAGCTCTAGCGTCCCTCCCGGGATCAGGTCTGTAGCCCCTCAAAGTGACTGCAAGAGGAATTTCTGCTAATTCCCTGTGCTTGTGTTGGCAGAGGAATTCCATTGAGATGATGCTTCCACGTGAGAGCTCTGGATACGGGAAACACTGCCGTATCCCCTTCACCATGCACACAGCCCAGCCCAGGTTGCCATGAGAGCCTCAAGCTTCAGAGAAAGGCTTGCAGGTTTCCACGGGGCTGGGCAGACGTGCCTCCTACAAGCAGGAGCCTGCGTCTGTCTTGCTCTTCTCGGCGGGGCTGTGGGGTGGGTACGATGAGCCCCGGGGAGCTAGAGTGGGAGCCAGTGCTGGAGCACCAGCCAGGCGCTGCACACAGCATGTCTGCTCATTTCCTCTGCTTTTTTCTCTCTTCCCTGGACAATAGCTTCCTGCTTCCCGCTTGCCTCTTTGGGAACATTCTCTGCATATCAGTCAGAAAGAGTCTGTTAACGTATAAGCCAATCATGTCACTTCTTTGCACAGAACCTTCCAACGGCTTCTGTTTCATCAACAATACGCTCGAGGCCAGCACAGCCTCTGGGATGCCCTTCCTCGTCTGGCCCTGCGTTGCTTCCCCTCCCCGCTCTGCCCACCTTGCTCTCTCCCCTTCAGCCACACCAGCTCCCTTGCTGTGGCTCAAACGCACCAGGTCTGATCCTGCCTCAGAGCCATGCTGATCCCTCCCCTGGAAATGCTTCTGCTCTCTGAATATCTGCGTGACTCACTTAAATGTCGTCTTCTCTGTGAAGCCTTCCTTGGACACCTGCTTTAAATCTGCATCCTGCCACAGTTTCTATGGCCTTTCCCTGCTTCGTTTTTCTCTGGAACACAGCACCCTCTGACATACTGCACATTTTACGTATCTTTCCTGTCTGCTTTCTGTCTCCCCACCATAACATAAGCTCCACGAGTGAAGGGGTTTTGTTTGTTCTGTTTAATGCCTCCAGTAGTGCTCGGTACGAGGTGGGTGCTCAATACATATTTGCTGCCTATGTGAACAATCCTGTGAGGCGGGCATTTTTACGCCCATTATACAGACGAGAAAACCGACGATACTAAAGCTGCAGTGATCTGTCCACACTCACAAAGCCAGCAGGCGGTAGGGCTTGTATCTGAACTCAGGCTGATCTGGCTCAAAAGCCAGAAGCTGGATTTAACCTGCCTTGCTGCCACCTGCAACCACGCCGCAAAAAACCACGTGCCATATACCTTGTGTAAACTTCAAACCTGTGGTTGTCAAACTTTGGTGCACGTCAAGATCAATGCAGATCCCTGGGTTCCACACAACCCTAATTAAGTCAAGTGGGTGCTTCGTGAAGCACACTTGAGAAACACAGTTATATACACTTTTCCCAAGATACCCAAAGACCCATGATGTCACTTGGCTAAACCCTCCTATCACGTTTCAGAAATTATTTTCTCTGCACTTCCTTTTCAAAAACTTAATGTACCTAGGTGGTGGTAGTGGTGGCTTTTTTTTTCTTTTCTTTTCTTTTCTTTTCTTTTCTTTAAGGATCTGGCTATCTAGCGTCAGGGGCAAAGGGAAAATAACCTTTACTGAACTCCTATTACTTTTGAGCACTCTTTTAGGAACATTACATGTGTTTTAAAATTTTTTTTTAAATTGAACTATAGTTGATTTACAATGTTGTGTTAGTTTCTGGTGTACAGCAAAGTGATTCAGTTATATATATATATATATATATATATATATATATATATATATATATATATATATATATATATATATATATACACATTTTCTTTTTCTTATCCTTTTCCATTATGGTTCATTACAAGATATTGAATATAGGTCCCTGTGCTGTACAGTAGGACCTTGTTGTTTATCTATTTTATATATAGTGGTTTGTATCTACTAATCCCAAACTCCTAATTTGTCCCTCCCCCACTCCCTTTCCCCTTTGGTAACCGTAAGTTTGTTTTCTACATCTGTGGAGCATTCCATGTGTTGATGAGGCAGACAACTGTTGTAGCTTTGTGCATGGGCTCTGGACTGACTGCTGGGGTGAGATTTGGTTCTATCACTTTTGCTAGCTGTGCAAACTTGGGTGACTTATTTAACTTCTCTGAGCTTCCATTCCCCTATCTGTGGAATGCTGACTTTGTTGCAGATGATTGTCTCCAATGTTAATTTCTTTTTCTTTTTTTTCTTCTAGTAATAGAATCGGTGAATTTTAGCAAGGCACATGGTCACCAGATAGAAACTACATTTCCCATAGTCCCGTGTTACTAGGTGTGGCCATTTGAGTATGTTCTGACCAATAAGATTTAAGAGAAGTTATGGGATCAAATTCCAGGTCATGCCCTTAAAAGAAAAGGGGATATCTCTCCCTCTCTCTCCCTCTCTCACCCCCTCTGTCTGCTGGTGAGAATGCTGGGCCATGTGGACAAAAACAGAGCAATAAAGTTGAAGGAGGCCTTGACTCTGACATTGGGAAGCTATCTTATCAGTCCTGGATCAACTGTTACCCAAGAGAGAAACTTCCATCTTGTTTAAAGCACTGTTCCTTTGACTTTTGTTACAGCAACTGAGTCTGTTATCTTAACTAAAACCAACTTTGGTACCAGACTGTTGTGCTTCCATAACAAAACATAAACTATGAAGCTTTGGCTTAGTGGCCAAGGGGCAGGTGTTAAAGCTGGAGATATCTCAGAATAGGATGATGGTGGCCCTTGTTATGATAAACATCTGATATTGCCTGGGGTTCCTTGAAAGCAGATCATGTGCCAGCAGTGTCTGTAACTCTAGCAGGTCCGTTATAACTCAGAATGTAATATGTATTGGCTGATTCTTTCATGTTTAGCAGATCCTATGAGAGAGATGATCTCAGGCTACTTATAAAACAAGATTTGGAGGAGGAAGTCTTAATAGGCAGGAGAGAAGACTGAAGCCCCAACCTTTTCTCATGCACCTCAAGCCAGACTGTAGGATAGAATATGGCAGCCAAAGTCAGATCAGACTGTTGCCTCCTCACCCAAACCTACTGTCCCAGGTGGCCCCCAGGAGGGCTCCTCTGGGTTGGAACAAGAAAAAGATACCAGGAAATGAAAGATGAGTTTTTATTTTTATTTTATTTTATTTTTTAAAACTTTTATTGAAGTATAGTTGATTTATAATGTCACGTTAATTTCTGCTGTACAGCAAAGTGACTAAGTTGTACATATATATTCTTTTACATATTCTTTTCCATTATGGTTTATCACAGGATATTGAATATAGTTCCCTGTGCTATACAGTAGGACCTTGTTGTTTATCCATTCTATGTATAATAGTTTGCATCTGCTAATCCCAAACTCCCAATCCTTCCCTCTACCAATCCCCTCCCTCTTGGCAACCACAAGTCTGTTCTCTATATCTGTGAGGGATTTTTTTTGTTTCGTAGAAAACTTCATTTGTGTCATATTTTAGGTTCCACATATAAGTAATATCGTATGGTATTTGGAAAGAAGAGTTTTTAAACAGAAAAAATATACCTAGAAGAAATTTTGGTTGTGGTTACTTGTACATGGTGCTGACTGGAAGCAAATAGAAGGAAAGCTTACCCAATTCTTGAGGGAATTATTTTGCCAACGAGACCACAGTTTTCTCTGAGACAAGTTGATCTCCGTAGGCAAGAGTCTGGTTCTGGAACGGGGCTTACCACGCTCCTAAGCACCTCTAGCTAAGCCCCACTGTTCTTGGAAATGCACATTTCTGCCCTGGCTATAGCTGGGCCTTGGAGCTTACCTTGTTCACCTTCCCATTGTTTTGCATGTGGTGAAATGGAGGACAAGAGAGGGACGGTGCTCATCCAAAGACCACACAGCTCCGTGCTGGATGAGGTCGAGAGCAACCACCTTCATGGCAAGATTCGCCACAGGGTTTCTACTTGTTGTCAGCTCCTTAATGCATAACGTCTGGGGCACGTGTAATGAAAAGAAGTGATGTGTGTGAAAATAGTGCACAAAAATGAGGGATCATGAACCAGGATGTTGGCACCTGTCACAGTTGTTGCCCCAGTTCCCACTCGTTCTGCCTCCTTCCAGGGGAATAGGGAATGTTCTGGCAAGACAGATGGAAAAGCAACACCAGGTGTAAACAACACATGGCCTGAGTTTGAATCCTGATCGTGTCACTTACTACCTGTGTGACCTTGAACAGGTAAATTACTTTTGTGGTGTCGGTCTCCTCATCTGTAATAGTAATGCTTACCGCACGGGGTTGTTGTGAGGTTGAGATGAGGAAATAATATAAAATGTTTACCATGGTGCTGGCACATGTCAATATCTGTTAATGCAAACTGCTCCGTCTTAGTGATTTTGTACAATTGTTTATTCCTTATTTCCATTGCAATCTGATGGTACCTGAGTCACCCTTCTCCATCCTCCAGCCACACTGTCCCTGGTCTCCAAGCAGAGGAAGAGAGATGTTTCTAAGGGCCATGCCTGGAAGTGACAGACGTTACCTTGCCCAATCCTACTGGCCAGAAACTGTCAATGGCACAACCACCCCGCCAAGGGTGCCCAGGGGAGGGAATGGTGTCTCGGCCACATCTAGGCTATATTACTGGCTCGGTCCCTGGTATATTGTGTGATTCTCTACATGTTGTTCAACCTCTCCAAACCTCACTGTCCTCATGGTAAATGGAGCTGATGATACCAGTTTTATTATTATGAAGTTCACATAAGGAAAGAAACGTTCAAAGTGCCTAATGCATGGAGGATGCTTGGTGAATGTTATTTTCCTAACTTTTTTGCTGAACAGGCCTCCTCTTTGCCCCATTGTTACTCCCTTCTCAGCTCTTCTGTCCTCCTCTCTCCTTCCTTTCCCTGCAGTGAGCAGGTGACAGCTGGCAGGGCTCCTGGGCTGCAGTCACTGAACTGGCCCATTTTAAACCAAAGGGTCAAAGTTACCAAAGAAAATCCAGAGAGGGAAGGTTGTGGCTTGGAGTCGGTGACTGGAGCCACATCCCCTGCCCCCCAACATAAATCTTTGGGGAAACCATTAGTGGCCCCTTCAGCTCAGAGACAAATTACAAGGCAGGGGATCAATGTTATTTTTTCCACAAGCTGAAATAATAACGGCTTATAACAAAATCGATGCAAATCTTCATGAATAAAGTGATGGCAGGTACATGTTAGAGTAATAAGGGGGTGAGAGGGGAGGAGAAGCCTCCGCCAGTTGGCAGTGGAGGTGGCGACCCAGGAGGGAGACACCTGCACAGCTGCCCTGGGGTTCGGTCCCCTGTGCAGTGTAGCGACACCCCTCCCAGACTGGCCTCAGCCAGTGAATGCCCCCAGAAGGGAAGGGGCCTGGGGGTGGGAGAGGAGTTAAGAAGAGATGACATTTTCTTGCAAGTTTACTCTGCGCTTCATCCTTGATGTTCTTACGGGATCCTCAAAGCTTGATGCCATCAAAACCCTCATTTCGCAGCTCGGGAAACTGAGGCTCAGAGAGGTGAAGCAATGTGCCTGGCATGGTTAATCACTAGCCATGCCTGGATTTAAACCCAGGTCCCCCCTATTCCAGAGGCCGAGAGTTACTTCTTTAAATGAGCATTGCCTCTCTGTCCTGTGCTTTCCTGCCTCTGCACCTCTGCACGTGCGCACCCTCTGTCTGGAGCACCTCGATCCTCTTTCCTCCTCCTCTCATCCGCCCTCGTGACTTGGCTGCAGGGTTGCTGTGAAGGCTGGCGGCGTCTGTGATGTCTTCAGCTCGCATTGTCATGCCCTCCCGGTAGGATTTTGGGTGTGGTCCTGGGTGGACCCTGTGACAGAGTCTAGGGAGTGTTTTTCCTCCTGGAGTAGCTCCGAGCTACTCCAGGGTTGGATTGTATCCTGGTTTACTACCTCTTTGTCAATCCACCCACCTAAATACCAGCACTGATATTCATCCTTCCATCCATTCAATCATCTCCCCAACCATCCATTTGTCCATCCAGCCATGCATGAATCCATCCATCTGCCCCACTAGCATCTGTCCACCCGTCCATCCATCCACCCATCCATCCACCACTCTGTCCTTCCTTCCTTCCTCCCATCCATCCACCCATCCATCCATCCATTCCAGGTAGCTCCCAGGACCTGCAACATTATAAGGTTTTATGCTGACAGATGCTGCATAATGGATGAACCTTGAAGACATTATGCTAAGTGAGACGGGAGAGCCACAAAAGGACAAGTACTGTACAATTACACTCATATGATGTACTTAGAGCAATCAACTTCATAGAGACAGAAAGTAGAATCATGATCGCCGGGGGCTGGGGGAGGGAAGATTGGGGAGTTAGTGTTCAGTGGGTATAGAGTTTCCGTTTTGCAAGATGAAAAAAGGTCTGCAGATGGAGGGTGGAGATGGCTACACAACAATGTGAATGTGTGGAATGCCACTGAACCGGACACGTAAACATGGTTAAAATGGTAAATGTGGTGCTTTGTGTATTTTATCACAATTACAAATTAATTAGTTTAGAAAATTATCAGATTTCCCAAGGAGGCTGCAGAATACCACCCCTCCCCACCTGTTCCAATCCGAACTACTGGTCAAGCTCCACCTGAACTTCCGCCTCCCCCGTGTAGAAGCCTGCAGGTTTCTGCACCCCCCCCCCCCCGCCGGCTCTCCTGCCTTCAATTCCCCAGGTGCTCATGGTTTTCACAGAGTTGTTATGGCTACGTTTATAGGAGAAGAAGTTTATGGCTATCTTTATAGGGGGAGAAGTGACAATGCCTTTCCTCATATACAGATGGGAAAACTGAGGCTGGGGGAGGTTAAGGGATTATATCAGGCCACCCAGGAATACTGGGCGGTGCGAGGATGGGCAACAGGTTTGTGGAGGGTGGTTTACGTCCAATATTCCAGGCTAAGAATCTGGCAGTGATGGCATGGCTTTGCCTTCTAGAGACCTTGACCTGGCTTTCTCTTCACCTGCCTTTCTTTTCTTAAGGGTCGAAGGAAGTGGGGAGAGGTCTAGGAAGTGTCCGCCGCCCAACCATGGTAGGTGGGAGAGAGCCTCATTTCTTCATGGCAGCCTCAGAATCGTCATTCTTTGCAGTGGATCTTAGCATCTCAGAGCATCAGGGCTAGAAGGGGCCCCGTTGCTTCAGTGCAGCCCCCACTCATATTCCAACCAGGAACACCAAAGCCAGACACGGGAAGCAGCCTGCCAAGGAGAGGTGGTTGTTTCCTGAAGAGCCAAGACCACTACCCAAGTCTTCTGACTCCTGGGGTCAGTTCCTGTGGGAGGCCAGCCCCCTCCTAGCTCACTCTGTGACCATGGGCACGTTCACCTCCTCTGAGCTCTGGTTTCCCTACACGGATGAATGAAGGGATGAGTCCCTTCGCCATCCAACTCAGAGGGCAGTTGGGAAGTCGTACAATAGTCAAGTGTACACATATGGGTAAAGAGAGCTAGCACTTTCTGAGTTCCTATTGTGTGCCAGGCCCTGGGCTGGGCACTTGGCATATGAGGTCCCTATGATGCAAGCACAACTACCCCATCTGCCTGGAACGTCTCCTGACTCCCCCTCCCCTTGCCCCTTCTTCTAATTTCTTCATCTGGCCAACACCCACTCAGTACTGCAGTCTCAGCTAGATGTCACCTCCTCCAAGAAGTATGCTCTGATCACCGAGCATACTTGCGTTCCCACACAACCTGTGCATCCTGGCATAGCACTGGTCAGAGAATGTATTCATTGGCTGTTTCAATGTCTGTATCCTGTACTAGACCTCGAGATCTGAGTGCGTAGGCATGTTGCTCACTGTTGCATCTCAGTGCTCGTGACGGTGTCTGATACAGAGTATACACATGATATATATCTGTTAAGTTTCACCAGTGCGGAATCTGGGATGGAAAAACTAGTAAACGACAAAGGACCCTTTCAGGGCAAAATGTGGTTTGAGGTGTTGTAATTCCATATCTTACCTACAGAGGGAGACGCTGAACCCAAGGGACTGCTCAAGGGGTTGTGGCATTTTCGACTAAAGTGGGGTCAGTGAGGGTGCGGTGGTATTGGGGGGAGAGGAGGTCTATGGCCTTTGCATCACAACTCATGATATTTACACAGAGCCTATTCCAGTGATTTCTGAAACCCACATAGGTTAATTCCGGCAATGGAACAACTTCCTGTGGGTTTCAGCTCCTGGCCTGGGAGCTCTGCCCGGCCTGTGGTCAAGGGGTGATCCATCCAGTTAGACCCTATTTATTATTTTGGCTGCATTTTCTTCCTCTCTCCTTTTCTGTCCCCCAATTAGATTTAATTAGATATTGATAACAGATGTGTGCGAAGTGAACCTCTGTGGTCCTGAGCTGGCTGGTTGCAGGGCAGCTGTAGAAAGAGGACGCCAGAGGCAAGAGACAGCCAGCCTCTTGGATCAGGACTTGTGCAGCCCAGGCTCTGGGGCTCTGAGTGACACTTCCAGCTTGTGCATTTTCATCCCCCATCACTTTCTGCTCCTTCCCTCTCCCCTCTGTTTTCCTTCAGGGTCCTCTGCCCATGCCTGGACCTGCTGGTCCTCCCTCTTCAGCCTAATCATTTTATTTCTCTGAGCCTCAGGCATTTTAATTCAGGTCCTTCCTGGAGGGAGGTGGGACACTTTGGGTTACTGTTCAGCAGACAATCAGATATTGTTCTCCTCCCACCGTGGTAGAGCGTCCCCATCCGGCAACGAGGAGCTTGGCCATGTGACTTGCTTTGACCAATGCAAAGTTGGCAGACATGAGCCAAGCAGGGGCTTTAAATACGGGTATGTCAGTTGGCTTCATCTCTTGTGCTCTTATGACCTGACAGAAGCAGAAGGTGCCAAGGGTGGCCACTGCCCCCTCAGGCTAGGCTTCAGAATGACCATCCAGGGGTCAGATCTGAGCCCAACCTGCAGCTGGAGTAGAGCAGCCCAGCTGGGTCCAGCCTGGACCAGCCAAACCATTGCCAAACCGTAGCCAAGCTGAGCTCCATGAGTATGAGAACAAATGCTTACGGTTGGAAGTCACTGAGAGTTTGTGCTGTTTATTACACAGCATTACTGCTGTAAAAGCCTGTCTAGTACAGAGGGTAGTGTGGGACTTCAGTGAATGATACAACGAAACAGATTATTCTAGACTGTGAGGCAGGAGACCTGGACTCTCATCCAAAATATTCTACTGACTCCTACGTGCCTCTGGAGGAGTGGGAAAGAAGCCGGTATCGGCTGACCACCTACAGTGGGCCAGGCACTGTGCTAGGTACTCTCCACATAGCCTTTATTTTATCACCACCATTTCTGTCTTATCTTTTTTTCCCTGTATTTCTCCTTTTATTACATTTCAAAAATTAAGATATCATCACATACAATAATATGCACAGATCTTAAGTGCTGTTCAATGTGTTTTTCACAATTGTTTACACCCATGTAACCACCACCCAAACCAAGATACAGAAGACTTCCATCACCTCAGAGAATCCCCTTCTGCTCCTTTCTGGTCAGTTCTCTCATCCCAACTCCACAGTCACTTTTTAAATTCAATTCATAGATTTTGCCATTTTTATTTTTATATAAACGGAAGTGTGCAGTATGTATTCTTTTGTGTCTAGTTTCAGTCAGCAAACTTTGTGAGAGTCATTCAAGTCATTGCCTATATCAATGGTTCATTCCTTTTTATTAGCAAGTAGTATTCACTGCATGAATATACCACAATTTTTAAATTAATTTTTATTGGAGTATAGTTGCCTTACAATGTTGTGTTAATTTCTACTGTATAGCAAAGTGAATCAGCTATGCATATATCCTCCCTTTTTTGGATTTCCTTCCCATTTAGGTCACCACAGAGCACTGAGGAGAGTTCCCTATGCTATACAGTAGGTTCTCATTAGTTATCTATTTTATACATAGTATCAATAGCGTATATAGGTCAATCCCAGTCTCCCAAATCACCCCACCCCCCTTCCCCCCTTGGCAACCATACGTTTTTTCTCTACATCTGTGTTTCTATTTTCTGCTTTGCAAATAAGTTCATCTCATTTCTCTCTTATCTTGACCTTACTCTATGCCAGGCATTCTGTTAAGTGTTTATAAGGCTAATTAGGATTATGCTAAAAATGAAACCAATGCTTAAATGATTAATAACTTAAAAGGGAGGTGTTTGTGGAGTACATATTACGGGACAGGCTTGCATCAGGTTGTTTCAATGTCTTGTTTTACCTTACCCTCAAAACAACTCACTAGACTGTAACTCATGAAGCAGACATCATATCTGTTTAGTTCACTGCTGTGGCCCCAGGGCCTGGCACATGGGTACTCAATCAATTTTTGTTGAAGAGAAAGTCCTGTGAGGTAGATGTCTGTAGTACCCCCCAGCCCCCAGACTCCTTTGTCTAGTTGCTGAAATTGAGGCAGATGAGCTGGCCTAAAACGTGTTTCTACCATTCCAGTTGGGGGTGATTTTGTTCCCCCAAGGGACACTTGCTAACATCTGGAGACATTTTTGGTTGTCATGGGGAGGGTGTAATGTAGCTGCTGGCAGGTAGGGGGTAAAGGCCAGAGATACTGCTCATATCCTACAGGACAATCCCATAGCAAAGAATGATCTGGCCTAAAATGTCAGTGGTGCTGAATTTGGGAAACCCTGGTTTGGCTATAGGGGAGCCTGGCTATTAGGGGACTAGCTATTAGGGCTCCTTTCTGTTTTATCTCAAAGCACCCCTATTGCTTTTCTGCGGCTGCCATAACAAATTGACAAACTGGATGGCTTAAAACAACAGAGATTAATTTTGTCAGAGTTCTGCAGGCCAGGGTCCAACATCGAGGTATCTGCGGGACCACATTCCCACCGGAGGCTCTAGGGCAGAGTCTTCTTGCCTCTTCCGGTTCCTGGTGGTCGCCAGCACTCCTCGGCTTCAGGCTGCATCATTCCAGTCTCTGCCTCCATCTCCACACCCCCTTCTCCTCCTCTGTCGGTTTCAAATCCCTCTGTTTTTCTCATAAAGGACACATCATTGGATTTAGGGCCTACTCAGATACTCCTGGATCATCTCAAGATTTCTTAATCTTATCTGTAAGACCCTTTTGCCAAATAAGGTTACGGCACAGGTTTGGGGGTTTGATGGGGGTATCTTTTGTGGGGGGGGTATTTTTCAGCTGCCTACAGCACCTCTTCTTGGATACAGACTCATCCCACTCTTCCACAGAAATGATTGGCATTTTATCTTCACAACAACCCTCCAAAGAGTGTATTTTACCCCCTTTACCCATGAGGCACTGAGGCTCTCCGAGGAGAATCAGCATATTGGGTCAGGATTTGCTCTCTGGCTTTAAAGCTCTTGCTCTCACCTTTAAACTCGCTTCCTGAATCTCATTCATCTGTCTGGGCTCCGAGGAGCTCGTACTCCAAGGAGTACCTAGAGGTGCCGCCTGGACCAGCCCTGCAGTTGGGGGTCAGTGGGCATCCTACCTGGATGACGTGAGCCATTAGCAGCCTTTTCAGGTGAATACGTCTTTCACATACCTGGCTGCTGGGGATGCTGGGTGGGGAGAGACCTAGGATCAGTAGGTCTTCTCCTCTGGAGAAGGGGAGCAGGTGGCCTTACCCTGGGGTCTTTGCCCTGAGAGTCAGGCCCAGGCCAAGCCTGGCCTTTCAATCACTGCAAGAGGTCCTCCCCTCCCCGTCCCTGGCCACGTTCTGTCTTACTAGCCCTCCACTCGATGAACTGTGTGCCAGCGTATTGCAGGGCCTCCTGCATGGGAGCAGAATAATAAAGAGGAGGGACTTGTCTGGCCCTGGTCTGTGCTTGATGGTTTGGACAAAGCCGGTAAAGGGGCATTGGCGTGAGAACCTCCCCCTGCCCTCCCCCTCCCCCTCCCCCTTGTCTCCACCTTCAGTAGTGAAAGTCCCAACAACACCACAGAGATGAATGGGGAGCCACTGCATATTACATCATTTAAAAACTTCAATAAACTTTTGCTTTTTTCCCTTTTGATAATAGCTTTATTGAATCATAATTTACCCACAAGAAACTGCATATCTTTAAAGTGATACATTGGATATATTTTGACATGTTTATACCCATAAAACCATCACCACAATGAAGACAACGAAAATACACATCACTCTGCAAAAGTTTCCTTGCGAACCTTTGTAAATTCCTCCCTTTTCCCCTCCTCACCGTCCCTCCCAGCCCCAGGCAATCATTGATCGGCTCTCTGTCACTATAGATTAGTTTTCATTCTCTAGAGTTTTACATAAATGGAATCCCACAGTACAGACTATTTTGTTGTGTGGCTTCTTTCACTCGGTATAATTATTTTGAGATTCAACCACTTTGTACCACGTGTCAGCAGTTTGTTCTTTTTACTGATGGCTAATATTTCATCTTGTGACTATTCTACGGTTTCTGGGTCCATTCCCCTGTTGATAGACATGGGATCTTTCCCATTTTTGATGATGATGAATAAAGGTGCTATGAACATGTACGTGAGAGTCTTTGTATGAGTACATGCTTTCCTCACTTTGGGTAAACACCTAGGAATGGCTGGATCATATGGTGGGTGCATGTTCAATTTAACAAACCACCAAACTGCTTTCTGTAGTTTTTGTACCATTTCAAATTCCCACTGGCAGTGTATGAGATCTCCTGTGGCCCCACTTCCTCACCAACACTCAGTATCATCGCTCTTTCACGTTTAGCCATTCTAATAAGTACGTTGGTATCTTCACAGCTTTAATTGGCATTTCCTTAATGCCAAATAATGTTGGGCATTTTTGTGTGTGTGCTTGTTTGCCATCCAGATATCTTCTTTAGTGAAACGTGTGTTCACAACTTTTGCCCACTTTTAACTGGGTAGGTTATCTTCTTACTGTTGCGTTTTGAGAATTCTTTACGTATTCCAGATATGTCTTTTAGCGATAAATGATTTGTGAATGTTTTTCTCAGTCTTTGTCTTGTCTTTTCATTCTCAGAACGGTATTTTTCAAAGAGCATGAGTTTTGGGCTTCCCTGGTGGCGCAGTTGTTGAGAGTCCGCCTGCCGATGCAGGGGACACGGGTTCGTGCCCCGGTCCGGGAAGATCCCACATGCCGCGGAGCGGCTGGGCCCGTGAGCCATGGCCGCTGGGCCTGCGCGTCCGGAAAAAAAAAAAAAAGAAAAAAAAAGAGCATGAGTTTTTCATGCTGATGAAGCCCAATTTTTCAGTTGGTTCTTTACTGGATCATGTTATTGGTGCCGTATCTAAGAAATCTTTGCCTCGCCCACAGTCTGGAAGTTCTCTCACGGTAGTGAGTCTGGCAGGTGAAGGACTTGCCTCCTGTTTCTTGTTTCTCAGGGATTAAGCCCCTTCCTTCTCTGATGCCCAGGGTCTTGTTCAGTATATTTTGTCTGGGTTTTTTGGTGGTTGCCTTGGGCAGGAGGGTAAATCCGACCTTTGTTACTCCGTCCTCGTCTGAAGCCCCAATACATTTTTAAGGTAGGCATCATTTTACATATACTGTCACCCATGCCTCAGTTGAGGAAACAGAGTTCAGAGAGGTGAAGTGAATTGCCCTGGGTTCTGCAGCACATAAATGGTTGTATTAGGACAGGAGCCCAGGGCGACCCAACTGGTTCAAGTCCCGCTTGCTGCCAGAAGTTTCTGGCGTGCACACAGGATCCGGGATTGGCTAGGCAGGAGACTCCCATCCCGCACTGCTGGCTTGGCACTGGCACTCTAGATCAAAAGCAAACTCTCTGAGCTTTCGATGTCTGATCTGCCTACTGAAGATGTTAATTCTGACTTAACCTGCTCTGCAAGGGGTGCAAAAGATGCAGTTACAAAACCAAAGGATTTCCAAGACCTTGTAGGCTCTAGAGCCCAGCCTTCTACCCCATGCCCCTTCCTCAGCAGGATTAGAAATCTGAAATGCTCGTGCCGCCACCTACCCCTCCTGTGTCCATTGCAAACATCACCAATCAATGACGGAACTCTTTCCTGATCAGCTGAACTTCATCTCAAAATCCAATTTTTAAAACATCTAATACTCAGAGTGCCCACCACCAATTGATTGGACTGGCATATGAAATGAATCCCATTTGCATCTAAGCACTAAAGCATTCTGGTCAGATGGCCATCCAGCCTTGCGGGCACACCTCGTTTGACCAAGCCTTAACTACCTCCTAAGGAGGTGTGTTTCATTATCATGCAGCTGAGATGTGAAGGATGAATTTTCTGGACAGGCCTCTCTTCCTAACTGCAGGCTTGTTTCCATCTCTCCCACCTGGACAGGGACCCTCAACCGGAATGGACTGGACCAGATTACCAGTTGGTGACTCTCACCCTCTAATTGGTCAGTTTCTCTGCTGAAGTTCTGTATATACCACAGGTACAAGCAGGTAAAGGTAGACAAAAACCCAAAGGTGATTTTACCCGTAGCCCGAACTGCCTGTCCCAGTACCCAGAGGGCCAGAGCCCTGGCCTTGGATTCGTAACTCAGAGCCGCGATCCGGAGGGCACCCTGTGGGCTCCCTCTGCGAGATGGGGTCACAGGATTGAGAGTGCAAAGGGACAGCCCAGGTTTGAGATGGGGACTCAGCTTCACCACCAGCAAGGCCACCCCCTCCCCCCCCCGGGTGGCGGGGAAGCCACGTCTCCCTCGTCTTTGGTCCTCGGCCTAGTGCTTGGGTGGACACGTGGTCTAAACCGAGCCTGTCAATGCACCTCGACTCTCTGCTCACTGACGCTGGATCAGCTTCAGAGACATGCCCCAGCCTAGGCTGCCGAGAGGCAGGCCTGGAATTGTGATAAGAATTGCTCTTCTCTATGGACTTGGGCCCAGGAGTTGAACCTTGAGGCTTCATGGGAAGAATCCGCCTGTGTGTAGAAAAGCCAAGATGGAGGTGCAGAGCTGAGAGGCCTTTCTGAGCCCGGAAGCTAGCCACGCTGGACTGCCCGGCCATCAAGCCCACACACCTCCTGGGCTTCTGAAGCTGGGTGAGCTGCTACCAGCGACCTCTGACGAGGAACGGCTGTGACTCCAGTCCCTGATGGGCTGTCTCCGGCTGTTATGTGCCAGCCCGGGCCCAGGGGCCATGAGGGGATTTGCCACCAGCATGAAATGCGAGCCCTGGCAACATGTCAGCATATTGGGGCACAGCCATGAGTCCAACACACTCTCTGTCCCCGAGGAATTCACAGCCAGTTAACAATTAACCACCATACATGCAAGGCATGTCCACGGAGTGAGGTGTATTGTAGAGATGTACCTGTGGTGCCGGGAACTCAGGGAGGGAAGAAAAGGGAGGGAAGATGAAGCAGATCCCCAGAGAAAGCAACGTTTTAGGCAACACTTGAAGGAGCGTTGGGATTAATGGCTCAGGTCCTACAACATTCCTGGGCTTAAATCCTGTTCAGCCCCTTGCTAGCTCTGTACCATTGGGCAAGTTAGTTAATGTCCCTGGGCCTTGGTTTCCTCATCTGTAAAATGGGCATCTGCCCCGTGGGTTTATTGAGAGGATTCAATGTGATAATATAGGCGGAGTGATTAGTACAGTGACTAGAGCAAATGTTCAGTAAATGTTAGTCTATTATATTATTATTATTATTTCACTGAGGGCAGGTACACCGTAGGTAACAGTAAAAATGGATACTAAGACTCACACATTCATAAAGGGGATAGGTGTGCAACATTCAGGTTTGTGGAAAAGAAGAAGGGGTTCTGGGCAGTGGGGGCATGGCAGGCGATGGTGCAGAGGAGGGAGAGAGCGACGGGCAGACTCAGCACAGCTCCTCCCCCGCCTCCGCCAGCAGCAGGAAGACGTCAAGGCAGGCAACGGGGTGGGCGGAGAAGCATTAGCCATCGGGGTGGGGGTCAGACTGTAGAAACCTAGCTTGTTACTATAAACAACAATGCCAGGTCTTTTCTTTTTCTTTCTTTCTTTTTTTTTTTTTTTTTGCGGTACGCGGGCCTCTCACTGCTGTGGCCTCTCCCGTTGCGGAGCACAGGCTCCGGACGCGCAGGCTCAGCGGCCATGGCTCACGGGCCCAGCCGCTCCGCGGCATGTGGGATCTTCCCGGACCGGGGCACGAACCCGTGTCCCCTGCATCGGCAGGCGGACTCTCAACCTCTGCGGCACCAGGGAAGCCCGCCATGTCTTTTCTTTAGAAGAAGAATCTGCAGCCACCTAACCCAGAAGTCACTTGTCGATTTGTTCAATTCGGTTAAGTTGCTTGTCAATTCAGTAAGAAAAAAACCCCAGTCCTGCCAACCATTTGCCCAAAGCAAGCATGAGCCTGGCGTGAGAAGTGCATGTTAGGATGCGCTATTATGTAAACACCTAAGCAGGTCTACCTGGGCACAGAGGTGCCCTAGGAGCCCAGTCCCCAGGAGAAATGAGAGAAACATGAGACAACGTCACAGTTATTTTTGCTTTTGATCACGTGGAAAAGAATGATGTTGACTCCCGCGAGCTCCTGGAACAGTGGAAGAGGTAGTCCCTGTGAGGCCAGCATCCCTCCCACCCTGCGCCCGACCTCTCCTCCAGCACGACATCTAACCTCGAAGGAAAAGGCCAGTCCTCTGGAGGACTGGGTACTAAGTCATTCAAATCCTTCGCACCCTAATCTTCTGGGTGACCTGAGGTTACATTGGCCGATGTGAACAATCACTGGCACCTTACAGAAAAGACAATCTCTCCACCCACCTACCACCCCCATTCATTCACTCACTCACTCGCTCAGCCCTCACTAACATCCTCACTCACTCCTTGGTTCCCGAATCCAGCCTTCCAATCACTCAGGTTTTCACTCACGCATCCTTGTTTATACATTTGTGAACACTCTCTCATCACCTGGACACTGGGCGTTGTGACCGGGTGCAGGTGGCAGTGGTGGCCGTGGGGTGAGGTCACTTCGAGCTGACGGGGCTGGCTGCCCAGGGCTCTATAACCACAGAAACGGCATGAGACATCCCTGGGGCTTCCCTGCAGGCAGCGGGGCGAGTAAGAGACGGGGGGCTCAGGAGAGGTGGGGCGAGCGGGTCGGAAAGGCACAGCAACTGGGCCAAGTATGAGCAAACTGAAGCCACATTGGGGAACATTCTGGGCTCCCGACTCCTAAGCATCAGTGGCCTGGGATTGTGGCTGCTCCACATTAAGCAATATTCTAGTCCTTCATCTTACCAGGTCTGGACACTGGCCCGCCCTGTGTGTTTCAATGCTTTCTCATTTCCCCTGGGGTGTGCAGGACCTTAAGGCCATAGAGAACCAGGAGATGCAGGAGGGGGTGATGTCCAACAAAAAAGAGACTGGAAAGGCTGGCTTGGGAGAAGGGCTTCTCAGAGCTGCTTACAACTTGGTCAAAAACACATGCCTTTGAGAGAGGTTTGGAGGCTCCTTGCCTTGCGCCTGTAGGGTTTGTGCATCTCGTGTGAACACAGACATCTCCTAAGTTCCCGCAAATCAGGTACACCTTGGACTTCTTCTAAGTTACTCCAGACCCTAAAGGGCCACGGCCATGGGAAAGGGATCCTAGTACCTATTAGATAAATTTCTTGAAAGAAGAAGAAGAATATCTTAGGCTTCTCCATTCCAAGTACCTAGTGCAGGGGCTGATAGTAAAGATTTTCTTTCATGCGTTCATTCATTTATTCATTCATTCATCAAATACATATCCCTACTCTATTAGTTTCCTAGGGCTGCCATCACAAAGTACCGCAAACTGAGTGGCTTAAAGCAATAGAAATGTATTCCCTCACAGTTCTGGAAGCCAGAAGTCCTAAATCAAAGTGTCCAGTCGTGTTCTCTCTGACACTCTGGGAAGAATCCTTCCTTGCCTCTTCCTAGCGTCTGGTGGTGACTGGCGGTCCTTGACTCACAGCTGCATCACTCCAGTCTCTGCCTCCGTCGTCACATGGCATTTCCCCTGTGTGTCTGTGTCCAAATTTCCCTCTTCTAATGAGGATACCAGTGTGTTGGATTAGGGCCCACTTTAATGACCTCAACTTAACTTGATCATATTAAAAAAACGCTATTTCCAAGTAAGGTCACATTCACAGGCACTGGGGTTAAGGTTTCAACAGACCTTTTGAAGGGGACACAGTTTTACCCGTGATAATGACTAGGTGCCAGGCCAGGTGATGGGCATTGGAGGAAAATACCCGTTGGATGGAGACTTCATTCTTTTACCCCATAACACTCCTATTGGGGAACTGTCCTCCTAGGACTGATGACTCAGCTCAGCTGAAAAATTCCTGGGTCCCAGGCTTGCTGGGAACTCCCACCCACCTCTCTAGCCTTACCTGTCTGGTTGCAGCCTCTAGTGGGGCCTCAGCAGCTCATCAGTCACCATAAAAGGAACGGCAGGCAGGATAAATCTCACTCTGAAATTAATGTAGCTCAGGAAAAAAAAAACAGTACATTTACTCATTTCAACGTCTTGTTGCAAGACCCATAAGTGAATAAATCCAAAATAAATATAACCGGGACGGAGGGAGAAGCCACAATAAATGCAATCCTGTCGCCCTAAATGAGGACAAACGCTCCGAGACAACATTAAATTCCATCCCCAAAGGCTCATTGCATTTCCGACCCAGGTTTCCACAACATCGAGTTTTCCAGTCCCCCTCCTGCCCCTATCCTGGGAGTTCTGCAACCTGGTCCTGTCAGCTTCTGGGTGCGCTGGTCCCTGCAGTTCGTGGGCTCTGGAGGCTCACATACCAGCTGGCCCCCAAACTCTCGAGACGTGGCGACTTCCTCAGCTCTGGGATGGGCGGCTTCTACCGCACTCTGGGGACCCGCAGCATCTGCTTGGGCTTCTAAGCTTTGTGTACCAGTATCCACACCTTCCCGCAGCCCAGGTGGAGCGTAGCAGCACTCCACTCACATGTACGTCTCCACAGATGCTTTGGACCTGTGGGCTGGGAGGCAGGATGCTCAGCGTTGGGTGTCCTTCTAGCCAAAATGTGTCAGCCGGGTCTTTTGGGGGCAGAGGCAGGTCTTATTCTTCTTCGTGTTACCCTGACAACCACGGATCTCATCCTTGCCCTGCATTCTACAGACGCAGTGCCTGGATATCCTTGAGGCAGGGGAGAGTGGGAGCGTGGAAGGCAGAGAAAGGAGCGTTTGGAGGCAGAGGTCCCAGCCTATGTGGGGGCAAGCGTCTCCTCCCCAAAGAAAGATGATCCAGCCTTTATTTATGGAGGGTAAACTCTACCAAGCCAGCGGCTGCATCCGCCTGTTTATGGTAGACCCCATATCCCTGGGCCTCATGTGCTCTGAGCCTTATATGCCCGGCTCAGAGCCTGCTGTATGCAGGGCATCACACGTACTTGTCAAGTGGATTTAAACTACACTCACTGACCAGTTCCCCACCCTCGATGATGTTACCGGCCGGGTGATCTTGGGGGGATTATCAATGACCATGACCATGGATCAGCTGGGCTGAGTGTTTCACAATCTTAATGACTCAGCTGAACTGACTGGGGAGGCGGTGAAAGGTTTTCAGGTAATCCAGTGAGCTCCCTGACAGATGGCTGTCACCAGTGCCAACAGGTATGTCTGCGCCAGAACGCTGCCCACGTCAAGAACTGTGTCACCTGTACCCAACCCTTCCCAGGGAGGCCATGGTGTTGCCCTTGCTGTTGGTGGTAGGGGTAGGTTTACTTTCAACAATGGTAAGAGCTGCCATGAGTTAGCACCTACTGTGTGCCACCTCCTTTCCCTGGGCTTAGCCACCTATTCGTTCAATAAATCTCATTTGAATGCCGACTCTTTGCTAGGTTCTATGTTAGCAGTGCTGGGGATTGCTCTCTTGTTATGGAGTTTACATTCTAGAAGGGCGTAGCATATTCTATTTTATTCTATTATGTTCTAGTGGAGGGAGTTATAGATATTGTCATATTATTAAAAAATATATGTACTTTATTATATAAAATTTTAATTATATTAAAATTTATTATATAAAATTTATACCGTATAAAATTTATGTTCTGTTCTGTTCCGTATCATATCATACTATTCCCATTCAACCCCCATAACAGCCCTGCCAGGGAGATATTATCTTCGTTTTGTAGCCGAGAAGACAGGGTCAGAGAGATAAGTTAACGTGCTAAGTGCTCACAGCTTGTGAGCAACCGGGCAGTGCTGTGCGGGAGCCTGGTGGGACGAAGGTGGCTTTGGGAGTGGGACAGACCTGGATTTGAATCCGAGAGGGAGACCTCATCCTCTGCAAACCTCAGTTTTCGGAGCTGGTGTGGTTTCCCTGCCAGGACGTGTGGAAGACTCACCTGGGGTAGCGTGTGCTCAGTGCTCAGCTCCTGGCTCATCACCGGTGCCACGTAAGAGCCGCCACATCATGGCTGTGATCATGGGTCCTATGAAGCCAGGACCGCAGGACTGCGCCGGGCAGGACCCAGGCCCCTCATCTCCTGCGCTGAAGCTGCCAATGACACTTCGTATGCGAAGACCAAGCAAGAATCAAAAGCCCCGACTCTTCTCCTGCACGGGAACCCCAAGCGGGGAGGGGTGGGGCGATTAGCCCCTCTAGCTCACTGGCCGTCACTTAACACTGGAGGGGTAGCAGGGGTCAGGGTTAAGAAGACAGACTGTGGGCCCAGGTTGCTGGGTTCCAATCCTGGTTCTGCCACCACTGTATGAACTGGGACAAATTCTTTACCTGTCAAATGAGGTTTTACCTCGCAGGGTCAGAGGAAGGATTGAGTCTCTGTAAAGAGCTCAAGACAGAGCTGGGCCCGTGGATCGCTAGCGAGTGGAGGCAGACCAGGCCGTGAGGAAGCGGGCCTCCCCTCCTGGTTGGGTTGACACCCGAACCCGCCACAGGGAATTGCAAACGAGTCTTGAAATGAAGTACCAGGGAGATGGACTGTGTGTCCTAGTGGTTCACGTGGATGGTACAGGTGGCTGCCTGTGGGGTACAGTTTCCCGAACCATCACCCTAATCACACATTCCCAGTTCACTTACTTTTTATTCTGTTTTGTTTTTTTTTAACAATTCAGTGCGTTTTAGTAAATTCAAAAAGGATATTCACAAAGTTGTAAAATAACCACTACAATCAATTGTAGAACGTGTCATCACTCTAGAAAGAAACTCCATACCATTTAGCCATTACCTTCTCACTTCATCCCCATCCCCCCAGCACTGGCAACCGTGAATCTGCTTTCTGTCCTTATAGATTTGCCTATTCTGGACATAGCTCATAAATGAAGTCTTACACTGTGGCCTTTTGTGACTGGCTTCTTCAGATTTATTTGTAGACTTCTACACGGATAGAGTTAGGAGAGATCTCCCGAATCATCCTTCATATTTCAGCTCATCCTTCATCCTTCAATGGAGTCATAGTTAAGCAGTTGCTTGCATTCATTCATTCATTCATCCATTTATCCATTCATTCAGCCGCAAACATTTATTGGATACCAATAATACGCCAGGCTCTTGTCCAGGCAATGGAGACATGCAGGTGAACAAGACAGAGGAGTCCAGTGCTTGAAGCCACAGTCTATAAACACAGAAACACGAACAAAACAGGAGCTGTCAGGTTGCAACCAGTGCTGTAAATACAGTGAAAGAGGGGAATGGGAGAGAATGGCCTCGGGAAGGGATGCTACTTCAGCTTGGTGGTCAGAGAAGGCTGGGGCAGGGGTGGGGGTGGGGGGATATTTAGAGTGAGGGAGGCACCCATGTGAAAGTCTAGAGGAAGAGCATTCTAGGAAGATGGAACTGAGTTTAAGGACTGAGCTTGGAGTGACAGGGGGTGCAGAGCAGGCCACTGTGGCTGGAGCTCATGGTATGCGGACAGTGGCAGGAGGTGAGGTTTGCTTTCCCCTTGACCTTCCCAGGCCATTTATCCATTGTAATGCCATTATTTGTTCATGGTGTATTTGTTCATGGTGGCCGCTTCTTTGCTAGTCTGAAGGCAGTGTTCAAATCCTAGGGCTGTCTTTATGCCCGGTGGCCAGCCTGGGGAGTGGTTCCCACCAGGAGTGGGTCAGCATCGTTTGAAGTGATGTCTTAAAGGAACGCCCATTATAGGCCTTTTTGAGAGCAGGTTTGCATAAATGAAGATGGGGTGGGAGGCAGCTGCAGAACCCAGAAGTGTGTGAGGAGAGGGGTCCCAGGGGGATGGGGAGGGACCAGGTCTCCAAAGACACACTCTACCCATCTCCAGCTTCCTGCATCATATACTTTTTTTTAACCCCCACATGTCCTTGTCACTTTTGTCATTCCTCCTTGAGAATCAAGTTGTTTGGGAAAAAGAAAACCAGTTGCATAACTGTGTCCGTTGGCAGGCGCGTTCTAATTTTAAAAAATGTGTCACTCTCCAAGCTGCACGTCCCTTAATCAGGCAATTACTTTATGATGTAGTATAGTTAAGGAGAGGGAAAAAATAAAAAACCACCAACCCTTGAAATCTCAAACAATTTCTTATGGAGAGTTAATTTGGTAAATGTTTGACTTGAGCTCAAGAATGTCTTTTGTTTCCATTTCTAAATGACAAAAGGGACACAAAAGAAAGGTAATATTTGGTCTTAATCAATCTTTTTCATTAAAATTAGCTCCCCAAACCAAGGATGTCATGGAATCCGTGAACGTGGGGAGAAGGGCTTGGGGATCTGTGAGGAGGGGGTGTAAGGACGTTTGTGGGGAGGGCAGGATTATTGCGTGGGCATGGCCTCGGGAACACAGGATGGGACGGGATGAGTGGCGCTGGCACTGAAAATAGTTACATCATGGATTGAAGGCTTCCCACATTTCAGCCCTTGTTCCAAGCCTTTCCAAATACCCTATCATTTTTTACCCAGAGCAACCCTGTGACGTAACTATTGCTACGCCCATTTTACAGGTGAAGACACTGAGCCTTGGGGAGGTAAGAGAATTTGCCCAATGCTTACAGCTGGACGGGGCAGAACTGGGACTTGAACCCAGGTCTCCTGATTCCAAAGACCATGCTTTAGCACTTGTCATCCCTAAGTGCACTTTTTGTCTCTGCCAAATCCCGAGACAGTTCCGGGCAGATTGCAACGCTGGAGGGGCTGCCAGGAAGCCCTCGAAAGTATATGAAGAATCTTACCATTTCTGCCAGGTTTCCTGCCAAGGATGTTTCTTCCAAAGATGCCCTGAGTGGAAAGGCAAATTCGAGACACCTACGAAGCTTCTCTCCAGCACCCAGGGCTTCTGAGGGACCCCATACTTGACCCTGACCTGCCCGTTCTCCTGTGTGGTCTGCTTTCCAAATCTTTCCTGGGCCCCTCCCTTCATCAAAACACCCAGGTTTTTGTGTCCTTCTCCTCGGCTTCCCAGGTCATGATGAGTCAATAAGCCCCTGTCCTGTGTGATCTGTGTGTTGTTAAACCCATCTCCAAAGCTAGAGATGTCAGCTTCTGTGCAGGCTCACAGAGGAAGCATGTAGAGCTGGAAGGCAGGGGGAGTGAGGTCGGTTTTCTATCATCATTTTATCCATCCACATCCGTAACTCTCTCTCTCCAAAGCTCAAGCAATGAGACTCTTCCTCCTCCCCTCCCCCCCCCCACAACCTTTATGATGTAGAACAGTCTAGATGGCCATGCTGGCTAACTGTTTCCCCCTTTGTTCCTCATTTCTTTATCCAACTTCCAGCACTAGGCTATAAAAACAGGGCTGGCCATCATCAGAGGTGGAGACTGGGCATGGGATCTTGGTTTGCAAAGACAACATTTTCATTCGGGGAAGTTGAGGGTGGTGGGGAATCTTACTGCTAATATATCTTGTCCCTGTCACAAGATCACATCACATTTGAACAGTACTCTTTATCAGCTAAAACACAGCTGTGTCTTGAGACAGCAGGAAATCCAGAGAACCCATGAACACATCCCCACCAAAGGCTGGCTGGCTGTTGGTCCCCTGAAAGTCTCATGCATCAGGGCAATGGGGCACCTTAGCCTAGACAGCCCCTGGAGGACCCTAAGACCTCTGACAAGTTGAAATGGGAAACCCTAGGCAAGTAATTGTCTCATGTCAGGCTTTGTGACAAAAGCAAACAATTATTAAGCACCTACTGTGTACAAAGGACTTACTTCTGTACAAGATAGGTATAATTCCCCCCACCCATTTTACAGATGAGAAAACTGAGTCTCAGAGAGGTTAATCCACTTGGTCAATGTCACACAGCTTGTAAGCAGTCAGGCAAGGACTTGAACCTAAGTCTGCCTGATGTCACGACTCATTCCATGACCATTACATCCTCTTGCTTCCCAGCGATGTGCACAGGGTCTGTTTTCCTATCTGCTGAAAGAGGCACAAGCTCACTGTACCTTCATGGACGTAGCATTGGAAGCAAAAGTTTGCAATGTCTTTTTCCAGGAATTTGGATAAGGGTGGACTCCGGGGCAGGCTAGGACCCCTTGTTGGGTTACCATTTCTATGTCTGTATAGCATTGGTTATCACGGTGAGAAATTGCTGTAGCCAGTGCATGGACTCATGCATTCAATCACTCGAAGTAGTATTTATCATGTTCCCATGGTATGCCAGGCACTGTGATAGATGTTGCCATTGTGAACACAACTCATTTGGTTCCTGCTGGCATGAAGTTTGCAGTTTTGTTGGGAAAATGGCATTTGACCAAGTAATTAAAACATCATATCTGTCAGGGTGCAGTGCTGTATTTTAAGAAGAAAGGGATTTAATACAGGGGATTATGTGTTTATAAAACTGCTGGATGGTCTGAAGAAGCAGGGCTTAGGCTGGGTCCCTGGGAATGACTCTCAGAACAATGTAGTCCTCATCAGGAGAGCGGCTGGGACCCTGAGGCCACCCTGGATGCCCTGCCACCTGGGTTTGGAGCCACCACTACTGATGACCCAGCGCCACACACCAGGAGGGGGTGAAGGGCCACCTGATGCTGTGATCCAATGATTGGGGAATCATCTCAAGAAGCTCCGTGACCATCACTCTTTCATGATGCCGAGGATGCTGGTGAATTAACCTAGGAACCTGCTGCAGGAAAATCACAGATATTTTAACCAGTGGAGAGGATCAGAAACCACAGACAGATGGCATTCACTTTATGTTCGCCTTCCAGATGGAAACCTCATTTTATCCTAGATCTTAGCTGCAAAGGAATCTGGGAGATGGGGCTTTTGGTCTTCCAGACCAGGAAGTATGGGGAAAATAGGTACCATGTATCGATAGAAGATATCCAGAGAATCCAGGTTGAGGGTTGGGAAGGAAGGCCCACAAGATGCTGTGGGTATATAATGATGAGATGAACCCAGACTGTGGAGTGAGAGGCAGCTTCTCTCACGATGGTGGCTTCCAAGCTGAGGTGTGAATGGTGCAGTCTGTATAAAGGCCCCGAGACTAGGGGTGGAGGGAAAGCAGAGCATGTCTGTGACAGTTTGGGATGATTTTTCAATAAATGTTTACTCCCCCTCACCTTCCACGTGGGTGGTATGCACTTCTCTGCCCAGTGACATTTGCCACGTGACGTGGTTTGGCCAGGTATGATATGAGCAGAGGCCTGGTTTAGCGTGGATAATCGTGTTCTGGTGATCTATCATGAGAAGCACCTCTCTGGACTCCAGAAAGAAAACACATGAAATTGAAATAAACCATCTTTACAGAAAAACCCGGACGAACTTTTTGGCCAACCCAATACCAATGGCATATGGTAGGTCAGGGGCAAAGCAGAGGCTGGAACCCAGGCCTCCTGGATCCCATCTATACCTGTCCTCCTCTCATCTCATCTAACTGACAACAGCAACCATTCAACACCACCAGTATTCAGACTTAGCCCGTCGTATCTGATTTATCCAGCACTGCCTGATTTAACCCTGTTAATATCTCCACTTGCAGATGAGGAAACTAGGGATCAAAGAGGTTCCACGTTTTGCTCAAGGCCATACCTGAGTTTTTTTCTGCCCGATGTCCATGATTCCAACTGCTGGGCACGGCAGACCCCCAGCAGCCTGACTTCTTATCCAAGCTGTGCTGAACTGGACTGCCGGCTCCATGGGCATCAGCTACTGACTCCATGGCTCTCTGCAATTCTCCTGACTCAGGTGGGCTAAATTTATACCTCAGGCAGGAGCGTATGGGGACTGTTTGCAGTAGGTGACGGAGAAGTTCAGATCCCATTGTGCACTCCTGGTAATTACAGGCATCTTTGTCGGCAGGCAATCATGTCATGCCTGTGGAGGAGATTTCCTTCTCAGAAGGTGGCTCATGAAGTGGGCTTAGCCTGTGTCTAACAGGAATTAACAAGGGCAAGCGTCAATGTGGTGAGAACAGAGGAAGGGAAGACACAGGAAATTCTACTCTTGGGACATCGGTGGAAGGAGGGAGATAAGAACTCCAGAAATCTAAAGGGGGGCTGCATCTGGTCCAGCCCAGGGCACTGGATAACCTGGAGACGCCTTCCCAAATGGGGCTTTATCAAGCACAAGGGCCCGTGAGATGCTGGCAGGTGATCCGCAGACCAGAGAACCCCCGGTGTGTTCCTCTCCCACATTTTTTAGCTCTGTGCTTCCTGGAAACAGGGCAGCAGTGCACTTCCTGGACCCCTTGTCCTTGTGTGAGGCCACGTGACCCTTCCTGGCCAATGAGTTGTGAGTGAGAGTGGCATTCATCACTTCCGGACTGAAGCATTTAAATGGTGGTGCACATCCTCAGGAATTCTGGGCCCCCTGCTGGGAAGCACCTCTTGTGAGTGAAAACCATGAGCAAACACCCCCTGTCAACCTGCAGTGGAGACACAGTACAGGTGAGACACACACCTTCGTTGTCACCAGCCAGGAACATTTTGGAGATGTTTGTTACTGCAGCATAGCTGAGTCTAGCCCCACAGATAAAAATGATCCAATGAGAAAAGGAAGTACTACAAACCCGGTCCGTTTCTTAGAGGTTTACAGGGCACATTATCAGTGAAGGATCTGACAAGTCCTGAAAGACAAACAAATAAAAAATTTGTTTTCCTTGGTTTAATTCAAAGGTTCCCAAATGTATAGACTAGCAGTCCTTCGCACCAGTGGAGCATCTTTGCCTGGGACAGCAAAAACCCGGCAGCAAAACTCTTCCAGGGTGCTCTTGCAGACTCAAAAAGCATCTCTGGAAGACATCTCATCTCAGACATCCTCCTGTGAATACTGACAGGGGAAGCAGTGGGGAAGGATTTGAATATTCAGATAGGAACAAGAAAATCTGTTTATCAATCCCGCTCTGCCACCAGCTCCGTCTCTAACGTGGAAAGTCATCTCTTCTCTCTAAACCTCTCTAAACCCCATCAGTGTCCTTCCTGCGCCTCCAGGCTTATGATGAAATGACTCTGTAAAGCACTTGGCACGTCAGAGGTGCTAACTTGGCTGCTGCAGCTGTCCCAGATGTGCAGGGAGCACAGAGCCAGGATATGTTAAAGCTGCCGAAGAGAGATAGTATGATTTGGAAAGCAAGCCTGTCAGCCTGTAGGGGGATCAGTGACACACGAGACCCCATGAATTGCCCCTGGGATATTCCATATCTCCCTGGTTTCCTGACTGAGCTTCCACACAGCTGCTAGAGCCCACCCTCCTTGCAGCCCCAAGGATGTGGCATCCTGCCTCTAAGATCCTCTGCTGGGACTTCCACTGGCAGGAACCCATGGAAATTCACTCTGATCCTCCCACCTCCATTAAGACCGCTGTGGTCCCCAGGGCTCAGCTTTCCTGGTCCCAGTGACTGCCATCTCCCTGTGGGATCCCCTGGGATACCATTGCCACATTCCCCCAAGGCCTTTCCTTAGCAACTTTCAAGCTTGGACACCTGCTCCTTTGTCCTGTTGGGGACTAAATGTACACCGACTCCAAAAAATGTTGCTCTTTTCTCTGGGTCTCAGATGTCAGCCATGGGGGAGCCAGTGGTTTTCAAACCATTTGTGTTTTGAGCCATGGACTCTTGCCTTTGAACGACACCTTAGGTGGAGCCCCGATATGTGCAACACAGGTGAGAGCAGAGTGCCCTGCTCGTGCATGACTTCTCGGCTCACAGTGTGAAAGTCACTGGATTAAACCCACTTGGAGAGCCTCCCAGCTCATGGACAGCCCACACCTCAGTGAGACAGACTCCTACTGCCTCTCCCTCCTTCTCTCCTGAGGACCCACACCCTCTGCTCCCTGGTGCCCGCTCCTTCCTCCACTTAGGCCACAGGCTGCTTCCCCTGCCTCTGACTGGAGGCGGACACCCCAGAGGCTGCCCCTGCAGCTCAGGGATTCCGGGAGCTCACAGGATGGCAGCAGAGGCCGGGTCCCAGCCCCGCCTCGTCCTTGTATCCTCACCCCCACCAGCAGGATCTGCTGTAATTAGAGGCTGGACGGGGGGACACAGCGAAACATTTTCTGGCTTAGCTGGGGATCCCTGGATTTCCACTTCCTCACTTACCTAGGACGGTGCCCGAGCTCTTCCCCGCCCTGAGGCATCTGGGAGCAGGGACTGGGCCACCCTCTCTGTCCTGGGAGACAGCACTGCAGGCCTCCAGAAACCCTCCTGGTACCAGCCCCCTTCGGGCCTGCTAGCTGAAGAAGGGAGATCATTAGCTACAAATTAGCATTATTATTCCACTCAAGTGCTCTGTCAGGGATTACACAAGGGAACCTTCAGGTGCCCAGTCTGGGCGTCTGCTTGTCCTTGCTTGAGGTTTTAATAATCTCTGGAGATTTTTTTTTTTTTTTTTTGCGGTACGCGGGCCTCTCACTGTTGTGGCCTCTCCCGTTGTGGAGCACAGGCTCCGGATGCGCAGGCTCAGCGGCCATGGCTCACGGGCCCAGCCGCTACGCGGCATGTGGGATCTTCCCGGGCCGGGGCACGAACCCGTGTCCCCTGCATCGGCAGGCGGACTCGCAACCACTGTGCCACCAGGGAAGCCCCCTGGAGATGTTTTTAAATGTAATAATAACAATGACAGTGTTGGGTGGGCACAGGAGCATTCCCTCCACACCCTGAGTCATGGTGCCCAGTGGGAGGGCCTGAGGTAGGGGCAGGGTACCAAAATGCACCCCCTAAAATAACCACAAACCACGGTGATAACAGACCTTGTGGCTCCATTTTAATCTGCTCCCTGCTTCTAGAATCATGCCAGCATGATGAAAGAATCCTCTGCCCAGTTTCAAATTCATTCAGAAGCGAGGATGTATTCCAGAGGTTCACACTGATCCCTTTTGGGGATCTCTCTAAGGTGCTAATGGATCCCCTCCTGTTCCTTTGGGAATGGTTCCCTCCCATCAGGTTATCTGAGATTGACCAGTAGAGAGAACAACCATATTATACTTAAAAGAACCCCCTGCAACAGAAATAACTCTTTTGGGAACAAGTGACAGAAAAAATTAATTCTAATGGGCTCAAGCAACAACCACCACAGATGATGTTTTAGGCTACAGAACACATATGTTTGTGAGAGAGCTTCAGGTCTGGTTGGATTCAGGTGGCCCTAAAAATTCTGACAGAATATTATAAAAATATAAATATTTTTATTTCCATAAACAGGTAATAAGTCCAAATATAAAAATATTGATCATTCCTCTTTGCCATTGCTTAGCCCTGCTGTCATTTGTGTTGACTGAATTCTCAGGCACTCCCCTCATGGTGCCAAGATGGCTGCCAGTGGCTCAAATCTTCCATCCTACCATCTTTTTTTTTTTTTTTCAGTACGCTGGCCTCTCACTGCTGTGGCCCCTCCCGTCGTGGAGCACAGGCTCCAGACGCGCAGGCCCAGTGGCCATGGCCCACGGGCCCAGCCGCTCCGCAGCATGTGGGATCCTCCTGGACCGGGGCACGAACCCACGTCCCCTGCATTGGCAGGCGGACTCTCAACCACTGCACCACCAGGGAAGCCCCCCATCCTACCATCTTAGTGCAAGAATCTTCTTCTTTTTCACCAACCCCTACTGAAGTCCAGCATTGACTCTTTGGCCTCCCATTGGCCCTGCTGAGGTCACATGCCCATCCCTGAACCTGATGAGATGCTCTGACTGGATAGGCCTGGATCACATGCCCATACCTGGAGCCAAAAGGGGGACAACCCCACTCAAACCACCTGGACTGAGAGGGGAGGAAGGTTGAGTGTCCCCAGGGAAATTAGGGCACTGTTAGGAGGAGTAAGGGATCTGTATTCCGGAAAGGCAAAACCTCGACGGTTATTTATGTATATTGACGCTGTAGATGGGACTGCCCCACATCCACCCCCTACTACCACCATACTCACGGCTTTCAAATCCAGGCTGGCCTATAATTCAGGGTCAACCCCGAAAGGGGGGAAACTTTCTTTATCAAGATGGTTGCCTCTAGGGCCAGAGATCTTGCCAATGGTCACATGAAATTGAGGGAATCACAGATGTCAAGGTCACTTAGTCCAGCCTTCACCTGATGCATCTTCCCACTGCAGCCTAAGAGGCTGACTAGTCTATATGTCCAGGGAACTGTCCGTGTCCAGTAGACAGTGACCTCCTTCAGGGTGAGGATTCTGTTGTGTTCACTTATTTCATCCCAGGACTGAGGGCAGTGCCTGGCACATACTGCTGCATAAATCAAACAATTTTGCAATTGGTTGGTTCTGATTTAAAAAAAAATTCTCCTTATATACATATATGAGCCAAAATGTAGTTTGGGGGGATTTCTACCCTCTGGTTAGGAGCACTCAGAAAAACGTTACCATTCTCAGGGGACTACATTTTATTTTATTTTATTTTATTTATTTTATTTATTTATTTTTTTTGCGGTACGCGGGCCTCTCACTGTCGTGGCCTCTCCCGTTGCGGAGCACAGGCTCCGGACGCGCAGGCTCAGCGGCCATGGCTCACGGGCCCAGCTGCTCCGCGGCATGTGGGATCTTCCCGGACCGGGGCACGAACCCGTGTCCCCTGCATCGGCAGGCGGACTCTCAACCACTGCGCCACCAGGGAAGCCCGGGGACTACATTTTAGACATTTGCGGCTACAAAATATCTATCACCTCTACTCCCTCCGGTCTCTCCTTAGGCTACACAGTACTAGTTCCTTCAACTACCTCCCACATGGCATGATTTCAAGTCCCTCTACCCAGACTCTCTCTAAACCTAATCCCTTTGGCCATTATCTTGCTGAAAATGTGGTGTCGCTTCTCCAGGTGGGAGTGCTGGAGTATAGTGACCGCTTCCCACTTTCTGCCTCCTCTACCTCTATCAATATGGTCAACATCCCATTACTGTTTCAGTCCCTATATCTTATTGGAGACTCACAATATACTTATTGTTTTCTAAAACCCTTGGGTTTTTCATATATCCTAGCCATGGTTTTCCTATTCCCTACTTGTATGGTTAAATTTTTATATGGCTCCTGATACTCCAGTAGAAACTGAGGATAGGGAAATTAATCTTTGTGGGGCACTTCTTATGTCCCATGTACTTCATAGGCATTCAGCTATTTACTTCTAACAATATATTTTTAATAGATCTTTATTGGAGTATAATTGCTTCACAACACTGTGTTAGTTTCTGTTGCACAACAAACAATATTATAAAGTAGGTATAATTGTCCCCAACTTATAGATGTGCAACCTGAGGCTTAGACAATTCCTCATTTGCAAAAGTCACACATCTTAAAAGGGGCAGATTCAGGATTCAAACCCAGGATAGCCTGGCCCCCAAACCCAGGCTCTCATAGCAACACCATGAGTTACTCCTAAGGATAGGGGTCTGAATTGAAGGCAAGGGAGCCAGATCACCCCAGAGAGGATTTCACTGTGCACCGTGTAAGTTCCCCTTGTAAGCTCTGTGTAAGCCCTGGTCAAATACATCCCACTGTACTCCCTCTGACTGCCCTTCTAGATACTGCTTCCAACATCCTGCAAGAACTTTCATAACCTGAAAGTTCTCTATGTCCATCTGCCTACTTAGCATGGCTGTATCAGCAGGACACTGTGGGCAGCAGATGGGGGGGTCAGCAAGTCTGGGACAACAAGATGTCTTGGAAAATGTACGCAGAAGAGAAAAAGGCCAGTGCGGTCCATTGCTTCCCTACCTTCTATTCACCAGCTGTCAAGGGGGCTCACCAATTAAGTGGCTGTCTAGGGCTTTCAAAACCACTAATCAAATCTGCCAAAATCTTTAAAAAGAGCTTTTTACAAATTTTCTCTTCATTTACTTTTTTAAGTGTGTTAAAAGGGTCATTAGGGATCTGCAAAGGATGAAGAAGCCCTTCTCCGGCTACCATCCTCCCTCACTCAGTAATTAAGAACACAGCTCCCCCAACAGTAGCTTTCATGCCTCCCCCGTTGGCAGCGGAAGATGTGGACAGCAATTCAGAAGCATCTTGTTAGCGTGTCCGCCTTACAAGAATCGCTCGCTGATGGGAGATGCTGGGAGTTCGTAGTTTGGTAAAAACGTGTTGTTATTGTCAGCAGACGGCTTCTCCAGCTCTTGCCTGGGCCCCGCCTGCTCTGTCTCTTGTACTGCGAACTCGGCTGGGAAACAATCAAGAAAAGATGGCCCTCTGGGAGTCCAGGCAGAATGTGTTCCCTTAAGGAACGCTCCAGAATACGTGGCATTTGGGAGCTGCAGCTCACATCCCCCCAGAGAGAACGGTTTTCCCGCTACGGTGGGAGCTAGGGCCTCGTGGGAATGGTGTGGGCCCCAGAGTCAGAAAACCTAAAACGAGACCCCATCTCCATCTCTGAGTTACCTGGGGCAGGTGGTTTCATCTTTTGACTTCATTTTCCACTTGTGTAATATGGAGATAACAGTATCCTCCTTGCAGGATTGCCATGAGGGTTACCTGTCCGCAGTGGTCATTAGAATGATAACTGACATTGATGGGAGCATTTGCCAAGAGTGAGACACTCTGCTAAGGTTTCCAAAACACCCATTTCATAGGCAAGGAAACAGGCTCAGAGACATTGAGTGACTTGACGGTGGTCACACAGCTAGGAAGTGGAGTGGGATTTGAAGCCAGGCGTGTCTGTTTCCGAAGACTTGTATGTACTACACATTCTCGGTTCAGTCAGACTCCAGATGCAATTGTAGCTGTAATTGCAGTGTGTGCAGAGAAGGTTCTGTATGTGCCCGACGTTGCGGAAGTATCCATATTGACATTCTGGGAGCTGCCAGCCTCTGGGAATGGGAGAAGCAGAAGGGACCATCGCCCATTTTCAGGGATGGGGAGAAAAGGGAGGAAGGGGAGAGGGAAAAGGGGCCGGGAGGCTGGCTGAAGGCTCCACAGCACATCGATCAATCCATGCTCCATGTACTTGGAGGGACCAGATCTCAGAGGCTCTCATGAAAAGACAGGCCCAGTCCCTACCTAGCATCAAAATGACCTTCTAATAGAATAGGAAAGCTGACATGCAGTGAGTGGACATCTACAAATAACCAACAAAACCTCGTCCTCGTTTATTCTCCAGATATTCCCTGAGCGCCTGCCATGAGCCCTGGGGGTACAATGCCGGGTGGGGGGGGCCCTTGTAGATCTCTGCCTAGAGTCCTCCCGAGCGTCCCAGTGCAGGTTCTTACTGAGCACGATTTGACTCTGCCACCCCAACGCTGTCTCCTACGACCCCCCCCTCCTCACTCTCCCCCATGGGCCGCAGGCCACTGTCCGGAGTTACCCCCCGACACCCCGCTTCCAGTGTTTCCACAATGAGCTTCTCATCATCCTTCAGGTTTCAGATCAAATGTCCTGCCTTAGAGACACTCTCCCGGACGTCTCCCCGTCGTGAGGTTCCTCCCCTCCCCTTACGGTCTCTGTCCTCACATCCTTTTTGTTTCCTTTATAACCGTTAGCATCATTCACAGTTATTTTCTTATTCGTATGCTTCTTCCACCTCTTTCTCTCCAATTAGTCAGAAATTTCTTGAGGAAAGTAACAATGTCTGTCTTGTTTACCATCACATCTCTGGAGCCTGAAACCCAGTAGGTATCCAGAAAGTCCTGATTGAAGGTACCATGCACAAGACATTTTACCTGCCCCTGGGGGGCTTAGAAGAGAGTAACAGGTGGCATTGGTGCCTGGTAGAAAGGAAGAGCTCATCCCAGTGGGCTTCCTGGAGGAATGATGCCTCCAGGGTAGAGATGGCCTGAACACAGATGGGGCGGCGGGGGGAGGCTGGGACAAGGGAGAAAGCAGAGTTTGTGAGAATCACTGTGCACAATAGCCATGATCCCTGGGCCCCAGGGGAAAGGGCCTGGCCCTGCTCTGGTGGTGGCTTCAGTGAAAGGATAGCGGAGGATAGTGGCCGTAACAGTTAGCCATATCATTGGCAGAACTGGGCGAGCCAGGGAAGCCCGGCAGCTCTGAGGTTGGCCTGCCCACAAACCCTGATCCCAGTTTTTTGCCCGCTGCTATAGCAGCTGCAAATGGGCCCCTCAGCCAGAGAGAGAGAGGAGTAAAAACAAAAAAGGAGATAGAAAAAAACCCACACCGACTCCCTGGGAAGCACATTTGAAAAAAACATCTCATTGAACAAGGAATGCGTGCGAGGCTCAGGCGGCAGCAGGCAGGCTGGTAAGTGACCCCTTTTCCTCCGCTGACACAAGGCCCTCCCGCTGCCAAGCGTGGCAGAGCTGGCCATGACCTGGGCCTCCCCAAGCAGGAGCTTCCACGAGGTAAGATGTTTCTCCTGGAAGAAAGCACTGATGCCCAGCCGGACCTACAGGGGTCTGATGAGCAAATGTTCTCTCCTGTTTCAACATCCCAGGCCAATAGACATTCTCTGATGACTGCTAGGTTCCAGGCTCTGAGCCTCATGCTGGGAAGGCAGATGAAAAAGACAGAGCCCATGCCCTTGGGAGGCTGGTAGTCGGGAAGGCGAGAGGAACATGTAAATCAGACAGTAGAATCAGTGCAAAGGCGATGGGGGGGACAAAGAAGGACCATGGAGACTGATGGGCCCTGCGACCCCACTCCTCCATTTGCTGAGGGGCGGCTAAAGGCCAAGGGCCCTGGGGATAGCATCCTGGGTGGAGGACAAGGCACGGCTTACCTGGAAGTACCACCACCCCGTGGTCACACCCAACTTACCCAGTTCCTTCAAGGCCCGTGGTTGTGTCAACCTGTCCCATATATGATCAACACACATGCCATCCGGGGTTCCCTGTCCCCAGAGGTGAGGCAGAGAGAAAAAAGGAGGAAACCTGGAAGGTTTTGCCTGTGATTGGCACAGACTGTTAAATTAGTCGGGGTACAGAGTGGTGACGGCGTGAGGGCTGTGAGTAGTGGTCAAGAATTTCGGTGATACGGCAACGGGGATGAGTTCTTACAATGGCTGTGGTTGTGATACCCCAGGAAAGGATGAAGGTGTTGATGCTGGTATAGAATTGTGATAACAATGGCAATTGTGGTAGCCCGAATCTGGATAGGTATCTTACCTCTCTGCATCTCAGCTTCCTCATTTGTAGAATGTGTATGATGCCTGCTCATCAGGCTATGAGGATTTTAAAAAGGCAGCTCCAGAATCCATAAGAAGAGTACAAAGAGAGGGGCAGATTTCAAGGCGGGAGGGATGCGTTCCAGCTGCGGGGGATTGTGGGAGTCTTTCTTGAGGAGCTGAGTTTCTGGTGATAGGCCTGGCGATGGCTAATAATCCAAGTGGGCTGGCTGGGAAAGGTGGGGGCCTGGGCAGAACGCCTGGTAATGGACACACAGTTCATAAATCTCAATGTAAAGCGGGCAGCCACGCTCTGTCGCACGAGCCTGCTGGTCTTCTTATGACCTGTATCTCTATTGGAAATTGTCATGTCCGCTCGCCTTCCTGTTTATTGTCCATCTCCCCTATCTAGATTGTAAGAGCCAGGAGGGCAGCCCCTGAGTTCCGCTGCCTAAAGTGATCTGATCCAGAGTGGGGCGTTTGGTTACTGCTTGCTGGACAAATGAATGGAGCTGTAAACGACGCTGTTCTGTGAATCCCAAAGGCAGCCTTTGATGCGGTCAGCGATCTACTAGCTCATGACCTTCCACAGATAGAGTTGCTGGCTTCTTGGGGACACCTGATCCCACTGATACTAATGCTTGTGGAGCGAGTGATATTCCAAAGGAGCAGTGGCCCCAAACCCTCTGCCTTTGAGGTACTTGAAGCTGGGATGCTTCATGTTATTATATCAGCGCTATTTTCTCGTCTGTCCTAGCAGGTAGGGCAGAAAGAGTGACCCCATCTCCCAGTCCAGGAAACAGAGGCTTGGGAAGGTAATGTACCTCTCAAGTTCACATGGGTGGGAACGGGCAGCATCAATCCCCAAACGCAGGGCTCTGTCTCCAAGCCCAGGGCTCCTTCCAAAAGCCCCACTCACCTCCTTCCAGAAACTCTACTCACCTCCAAGATCCTAGACACCGACCAGTTATGCGCGTAGAGGGGCTGCTTCATTTCCCAGCTTTCTCTTCTGCCGATTCATGTGATTCATGTGCTGCGTGTGTGGATGTCTCCACTTCACCTGCTCCGTCTGAGGATGGTCACACAGGTGTGTAACCCGACACAGTGCCGTGCAAACAGCAGGTGCTCACATATGAATTGACCTGCCCCCTTTCCTGCCTGGGCTGCTAACTTGCCAGTCCCAGGAAGGAGAGGTTGCCTGGGAACTGCTCTACAGCTGAGGGTGTGGAGGGCAGACAGGGAGACTGGGGTGCAGGGTGGTACATAGACATTGGTGCAGCGGGGAGGGGAGCCCAAAGGCAGGGGGTGAGAATGAAGGAAGCGAGGATGGAAACCCAGAGCCCAGCTGGGCCAATCTTAAGCAGGAAGGAGAATGGTACATACTTGCCGTGTCATATAAATGATAAACAATAATAATAACATTGGTTTGCGTGTAATAAAGTCTACAGGGACTGAATTACCTTGATAATGGGCTGCAGATGTCAGAGAGTCATTTGTTTCTTGAGGGAAGAGCTGAGGGTTGCATTCTCTCTCTCTCTCTCTCTCTCTCTCTCTCACACACACACACACACACACACACACACACACACACACACACACACCCCAAGGATGTCGCTCCAGGTGGGGAGAAGGGAGATGGACCCTGGCAGAGAGTGAAGCAGCTGAGGCTGGGGGCTCAGAAGCAGGCTGTGGTAGTCATTGTTTTTGCTCATCAGATATGTCCCTTCTCACCTTCGGGCACATGCAGGTTTGCATTTCCTGACCCCCATGTCGTTGTGGAGTCACTGAGTTGTCAGGGGAAGTGATGTGTGTCACCTCTGGGTGGGAGCCCCTAATGGCTAGTGCAAGACCTTCCAGAATTGGCTTCCCTCTGCTGAAGTGATAGCGGAAGTGCATGTCGACATGACATTCCATCAGCCTGGGTCCCGGAGTGAAGAAGAGGCAGTGTTAAGTCCCCATTGCAATGGACATAGAGCAGGAGAAAGAAACCAAAGTTTGTCAGTGTGAGCCATTGAGGCTGAGGCTCCTCGTTACTGCAGCATTACCCATCCCACCCTGGTTGACAGAGGGCCCTGCTTTGGGACCAAAGTCTAAGAATATAAGTCCCAGACCACAGAGCCGTGCAGCTGTCCAGAATCATAGTCCCTCAATCATGATTTCCCTGGTCAGAGGGAAACTGTCCCCAAACCTCCAAGACTAGGAGATGGGTCTCTCGACCTTGAATCATTTGATGGTCCCGTCCCTGCATTGCTTTGTTCTGCTAGTTGTAACATCGATCCAGAAGTTACAAGTCCCTGTCCAATTCAGGAAATAAAAATTAGATGGGATGTCCAGTATCATGGAGACAGAAGGTGACCTATTGACTGAATTTTGCTTTTTCAATTACTTTTAAGGTTATCAGACGTAAGAACAGTGTGGCTTTGGGGTCAGAGCCTGCATAACGTACGTGGTGGTTATCAGGAACTGTGTTCTCATCCCATCCCCTTATTATGAGGTGGGAAACCTTGGCTCACGTATTCAAGGCCACGCGCAACACAGTGTGTTGTTTTAAACTTCCCTGGATTCTCCCTAAAGTTTCTCTCCACATTTCCCCCAGATAGGTGGTCTCGGAGAACCTGATTACTACCTTCATGTCATATTTTGGGAGGTCTAAGGAGTGAAGGGAACTTTGAGAGAGAAAACCTCGCACCTGGGTTTAAATCTTAGAGGCAAGATAATGATGGACACTCTTCTGCCAGGTGGGTGAAAACTCAACCAGCTCTTTGCTTCCTATGTAATTATCCCGAAGCTCCGCTGGGGTCTCACCCCCAAAGTTCCCCACGGTACCGGAGGAGCTGGTGCCTGGGAATTCTTCTCTGCGACCTCTCCACCTCTGCTTTTGTAAATTATCCACTCTCTGCCTCTCTTGCCAGGAAGAGCCATTCTTCAGAACTTCAATCACGTCCGCGCCTCATTTCTGCATCGTTTCCAGTTGCCACCTTGCTCGGCATCTCTGCACAGATCGTGCCTTTACTGCTTCCCCCATCCCATATACTATACACTCACGGAGTCAGCCTAATAGCCCTCACAGCCTGGAAGCATAGATCACATTTAACAAAGGAGCAAAGTGCTTTAGCATCTTAAGCTGGAATAACAATAACAAGAGGTAACACTGATGGACGGTGCCAGGGACGGTGCCACGGGCTGCTCCAAGCGCTACAGACAAGTTAACTTATTTCCTCTTGTGACAACCCGGAAAGGTGGTATGGTTATTTTTCTGCTGAGGAAACTGAGGCACGGAGCATTTCAGTAACTTGCCTAAGGTCATGCTTCGGAGACAGTATCTGAGCTTTGCGTGCTGAGTCTTGGAGTCTTCCCTCTTAAGCACTATACTCTGTACTTCTCTGAAAGGAACTTCAGGGGTCCTCAACTCCAGCCCTTTTTGGAGACAAGGCACAGAGGAGCAAAGTGACCTTTAACTCCCACAGAAAGCTAGTGGCAGATCCACTAACTGGTCCACTCCCATCAGTTCTATTCCAGGCTTCCTACATCCCTCCTGTGGAGCAGCCTTTGATTTGTACAAGGCTGCGTGGCTCTCTCTTCTCTCCTTCCTGCTCCACCCACAGGCCAGGCTTCCTTGTTCTTTCCAGAGACCCAGCCTGCACTGAAGAGGCGAGCCCACCCGATCTGCTCTGCTCCCGGCACATCTGGAAGTGAATCCGAGATGAGACACAGTAGCAGGAGAGATGCACCCCAAGCACCATTTCTGTGAGGAAATGTTAACAGAGGGAGGGGATTCCCACTGGGCTATAGGTCCTGGCAGAGCTGCTTAAAATTCTTTAAAGGAGAACGGGACCATTCAGCCTGGTTGCACCTGGCTTCTTGCCCTACTGAAGCCCAGACACTGGTGGCCTCCTCTGTAAACACCTCTGCTTGACAAAGAGACAAAACAGATCCTTGAACAGAAATCTCAACTTGCCAAGGAGCCCTAGGGAACAAAAGGTGAAACCAATTTTCAACCAGGAATAGGAGAGTCTTAAGGGTCTTTCGGTCAACAGGTGAGAACCAGAATTAGAAGAAAGCCTCCTGAGCTCTGAATTTATCTCCTCAATGACATGTCGTGGAGCATTAAAACTAATCAGCTATGCAATGGTTTTATTATATAAGCCAATAAAATGGAAAAATTAGATTTTCACTGTTCACTGCTAGGCTGAGGTTTTTGAACCTCGTATTTTATAGCTTCACGGTTCTCAAAGAAGACTTTTTAAAAATATATTCTTTCCATCTTGAACAGAGTTACTCAAATATTTCACACGCATGCATCTGGTACATAGAATTCTTGCTCCTAATGCTTCACTGACCCGCGTTCCCCCTTGCCATGTGACTTCAGAGTACAATGACATTGCAGCCCTCCCTGCAGCATTGACTCTGGGTGTGGCCATGTGACTTGCTTTGGCCAATGAAATGTGAGAGAAAGTGATGGAGGGGCATTGTGTATTTCTAAGTGTCCTCAGCAAACTTCCCACCCTCCATCATGAACGGGGCATGCCCCAGATTGTGTGGCCCCGGGATGAGAGATACGTGGAGCAGACCTGAATCCAACCCACAGCTGGAGCCTGAAGCTTGGAGCCTGGCCTTGCTGGGTTGCAACTGGCCCACAGACCCCTGAGCACAAAGCCAATGCTTGTTTTTGTAAGCCATTGCAATTTGGGGTTGTTACACAGCTTTATTGCAACAAAAACCTAATACAACATATATACTCATGGAGGTGGAGAGTCTCATAATCTCTAATTTGGAAGAAGCTTTTTTTAAGTTTATAATATGGCCATCACTTATCAAGGACTTATTAAGTGCCAGGCACCTGTGCTAGATAATTTACATGCAGCATCATTTTCAATCGAGGAAACAGAAGCTCAGAGTGGTCAGGTCACTTGCCCAAGGTCACTTAGCTAATTAGTGGTAGAACCAGGATGTCATCCTCAGGTCTTGCTGACTACAAAAGCCTTACTCATCATGCATGCCGCCCTCACCTCTTGGAGTTGGTCAACCTCAGACTTCCCTGGTCTGGGCCTCTGTGACACTGACTCATCCTCCAAGATCTTTGCTAAAGTTTCTGTGACTTTGAGTCCTTGAATTAAATTAAAAGGAATTGATCTCCTCCCCAAGAGTGCACTCCACCTTTGAACATTTAAGATTACTGGAAATTCTTCCTTACCTTGAGTCAAAACCTGTCCCTCTCTGATCCTGACTGTTTCCTCCTTTGGGACTATGTTAAAAGCTGGAGGTCTCCTGTCTATATCCTCATCTCCCAAATATCGTTAAGACAGGTTCTGCATTCATTCCACGTTTTCTCTTCTCCGAACTAAACACCTCTACTTCCTAGCTGTCCTTAAGAAAACATATCTTTCGGTGAAATACTGCATAAAAGTGCATGAAATAATATAAATGTACAGTTTAATAAATAACTCTAAAGCAGTCTCAGGAAACTCCTTCCAGGCCAGGAGCTGGACTTCTGCCATCTCCTGAAGACCCTGTGTGTCTCTTTGATTATCTCTGCTCCGCACCCAGCTGGAACCACCATCCTGACATTTATGGTAATAATTTCCTGGTCTTTTAAATTGTTTTATTACCTGCATATCCATCCCTAAACAACACAGTTTAGTTTTGCCTGTCTGTGGACTTCATGTAAATGGAGTCATGGAAGTACTTTCTTGTGCTTTGTTTATTTTAATTCACATTTTGTTTATAAGATTCACTCACGTTGTTGCTTGTGGCTAGACTTCATTCCTTTTCCGGTGGTTGTAGTATTCCACCGTCTGAATGCATTGCAATTTACTTATCAATTCTATTGTTGGTGGACATTTCGAATGTGTGTAGGTTTCGATGTTGGCACACAACACTGTTATAAATATTCTGATACATGTGCCTTGGTCATATACCTGCGTTTCTCTCAAATCAGAGGATATAGGTACCTTCAACTTAGATGATTCCTAGCTGCTTTCCAGAGTGTTGGAACCTAATTCATATACCTGCTAGTAGTTTTTGTGAATTCTCATTGCTCTTCTAGCTGTTCCTTATATGGTTTAGTTCCAAGTAGCCTTCTTATCCTGGCCATTTGGTCTCCATGTACACATACAAAATGCCTTCATGTTCACAAGATGTGCACCTGTGCCTGTAAACACATACTTGCCTAGCCACACATGAGTTCTACGTAGAGACAAGAAATCTCACTTGACTAAGTTTTAGAAGATTTACAATCTGTTAGGAAAATCACAGTGACAAAGATAAGAAACTGGTTCCACTTAATCACAATCTTAATCTGTACTTGTGTGAGTGGGTGAAAGTCAAAGGAAGTCCACCTGAGCTGTTCATTGTAGAGGACTGGGTTACAGGTCTGCCTCTTCACTCCCTGGCCAGTAATAGGATTATCCACACTCTTGGGCAACATCTTGGCCATCTTGGCCTGGGTGTACACCTCTGTCTCTTGAGCTGGGGCTCAGCCATTGGCCAATGGAAGGCAAGCAGATATGACACGAGCAGAGACTCAAAATGCACGTGTGCAATTCAGCTTGTGCTCTTTCTTTTGAGTCTACCACAGCCATGGGCCCAGGACAAAGATGAGAGCCACATGGAGCCCAGCAGCTCCAGCTGAGTCCAGCCTAGATCAGCCAAGTCCCAGCCAACTAATTGATGAACGAATTAAATGCTGTTGTTGTATGCCACTGAAGTTTTGTTGTTTGATGCGGAGCAATGGTTAACCAATACAATCATTGTCAACATGACCATCATTCCATTAATAATAGCTACCATTTATTGAGCATTTATTATGTGCCAGGCACTTTGCTAAGAACTTCATATACATTACCTTGTGAAATTCCCACACCATTCCTCTGTAGTAAACACCATTATTCTCTCCATTTTGCAGTGGGAATCTGAGGCTCAGAGAGGTTAAGGGACTTGCCCAAGGTCACAGAATTAGGAAGAGAAGGCACCAAAATTTACACTCAGTTCTCTCTGATGCAAGAGTTTGTCACCAGCTAGGGAAGTGGCAGGAGGAGGTTTTTAAGGCAAACGTTTAAGTTACTATGGCATCGGAAGACACAGGCGTCACAGATACTCAGATGGCCAGACTGAAATAAGCAGAGAAGCAGCTGAAGGGTGGGCCCTTTGAATGAGCTCTCTCCCCATTGGTTGGCTCAGACTGGCCCTTGGGCTTTCTCCCTGATGCTAAAATCTAGCAACAAGGCCACCGCACTGTGCTTATAGGGTTGAGATGGAAACAGTCAGAGGCTGGCAAAAGGTCAGAGCTGGATGAGAGTCTTGGTTCGACTTCTTATCAGCAGTGTCTCCTTGAGCAAGTAACTCCATCACCTGAAGCTCCATTCCCTCCTCTGTAAATGGGGGGAGAAAATATTTCCTTGATGCTTTGATCCAGTTTTCTGTGACGGACGGTGCTACCAGGGATGGGCAGAGTTCGTAAATGGCAAAACCTCTGCCACGTTCGTGGTGGTCGTTTTTATTGTTATGATGACAGCGTGGGTCCCCCTTGTGACCAGGCAAAAACAGTGATGTCTCCAAGCATTGGCAGGGCTCTTGTGGATGACCATATGTAAGAAAGAGAGGTGGGAATGTTAAAAACAGTGAGAAGGACAAAGGTACCTCGGGTCTCAGGACCAGCCTTTGGGTTGGCTGATGGTTCTTTGCCCTCCCACCCAAGCTGGGAAGACTTGAGTTTGGGAGGGGAACAGACTCATTTCATCACTCAGAGAAAGAATCTTGAGCGATACAGGCCACAGGGATGGCCAGTGGACTGCTGAGGCTCAAGGGGGGACCACTCTTGCCCGGTCAGATTCCTTCCCTAGCGGCCAGCTCATCCCACAGCCCCGAGAGCAGTATCGTGTGGTGGGCTGGCTGTCTTCAGTGTGCTGCATTCTGCAAAGCAGGCAGAAGAGTGGGGCCTCTGTCCTGACCTTAACTTTTATGTGCTTTAGCTTCTGCAAAAGCGTCTTTCATTTCTCCCCAGCACAGCATCTGACAGCTCTCCTCACTCCTCCGTGTGCGATGGTTTCTTTGTTTGGTTGAATAAAGAAGCTTGTTACCGGAGAAAATGCCTTGGCAAGTGTCAGTAGAGATACCTGTTTCCTTGCAGAAACTCCCATAAAACCTTTCAAGCTGCAGCTTCTGAGTCCCAGAGCCCCTCGGATCTCCATTTTTCCTTACTGTTTTCAGACCTCATTGGGTGATTTTCCAAGTCTCTCCTCTGCAGCAGGAAGGGTGAGCCCAACTCCTGGAAACTCTGGGGTGCCTGGCGAGCTGGTCTCCATCAGTTTGCTTTCCTTGTGATTGACACCAGGCCAAAGCCTCCATGCTGGGCAGGGGAGGGGAGGGGGAGGGGTCATCAGGGGACATTCACCTGTGGTCACCCCCCTCAGAAGGTTTCCCAAGGCCCAAATGTGTCTTCACTAAGTTTCTAGCATCTGGGCATTGTCTGAGCTCAAGGGAAGATGACGTTCACCAGGGTGACTCTGTCTGTGGGTTGCAGTCCGCGATCCTAAGCAAAGACATTGTAAGACAGTCTCGTCTTTTGCTCTGGTTTCCTTGTCCACCATTCCTCCCCTGGCCTCCTGCTTTATGAATCACACACCTTCCATATAAGCCCTGGAACCCACCACCCTCTGTCACCCCTCTGGCTTTACACACAGGGCTCCCTCTCCCAGAATGCTCTTCTTCCTCCCATGGGCCCATTTCCAACATCACTTTCTCACAAGCACTTCTCTGAGCACCAGGGAGGCCCAGTACCCTGCTCTCCCTCTCGGCCTGCTTTTACTTGGGCACTTCTCACATGCCATTTTATTTTATTTTATTATTTTTTTAACATCTTTATTGGAGTATAATTGCTTTACAATGGTGTGTTAGTTTCTGCTTTATAACAAAGTGAATCAGTTATACATATACATATGTTCCCATATCTCTTCCCTCTTGAGTCTCCCTCCTACCCTCCCTATCCCACCCCTCTAGGTGGTCACAAAGCACCAAGCTGATCTCCCTGTGCTATGCGGCTGCTTCCCACTAGCTATCTATTTTACGTTTGGTAGTGTATATATGTCCATGCCACTCCCTCACTTTGTCACAGCTTACCCTTCCCCCTCCCCATATCCTCAAGTCCATTCTCTAGTAGGTCTGTGTCTTTATTCCCGTCTTACCCCTCGGTTCTTCATAACCTTTTTTTTCCCTTAAATTCCATATATATGTGTTAGCATACGGTATTTGTCTTTCTCTTTCTGACTTACTTCACTCTGTATGACAGACTCTAGGTCCATCCACCTCATTACAAATAGCTCAATTTCGTTTCTTTTTATGGCTGAGTAATATTCCATTGTATATATGTGCCACATCTTCTTTATCCAATTCATCCGTTGTTGGACACTTAGGTTCCTTCCATCTCCTGGCTATTGTAAATAGAGCTGCAATGAACATTTTGGTACATGACTCTTTTCTTTTTTGCGGTACGCGGGCCTCTCACTGTTGTGGCCTCTCCCGTTGCAGAGCACAGGCTCCGGGCACGCAGGCTCAGCGGCCATGGCTCACGGGCCCAGCTGCTCCACGGCATGTGGGATCTTCCCAGACTGGGGCACGAAACTGTGTCCCCTGCATCGGCAGGTGGACTCTCAACCACTGCACCACCAGGGAAGCCCGCATGATTCTTTTTGAATTATGGTTTTCTCAGGGTATATGCCCAGTAGTGGGATTGCTGGGTCATATGGTAGTTCTATTTGTAGTTTTTTAAGGAACCTCCATACTGTTCTCCATAGTGGCTGTACCAACTCACATTCCCACCAGCAGTGCAAGAGTGTTCCCTTTTCTCCACACCCTCTCCAGCATTCACATGCCATTTTAATAGTCTGCCTGGATGTCCATCTCCCACTAGGCAGGAGCTCCTTGGAGGTCAGGAGCTGGTCTTATACACAGTGCCTGGTACTTCACAGGCACTCTATCAATTTGGCTTTCTAGGGCTTCAAGGATGAGTCCCATCCAGGTTGACTTTGGTGACACAGGGGCAGGGGTAACTGCACGGACAGAAAGGGCAGTGAGTTAGCATGGCCATACCATTATGCTGGGTTCTGGAATTTGCTGGGCTCATGAAAAACAGAAACAAATGCTCAGCGGTACTTCCAAAATACCTAGAATGATCTACTTTCTCTGGGACCCCCTGCATCTAGAGCCCTAGAAGAGAGAAGCAGATTGTCCTGTTTGTTTCCACCTGGAATAAAGCATCATTCCTGGGCATCCCTCCCACCCTCCCAAGTCTCTGCAGAGGACATAGGCTTCTGTTGCAGACTTGAGCACTGACCTTGACTCTACCTGATATGACTGGGGTTAGCAGGGTGTCCATGCTCGGGGCACAGGCCACAGCCACTCTGCAGAAAGGCTCTCTCAGGGCATCTTTGCTCCAAGGGGACAGTGGGCACAGTGACTCCTGGGCCCCTCTCCAGGGCCACATGCCATTCGTCACGAGGGCAAGAAAGGATCTCACAAGGGTTCTTGCTTTGTGTTGGGACGACATCTGGCCTCGCTGAGGGAACTGAGGGAAATAAATATTGAGTTCCTGTGGCATCTCAAAACCCACAGGTGGTCAACAGAACACGTCTCTTTTTGTCCCGGTTCAGGGCTACCATAGATGAGGTCTTAGTACCCAGAGTGCCCTGACCCACTAGCGCCAATATAACTAAAAATATACTAAGCGCTTCGTCTGTATCAGGCACGTATCATTCCATTCAACCCTCCTTCCAACCTGGTGAAGTCAGGGGCTAGTCCTGTCCCACTTGACAGGTGTGGGAATGGGACTCAGGTTGGTCACATGAGCTGCTTGAGTTCATGGAAGGACAAGGTCTCTAGCCCAGTTAGACTCCAAAGCCCATGCTCTGGACTTCTGTTCCCTATGGCCCAACTGCTGTGTCCCAGCAGCCCTGGGCTCCCAGACTCAGCACCTTCCCAGACGTGCCTCTGACTGTACCAGCTCCTGAAAGCTGCATGTGTCCCTGGGCTATCTGAGGGGACCATCCTGTCCCATCTGCCTGCTGGTGTCTGGAGGTGAGCCCCATTCTCAGCAGCAGGAAGTGCCTCTCCTTAGCTCTTTGTTGCCTGAAAGGCCTGGGACCACCCTGGTCACCCACAGACCCTTCAAGCTTCAGTGTACCCCCATGCCGGGCTCACCGATCCGTGGATACACTTTTATCCCAGCCGTCTTCCTTAGAGGTATCTTTGTTCCTTCTCTAGATGTGAGCTCTGCTCACCCACTGGGTTCACCAGTTACCCCCCGAGCAGGGTGAATCTGGCCACCATCAACCCCAGACATCGGTGAGGGTGCTTCTTCCCTCCATGGTAACTCTTGTCCTCACCCTAGAAAACCCCCTTGACCCCCAAACACTGACTGCATAAACTTCTAGGCTCTGCCCTTTGGCCACGTACTTCTGTGAGCAGAGATAATAATGGTAATCCAAGTTGTTCATTACTGAACCAGGCATACGTGCCAAGCAAAGGCTTGGGTCTTTCATGTTTTATCTCTTCTAATCCTCACTGGGTTTTATGGTCCCTTTGTACAGATGAGGAAACTGAGGCTGTGAGAGTGGAAGACTCTCCCGAGGTGGCAGGGCTGACATTGCAGGCTGTCTGGGAGCCCAACCTCTCTCTCCATCCTCTGGACAGAAGTGAGTGGACCACCTCCTTAAGGATGGGTCAGTTGTCTCTGGCTTTAGTGCTCCAGGTGGGGACTAAACTGCTCTCCAGTCTAGAATTTCCCCTCAATACATGGCCTGCATTGACAAAGACTCAGAATAAAACCACCGGGGATTCTAGCAATAGAGCTAGGATTTTATCTGTGAATTGCTACACCCTGGTGGGACCCCATCCCCCCCCATATATGTAGACCAGCTGATGACAATGTACAATGTAACAAAAATAGTGACACAGTGCAGGCCAACATTTCATGAGTGTTCCCTGGGTGCCTAGCTCTGTGCTGTTTTTCACAGACTACAGCGAGAGAGCTTCTCCCCTGAATGATGTGGACACATAGCCCAGCATCAAGGATCCAAGGTCCAAACCACCTCCCTGCTTTCCTCGGAAGCCTCAACATCCGATCTGTCACCAGTTCAACCCAGCCCAGACCGGGCCCCGTCTTCCACATTTCCTTTGCCAAATGAAATAACAAGACTTTTGCTTTGTTGAGAAAAGGGGGGAGAGGAAAAAGAAAAAAAAAAAAGAAAAAACCACTCTCAACAACCAACAAGAAATAATTAGTGCACGTTGTGTCATTAAACACTAGACTTTAATTAAATCGCATGGAGATAAATACCTCTAACGACTGGAAATCTGGAGACCGTAGACGGCAAAGCACTCAGCATAATGGAGGAGACTCTGCAAGCAGCGACAAGTCAGGCATTCGACTTGATTAAGAATCTGACTAAACTGGGTTGTCACCTCGGAGGCAGCACCTACTACCTGAGAATTGTTCATTATCTTCCCCATTCGATCTTCTTGGAGCTAACGAGCCTTTGCGGAGATTGGTCCCATGATCAAAGGACCCATTTACTTGGAATTCGTTCCAGCTTCAGGGTCCTCATTGCTGCTGTCTCCTTCCCCCCTTTCTTATTTGTAATGAATCATCACCTGGCAGCAGCCAGTGGGGAGGCCAGGCTGGAGGTGACCTCTGCGATTTCTGAGATGATTGTCCCTTCCTTAACCCTGACTATGGGGACCAAAGCGCCTGGCTCCAGGAAGTGGCGTGGATGTCCCTCGCTTGCCTCTGCCCCTGCCGGCAGCCAGCCCCCAAATCCAATCTCCCCCCTGTCCCTTGCACATGATCTCTCCTCCTTCTGTCTCCCACTGCTGTCCTAGGTCAGCACACCCCGAAGATGAGAATATCCAGTCAGTTGGATCTCATTCCCATCTCGCCCTGGCCAGAGCGACACTTGTAAAACACAGTTCTGATTAAACCTCAGCAAGGGCTCCCCATTTTCGTGTCTGGCTTTCAAAGCCTTCCCCAGTCTGATCACAGCCTACCTCTCCAGTCCCCAGATGAATGTGTATGACGTGCATCTCCACTCCGGCAACGCTAGGCTGCCCTCGTTGCTTAATCTAACCCTGCCCTTTTCTGGCTCTTAACCTCCGCTCAGTCTGTTCACTCCACTTGCAATGCACTTCCTCAGGATCTCAGCCTGCCAACGTGGTGTACACCCCCCAGGGCTTGCCTCCCATCCTTCTCAGCCATGAACGCACCGCTAAAGACTGAAACTTAGAGGTGGTAGCTTCCCAGACAACCTGGGTCTGAATTCCAGCATGAATTGTGTGTAATCCAGATGAGCTAGGGCAAGATCCCATTCATTTAGAAAGTGCCTACTATGTACCAGGCATGGCAGCGGGCTCTGGGGGTAGATCAGTGATCCTCCCTGGGGCTGGACCTTAGAGAATTCGGGGTGGACCCTGAGACCTCTAAGGTCCAGCCCCAGGGATAATCATTGTGTGGGGAGTGCCCAGGGATCGGGGGTGTGAAATGAAATGAGCGAGGTGGGTGGGCCTGAGAGTGCAAAGTCCAAGAGGTGAAGAGGTTTAGACTAAATCCTTTCTGCAGGGAGTCATTGAAAAGCCTCTGAGCTTCAGCGTGTCCATCTATAATATGGGGAAGATTTGCACCCAGAAGGCTGAGCTGGGCTGGGGCTAAAATACACCCACCCCCTACACACAGTGGGTCTATCATAGAAGTGGTGCTTAGGAAGACTGGTCTCTAAGGCTGTCACTCCCCTCAGGGGCTCCCTCCCAAGAAAGAAGAGTGTCCTGTTCTTTATCCCCTTGGTCATAGCTGTTTGAAGACAAGGAATTTCCAAGTCTCTCCCTGGACCTCAGTTTCCTTCTCTGTAAAGTAGAGAAAATGACAGCACCTTCCTATAGGCATGGTGTGGGGAGACTTTAATCACATAATAGTCATGGTAGGCGAACATGTTTTTAGTGCTTACAGTACTATTTAGGCCTTTCTTCCTTTCTTCCATAAAAGTTTACTGAGCACACACTATGGACCAGGCACAGTTCTAGGTACTTGGGATATGCCTATGAATAAAACAGGTAAATCTCTAGTCATGTGGAGCTCACATTCCAGTAGGGGAAAGACTGACAATAAATTATATATATATAATAACAATAACAAAGTCTATAGTCTGTTGGAAAGTCATAAGTGCTATGGGAAAGGGGGAAGAAGTCGAGCGGGTCAGGGATGATCAGAGCTCAGTACAGTAATTTTTTAAAGGGTGACCACTCATTTGACCCTCTACAACAATCTGATACAGGAGTGCTAGTAGTCTACCCAATTTACACATGAGAAAAGTGAGGCACATAGAGGATAAGTAACTTACGAGGTGTCGAGCTGCCAAGCTAGTGGAAGGTCTGGGATTTAACTAATTCACGTACACGAAGAACAGAAGGTTTTCTATAAGTGGTCATTTCTGGTGATTTTGCATATAGTAGGTGGCCATTAAATGTTTCTGGAGTTGAAATCAACTGAAACTAGCAAACATTCGGCCAGCGTGCGTTCACCAGCCACTGAGAGATATGAAACCCCGATGGCCCCTTGTGGTTCTGGGTGGGCAAGACCCCTGGCTGCACAGATGCAATCCCATGGGTGGATCCCGTTTCTTGCCTGGATGCCCCATTTCAAGGCTCCAGCCTCTCTGGAGGGAAGGTGAGGGAGGCAGATGCTGGGACTCAGGGAGGAGAGGAAGCTGGGGCTGAAGGACAATTGTGATTCAGGGAGGGACCCAAGCCAAGAACCCACTGCAGAGGGGAGTCAATAATTCACTCAACCCCTTTAAATATTTAGCTCTCTGGCTACTTAACACGGAGAGCAGCATCTTTGAATATACATGTATATTTTGTAGTTTGGTCACAGAAACGTGGATGACACAGACAGACTGATGGGGGTGGAAAGGTATGGTGGGGTGCTGGAACCCTCGGGGACATGCAGAATAGTTTTGTGCATAGGAGGAGAGAGTGCTGTGATATTGAAATACTAATGGTCGCCATCATATGTTGAGCACTAATTGTGTGCTGAACATTGTGCTAAGCGCTTTATCTACTAACTCACTCATTTATTCACTCCTCCAGCCTCCAGGCTCTGGAGCTGAACAGCTGAAGTTGAAATCCTGGCTCCACTTTGGGTGACCAGCTGCGTGACCCTGGGCATGTTGCTAACCTTTCTTATGCCTCAGTTTTCTCCTCTATAAAACGGGGCGATGGTGAGAAGTAAATAAGTGAATGCATGTGACAGTGCCTGGAACAGTGGCTGGCATGTTCTATGAGCTCAATAAATATTACTGTTGTCATCATCATAATGAACCCACTTATTCTTTTTTTTTAATTAATTAATTTATTTATTTTTGGCTGTGTTGGGTCTTCGTTTCTGTGCCAGGACTTTCTCTAGTTGCGGCAAGTGGGGGTCACTCTTCATCGTGGTGCGCGGGCCTCTCACCGCGGCATCTCTTGTCGCAGAGCACAGGCTCCAGATGCGCAGGCTCAGTAATTGTGGCTCATGGGCCTAGTTGCTCTGCGGCACGTGGGATCCTCCCAGACCAGGGCTCGAACCCGTGTCCCCTGCATTGGCTGGCAGATTCTCAACCACTGCACCACCAGGGAAGCCCAAACCCACTTATTCTTTTGAGAAATATTTACTGAGTGCCAACTATGGGACAGGTACTGTAGGGTACAATGATGAAACTCAAAAAGATAGTTTCTGCCTTCAAGGAACCTCCATTGGGGCACAGACAGTAAACTAATTTAAAAAGACAATGAACAAACCAGTTCAGATTGCCGTAGGTCTGGGAAGAAGATGAACAGGCTGATGGGATAGAGAGGAACTCCATTACCTAGGTGTCCAGGTCAGGGAAGCCTGTTTGAGGCGGTGACTTTTAAGCTTAAATGTAGAATACCAAAAGGAGTCCAGGAAAGAAAGGCCCAGGCAGAGGGAACAGCATGTGCAAAGGCCTCGAGGTGGAATGTGTTTGAAGAAAAGAGAGAAGATCCTTGTGGCTGGAGAGCAGCATAACCTCCACATCTCTCCAGGGGATTTAGAACATCTTGAGGATGTGGAAAAGGAAGCCCAGAGAGGTATAGAGATTTGCCCAAGGCTTCACAGCTGGTATTGGAAAAACCAAGGTCTGTCTGACTCCAGAGCCTGTGTCCTTAATGAAGGCACCAGACCACTCCCAAGGGGGAGCACAGGCCCCCAGGAAGGCAGCCCAACTTGGATAACGTCAGTGTGAATTCGTGGTGACTCTGAATTAGGGAGTGTCTTATGAGAGAGGCAGCTGGAGGCTCTTGTAGGCTCAAACTAGCCACCCACGAAATGTTGCCAAGGAGAGGCCCTGTGGACCCTCCTTAAGGAAAGTCACCTCCAGTTGGCAGCTCCCTGGGCATCACACCAGCCATAGAAAGCAATTTGGAATTGTAGTACGGGCTCACACAGGCAATGGGGAAAGGAAGCAAGGCATGGGGTTGCCAGGGTGGGGTGTTCACGGAGCCCCTTTTATGTGCCAAGTGCTGTGCTAGTGTCTTCACGCATCATTTGATCCTCATAGTAACTCAGAGCTGTGCAAAGTACCTTCCTTCTGTTAGGAGCATGGGGTTCGTCAATATCAGGTAATTTACCTGTGGTTACACAACTAGAAGGCAGGGTGCTAGGGTAAAAACCAGGCTACGAAGCCCCACCCCTCCACCCCAAACCTATCACTGGGTCCAGATGATGCTTAGCTCAGGCTCCGAAGCTTGATGTAGTCCCAGATTATCCATCTTTGCCACAGTCACTAACCACCAGCCAGGTTCTTTCATGTCAGAACCTTCTGAGATATGGTCACAATTCATTCACAACCAAGACGGCCATCGGGTCTGGGAATTAACAGTGGGCTTTCCAAACTTCTTAATGAAATTCCAAGGCACTGCAGGAGCTGCTGGGGTAGCGGCTCTGGGAGAAGGCATGCCACCTTTGGGGACACTGAATTGTTCTACTGGAGTGTGACCACTCCATTAGATGTGATTTGGGAGTGACACCTCCCTGGGGAGGGAGTAGAAGCACTTGTGGTTGTGCGTGGCTGAGCCAGCTCATATGAGACACCACCTGATCAGGGCGGTGCTTTCTAGGAGGGCAGAACCCATGTCTACCTGTTTTACCACTGAATCTCCCAGACCTAGGGCCTTACACAGGACCTGGAGCATAGTAGGGGGTTCCAAAAAATAGGTGCTGTGTGATGACAATAGCTTGTGTTCACTGGGTCCTCACGAGGTACCAGACACTCTGCTCAGAATTTCACATAGGTGCAACCTCAGGTGCATACGGGAGATTGAAAAGATACCAGTGCCCGAGTTCCATTCCCCAGATAGTCTGCTTTTGTTGGTTTAATTGGATACAGGCATTTTTTAAAGCTCTCCAGGTTACTAGTGTCTAGCCAAGGTGGGGAGCATTATGTTTCATCCTCATCTCATCTAATCCTTCCATTAGCTCTAAGGAGGTGGTTACTATTAACAAGCCCACTTTGCAGATGAGAAAGCAGATGCTCAGAAAGGTTAGGTTGCCTGTTCGAAGACACACAGCGAGGAAGAGGTAGAGTCAGCATCTGAACTGCGGCAGTCTAGCACCTGGGCTGAGCCACAAATCACACAGAATGAACAGAGGGAAGAAGGGGCATCCTTAGAGCCCTGGGAAAAGGAACAAGGTACCGGCAGGGTTAGGAAGCACCTGCAGATGCTACAAGGCACTTGCCCTCATCACAAGCTCCTCTTAAAGAAGTGACTCCACCCCCAGATAGGTCCCACCCAGGGCTGTTTCTAGAGCAAGAAGGACACCTTTCTGTGCCTGTAACCTGTCCCTCGGACCAGAAATGTTTGGATTTGGGGCAAGTGTTCAACACAAGGACAAACAGTTCACAGACTGGATATAGCAGCACAACAGGAGGCCTGATATAAAAACTTTCCTGTGTAACATAATGCCAGTTTACCCAAGTTCCATAAGCATTTATGAAATTAATTGCTTGATATTGCATTTTACAAACCAACGAGTAGATCAGTATACTGTTCACATTTTCCTCTTTAATCGCAAATATCCACTTTCCTTATTGGAGCCTCTAATCAGCTTATGCTCTACCCTTCTGACTGAAATGATCAGAACCTTAGGGCAATGCATTCATTCATTCATTCATTAGTTCATTCCGTATCTTTTCTGTGCCAGGCTGTCCCTTAGATGCCGGAGCATTTTCTTGTGGGTAACCATGCATCAAACGGCAAGGAGAGAGGGACCTGGATTCATGTTGATTTTCGCTTGCCTTAATGTAAAACAGGATAGCCTGCAGTTTGGAATTTGCTGGTTTATCTTGCACGGCCAAAGCCCCACTTATCTCTGCTTTACTAAGCCTTGAGATTGGTTTGGAACTTGAACATATATTCTTTGAAACCATTAAAAGTGGTTTAATTGGCTGTTCCGGGATGTCCTCCCCTCTACTCTCCAAATGGATCAGCCCTCTCTGTCTCTCCCAAGAACTGGGAGTCTGGAAGCCCTCGCCTGGATGATGCACTCCCCTGGATTTATTAATCTTGCTCTGGGCCCCAGAAACAGCAGCCTTCGCATTGCAGATCTAGCCTATGTTCACAGCTGCACGTCCAAATCCTGCCTCAGAAACCCACTGGGGCCCGCAAAGCCCCATGCAATGGGGCCACGTCAGCCTGTGTCTTCCAAGAAGCCAGACTCTTTAAAAATTCACACCTTACCTTGATAAGCATGGGGATGTGGTGGCCCAAAGGAGGGCTTCAGGAAGAAAGACAGACAGCTACCTGGGATTATGTAACATAGCAGAAAGGCAATGACCTTGGGAGTCAGATTGTCCTAATTTGCTGCTTAGTCACCATGCATTTGTACAGATACAGGGCTTGGTTCATATGCAGGCTTTTCCGGCTCTTAGCTGTATGCCCTTGAACAAGTCACGTAACCCCCTTGAGTCTGTCTGATTCACAGTCTCTCTGAAAATTGAGACCATATATATGTATGCACGTGGCACACTGCAAGAGATCAGTAAGTGTTGGTGCAATGGCTGGTTTATCTTTATTTTAGATTAAGGTGAGTTTATTATCCAAATAGCATAACCTAATTGCATCCAAAACCATTTTCAAATCCATCTTTAAGCTACTCAGAAAAACATGTTACTATTTTTAAAGATCACTTAACACTGAACAGATAGGACCTCTTAAAAGGCAGCTGACTAGGGGGCTTCCCTGGTGGTGCAGTGGTTGAGAGTCTGCCTGCCGAGACAGGGGATCCGGGTTCGTGCCCTGGTCCGGAAGGATCCCACGTATCGCGGAGCGGCTGGGCCCGTGAGCCATGGCCGCTGAGCCTGCGTGTCTGGAGCCTGTGCCCCGCTACAGGAGAGGCCACAACAGTGAGAGGCCCGCATACCGCAAAAGAAAAAAAAAAAAAAAAAAAAGGCAGCTGACTATACCATGTCACCATCACAGCCAGGACAACACTTTTTTCCATACTTCCTAAAAACCTTTCGTGTATACTGATAATGCTCTTGCTACTTCAGCACTTGCTCTCGTGCAGACCAAATAAACACCCACACCTCTTATAGAGCACAAGGCGAGAGAATAACACGGACTTGATATGGCATCACACTTGTTTTAAAGCGAAAATATATATAATAATAATAAAAGAAAGTCCAAGACAAGAAACTGTAAGAGAGAGAGAGAGAGAGAGGTCTGAGGTACGTGGTGAAAATGGAAAAAATCCAGTGGCCCAGTGATTAGCTGGGGATGTCAGAGTTTGTAATCGCTGGTTTAGAAATACCATTGCCCAGCCACCGGGAACTGGACACCTCATTTTTATTTACTGTTATTTGCTGGAATGTGTCTTCTCCCACCCAACCCTAAAGTGCTACGTGTTGCACACAGGTATACATCTGTATACATACACAGTAGAAACACACACACATAATAAATATGTGTATATTTTACAAAGGTAAATGGAGATATGAAGGTAGACTGGAGATCTAGAGGCAGAGACGACATATTTCTAGGTGCTTTCTTGAAGTCATTTCTAGATCTAGTGCCTGCAAAGCATTTGGTATATAACAGAAACTTACTGCATGTTTATTTGTTCGTTTGTTTGTTTTAGACAGTGCACGTGGAAGGTTTCTATTTTATTTTTAAAATTTTTATTTTTTAAAATTTTTATTGGAGTATAGTTGATTAAGAATGTTGTGTTAGTTTCAGGTGTACAGCAAAGTGAATCAGTTATACATATACATACACCCACTCTTTTTTAGATTTTTTTCCTATATAGCCATTGTGGAGTATTGAGTAGAGTTCCCTGTGCTATACAGCATATTTGTTAAACGAATAAATTTAAGAATCCATGATTCATGTATATGACAGAGAGAATGTGAATGTGTTTCTATGTAGTTGTAACAGTAACTCGAGGGACAATATCACATTTAATATAAGGTACCAGCAAATAAAATTAAATAAGTAAAAAAAAATACTGAATAATATATCAGAAAACATAGATACGAATTTTTTAAAACTTTTATTTATTTTTGGCTGCATTGGGTCTCTGTTGCTGCTCGTGGGCTTTCTCTAGTTGTGGCGAGTGGGATCTATGCTTCATTGCAGTACGCAGGCTTCTCATCGTGGTGGCTTCTCTTGTTGTGGAGCACGGGCTCTAGGGCGCTTGGGCTTCAGTAGTTGCGGCTCGCAGGCTTAGTTGCTCTGCGGCATGGGGGATCTTCCCGGACCAGGGCTCGAACCCACGTCCCTTGCATTGGCAGGTGGATTCTTAACCACTGCACCGCCAGGGAAGTCCCAGATATGAATTTTTTAATCTCCTTTTTTTCTTTCTCTTCCTTTCCAGTTAGGGTTGCCAGATAAACAACAGGATATCCATTTTTATTTGAATTTCAGTCTTCAATGATTTTCTAGTATAAACATGTCCCAAATATTGCATGGTCAAATATTACTTGGGATGTATAGATGCTAAAAAAATTTTTTCATCCCGTATTTTCTATTTGTTAAATCTGACAACCCTACCTGACCCTTCCAGACACGTCTAAACCCTACTTTGTGTGAATCCACTTAAGTACTCGAGGGCCTTCAGTGGTTTTTCATCACCTATGGGATCAGGAAAAACCCCTTCAGCCTGGCATCTGACCGCCCCCCCCAATTCAGGGTAGATGCCTGACCACTGCCGGATGCAGCCCCCCCTCTGCTCAGGCCTGACCTGGCCCCTCCAATGCCTGCAGGCAGCTGGGGGCAGAGACTGAGTTTGTTTTGTTTTATCATTCACATTAGCTGATTCTCCCATCTAAAGTCACAGGTCAGCCGTCAAGGAGCCCTGCTGTTTCATGCATAGTGTGGTATCCTGCTCAGAATCAAACCTTACGCCTACACAGATGGAAGCCCAGCAAACCTTTTTCTTTACCTTTTCAGGCACTAAAAATGCAATTACCTTTTCTCTAGTCATGGAGAGGATTATAAAGAGCCTTATCAGAGATAAAGCCTCTGCAGGGGGTAATCGGCCATAACTCATGGCCCGGGTGTGGGTGTTGGCAGGCGTCGCCCTGGTGCCAGGGATGACACGAAGCATTTCCTCCCCACCAGCCTCCCCACATTGCTTAGCTGCACAACCCTAGGCTGCCTTTGGAGGTTTGGACAACCCAAGGCTGAAAAGCACTTGAAGGAAAGGTGGGACTTGGAGAAGGCAGAGGAGGGAGACTTTTAAGAGAGAGGGAGAAACAGGGATGGCTGGAGCTCCCCTGCATCCTGGGTACCATCCCCTGAGTGTCAGCTCATCTGGAAAAATGGGAGTCACAAACCTACCTCTCAGGGTGGTGAAGATACACTGAGCCGGCACATGGGAAGCGTCTCCTGTCTGTCTGTCCTCAATACACTTTCACTTCCCTTTCCCTAATGCACAGCCTATAGGGAGGCATCTAGGCAGCCTCCTCCCAAGGCTGGCTCTCGTCAAGATGGCACTGAACTGAAGCCAGGCTGAGTAGGCGCTCAGCAGCTGTCTGCGGCTCAGCTGATGCAAAGACATGAGACGCTGCCTCCAAGCCCCCTTGCCTACAACCCATCCTGGAGACATCCCAGGGCCTGACACCTGTGGCTGGGCTGTCCATCCTGTCCTGGTGAATCACAGTGATGCCAAGAGACCCAGCTCAGCATCCATTCTCCAAGAACGACCTATCGCTGACCAGATTTTTTCTAGCCATCATCCCACAGAATCCTTGGAACGACACTAAGGCCGGCACCATTGACATGGCCTCATTTTACAGATGAGGAGATCAAAGTTTAGCAATCTGAAGTCACCAGAGACGGTGGTCACTGTGGTCACCGGGCCGAGCTGTTTGATTCCAGGGCTGCGATCTTTACCGCTGGGTCTGTATAGAGGCTGGGGGTGGATTCTGGCTCCAGGAGCACAGGCTCGAAACTTCCACCTTCCCCTCCCCCTTCCATCCTGGAAATAGAGAGGGGTCCCCAACACCCCTAAGCCCCTGCCCCCTCGACGCACCCAGGTTTGCTTCCAAAGCAGCCCACAGCTGCCCTCAGAAGGAAATCCCCCCGCCTCCCCCGTCTCACAGCTACAGTTTTTTTCCTGGGTGTTTTTTTCTGCATTTCTCTCTGTGGCTCCGGCCCACTCTCCCAGAAAACACAGTTTGCTGATATTAAAAAGAAACACACAATCACTAAACACATTTTATATAGTCTTTGAAGTCTCATGGCCTCAGGTTTCCGGATTGATAAGTATGCAGATAGAGTGCAGACCAGAGCTGGGAAGAGACACCTCCTGCAGGCACAGCCTCATGGAACACAGGGCAGGGGAGGAGAGCCCACGGGAAGGAGGCCTGGACCCATCTGAGGGGAGGTGGGTCCCCACAGGGGGCGGGGGAGGGCAGCGAGAGGTGCACAGGTCCCAGAGGGAGGCGGTCCCCACGGATGCCCTATGAAAAAGGCTTTGGTCTCTCAGAGGCTGGGTAACTGGGGCTTCCCTCTCAGAACAGGGAGCGGAAAAGGAAAGCTCTGTGCACCCCAAGGCTTCAGAGGGCATCTCTGTACCCAGGAAAAGATCATGATGGGAAGGTATGGAGGTTCTCTGCTCACACAGACTTGTGGAATACGGGTACATGTGTGCAAGTGGGGCTGGGGGGCAGAAGTTGGCTCCGTCAGCCCCTTCCTACAGAGTTGCTTGCACGGGGATGGCACCCCAAGTGCAGACACTCAGCCAGAGCAGCGGGACCACCAAGCCCTGTTGGTACAGCGGAAGAGATCCAGCAGTCCCCAAGTCCTGAAGGGGTGGAAAGCTCTGCCTACAGGGAGCTCCCGGGCTGATGGAGGAAGTTCCAGCCCACAGAGGACCCGCATAAACATGACAACCACGGACCCAGGAGACATCCTTCTCAGCCTCAACTCCTCATCTACCAAACGGGGCATTTATCCCGGCATTTCTCATTAGCTCCCAAATTTCCGTGGGGGGACCTCCTGGGAAAGAGGCGCCCACTCTGCTTCCTGATTCCACGGTGCTGCCTCCAACGTGGCCCCTAGGCCTCCAGGCTTGGTTTCCCCCAAATCCGTCCTCAATTCTCTGGCTGTCCCTCGTCCCTCTGACCCCATCTCACTCCCACTTAACCCCCCACCTTCCCATCCATCCCCATCACGCCCACCCCATTACCCCGTGGTGTCCTCACCTTGCGCGTGGCTTCCTGTAACTGAAACCCCATTTGTGTGGCCGTGACCCGCGCAGGGCAGGGGTCCTGAGTTCCTCATCTTCCTAGCACACCTCACACAGAGCCCAGCTGCGATGTTCATCTCTTTGTTATTAAAAGAGAGCGTGCTCTGTGCCGGGCCCATGTGTATCATCTCATCCATAGACGTGAAACCGAGGCTCTGAGAAGCCTGGGAACTTGCTGCCCCCTTGCCTGGGTAATTCCCGTCATCCCTTGGGTCCCAGGCTAAATGGCCCTTCCTTAGGGAAGTTCTTTCTGACTCCCCCCCCTACCCGCCCCCATCCCGGTGTCCTGATAGCACTAATTACAGGGTTATTGAATTAATCATTTCTTTGGGGGTTCACTCTCTCCCTGCTCATCCACAGGAAGGGAACATACTACGTTGCTGACCTCTGTCCTGAATGCTCAGCGTGGATGCCGGTTCAGAGAGGACCCCAGGAGATATTTGCTCTTTGAGGAGTGAATGCCTTACTGATTTTGTGCACCTAGAGCTCTCTGGACTTCAACTGCCTCAGGTGTACATAAGTGGAAAATAGGTCCCCAGGACCAGCTCACTGTGAAGGTGACTTCTTATACCTAGGTCCTAGAAAGTGCTTTTAAAAATTCCACTTTCCTTCCTCCAATTAAAATGACAGTATCCATTAAAAAGTCTACAAATAACAAATGCTACAAAAGCTGGAGAGGGTGTAGAGAAAAGGGAACCCTCCTACACTGTTGGTGGGAATGTAAGCTGGTGTAGCCACTGTGGAAAACAGTATGGAGGTTCCTCAGGAAACTAAAAATAGAACTACCATATGATCGAGCAATCCTGGGCATATATCCAGACAAAACTATAATTTGAAAAGATACATGCACCCCTATGTTCATAGCAGCACTATTTATAATAATCAAGACATGGAAGCAACCTAAATGTTCATTGACAGGTGAATGGATAAAGAAGATGTGGTTCATATATACAGTGGAATACTACTCAGCCATAAAAAAGAATGAAATAATGCCATTTGTAGCAACATGGATGCAACTAGAGATTATCATACTAAGTGAAGTAAGTCAGAAAGAGAAAGACAAATACCATATGATATCATTTATATGTGGAATCTAAAATATGACACAAATGAACCTATCTATGAAACAGAAACAGACTCACAGATATAGAGAACAGAATTGTGGTTGCCAAGGTGGAGGAGGTTGAGGGAGGGATGAAGGGGGAGGCTGGGGTTAGCAGATGTAAGCTTTTATATATAAAATGAATAAACAACAAGGTCCTACTGTATAGCATGGAGAACTATATTCAATATCCTATGATAAACCATAATGGAAAAGAATATTAAAAAATAATGTATATATATGTATAACTGAATCACTTTCCTATACAGATGTAATTAACACAACATTGTAAATCAACTATACGTCAATTAAAAAAACAATATCAGGGGCTTCCCTGGTGGTGCAGTGGTCCGCCTGCCGATGCAGGGGACGCGGGTTCGTGCCCCAGTCCGGGAGGATCCCACATGCCGCGGAGCGGCTGGACCCGTGAGCCATGGCCGCTGAGCCTGCGCGTCCGGAGCCTGTGCTCCGCAACGGGAGAGGCCACAGCAGTGAGAGGCCCGTGTGCCCCAAAGTAAAAAAAACAAAAACAATATCATATCACTTCATACCAATCGGATTAGAAAAAATTTTTAAATTGGTAATGCCATGTGTTGACACTATGTGGAGTACCATATTCTGGAAGAAACCTGACAGTATTAAGGGAAATGAAGTACTGTATCCCTGTGACCCCGTCATTCCACTCCTGGGAGACCCCAGGGAAACCCTCTCAGAAGCCCCTGGGGGAATCTGGGTGTCCACTATTTGGGGAGCAGGTACCTCTCTGGAAACCTCTGCAGCAGTTAGAGTCATCGATCGAGATTTACCCACAGAAACACAGGTAGATCTTAAAAACGCAGCATTAAGAGGAAAAATTATGCAACAGAACGAGATCCATAGTCCAGTACAATTTATGTAAATTAAGACACATTCACATGGTCAACAGCACTATGTATTTTACAGGAAGCGTCCATATCTAGGGACATACATTAGAGCTGTTATAGCGGGGTTCTGGAGGGGCAAGTGGGGGGGATAAGGGAGAAAATCACACAAAACAAAGCAAGGGTGAGGCTGTGAAAGAGCATGAGGATAACGGGTGAGCTGAGGGGTGTGGAGGTCCTGACTTACGCTCCTTTCAAGGTAGAGGTAACAACTGACGAACTGATCGATCTTCCACCTCCCCTTCCACCTGTGGATTCCCAGGGGGTTAGAATAGGTCTGGACAGGATTTCTCAGCCTCGGCACCATTGACATTTTGCCGTGGAGACCGTCCTGTGCATCGTGGGATGTTCGGCAGCACCCGGGCTCTACCCACCAGCTGCTGGCAGCACCCACTCAGTTGCAACCAAAATGTCTCGAGAAATCGCCAGATGTCCCCTGGGGGAGAAAACCGCCCGTGGTTGAGAACCACTGGGTGGAATAAAAGCCTGGAAAACTGCTCCAAATCTTCCAAGTAAGTGGCCCACACTTGCTTTACACACACACACACACGCACACGCACACGCACACACACACACACACACAGAACCTCAGGATCCGGACTGGCTGGGACCTCCATCTTGAAATCTGCCAGCATTACTTGCACATCTAAATCATGGCTCTGTGGAGATTCCAGTTACAGCCCATAACCACATCTGCCTTGGGCTTCCTCCTAATTTTAACCAGCAGCTGGATTTGCATAGGACACTTGCATCTGAGATTACCCATGGTTCTCTGGGAGGCACAGTCTATAGCAGATGATGGCAAATATATATATAATTTCATCTCAGCTTGCAAGGGAGGGGGGAGGAAGGAGGAATGCTTCAGGGAGGGAGGGTATTTGTAGGAAATTTCAATGCCTTATGCACTTGGAGAAGGGATGTAAAGGGGGTGTTCTACTGGTTACTAGGTAAAGGGAGGACTGTCTGTCCTGGGTTCTGGTACTTGGTAAGCAAATTAGTGAATCAAATAGTGAATGAGTGGGACTCCCTGAGACTCCTTCAGGAGGGGCTGCTGTTTCAGGCGGAGGCAGACAGAGGGGAGGAGGGAGTGGTGCAGACGGTCTACAGAGCAGCGCGCAGACCCAGCCCCTGCCCCCGGCAGCCCAGCCGCCCACCAGCTCTGCCTGCGAGCCTACTGTGCGCCCGTGTTTCCTAAGTGCTTTCCCCCTGTGGGGCCGTTTCATCGCATGGTTCACCCGTCTCAAGGGGAACATCATTCTCCTTGTTTAGAAGAGGAGGAAACAGAGGCTCCCATGTCTCACCCTTAGTAAAGAGCAGAGCTTGAATTGGTACGAAAGTCTGCCAGCCTTTAAAACTAGTCCTCTTCCCAAACCCCTTGACAGACTATCGCTGACTTGCAAAGTGTACGTGCCACTTGAGTCAAGGCTTAACTGGCAACTTCCCTGCTCTCCTCACACCCATCCCCAGGCACCCAAGGACAGTCACGCCCTCCACTTTGCTGCCCCGGTGCCTTGCTGTCCTCTATGATTGCACGCAATGTATTCTTTCTCTATCTCTCTCCCCCACTAGACCAGGAACGTCTTAGGGGCAGAAATCATAATTGACTCATCTCTCTCTCTGGTGCTCGACCAAGCTATTCTGAGCTAATTTTGGACTGGCAACAGGAGAGTAACGAATCCACCTCATTCCAGTTGAACAGTACCTTGTTCAGGAAGTTTCTTGGTTTCCCAGAAGGAAGAGATTTTAGATGAGCTCTTTCCCTGAGCCACATGTAGCGGCAGGCATTGTGCCCCCAATCACATTCCATCTGCCCGTTTGATCTCCGTGAAAATGCCAATGCCTCCTCAAGGGAAGGGGCCTAGTTCAATGGTTTCTGCATTCTCAGTGCCTGGAACAGGGTCTTGCATACGGGAAATAGAACATGGATGAATGGGTCGGTGGATGACTGGATGGATGGATGGATGAATGGATGGGTGAGTGGATGGTTGATGGAAAGGTAAGAAGGTAGGTGGACATACGATAGGCATATGTTTGGATGGTGGTTTAATAGTTAAGTGAGTGGATACACGGATGGTGGATTTATGGATGAGTTTGTAGATGGACAGATGGATGGATGGATGGATGGGTGAGTGGATGGTTGATGGAAAGGTAAGAAGGTAGGTGGACATATGCTAGGCATATGTTTGGATGGTGGTTTAATAGTTAAGTGAGTGGATACACGGATGGTGGATTTATGGATGAGTTTGTAGATGGACAGATGGATGGATGGAAGGACGGTGGATGGTTGGGTGTTTGGTTGTGGGAGAGTGAGCAGGTCAGAGAACGGGTGGATGAATGAAAGTTTGGGTGGGTGGATTAATGGTTTGGAGGGTGAGTTAAGTGGATGGGTGGTGAAAGGCCGGATGGATCTGCATGGTATGGGAGGGTGGCTGGCTGGTGGGTTAATGATTGCATGGATGAAAAAGATGTCTTTCCATCTCCCAGCATCACACTCAGCCTCCCTAAGTAAAATAGTCCTTTGTACTCCTTTTTTTTCTATATCTTACCCTTAAGTCCCCCACCACTCCTGCTCTTTTCCATCCTCCGAGCAGGGGCTCTGAGATGCCAGATGGAAGTCTTCCCAGGAAGTTCGGCTCCAGTCTCTGCCTCTGTGCTGAGCGATCCTCGCTGTGCAGAGATTTAATACTTCACTCCAGCTTCTCCCCGCTCCTTACCTGCCTGAGGAGGCAGAGGTAGCGATTTGCATATTTATTAAATATCTCTTAGCAGGATACACAAGCTGCATTGCTACATCCCGCTCCCAGAGTCGTCCTGCTGGCAGACAAGACCGCGTGTGATCAGTGCGGCATCACCACCCATTAAATAGCTGTTCCAGGGCTCGGGGGGCTAGGAGGGGAGAGCCAGGGGCCACAGGGTGGGTGGGGCAGACGAGGCCCTGGGGGCCGGGACTCTGTCATCTCTCAGTTGTTAGGCAGTGGGGGCTTTCTGCCCTCCGCCCAGGAGAAAGGACTCTGAGGTCTCCCTTCCAGCCTCCACCTCCACATGGCACCCCTGAAATTCAGCGCTTCCTTTAGAAAGTTTCCAGGGGAGGGTGTTTGGAAGCATCTTTGTTTTGTGTTTCTTCCGCTGCTCATTTTACTCAGATGTCCTCCCTAAGGTCTAAACAGAAGTGGGCCTGCCTTTGCGTAGACCTACTGCTGCTGTGTTGTCTTTGGCCAAAATGGGACAGGCATCCACCATGGGTCGGGACATCCTCCCCCAAGCAGAGTCATACCATGAGGTCCAGTCTTGGATCTAAGTGTCCTTGGGAATCCGTGCCCTCTGTTATCCGGAGAGAAGTCCTTGGGGTGGGGACCAGATGCACCCTGCTCTAAACTGGGATGATCCTCCCCACTGCAGACTGGGCCCCCGCTCTTCTTCTCCTCTCCTGTCACAATTCCTAGACTGGGGTTCAAATCCGAGGATGTGGTTTCTGCAGTCAGATGTCCCAGGTACTGATCCCTGTCTCACCTCTTACTAGCTGGGTGATCTTGGGTAAGTGGTAGACCCTCTCTGAGCCTCAGTTTCCTCGTTCGGAAGTGGGGATGATAATGATAATACCCACTTCATGAGGTGATCATAAGGGCTAAGTACAATGAAGGACATTCAGAGCTTAGCATAGAGTCTGACTTTGGGCTGAATAACAGTTGGTTGTTATTTTTATGGAATCATGGAAAGTTACAAGTACAGAGTGAGGCTGGTTGCCTGCCTGTCTTTCCCAGGGAGAGGGGAAGGGCGGAGGGACTCAGATCTGCCAAATTCTGTGCTGAGCATGACTCCTCACAACCACCTTCAGGTAGGTACTCCTAACACACCCCCTATACAGATGAAGAAATTGAGTCCCAGAGGGAGGAAGGAAACACACAAGACCATGTGTGAGTTGGGGACACACATCTCTCTTGATGTCCTCTTCCCACACAAGTCACAGGGGATCCCTGCCTAGGGAAGAGCCTAGGACCCAAGGAAGAGGAAGCAGAAACCCACAAACAGCTTTTCCACCTCCATCTGCCCCCACCTCCCACTGCCCTGGACTGGCAGGAGCCAGAGGGAAGGATCCAGGCTGCAGCCTCGTAAACCTTCCTAAACGCTCTCATAAACACAGAGCCTGGCTGGCTCCAAGTCTTCTGCTGCAAAAAGCAAAATCTCTGGTTGTAAAGTAATCCCCATAAATAAATAAAAAAGAAGAAAAGAAGAAAACCTGTGTAGTAAAAACAGTAACAGCCTCTAGGAAATAAGGAAGAGGAGGTTAAGCTCCCATGACTGGGGGAGGGGGGAACAAGGGCACCTATCCCCAGTCCCCACCTAAAAGGCACCAAGCTCAGGGAGCCTTATGGACCAATGGTCCAAGCTGGTAGAGGGGGTACGGGTGACTCGGGGCGGGAGATGGAGGTGCTGAAGGATAGTGATGTTTCCGATAATGATAACACTGAAGTGGCTTCTGTGAGAAGGACATTCACACTCACCCCCTCACTGGAGCCACGGACAGTCTCAAGGTTTCTAGGGTTGGGATACCCATTGAACAGATGCAGAAACTGAGGTCAAGGAGAATAGGAATTCTCAGGCAGAGCTCTGGACTGCTGCCCCCTCCAGGGCTCCCTACTGCTGCCTTTGTGAGCTCAGATCCCCAGAAGAGATGGGGGCCTGACTGCTCCCCCCCAGAAGGAATGCCAAGGCTCGGGAGGTGATCACAGCTGTGGGATCCTAGGCGGGTACTTCTGTTTGCCATCTACTTACGGAGGATGATCGTTCTTACCTCACCTGGGGGATGAAATGACATAAGAGATGCACAGGAATAGGGTCTGGTGCCACTCAGGGCGCTGTACATGGGAGGTGGGCCACTTAGAACCCTGGTGAAGTGAGGCTTCCAGACCAAGGGGCCAGGATGACATTTGTGGATGGGGACAAATGTCGCCGACTCAGTACTGGCGTAAACCGCCTCTACCCCTCTTCCGCGCCCGCATGGCCCCCAGACAAAGCAGCTCTGCTCAGCTCCGAGCCTCCAAACCCTGACAACTCCTGGCCTTTCTCTCCTTCCCCAGCCTTTTCATTCCCGGCCTTATCTCTTCCCTGAGCCTCTCTCCTTCCCTCTCTGCGCCTTCCCTTGGCTGGCTTTTGTCTGCAGGTTCCAGCTTCTCCATCTTGCTGCAGTGCCGACAATCTCCTTTGCTCTCTCCCTCCAGGTTTTGGGGGGCTATTGTCCTCCTGCTGTCAGAGCTGACTCTGCCTTTCTTTATTCAAGATGACACTGCACTGGCCTCTCCCTGGACCCTCCGGTGGCCCCTCCAGGACCCAGACTCTGTCCTGAGCCTGTCTCAGCCTCAATCACTTGGGGAAGCCTCACTTTGATTCCAGCCCACAGCCCCAGGGAAGAGTCCGTCCTCTAGTGAACAGGGGCTCCCCTCCCTCACATCCCTCCCCAAACCCGCCACCCCATCTCCAGGAAGTGAGCTCAGTAAGGAAGCACCCCTGCCCCGTGCACCTGCCCAGCTTCTCTGTCCCCCCCAGCACAGCGGGAAAGGACCGCGCCCTGCGCGTATGCGTCTTCTGCCCAGTGTCCAGTACCAGGAGCTTAGGCAGAGCGTGTTTTGAGTAAATGAGCCTCCCTAAGGAACGATCTCCCTGACACAAGGGACCCTCCTCATCAGAGAACGTGTCCCCCTCTCCCGAATTCACTGTTGCCACTTCTCAGCTCCTGCTCAGACACAGAGCAAATGCAAGGGGGTCCAAGTGCTGTCCCCGTAACCTCCCCCACCCCGAACTCAAGAACGTTTGGGAAGGGGAGGGTCCCAGACCTCCGGTCTCATAAGCTATGCAATGAGATAACAGTAGCTATTCGCAGGGCTGCTGGGAGAACTACATGAGTCAACAAATGGAGAGTGGTTCCCTCCATGCCTGGCACATAGTAAATATGCAAAGATAAGTGTTCACCGCTGCCATTACTTGTGGTCATACTGTCCCAGACTTCCTTCTGCCTCCAGCCTCACTTCCAATCTTAGCTGCTTCTTCCCAACCCTGGGCAGGGAAATGAGTCCCAGGTTCTAGAAACGACGGAGTCTTCACAGGCAGTCGGCTGCTCTCTCTTAAGAGCAGGAATGGTAATAATGACATCAGTAACCATGATAATGCCGCTGCCGTTTATTGAGCAGTTACTACGTGCCTCCCACGAATGGGCTCACGTGATCTTTGCCAGATCCACTGAGGCAGCCACCGTTGATCACTCCTTCTCCTCACATGACAGTTCCAGATTGGTGGAGTGACTCTGTCCAGCCCACGGAGCCCCTTGGGAGCAGGACATCAGTCTAAATTCACAGCAGTGAGTCACTGGGCGGCATTGGACAAGCCACTTGCCCTTTCTGGGCCTTAGTTTTCTCATCTGTAAAATGGGTGCCAGTGCCTACGGGGTCTGGGGTGTGATTAAGACAGCACTCTGGTTAAGATTTGCCAAGGAGCCCGGGGGCTGCTAAGCCTGCCCTGCCTGCAGAGGGTTAAGGTGCCAGAGCCCCAGGGGTCACCTGGACTTGTCCAGGGGCTGGGTCCTCTCCCCATAGGGTCCATCCTGCCACTTGGGCGCACAGAGATCATTGGCTCCACCATCACTCCGCTTTGGAGCAACCAGGAAATTAGCAAGTCTGATGGAAAATCACCTGGAGACTCAAGTGGCTTTGGTGCCAACCTGGTTCCTGGGCTCTGCCATTTGAGTACCTCAGAGGGGTTTGGGAGGGTGGGGACAAAGGGATAACAGAGGCTCTGAGCCCAGCAAATGCAAGCCCAGACTTTGCAGCTGGAGCGACTGAGACCCAGAGAGGGACAGGAACCTCTGACTTCCAGTCCTGTCCCATTACCACCTGTCCACCAGCCCCCGCCCCCACCAGTGGCTGCGGCAGTAGTAGCAGCAACAATCATACTGGTCATTATAGCGAGCCACCCTGAGCCCCTTCTCTGTGCCAGGCACCTGCCGGGCAGCTTACATTTACCCCACGGCAGCCTTCTGGGAGGGGATCATCTCACCAGCCTCAGTGTACAGGAGAACACACAGACTTGGATTTGCCCAGGCTCAACCACCTAATGGGCAGCGGGGCTGGTTTTGAACTTGAATCTGACTCTGAAATCTATGCTCTTTTTAAGAAGCTAGACCACCTCATACAGGACCCGTCATTTATTTTCTCATGAGACTGTGTCCCCTTTCAGGCTTGGCACAGACCTGGGCACACTTTGACAGGGATCATCATGAGAACTGGGGCTGGCCAGACCTGGGTTCAAATCCTGCTGCTGCATAAATGGTACAGAATGCCATATACATGATACCTAGGGATGCTCATGGGCATGTGTGTGTGGTTAGTTGGTTGACAAAGAGGTTGGTGCAACCCCCAACTCACCCCAACAAAGGGTAAGTGTTGACTATTTTCTGTGGTCCTGGGAATCCCTTGCATTTAGCCAGAACCCATTTGTATTCGGGGACCTTCCCCTCTGCCTGGAATTGCCTCTTTTCCCACCTGGCTATTTTAGACTCCTCCTTCCAGATGGTTCCTTGGGAAGTCTTGTCTGATTCCCTAGTCTGAGTTAGACGTGCTCCCTCCCCTTCTGGGCTGCACCGTACCTTTAACATCTCTGTCTTCCTGGTAATTGCCAATTACGCGTCTGTCTGGAGTACAGCGAGATCCCTGAGGGCAGGGAGGATGTCCTATTCATTGCTCATTCCTGGTGCTGTGCAACACTTGGAAGGTGCTTGGATACGGTTGCAGAGTGAATGAACAAGTAAGCAGATGAATGAATAAATCAACGAATGGATGACAGGGAAGTCAGCATGAGTGGCATTCCCGTCCTGCCGTATTTGGGGCCAGAGACACGGATGACAGACTCCCCATCCCCAGGCAACCCCATCCTCACCCCCACCAAGGTTCCTCTCCTCAGCATTTAAATTTGCCTGTTGTCCTTGCAGAAGATGCTGCCTGGTCATGAGTCTAGAAGGTCAACACCACAGTGACCTCTGAACTCTGCAGCCACTGGCCAACAGTGCAATTTCGAGGTCATGGGGCCAGTGTGACATGAGAGATCAAGGGATGGCCTTTCCTGAGAGACCCAAGACTTCCCTGAATTTGCCTGAATTTTCATGCCATTTGGCTATTCTCTTTGAGAAGGGAGAACGCGTGTACGATGGTTCCTGACTGCAGAAATCTATACATGCTTCTTATTCCAAGCATTCCCCCCCGAAAAAATACTCTTGCTAGGGTGAGAGATGAATTTATCGTGAATTGGCATATAGCCCCTGACCCTGACCCAACCCCATCCTCATCTCTGTCAGAGAAGCAAAGTTCTACTCCCTTTGCTTTGGACACCAGCAAGGAGGCTTCTGGACTTCCAAATGCTGTCTTCGAAGAAGTTGGAGTTTGAACACGATCCCTTGGGTGATACATCCAAAGGAGAAGTTCTCGCTGAAATTCCCTGCTTCGTAAAATGTCAGGATGTCTGCGGTCTTTATTTATAGACAGATTGCTTTTCAACTTTCCTCACTCCAACATTTCAATGTGTTATTCCTGAAGATAAATGCACATTATGCTTTCATAATAGAAATTGCATTTCTCCCTTGTGTCACCTCTAAGCATGTATATACATAAATATGGCTCATTGCCTCCAACAGTAATTTAAAAGGCACTTTGGAGAACATATTGATCATGACCAGAGACCAGGGCTGGCGTGGTCTAGATTTCATCGAAGTCTGCCTCCTCCAAGCCCCTGCCCTCTCTCTTCATTTTTGTTTGAATTCTGAAGCTTGGGAACTTACGATTTCCATTTATCTTTGTATATTGGGATGTTTGCTTATACGCACCATGGGCTTTGGGAGGGGGGGAGAAGCAAATTTTTATAACTCCAAAGTGCAAACAAGGAATGAAAAATGTAGCCTTCCTCTCAGAGTGAGTTCCCTGGAGTCAGGAATTCTTCAACTGACTCCCGGATAGACTTGAGATCTTGTGAGGCTGACGCTGTCCTTGGCTGCCTTGGGGTCACCTGCACTTTCTTTTCAGATCATCATCACCTTCTCCTAGGGTTGAATTCTTGGTCCAGCCAGACCATCCTCCTCTCTACTCACTTGTCTGCTCCTAGGGACCTCAGGATGCCTTTAGAACGTTCACCTCCTCCCAGACCTTTGAGCTCCCCACCCCTCATCATTCCTGCAACTACTAGCAACTCACCTCTTTTAGGGAGTGTCCGTGACTGCTCAGAGCTGCATGCCAGCGTCCCACTCTCTGTGGCACCCTCCACACTCTGCCCATTTTGAAGACGATTTTTCTTTGGGTTTCTTTTAAGGTCACATGGTCCTAGGCCAGGTAGCTCAGTGAGTGGGAGGGAACCAAATCGGAATTTGTTGAGCATTTATGATACATCAGGCAAGTTTCCTTAACCCATCTCATTTAGTCCCTACAACAGTCTTGAAGGGTAGGGTTTTATTCTCCCATTTTACAGAAGAGAAAACTGAGGCTCAAAAATGTCAAGGTACCCATCCAAGGTCTCGAGCTGCTAAGAGGAAAAGCCTCGATTCAAATCTCCAAAGACTCCTTTTCCTCCAACATTTCATAAAGCTGATGGGGCTGGATTTGGTGGGTCAGTTTTTCAAGATGCTGATTACTTTTCCAATCCAGAAGAGTAGCCCCATAGATGTCCGCTGACAACAGCTGTGGCCTGGCCAAGTGTCCTACAGACACCCATGTCTGGTCATAAGGGGGCCAGTGTAGAGTAAGCCTTCACCCTATCAGTACGACACCCTCTTTATCTTTATTGTTGTCTCTCTGGTCCTCCCCCTTGATCTCCATTAGCCTGTTTCCTCTCTCTGCTCCTTCAGCATCAATATTCCCTCCACTCTGGACTTGGACCTCCTCTCTTCTTCCTTTCATCCTTTCTGGACTCTCACTCACTTACCCCCTAACCTCCAGCTTCAATGGCCATTTTTCTCTTGGCAACTTTCCAACCTCCATTCCACCTCAGATCACTCTCCTATCCCTCCACTGGACATCTCCATTGGGAAGTCTTGTAGTCCTCTCAAATGTAGTCTGGCCAAGATGGAGCTACACATCCCATTTGTGAGGGGACCATCACCCACACAGGTTGCTCAAGCCAGAAACCGTGGCCATCATACCTGACTCCTTCCACATTATCACACCCATTCCTTACCAGCCCCAATGTCCTCCACTTCTTACTACCTCTGGACCATCTCCTTTCTCTCTATCTCCTCTTATTCTGTTTTAATTCAGACCACTCATTCTGACCTGAGTCACGGCAGTGGTCTCCTAACTCATCCTCCAGTTCCCACTCTTGCCCCTCCCAGTCCATTTTGCATATTAGAGCCAGAATGAGCTTCCTCACGCAGAAAACCAGTCCCATCATTCTTTTGTCTAAAATGCATCATGGCGCTCCATTGATGGTCAGTGGGGGTGGCCCCCATTGTGTCCTCCCTTTCGTTCCAGGCGCATGTGGGAGGCACTCAGCAAATAGTTACCAAGTGAATTCTCTCCCCCTTCTCCTTGGGTCTGCTCTCTGGGCTTCACACCCGCTAACTTTTCCTTCCAGAGCCTCCCTCCCATGACTCTGCTTCAGCATCTTAGCTTTGCTATGCGGCTAACATCGTGGGGGCTGAGTTGGCCTTTGCTTCTGCCGTTAGCTGTCTTCCCCTCTCAATTACACGGTAATCCCTGTTAAAATTACAAATTTATTTATAGTTTTTTTTCCTTTCTTTTTTTTCCCCACCCGGCAATTTTTATGGCTCATCGTCCGTAACAAATTCTACTTCATAAAGCAAAGGCGTGCATTATTATTACCTTATGGAAATAGACTGCAGCAGCTGATTCCCATTCCCAGCCAGTGTGTTGTTTCCGCAAATCCGTAATGGTTTCAGTCAATACCCCTGTGGGATTTGTTCCGCTCTTTGAAGACGCGAGCATTTGGACCTGGAAATAGTGTTTCTACCTCCAAGACAGATGGCAGTGGTGGTTCCGCCCAGGGACCCTGGATTTTGGTGGTTGTTCTGGTGAGAAAAACAGGTAGGAGAAGTCTTGGTGATTCTGTTTTGTCCAGGAATAAAGAGACCACTCTTCTGCACAGTAGTGATTGAATATTATTCAGTCAATATTTGTTCTGGTAACCATACGAAGTAGGTGCCAATTATGACCCCGTTTTACTGGTGAGGAAAGTATGGCTCAGAGACCATATGTAACTCCCCCAAGAGAACAGAAGGGTCAGGGGTCTCCAAGGGACACCCTCCTCCAAGCCCGCAGAAGTGGGGCGGAGGTTCTGAGTGTGTCCTGAGCTTCCTGTCACCGGGTAAACCTTTCCCAGGATCCACTATGGGGACTATAAGTTGTTCTCTCCTTCGTTCATGAGTTCATTCGTTTGTTTATTCAATGCAAATGTACCAGCACTGGCTGTGTGTATTTCCCTGTGCCAGGTGCTCAGATCCTGTGATAATTCAGCCATAGATGAAAGGGGTGGATGTTATCTTTTTTCCCGCCCAATTAGAGGGCAACTTTGTCAATTATAAGGACGCTCAGGAGGAGGAGAAGCCTTCAGAGAAGTCAAAGATGAAGGCAAAGAGAAAGAGGAAGAAGAGCTAACCTCAGGCCCTCCCATTTTACAGAAGAGAAAACTGAGGCTCAAAAATGTCAAGGTACCCATCCAAGATCTTGAACTGCTAAGAGGAAAAGCCTCGATTCAAATCTCCAAAGACTCCACTTCCTCCAACATTGTGTGTGATCTTATGTCATTCTCATAGATGCCAGGGTCAGAGGGCTTAGGAACACAGACCCCAAGTGCCTGACTCTGAATCGCAGACCGTCCCCTCCAGCTCTGTGACCTTGGTCAGGTGACTGACTCTCAGGACTTCACTGATGAAATGGGGATGGGATGCTACTAATACTTGCCTTTAGCTTATCATGAAGAACAAAGAAAGCATACTTGTGCCCATGGCCGTCACCAAAAAATCTACAAACAATAAATGCTGGAGAGGGTGTAGAGAAAAGGGAACCCTCTTGCACTGCTGGTGGGAATGTAAATTGATACAGCCACTATGGAGAACCGTATGGAGGTTCCTTAAAAAACTACAAATAGAACTACCATACGACCCAGCAATCCCACTACTGGGCATATACCCTGAGAAAACCATAATTCAAAAAGAGTCATGTACCACAATGTTCATTGCAGCTCTATTTACAATAGTCAGGACATGGAAGCAACCTAATTGCCCATCGACAGATGAATGGATAAAGAAGATGTGGCACATATATACAATGGAATATTACTCAGCCATAAAAAGAAACGAAATTGAGTTATTTGTAGTGAGGTGGATGGACCTAGAGTCTGTCATACAGAGTGAAGTAAGTCAGAAAGAGAAAAACAAATACCATATGCTAACACATATATATGGAATCTAAAAAAAAAGGGGGGGAGGTTCTAATGAACCTAGGGGCAGGACAGGAATAAAGACACAGAGGTAGAGAATGGACTTGAGGACATGGGGAGGGGGAACAGTAAGCTGGGACGAAGTGAGAGAGTAACATTGACATACAATTTACATTTACTACCAAATGTAAAATAGATAGCTAGTGGGAAGCAGCTGTGTCACACAGGAAGATCAGTTCAGTGTTTTGTAACCACCCAGAGGGGTGGGATAGGGAGGGTGGGAGGGAGACGCAAGAGGGAAGGGATATGGGGATATATGTATACATATAGCTGATTCACTTTGTTATACAGCAGAAACTAACAGCACTGTAAAGCAATTATACTCCATTAAAGATGTTAAAAAAAAAAAGCACTCAATAAATATTATCAATAACTGCATGAGGTAAGCACTATTTATTATCCCATTTTATAGATGAGGAAAATGTGCTTAGAACATTCAGAACTTGTCTAAGAGAGAAGAGCCAGCAAGGGGCAGAGATGGGCATCTGGAGTTATATCTCCAAGATCTGTTGTCTCATCCCGCTCCCGAGACCGCGTCATTACCACTGTACCATGCATCCGTTTAGTAATTAGTTTTGCCGGGGCTGGGGCGGGACAAATCAAGAAGTAGCATGGAGCGTCTGCCCTCAAGGAGTTTGCAGTCTTGTAGCGTAGAAGGCTGTTAACATGAGTTCATCTACTTTCAGTGCAGCCATAGAAACATGTGAGCACACGGTAGTGGGTGCAGAGGAGGGGGGTAGTCCCCTCAACCAGGTGATAGGGGGGAGGGACTGCCAGGAAAATAAAAAGCACAACACCTGAGATACCAGAAGGAAGGCTCTGAAAAAGATCCGATCTGACTCTACTTTTTCTTTTTCATCATATCAGTGACTCCTTGCTACTCATCCTGGGTGCATCGTACACATCAGTCAGGTCTCTGTTCTGGAATGAGCTCCCCTGGAAGGTTTCCTGACTGACTCAGGCCACGCTGAGGTCCCAAGCCCTCCCCCGGGAACCTGCCTTCCTCTCTCCTCTTGCCATTCACCATCCTTGTCAGATCTTCAAATCTTCCTCGTGAGCATGTTTACCTGCCTCTTCAGGATGGTAAAATTCCTCTTATCCTCCTTCAGGATCACTCAAAAACCCCGAATCATACCAGTGTGTGTGATCTTAGTGCGGTGTGAATAGATGCGCCATTAAAACAAAAGCAACTATAGCTGTGTGTTAATTATCAGATTGTTTTCATAACAAAAAGCAAGATGTATTTGCACCATAAGCAGGCTGCCTTCCTGGAGCTTACAACAGAGTATCAATGTGACATGGTCAAGAACGTGGCTGAGGTGACCCACAGGCCACCCTCTCCCATCTGATAGGCTATAGGAGACACAGGAGCTAGGGTGAGGGTTACAAATGAACATCGGTGACTTGCTGACTTCTCCCTGCCTCTGGCTCCAGGTCTGATCATACTTGGGAAGACAATGCATCATCAGAGAATGATAAGGCATCCTACTGGTTGGGCATGGTGATGGAAATGACTAGAAGGGCTTACCTCTTTCCACCTCACTTGAATGCTTCCAAAGACAGGGAACTCACCACCCGAAGAGCAAGCCCATTCCTGAGATGCCTGGCTCTCACATAGTTTTCCTTCGATGGAGACCAAATTGACAATTCTGTAATTTCTATCCATACATCCTAGTTCAGCTTTTGGGAGCAACAAAATCCTTCCTGTCCCCTTCAGCTGCTTGGCTATTGCAGACAGAGCATCAGAGCTGGAAGGGACTCTCAGAATTCACTCCCTCCCTGATTTGTACATAGGGCTGTGGTCATTGCAGCCCTGGGCAACTTGATTGTATCTCACTTTCCTCATCAGTGTGGCAGGATCTGTCATGTACAACATCTGTCAGAGACCTGACCCCAGAGCTGGGGCTAGATCCCAGCCTCCAGCCTCCTCATGTGCTGCCTTTGGCCACCACCATCGGCGGAAAGTAGAAGTGGACAGGATGGGTCTGACTCGAGCTGTACCCATTCCCCAGCAACCCCTTGGTTTACCTTGGCACGTAGAGAGTAGCCCTGGCATGGCCTATGCGAAATGTTGAGTGCTTTTTTTGACCACATCTTTATTCTCAACTGTCCGCCTAATTTGGCTCACGGAAGCAGTCTAGGGTGCCGCCCGGCAGCCTTGGGATCCGAGGAAATTTTACCATCAAGTTAACTCTTGGGTTTACTCCGAAACGTAGAGGGGCTTGCTGACTCTTGGGTCCTTATCACCCCAGAGCCAGGCTGGAAGCCCCAGCATCCCTTCCCTGGCCCTCAAAGTAAATCCTTCCTGAGTCCCAGCGGCAGCCTAGTGGAACAGGAAGAAAACACAGGGGCTCTGGAGACAGAATGCAGGTTCCAGGTTCTGGCTCTTTCTCTCAGCAGCTGTGTGACCTGACTCAGAACTCTCTCTTGGTCTCAGTTTCCTCATCTGTAAAAGAGAGATAAAAATATCCCATTCAAAGGGCTTGCTTCTGGGTTCTAAACAAAATAAGTTAAGGAGAGCGCCCAGCCTGGTGTCTGGCATACACTCTGCTCTGGAGACGCTGGCCTTCCCCATTCCAGCCCCTTGCACGTGTAGCGCTGTCTTCACCAAATCCCCTCAGACAGCAGCCTCTTTTGGCTCACACTTGGTAGATCATGGTTACTATGGCAACTCGTGGGCTGTGCAGCTCCAGGTCCCTGTTCACCCAAACCCGTCCCTCTCCACTCCTGCACCCAGCCCAGCTCAGCTTGGACAGCTACCAATGCAGCTGGGTTGTGTTGGGCACAGCTGGCTCATCCTCTGAGCTGACCCCCGGCTGCCAAGAGATTTTAAGGGGGTTAAGACTCAGTGGGCTTAATGGGCTTTTCTCAGCCAGCACAGGTCCTACTGCTCCCCTGCCAGTGGAGGCTTGGCCCTGCTGTGCCCCTGCTTCCCAGAACCCACCTGGGTCCTCTTTGCTTCTCATTAGGGAGCCTGGCAGGGCCAGGACTGGTATTTGGAGAGCTCTTACCCACAGCAGACCCCTTTCTTCCATGGCCTGCCTCCTCCAAGCATTGGCTAAGCAAAGCCTCTGTCCAACTCCCCGTGGCTGGGCAGGCTAGGTCTGGGTGAAAGGGATGTCTTGGTGCACGGAGAAGCGTCAGGCACTGAGACCAGAGGCCTCTGGGTTCAAATCTTAGCTCTGCATTTCCCTGCTGCGTTAGCTGGCCAGGGCTGGTGGAACAAAGCACCACAAACTGGGGGGCCTACACAACAGAAGTGTATTCTCTCACAGTTCTGGAGGCTGGCAGTCTGAGATCAGGCTGTTGCTTTCTCCTGAGGGACTGTAGGAAGAATCCGCTCCAGGCCTCTCCGCCAGCTTCTCATGTTTGCTGGCAAGCTTTGGCTTTCCTTGCCTGGGAGAGGCATCACCCAGATCTCAGCCTTCATCTCCACATGGCGCTCTCCTTGTGGGAGCATCTGTCCAAAGTTCCCCTTGTTATAAGAACACCAGTCATAATAGATTAGAGACACACCGTGCTCCCATATGACCTCATCTTAACTAATTACATCTTCAATGTGACCAAATTCAAAGTCACATTCTGAGATACCTGGGTTTAGAACTTCAACATTTGAATTTTTAGAAAAACTTTTCTTTTTTGCTGTGGACCATTTTTAAAGTCTTAATTGACTTGTTTGTTTGTTACAATATTGCTTCTGTTTTATGTCTTGGGTTGTTGGCCGCAAGGCATGCAGGATCTTAGTTCCCCAACTGGGGATCGAACCCACACCCCCTGCACTGGAAGGCAAAGTATTAACCACTGGACTGCCAGGGAAGTCCCCCACATATGAAGTTTTGAGAGATACAGTCCAACCCATAGCACTAGTCATGTAGCCACAGGCCAGTCATATCCTCTCGAAGCCTTAAAGAGACTCATCTTGAAAATGGGAGTGAAAGTAGCAAAGGTCACCCGCAGATGTCGTAAGGACTAACTGGAACAACGTATATAGGTGGGTTAGCCCAGGGCTAGCAGATAGTAGAGTCAATAACTACAGCTGCTGTGAATTCCTCTTTGGGGGGCGGGCCTTTCCCTTGGGGACCACGTCCACTGATCCTTTTTACTCTGGATGGAGGTAATGAAAAGATGGGTGAGTTCAAAGACTTTGGTCCTCATCACTACAATTCAAACTCCTAGAAATCCTGGTAGGACCATGGTTTTGGGGTTCACTCACTGACTCCATCAACTTATCCTACAAAGGCTGGGTGCTTTATGCATTGCTGTTTTATTTCATCTTTACAAATGTATTATTGTTTCCACTTAACAGATGTGGAAACTGAGAGGGGGTGTGGCTTCCCAAAGTCCCACGGAGAAGGGGACTGTGGGGACAGGGCTCACCAGTTCAGAGCATGGATGTGCCTGGCCACAGGGGTAGCTCCCTGGGGAAGCTTTACCTTTTCTCCCTGCATGGGTCACACAAATCCTTCACTGACCCCCTGTAGGCCATTCCTGGAGGAGCCCTCATGTCCTCCCATGCTGTCGGCGCCCTACATGCAGCCCCTGCTTATAATTTTTTGTATGTATATCTTCTTTCCATTGCTTGTCATCAGGCTGTTTATCAGCACGCAGAGATGCACCCCTCGTACGTGTTAAATATATATGCATCTCTGTGTGTATGAGGGTGCCTTCCCAGTTATATTTATGCAGTTCCTCGGAGGATTAATTTATCCAAATAACCGAAGCTATTTAGGTAACTGACATTCACACTGTGATGGGAATGCAGAGGAGCTAAGTCAGCAAGATGCTGGCTTTCTCCCAGGCCTCCCCAAGACTCAGTTTCCTTCACTCGGGGCCCAATGTGGCAGAAAGTGCAGGAGCTCAGCTAGCCTAGGGTTCAAATCCAGGTTCTGCAATGGGGACCCGTGGACTTTGGGGGGAAAAATCCAGAACTGAGCCTCAGTTTTCTCAGCTAAAAGAGGTCTTTTTTCTTACAGAGCTGTTGCAAACTTCAGTGAATGTAATGGATTTAAAGCTGTTTGCTCCTAGCAGGTGCTTTGCTGGTGGTTACTTTCATTCTCTTCTTTCTCCCTTCTCTCTCACTATGTGACCCCAGGAGTCATATAAGATAAAGTTAAAATTTGGCTTAGCACTTGAGGTCCTCAACTATGTGATCTTTGTTGGTCTTCCTTACCCTGGAAATTATCTTCTCACTGTGCCTGGAAGTGTATCACCGAGTTGGGATGGTCGATGCTGTTGGTGCCCTTTCAATCTGTCCTTGGTGTCCACCATTCCTGCTCAAGCCAACCCAACAGCTTCCACCAGCCAGCGTACTGGGGGCCAGAGCCCACTCACCTGCCAGAGGGGCAGGCTGGAGTGGGTAACAGCCCTCAACAAAAGACGGAAGGGAGGTGATGCATAAGCACCCCAACTCCCTCGCCTCCTTGTTGGACTAACTCATAGGTCTGTTTTATACTCTCGTTCACTGTGCTCCAGTGGGCTGGAGCCCGGGTTGCCCACAGCAGAAACCTGCTCCGTTGATTGACTTTCTTCTTTTTCTTTCCCTGTCTCACGCCCTCGTGCTCCTACAAGTGTGTCCAGGATCCCCTTCAAGATAAACTCTGTGCACTCAAACCCTTGTCTTGGGGTCTCCTTCTGGAAAAAAAAAACAGCATAAGACCAGATGGAGTGGGGAGTGGTTAGAGCTGGACTCTGGGGCCCCTATCCCCACCTGTATATGAATCCTGCTTTAAGAGGCAGTGATAACTTAATTATTTAAACTTTCTGAGCCTGTTTTCTCCTTTGTAAAGTAGGGGTAGAGTCACAGTTCCTGCCCCCTTGAGGCATGGGGTGACTGATGGGGGGAACCTGCTGTCTCTCTCTGGCTGCTTACTAGGCTTAAGTTTATTCCATAGCCCCCTTTACCTTCTCCATGGAGGTTATTTTATTTATTTAATTTTAGTTTTTATATTGAAGTATAGTTGATTTACAATGTTGTGTTTGTTTCTGGTATATGGCAAAGTGATTCAGTTATTTATATATATATATATATATATATATATATATATATATATATATATATATATATATATATATATATATATTCTTTTACAGAATCTTTTCCATTATGGGTTATTACCAGAGATTGAATATATAGTTCTCTGTGCTATACAGTAGAACCTTGTTGTTTACCCATTCTATATATAAAAGCTTACATCTGCTAGCCCCAAACTTCCACTCCATCCCTCCCTCAACCCCTTCCCCCTTGGCAACCACAAAACTGTTCTCTATAGCTGTGAGTCTGTTTCTGTTTCACAGACAGGTTCATTTATGTCATATTTTAGGTTCCACATATAAGTGATATCATATAGTATTTGTCTTTCTCTTTCTGACTTACTTCACTTAGTATGATAATCTCTAGCTGCATCCATGTTGCTGCAAATGGCATTATTTCATTCTTTTTTATGGTTGAGTAATATTCCACTGCATATATGTACCACATCTTCTTTATCCATTCCTCTGTGGTTGGCCACTTAGTTTGCTTCCATGTCTTGGCTATTGTAAATAGTGCTGCAGTCAACATTGCAGCGTGTGTCTTTTTGAATTACGGTTTTCTCTGGGTATATGCCCAGTAGTGGGACTGCTGGGTCATATGGTGGTTCTATTTTTAGTTTTTTAAGGAACCTCCATACTGTTCTCCATAGTGGCTGCACCAGTTTACACATGGAGGGTTTTTCAAATTGATTTGTGTACGGTCTTTCTTCACATAGACTGTCCTACCGCATCTGGAAGATCATCTCCGTGAGCAGGGTCTCTGTCACTTTTGTGCACTGCTGGTTTTCAGCACCCTGGACAGTGACAAGCTCATTCTGCTCAGTGAACATTATTGCTTTGTTTCTTGCTGCCTCTGATTTTGCTCCAGCTGTTCTCGTCACCTTGGATTCCTGTTCTATCTAACTCTATTCATCCTTTACAGCCCAGAAGGCTTCTCAGGTCAACTCTGACCCTTACTGAGCCCTGCTTCCTCTGAGAGTCCCCACTGGGGTCCTTCCTTAGGGGCCCAGACTGAGGCCTTAGGCCTCAGGATGATACCTACTCAGTGTCTTTCCTCTCTTGTCCTCTGGTGGGATGCACCCAGGGCCTCTGCAGCTTGCTCCTTTCCTTGGCCAGTAGTAGCAGACAGAGAGGCCAGCTGAGGACCTCTCCAGCACCTGCCATATTTGCAAGGCCCCATCAGTCTAGGCCTCAAAGCTACAGATTCTCCTTCTATTTTTCCTGGGTCCCCTGCCTTGCAGCCAGCCTGTCCTCACACAGACACCAGCTGCCCATAGAGTGCTTGCCCTGCCCCTGGCTCAGGGGTTCCGTTTACATGGGTCACTGAGCTTTCCCACATGTGGTTCCACACTTGATCATGGCCGACTGGATCCAGGATCAAGGCCTGAACCAAAGACATCCGCATCCACCCTGTGGATAGGCTGGAGGAAAGCCCATGAGGTACCTGGGAATACCAGCAGACCCGTGTGGAACATGTCCTGCGTGCTGGGCACTGTGGCAAGAACTCCCCCGCACGTGACCTCCTTGATCCTCACAGCCGTCCTTTGAGGCCAGCGCTGTTATTATCATGTCCATTTCAAAGATGCAGAAAATAGACTCAGGAACTTGCCTGACATCAGGATTTGAGCCAGCTCTGCCAGCCTCCAGAGGAGGCACTGGGAACACCACACTATCCTCTCCTTTGGGTGGTGATTAACTGAGGAGCACACATCCTCCTTATTGAACCATCCAGCTCTGAGTGCCCTGCCTACCATAAATGAGTGTGTGTGTTTGTGTGTGTGTGTGTGTGCGTGCGCGAGAGAGACACACAGAGGGACACAGGGAGAGACACAGAGAGACAGACACTTAAGGAATGCAGAGGAGCAGACATGGCCAAAAAAAAACAATGTGGGTGAAGACTGGGAGCCAGGTGATAGAAGCCTTGAGAGCAGAGATTGGGAGCAGCTTCATCAGCTCCTGAACGAAGCTCCGCTCTCCGTGAGGCCTGGTCCATCAGCAGCTGGATGGTTTCACATCCCCTTAGGAGCCCCAAGCCCACCTGCAACCCTTGCAACCCAAGACGGCCAATGACATTGTTGCTACCAACTCCGCCATCCCACTCTACCTTTCAGTGACATCATCCCAGCCGAGGTCCTCTCCATCACCATGCTTGTTATATCATTTGCATAGATGTCTTTTCCACCCCACTCACTCCTGGCTTATCCTTGCCAACCCAGCACCCACATCACCACCTTCATTCATTCATGCATTCATTCATTCAGCAAATATCTGTGGAGCACCCTTTACGTGCCAAATGCTCTCATAGCCACTGGGAATGCAGCAGTAAACAAAGCCCTCAGGGATCTCCACTGATCATCCTCACCCCCTCCCTCCATGACCTTGAGGGTCAGTATCAGCCCCATTGCTACAATATCATCAACGATGATTCAGTGAGCTCCTGCTATGTGTAACACCACAGGCTGGGAACTGAGCATGTAAAAAGGCACCCCACCCTTGCAGTACATGTGCTGCTTCCTATTCTGTCATCTGCATGAAGGGAAACCCCTGCTTACAGAGATACCCCTCCAGTTTTCCCCCAGATGTTACCCCTCAAAGACTGCTTCTGGTTGTAAGGCTGTCTGACCTACTTGGAAATCCTTTAGTGCAAAAAAGGAGCTGACGCTTCATCTCAAAGGAAGCTGCCTTTCTCCATAGCAGGAAAGGAAATAAGACAAAGACTGGGCTCTCCTAAATTAAATAAATGCCCATGAGATGCCAGAGAGGGGCTGAGGAGGACACTGGGGATTGCAGTGGACTCTGGCACCCTCTGCTTAGAGCAGCACCTGAACAAGATCCTCTTAAGCAATAACTGATGGGGCAATAAGGACACGAGGGTGGGGGGCAGATGAGCCCTAAGTCTCTGGCTGCAAATGAGCCCATTCATTCACCCAAGTGGCTCCCCCTGCCCAGCATCTCAGCTTCCTTCTAACCCAGAACTCCGTCCATCCATCCATAGCACTGAGGGTCCATCAGCCTTCAGGGCTGGGATTTGTTTAAATGGCGAGTGAGCTGTGTGACTACAGTGCAGGTTAAGCGATGTTTATTACAATCAATAAATCACGGTCCTGTATCTGATGCAGAGATGGAAATAGCTCGCGAGCCCAGGTGGCAGGAGAGAGTGAGGTGACCGCAGCCCCAGAGAGAAGACAAACTCAGTGAGGTCGGCCTCTCCATATCGGCTGCGAGGGGCTGGCGTTCTCCAGAGCCTTGGTCTCATCTCTCCTGACAATTCCCCCTCCACCTCCTTCTTGGAGTAATCTTGGGACAGTGCAGATGGTCTGTCTTTCCTCCCCTTGTTAGAAGGCTGGCCTGGGAGCAGAGGTGCAGCTTAGCTGGCCAGGTAGGTACATAACTAAGAACAGGACTTGGAGGAGAAGGTTGTCAGGTCCCCTTTGGGGACTTCTTTCTGACTGTGTGTGGAAGTTTGTCTCCATTCCATGCAAGTCGGGAAAGGAGGCAGGGTGGTGGAAGAGGAGATGACTTGAAGAGCCATAACTGGAAAGTCTGCTGCTTTGAATGAGGGGTGAGGGGTGCTATGGACAGGCGGTATCATATAGTTTCAGAGCACAGTATTGTTATCACAAAGAGCTGGGGTTCAGATCCCAGCTTTGCCACTTCCTTGAATGAGCTCCCTAACCTCTTTGAGTATCCATTCCTTATGTGTAAAGCAGAGGAAATAATATCACCTGCCTCACAGGAATGTTGGGGAAACACAATGAGTTAATGTGTGTAGACGTGCTTAGCACAGGGCCGCAATTTGTTTAGTGTTCAGTAAATGGTACCTATTGGGGGAGGTGGAATAATGGCCCCAAAGACGTCCTCATACTAATCCCCAGAACCTGCAAATGTTATGTATATGGGAAAAGGGATTCTGCAGATGTGAGTAAAGGATCTTGAGATGGGGAGATTATCCTGGATTATCCGGTGGACCTGATGTAATCACAAGGATCCCTATAAGAGGGAGGCAGGGGAAGTCAGAGTGAGAGGGCCAGGAGACCATAGAAGCTATGAGAGAAAACACTGTGCTGATGGCATTGAAGATGGAGGAAGGGGCCGCAAGCCAAGGAATGCAGGAGGCCTCTAGAAGCTGAAAAGGTAAGAAAACAAGTTCTCTCCCAGAGCCTCCAGAAAGGACAAGCCCTGCCAACACCTTGATTTTAGCCCTGTAAGACTCATTTCAAACTGACATCCAGAACTGGAAGAGAATAAATTCATGTTGTTTTAAGTCACTGGGTTGTGGTCATGCGTCACAGCAGCAACAAGAACACTAACACATCTGTGGAGACAATGATGTTGATGATGCCACAGTGTCAACATCTGAGATGCCTCCCAGGGTCCCTTGGGTGGTGCAGGCAACTGTCATCAACCTTCTTGGAAAGTGAAACCTGGTAAGAGCAGACTCTTCTTGTGCCCACTTGGCATTACCAGAACAGACCAGGTGGGAAGTTGGAGTGGATTTCTGATGCCCACATAGGTGGCAGCCAAACCCTTGGTGGTCCCAGGCTTGTGGGCTGACATGTGGACCATCTGAACTATTAAACAGGGCTAATTCACAAGACTTGGAACTGTCCGTCAGCACCTCTGCACTGGCTGTGATGGTTACTGTTTGGAGCTTGGACAGGGATAGGACAGCAAGGGCAAGTTTTGGAGGGACCCAAATGCTGTGTAGAGGCAATAAGAGTGAGGACTTGGTGGAACCAGTTGTCGTTATGGAGACCTGGACAGATGCCCGACCAGAGAGCCAAGGCAGGGGACCCCTTCCCTGGTGAGAGGTCAGAGCAAACCTTCTTTGATATAGAGACACCTGACACTGGTCCAGGGCTCCTCACAAACCCCTGGTTAAGATTAAGGTCAATCCCAAGCCTCAGGGTCAGGGGCAACCTATCCTGCTGTCCATGAGCTGCAGCTACGCAGGGAGAAAGACTGAGGGACTGTTAGAATGAGGAATTTTGTTTTCCTTTGAATCGTCTTTTTTGGACTGATGGATGAGCCCAATCTCAGGATCTCCTCTGATGAGGGCGGGGTTTCTACTCCAAAATCAGACAGATGAGCCGTACTCAGCGGAATGACTCAGGCTGTTGGGAAGCAGTGAGTGGCGGTTTCTTTTTCCTTAAGTGGAGCTGCCAGCTCTCCTGGAGGCTCCTAGTCTGTCCCATGAAGCACTGTAGGGGGAGGGGGACACAGTGGGTGATGTTGGAAGAGGGCCTGTGGGATGGACGCTGGCACTGGCTCGGGGGAGTTGCTGGGGAAGAGAGGGACGAGGTGTCAGCGGCATGGGTGAGTCCAGGGTCTCCACTGGAGGCTCTCAAATGCTGTCGCCTGTATGAGCCACAGCAGAATCACCCAGGGAGTGTGTCCAAAATACAGACTTCAGGAACCCACCCCCAGAGGGGATTTCCGCTCAGTGGTCTCGGGTAGGACTTTTGCATTTTTAGGGTCACTCTCTCTACAGCTGTACCCAGAACCTGCCCACAGCCCCCTCCCACGTGCTCCAGACCAGCTCCTGCCCTGAGCCAGCCTCCCTCGGCTTCAGAGCTCAGCTTCATTTCACAGTTATGAACGTGGCCCTCCAGACCTGGCATTGAGGGTGGTCTTCCCCACGTGCCTAAGGTCCCTTCCTTAAGGACTGAGGGAACTGGTTTGTTCTATTTCAAATGGTGTGCCCAGGAAGCTTCTTTCCTGCCTCCGGCTTAGAACATCATTGTGGATGGACCCCCAGGGATTGGAACTTTTTGTCCACAGTGCCTGTACCCAGGGCATGATATGGGAACTTAGGAGGTGGAGAAATTTTGTCCTATTAGTTCTTATCTTGTGATCAGATTCAACTCTAGCTTGACATCCCCAGCGTGTGGCAGGCAGGGATAGAGCCAATCCAGAAGAGGTGTGATTATAACTTCGTCAGGAGAAGATGGTGAAGGAGGAGGACAGGAAGAAGGAGGAAGGGTAGATGAGGGGGGGAGGGAATAATGGCCTGTTTCTTTCTTTCCCGCACCCTCTTAAAGGACATTCCCAGCACCGCAGCCAGAAACATAACTCTGAGGTGTAAATAGAAAGCTCTCCCTCTACTGCGGCATTTCTCATTGACATTTAGGACTGGATACATTTTTGCTGTGGAGGCTGTTCTGTGCATGGAAGGATCTGTGGCAGCCTCTCTGGCCTTACTCGCTAGATTCCAGTAGCACCCATCCCCAGTTAAGACCACCAAAAATATCTCTAGGTATTGTCAGACGTCGTCTTGGGGGCAAAGTTGCCCCCAGTTGGAGAACCACTGTCAAATTACTGAAAACCCACCCGTGGCGTCTATGCTGGATTGCACTATTGTTCCTAATTCTTCATCCATGCCCTTAGGCATATGACTTTAGAGTCCCTTCCATTAGAGGCAGAATACACGTTTCCACCCCGGTGATGTTGGGTACAGCCAGAGACTTGCTTTGGCCAATTGAATGAGAGTGGAAGTGACAGTGTGCCAGTTCCAAGACTAGACCTTCAAAGACATCACCTATTTCAGCTTAAACCTCGTGCTTCTGCCATTCCCTCAAGAAGGTCATGCCTGGAGGCATCCACTGGCTCCAGGAAGAGGACGTATACATGTGGGGCAAACCTGGCCCCCATCTATGGTTGGTGGCAAGTCCGGCCAAGCCGAGGCTAGACTAGGCTACCCCCAGCCAACCCGCGATGAGTGAGGACAAATGATCGCTACCTTAAGCCATTAGGTGATGTCTTATGCAGTGTTACGTGGCAACACCTGACTATTCTAGCTTCCTTTTGAAACCAGGAGAAACCCTGAACTCCTAACTCCGCCCCGTGAGGCCCTGTATGAGCTGCCACTGCCTAACTCGCTTGGCAGGAGGGGAGTGGGGGATGGAGTGAGTGTACCAGCGCAGGGAAGGGCAAAGAAAAAGACTCTGATATTGAGTGCTAAGAGCTGTTTGTGTATTTGGGGACCTAGCGGTTATCATACTGAATAAAGTAAGTCAGACAGAGCAAGACAAATATTATATATATAGCACTGATAGGTGGAATCTAAAAAATAGAAAAGAACTTATTTTCAAAACAGTAACAGACTCAACTTGTTTGTTAGAAAAAAAATTATCGTTACCAAAGGGGAAAGGGGGCGGGGAGGGATAAATTAGGAGTACGGGGTTAACATTACACACCGCTATGTATAAAACAGATAAACAAGGACTTACTGAATAGCACAGGGAACTATATTCAATATCTTGTAATAACCTATAATGGAAAAGAATCTTAAAACAATATAGATGGAAAACTGAATCAGTTTATAGTTTTGCTATACACCCGAAACTAACACAATATTATAAATCAACTATACTTCAATTTTAAAAAAAAGACCCTGAGAAAGGACCAAGCTGGGGTCTTCAAGGGACAGAAATATGCCCATTGTTAGGCAGGGACTAGATCTGCTTCTGGAGAACCAGGTTAAAAGAGGTATAGCCAGAATTAAAATCCAGGCTATTCCAATCCTAGATTCTGGGTGTGTCTTTTTGCCCTCACCATAGATGATGATGACGATTGTTATTATTACTATTAAGCTCTTTTTCTGGACCAGGCACTAGGCTAAGTATCGATACTTAGCATCCGGAATTAAACTCAATCTTCCTACGATAATGAGGGTTGTTCTATTATCCCCATTTTACAGATGGGGAAATCGAATCCTAACTTGCCTGAGCTCACACAAGTAGTGGTGACAGAGCGAGAACTCAAACTCAGGTCCACCTGAGCCTAGAGCTCCAGCTCTCAAGCCACTGCCTTGTCTCTCCCTTGACTAGCTCTGCACACCCAGACATTTTCTGGAACCTTCAGGAGACAAGTGCCACCGCTGGGCCATCAAAGTCTTCAGTGACTTTCAAAGGCCTGCTGCACGTTCTCCAGGCTCACGGTGTCCCCTCCCTCGGCAGGGTGCGGGTGAGTTGTTTATTTGAGGACAGGTCTCTGGGTGCATATTATGGGACAGACGCCAAGAGGATTTTCAGACTCTGGAGTCAGGTCCCATGGTTAACAGGCAACACCATTAGAAGAGAGGCAACAGACAAGGCAAAATAAGAGGTTGGTTTTGCATGAGGCTGGCCAGGGTAAAGCGGTCTCTGTGGGGGTCTTTGGGGCTTAAGGGAGCTTTAAAGAATACGTAAGTCTGGGATCCACCCAAACCTCTGATTTAAAGCTCAGGGCTCTATTTTTTAAGCTTTCCTCCATCCCCAGGTGGTTCCAGTTTGCACCCCTGCTTAAGAATCTCCATCATGGAGGCTGTTCAGTGGAATGTTTTCTGCCTGTACCACTCTCCTTTCTCATCACATTTCATGGCCAGGGACTTTGGTATCACTGCGTCTTTCATGATGATGCCTTCTTGGGCTTATGATTTAAAGGCAGATGCCTTTCCTAGACTCCTTTCTCCATACCTGAACACTTGACCCTTCTAAAACACCCCAAACTAACACACCGCAAAGGGAACTCATCTTTGCCCCTAAACTTACTGCTCTTTCTAGCGTTCTCTGTCTCAATAAATGGTATCTCCATCCCTCCAAACGCCAGAAAAGGTAGGTACCACTGATGACTAAGGGTTAAGGCCCTAAGCTGTGCAGTCAGTCCCCTGGGTTTGCAGCATGGCTCCACCACTTTGGCTGTGTGACCATTAGCCAGTTATTTAACGTCTCTGAGCCTCCGTTTCCTAATCTGTAAGATGGAGCCACAGTACACGTGTCCTAGGGGTGTGGTTAGGAGTCAGTGAGATGACACGAGTAGAATGCTTAGAACAGCACTTGGCACACAGTGTGTGCTCAGTCAACGTCCACTCTTGTCTTCCTCGATGCCCCTCTCCTCGTTCCTTGTATCCAATCCATTACAGAGCCCTGCCGATTCTATCTCCCAGATATCAAATCCGTCCTCTTTTCTCCATCTCCATGACTACCCACTGAGTGCAGGTAACTCTATCCAGTACAGTGACACCTGCCTGGTGCCCCTGCTTCCCCTTCTACCTGCCTCCAATCTATTCTCCACACAGCAGCAGTGGGGGTGAGCTTTTAAAAACACAAATTGGATCGTGGCATCCTACCCCTTTGCTGATTAAAACCTTCAGGAGCTCCCCAATGCTTTCCACGCTGTTACAGTGCAGATCCTTCTGTGTGATCCTCTCTCCTCCACCCCCATCCGGTCTTCCCGATTCCCTACTACTCATCCTCAAAGCCAAGGCAAGATGTCACGGTCTCAGGGGAGTCCTATTCCCAGGTCAGATCCCTGGCTCTGTGCCTCCACAGCCCACCCCACGTGTCCCCGATTACAGCACCTTTGCATGCTGTGTTACGATGATTGTCTCTGGTCCAGTCTGCCTTCCGGGCTCGAAAGCAAATACATTGTCACTTGGTATACAGCAAACAGTAAGTAGAAGCTACTGTTGTCTTCATGGTCAACACCATTGCCATCATCATCACCTCTCGCTGGCCAGATCCTACCATCATCTCCTGTTATGACTGATAACTGACACGGAAGCTGCCTGCAGCACGGGCAAGTTGAGTCCTAAGGAAAGATGTTTCAATGCCTACATCTTCTCTGCCATCCACTCTGCTAAACCCAGGGACCAGCTGAGGCATTTCAGCCCATCTGATTTCTGTCTCTCCTCCCTTCCACCCAAACTGCTGTCTGAGCTAGAAGAGCATCTCTGAGACCCCCAGGGCAAAACCCTCTGCAGGAGTGGGAGTGGGAGACTGTTCTTGAACAGCCCCAGGTGACGGAGACGGGGTCATCACGTCGCTCCCTAAACCCCAGCGTACCCCACACCTGAGGCCCGCCTGTCCTGGTGTGAGGCTCGCAGCACTCCCTGGACAGACCTTCCCAAGCTTCTCGTGGATTCTTGTGGCTAATCTCTGGCTTTGCCTCTCAAGATTGTGCAATAAACCCTTCTCTTGTAAGTAGAGTGAGCAGTGACTAGGACACTCTATTTCTGGCCTGCCTGTGTCATCTCTTGATTACCACCTCTGCCCAGCCAGCAATCAGGTTCAGGTCCAGGAGAAAATGGGAGAGAGGCTTTTCAGAACTCAACACTTAATTTAACATCTTCCTTTTTTTTCTTTGAAAGAGAGAAGCAGTGAACAAGCCAATTTTACATGGGGTGAATTTTTGCACCTGTCTAAATCCGGTCTGGAAAACTCTGGCCATCCCCAAGCATCGTGGTGGGAAGGAGGAAACCACTGCTGCCTTGAAGTTTACCAACATAGCTTCATTTCATTTGCACTGAATCGGCCAAAACACCAGCGATCCCAAATATTATGGATAGATACACTTCCAGCCCAACATTAGCCCCGAAGCACATTCAAAACCAAAGAGAAGTGTCTTTCAAATGTTCTTGAATATTCTAAAATTGTTTGGACAACTCTTGGATTCCCAAGGAATGTGGTAAGGGCTGTCTGCTCCATGAGGGCCCCGGGGAAGATAGCTTCCCTCTCCAAGGCTGGAGCTGATGGCTGTTTCTCTCTAGGGGAGGGAGTGAGCTCCATCAGCCTCTGATGAAAAGCTCTAAAGCCATCCTTCAAAAAAGTGCGTCCTCCATAGGACCCAGCAATTCCACTTCTAGGTATGTATCCAAAAGAACTGAAAGGAGGATCTCAAAGAAATATTTGCACATCTCTGTTCATAGCAGCATATTCACACTAACCAAAATGTGGAAGCAACCCAAGTGTCTACTGATGGATGAATGGATAAACAAAATACGCCATATACATTCAGTGGAATATTATTCAGCCTTAAAAAGGAGGGACAGGGCTTCCCCGGTGGCGCCGTGGTTGAGAGTCCACCTGCCGATGCAGGGGACACGGGTTCGTGCCCCGGTCCGGGAAGATTCCACATGCCGCAGAGCGGCTGGGCACGTGAGCCGTGGCCGTTGAGCCTGCACGTCCGGAGCCTGTGCTCCGCAACGGGAAGGGCCACAACAGTGAGAGGCCCGCGTACCACAAAAAAAGAAAAAAAAGAAAAAAAAAAGGAAGGACATTCTGACATATGCTCCAACATGGATGAACCTTGAGAGGACACTATGCTCAGTGAAATAAACCAGTCTCCAAAAGACAAATACTGCGTGATTCCACTTATGTGAGATACCTAGAGTGGTCCAATTCATAAAGACAGAAAGTAGAAGCGTGGTTACCAGGGGCTGGGGGGAGGGGGAAATTGTTGTTTAATGGGTGCAGAGTTTTAGATTTGCAAATGAAAAAATTCTAGTGATTGGTTGCACAACAGTGTGAATATCTTAATACTCCTGAACTGTACACTTAGAAATGGTTAAGATGGTCAATTTCACATTAGGTGGTTTTTACCACAATTAAAAATTAAAAAGTGTACATTATACATGTATTAGATTTTTTTTGATGCAAAAAATATAAGGAAGACAACAGAAGAGGCTCTTAATTCCATAGCCTGGACACCATGTTTTGAACATTTCTAAAAATAAAGGTAATGTGCACAAAAGATTAGAATACTTAAACATTACAGAAAAGCATAATTTAGAGCTATTTTTAAAAATGTATACCAAAAGGATCCTTTTTCTGGGTCTTGCTTTTTTCACTGAACGATACCTTAGAGATCTTTCTCAGTCAGCACAGGAAGCTACATCATTCTTTTCAACAGTTCCGCAATCCTAGGAAGAGTGTCCAGTTTTTTGAGCCCTTATTCTAGGTCAGGTATTATTCCAAGTGACTAACATGAGATAACTCATTTAATCTTCCTAGACTTTCTGAAGCAGGTCCTATAATCACCCGCATTTTATACAGAAATGTGCCCAAAGAGGTTCAGTTCACAGAGATGAACCTTGTCCAGGTTCACAGAGATGGTAAGTGACAGAGCAGGAATTGAAACCCAAAGAATTGGGCTCCAGCGTTGTGTTCTTAGTTTGTTACCCCGACCCAGTGGCATTTTCTTGTACAAGTGGACTAGACCTTATTAACCAGTTCCCTCTTCATGGCCGTTCCAGTAGTTTTCACTCTTTTGATGTTATAAATAATGCTGCATAAATATTTCTGCCCACATGTGTGCGTGTGTGTGTGTGTGTGTGTGTGTGTGTGTGTGTGTATCTTGAACGAATACAAGAATAAGTCTGGGGGTAAATTCCCAGCTCAGGAATGGATGCGTTGAAAGGTTTGTGCATTTCAAATTTTGATATTATTGTTAAATCACCCACCAAAGAAGTAGCATCTATTTACACTCTCACCACTAATGGGTGGGAGGTCTGGCAAGCATCTCTTTTGAAATCTGCACCTGAGAATATTCTGGGAATACCTGGGAGGGCTCACAGCTCTCTTTTTAAAAGCTGGCTTCTCATACTTGAGCAGTACACTGGCCACCTTGGACCAGCTCCTTAGGGAGATTGGGGGCCTGAAACTGGTGTGGGGTGCTATCCCAAACCAGGATGATGGTGAAACAGCATGAACCACAATGAGGTAATGACTCACAGTCACTGAATGCTGATGTACCAGGATCTGTACTAAGCGGGGGACACACTGTTTTCCAGTTTTCCCAGAAGACAGCAGCCTGCCTCAGGATAACTGCACCCCGAGAGGATCCTGGTAATACTTCCCAAGGTTGCAACAAGGCTGCCTGAGAGGAGACCTGGGTTTGAGTCCCAGCTCTCCGGTTAACTTTCTGTGGCACATGGTTCAAGGGTCCCTTCCCCTGGGCCGCGGTCTACCCATCTGTAAAATGATAAGGAGGTACTCAATGCTCTGTAATCCCTATCCAGCCCCACCGTTATGTGATTCTGTGATTCTCAACACGGGCAAGGATTTTCCATAGACCGCTTTCAGTCTCAGGTATTTCTGTGAAGCATGGTGAAATACATAGACCCCATAACTGAGCTGCCTGGGTACAAAGCCCGGCTCAGGGTCATATTAGCGGTGTGTCCTCCAGCAAATAACCTAATCTCTCTGACCCTCAGTTCCTGCATCCGAAGGAGGGAATAAAGTAGTTATATGTTAGCGATTTGGGGAGAAGAGAGATAACACATGTAAAGTGGCACCTAGTAAGCTCTCAATGAACATTGGCTTTGCTGCTGTTACCACTACTACTACTATTATCTGCTTTCCATTGGCACCTGGAGCAACGAGGATGCTGAAAAGGGCTCCTTCTTCTTGGGTTCCAGCTGCCTGGCTTAAAAAGGCATCCCCTTGGGCACCTCATGCCTTGAAATCCATCCACAGACCAAGCTTCTGTGTTGCCTGCCCCAAGCATCTCACAGAGGTGGGCAGACATATTTATAGTTGCAACTAATGCTGGTAAAGGGGTTGAGGGTTCACTAGGGAGTGGATGCTGCAAGACATAAAGAGGCAGGTCCATGGTCCCTGCATCGACGTCTTCCATCTCCAGGAAGGCGGCTGCTGGGGGAGAGGCGGAGAGTACACCGTGGGGAGTCCCTGTTCTGCTCTGGTGGGAAAAACAGGATTTGGGAGACCTGTGGACCTAGGGTCAAAGACTGGGTCTGACACCACGTAGCCAGGTGTCCTTGGGAAACGGTTGTGCTCTCTGAGCCTCAGTTTCTTCATCTCTAGAATGGGGACAATAGTTGCGTTGCCAGCTATAGTAGTGACGATTACACAAAACTGCCCTGCACAGAGTGGGGCTCAATGACCATTAGTGTTCCTTCCTCTCCTTCTCGGAGTTCAGGCAGCCCTGTAAGCAGAGCCCTGGCTTGGGCACCACGAAGAGGCAGACAATGGAGAGCAGCTGACGTAACCCCTCACCCTGGAGGAGCTCTCGCTCTGAGGGATGTGCCAAGCCCTGCGAGTGGTGAGCTGAAACCTTTCGCCATGGAGGTGACATCCTTTTGTCCTTGCCCAGGAGGCACTTGGGGCCCCGCTCCTCAGAGTGTGGTCCGTGGACCAGCAGCCCCAGCAGCCCCCAGGGCCTTGTTAGAAATGTGGAATCGAGCCCAGCCCAGGCCTCCTGCATCAGCATCTGCACTTTAACAAGATCCCAGGGGATTGGCGTCCGCAGCCAAATTTGAGGAGCGCTGGACTCATCCTCGTCTTCATGCTCCCGGCTCAGCATTGCCACGGGGCTGCCCTCTCCTGAGTCAAGAAGGCAACGAGGGAAGGAAAGGGCATGGTTACTTCAGACCCACAGAGGCGGAAGGAGATGACCCTGAAGGGGGCCACCATTTGGGATGGAGGTACTCCTTCTGGGATGGCAGCCTGCCTGCTACCCTCACACTCGCCGCCCCCGAGACCAGGGGCCCTGCAGCTCTAGGGGACCATGTCGCCACACAGCAAGCAGTCCTCAGAGGTCAGACCAGTGGAGCAGAGCCTTTGCTTCCCCGGGGCACATCTCCCATAAGCCTCCTTCCACCTCCCCTGCCCCTGCGTCTGAGGGGGCGAGCTGGGGAGACCGAGGCAGCAGGGACCAGCCAGCTGGTAATGAGGCAGATCCGCAGCCGCCGCAGAAGGCGTATTAAAGACGCTTGCTCCCACTTTAATAACCTGCCAGCCTGGGCGGCCGAACGTGGCTCAGAAGTTGTGGAGCAAGAGAGCCATTTCTTATTATTTTTAATAAAGAGCTTTTCATAACCGACTTCATCGGTGCTACTAACATGCCGCGTGTTTAATAAGACGACATGGTAACAAGGGGGCTGTCTTGTTACTCACTTGCCGAAGAGGCAGGAAGAGCTGTAGCCATGTCCACGCTCACACGCCAGCATGCGCCATGCAAGCGGAGTGGTCCAAACGAAGGGCTGCCTGGGCACACATGAGCACATGCTTTGGCACGTGCATGTTCTCACATGCGTATGCATGTCACACACATGCAAGTACAGGAACCTGAAGAGGGTGCGTGTGGACCTGGTTGTGTGAGTTGCGCAAACATGCACATGTGTTAAGAAAAGCGTGCATCCGTGCACACGTGTGGTTTTCCAGTCCACAGCATGGAGGGGAAAAGGTGGATATGAGCTCTGTTTCCCACCGATGCATGGGAATACTCTCCTAGGTGCCCTGAAGGGCAGTGGGATGGGGGATGGGTTGCTGGGATTCCCTCCTCCCCCGTGTGTGCCAAGCAGTGGCAGACAAGTGGCTTAGACCCAAGAGGGGTAGTCAGAAAGGAGGGCAAGGCCGGCAGGAGAGGGGAAGTAACCAGCCCCTAAATCTGCTTGCCAGGGGGGTTTCCAGAAACAGGAATCCCGTGCATTAGCAAGTAACTAAAGAGAGAGAGAGAGAAGGAAGAGAGGGAGATGGAGAGCGAGGCGGGTGGCCGCCGTGAAGAGTCATGACGGGGTCAGGAGGGGTACGGGGTAGCTGTCCTGTCTTCCTTTTTCAGAGACGCCTCTTTCACTCTGAAGGGTCTATTTCTGGATTCATCTCCTTCTGAGATACACACCCACACACACACGTAAAGTGAAAGCAATGGCAAACATGTATGGAGCGCCCACCATGTCCCAGGCCCTCCTTTTTTTCAGTCCAGTGCAGGGATTAGTTCATTCCACAACGTGGTTGTTGAGTGGGGTTGGGGGAGATCCCATGACCAGCTCTACAATCAAGGAAGATGATCGCTGGAGAAGGTAAGTGACTTGCAGTCAGGGCTGGGGATTAGCAGAGGTGGAAGGCAGAAGAAGTGGGAATCAAGGGCTAAGGGTTCAGAGCAGAAAGGAAAGGAGAGGGAAGAGGGGAAAGAGGTGCTGTGTGCCTGGAATGGGGTGGGGTGACTTTGAGCCAGAGGGATGACATGGGGGGTAGTGAGTTCCCGTGCAGGGTGATTTACACCCACTATGGCACTGGGTACCCGAGTCAACCTGGGAGGAAGGGAAGGATCAGTGGCCTCATTTTCTCGACTGAAGCCTGGGAAGTTTTGCCCCAGGTGAAGCCGCAGAGCAGGTGCCCCTCGCAGGCCTGCGGGCTCCAGCGGGAGGGGCGCACACTAGGGAACCCACAGTGTGGCTGCAGAGCAGGTGCCCCTCCCAGGCCTGCGGGCTCCAGCGGGAGGGGCGCACTCTAGGGAACCCACAGTGTGGCCACACACCTTCCGAGCTGGCTGCTTTCCTCCTGCTCCTTTGTAGGCAGAGCCCAGGAACAATAGGTCAGCAGCTTCCTTACAATGCTTGGCGACTGGTAACGAGACACCTGTCAGCCCACTCATCCCCAGGCCTCTGTGCAGAATAGATGAGAGGAGCTCTTTGCAGCGTTGTGCTGAGCGGGGATAAAGAAGAGAAGGGCAGGGGTGAGGGGGGGCGGGAGGATGATGAATAAAACCACCTACGTTTGCAGAAGAACAGAAGCAGTGTTTTCTGCCTTCTGATCTGTATGCCTCTGGAAATTGGGGGTCTGCGGGGGTCCCTCCTTGCATCTGTTTGAATTATGGCCTCTCCGCTCCACGCAGCTTTCTGGAGCTGTCATCGAACGAGCTCCCCAAAGGAGACATTGACAGACCCGGGAAAGGAAAAAACGATGAAGCCTCTGCCTTCTCCGGGCGGGGAAGGGGCGGCAGGCAGTTGGGGAGGGATCGACATTCTAGCAGCTGCAGCCAGCGGGGCACTGGGCAGCCCAGGCCCAGACAAAGACCCCAGATCCCTCCCTCCACCCCACGCTGGCCTCCTCCTGGCAGGCAGGTGGGCTGCTTTCCTGGACCCTGTTCAGAGTTGGCCTCGCACCTGCTGGGGCCTCCAAAAGGTCAGAGGCCACCAGGCTGAACTTGGGCCTTGAACTTTAAAGGGGACAGCTAGAGGCTACTGGGGGCTGTGTGTGGAGCTGAGGAAAATCAGGGAAGGGATTTGGATGGGACTGTGGTGCTAGGGGACAGTGGGAGATCCCGGGGACTGGCGTACAAAGATGAGGTATGGCGGCATTGCACTGTGGTTACCAACTCCGGCGTCAGCCCCTGCGGCTTACACACTGACCTATTTCCCCAGCTCTTCATCTCCCGGATCCAGCGGCAGCCCCGCTCCGTGGACTGAAACCAGCAATGACAAAGGGAATCTCTTAGGTTCAGCCCCTGGACCCCCCTGTTGCCCACTGCTCTGCTCTGCATCCAGCTTGGCCAGCCCGGCAGGTCTCAGACAAAGGAAAGGAACCTAGGGGTAAGATGGGAATAAAGACACAGAACTACTAGAGGATATGGGGAGGGGGAAGGGTAAGCTGGGACGAAGTGAGAGAGTGGCATGGACATATATACACTCCCAAATGTAAAATAGATAGCTAGTGGGACGCAGCCGCATAGCACAGGGAGATCAGCTGGGTGCTTTGTGGCCACCTAGAGGGGTGGGATAGGGAGGGTGGGAGGGAGGGAGACGCAAGAGGGAAGAGATATGGGGACATATGTATAGGTATAGCTGATTCACCTTGTTATACAGCAGAAACAAACACACCGTTGTAAAGCAATTATACTCCAATAAAGATGTTAAAAAAAAAAGAGACACATGTACTTATAAGAGCTCTTTGAATAATAAAAGTAGAAATTATTAGGGAAAAAAAATGGTCAGAGACAGGTTTGTCGACTGCAAAGGTGCCACATGATGCGACTACTTTTTTTTTTAACATCCTTACTGGAGTATAATTGCTTTACAATAGTGTGTTAGTTTCCGCTTTATAGCAAAGTGAATCAGCCATACATATACATATATCCCCATATCTCCTCCCTCTTGCGTCTCCCTCCCACCCTCCCTATCCCACCCCTCTAGGTGGTCACAAAGCACCCAGCTGATCTCCCTGTGCTATGTGGCTGCTTCCCACTAGCTGTCTATTTTACGTTTGGTAGTGTATGTATGTCCATGCCACTCTCCCACCCTGTCACAGCTTACCCTTCCCCCTCCCCATATCCTCAAGTCCATTCTCTAGTAGGTCTGTGTCTTTATTCCTGTCTTACCCCTAGGTTCTTCGTGACATACTTTTCTCTTTAATTCCATATATATGTGTTAGCATATGGTATTTGTCTTTCTCTTTCTAACTTACTTCACTCTGTATGACAGACTCTAGGTCCATCCACCTCATTACAAATAGCTCAATTTCGTTTCTTTTTATGGCTGAGTAGTATTCCATTGTATATATGTGCCACATCTTCTTTATCCATTCATCCGATAATGGACACTTAGGTTGTTTCCATCTCCTGGCTATTGTAAATAGAGCTGCAATGAACATTTTGGTACATGACTCTTTTTGAATTATGGTTTTCTCAGGGTATATGCCCAGTAGTGGGATTGCTGGGTCATATGGTAGTTCTATTTGTAGTTTTTTAAGGAACCTCCATACTGTTCTCCATAGTGGCTGTACCAATTCACATTCCCACCAGCAGTGCAAGTGTTCCCTTTTCTCCACACCCTCTCCAGCATTTATTGTTTCTAGATTTTTTGATAATGGCCATTCTGACTGGTGTGAGGTTTTTTTTATTTTTCTTTTTGCTGTATGGGAGCCTCTCACTGTTGTGGCCTCTCCTGTTGTGGAACACAGGCTCCGGAAGCACAGGCTCAGCGGCCATGGCTCATGGGCCCAGTCGCTCTGTGGCATGTGGGATCCTCCTGGACCGGGACACGAACCCATGTCCCCTGCATCGGCAGGCGGACTCTCAACAACTGCGCCACCAGGGAAGCCCCTCATTGTAGTTTTGATTTGCATTTCTCTAATGATTAATGATGTTGAGCATTCTTTCATGTGTTTGTTGGCAGTCTGTATATCTTCTTTGGAGAAATGTCTATTTAGGTCTTCTGCCCATTTTTGGATTGGGTTGTTTGTTTTTTGGTTATTGAGATGCATGAGCTGCTTGTAAATTTTGGAAATTAATCCTTTGTCAGTTGCTTCATTTGCAAATATTTTCTCCCATTCTGAGGGTTGTCTTTTGGTCTTGTTTATGGTTTCCTTTGCTGTGCAAAAGTTTTGCAGTTTCATTAGGTCCCATTTGTTTATTTTTGTTTTTATTTCCGTTCCTCTAGGAGATGGGTCAAAAAGAATCTTGCTGTGATTTATGTCATAGAGTGTTCTGCCTATGTTTTCCTCTAAGAATTTGATAGTTTCTGGCCTTACATTTGGGTCTTTAATCCATTTTGAGTTTTTTTTTTTTTTTTTTTGCCATATGCAGGCCTCTCACTGCTGTGGCCTCTCCCGTTGTGGAGCACAGGCTCTGGACGTGCAGACTCAGTGGCCATGGCTTATGGGCCCAGCTGCTCCGTGGCATGTGGGATATTCCCGGACCGGGGCATGAACCCGTGTCCCCTGCATTGGCAGGTGGACTCTCAACCACTGTGCCACCAGTGAAGCCCTGAGCTTATTTTTGTGTATGGTGTTAGGGAGTGATCTAATCTCATACTTTTACATGTACCTGTCCAGTTTTCCCAGCACCACTTATTGAAGAGGCTGTCTTTTCTCCACTGGACATTCCTGCCTGCTTTATCAAAGATAAGGTGACCATATGTGCGTGGGTTTATCTCTGGGCTTTCTATCCTGTTCCATTGATCTATATTTCTGTTTTTGTGCCAGTACCATACTGCCTTCATTACTGTAGCTTTGTAGTATAGTCTGAAGTCAGGGAGCCTGATTCCTCCAGCTCCATTTTTCATTCTCAAGATTGCCTTTGCTATTCGGGGTCTTTTGTGTTTCCATACAAATTGTGAAATTTTTTGTTCTAGTTCTGTGAAAAATGCCAGTGGTAGTTTGATAGGGATTGCATTGAATTTGTAGATTGCTTTGGGTAGTAGAGTCATTTTCACAATATTGATTCTTCCAATCCAAGAACATGGTATATCTCTCCATCTATTTGTATCATCCTTAATTTCTTTCATCAGTGTCTTATAATTTTCTGCATACAGGTCTTTTGTCTCCTTAGGTAGGTTTATTCCTAGATATTTTATTCTTTTTGTTGCAGTGGTAAATTGAGTGATTTCTTGATTTCACTTTCAGATTTTTCATCATTAGTGTATAGGAATGCCAGAGATTTCTGTGCATTAATTTTGTATCCTGCTACTTTACCAAATTCATTGATTAGCTCTAGTAGTTTTCTGGTAGCATCTTTAGGATTCTCTATGTATAGTATCATGTCATCTGCAAACAGTGACAGCTCTACTTCTTCTTTTATGATTTGGATTCCTTTTATTTCCTTTTCTTCTCTGATTGCTGTGGCTAAAAATTCCAAATCTATGTTGAATAAGAGTGGTGAGAGTGGGCAACCTTGTCTTGTTCCTGATCTTAGCGGAAATGCTTTCAGTTTTTCACCATTGAGGATGATGTTGGCTGTGGGTTTGTCATATATGGCCTTTATTATGTTGAGGAAAGTTCCCTCTATGCCTACTTTCTGGAGGTTTTTTTTTTTTTTTATCACAAATGGGTGTTGAATTTTGTCGAAAGCTTTCTCTGCATCTATTGAGATGACCATATGGTTTTTCTCCTTCAATTTGTTAATATGGTGTATCACATTGATTGATTTGCGTATATTGAAGAATCCTTGCATTCCTGGAATAAACCCCACTTGATCATGGTGTATGATCCTTTTAATGTGTTGTTGGATTCTGTTTGCTAGTATTTTGTTGAGGATTTTTGCATTTATGTTCATCAGTGATATTGGCTTGTAGTTTCCTTTCTTTGTGACATCCTTGTCTGGTTTTGGTATCAGGGTGATGGTGGCCTCGTAGAATGAGTTTGGGAGTGTTCCTCCCTCTGCTATATTTTGGAAGAGTTTGAGAAGGATAGGTGTTAACTCTTCTCTAAATGTTTGATAGAATTCGCCTGTGAAGCCATCTGGTCCTGGGCTTTTGTTTGTTGGAAGATTTTTAATCATAGTTTCAATTTCAGTGCTTGTGATTGGTCTGTTCATATTTTCTATTTCTTCCTGGTGCAGTCTCTGAAAGTTGTGCTTTTCTAAGAATTTGTCCATTTCTTCCAAGTTGTCCATTTTATTGGCATAGAGTTGCTTGTAGTAATCTCTCATGATCCTTTGCATTTCTGCAGTGTCAGTTGTTACTTCTCCTTTTTCATTTCTAATCCTATTGATTTGAGTCTTCTCCCTTTTTATCTTGATGAGTCTGGCTAATGGTTTATCAATTTTGTTTATCTTCTCAAAGAACCAGCTTTTAGTTTTATTGATCTTTGCTATCGTTTCCTTCATTTCTTTTTCATTTATTTCTGATCTGATCTTTATGATTTCTTTCCTTCTGCTAACTTTGGGGGTTTTTTGTTCTTCTTTCTCTAATTGCTTTAGGTGCAAGGTTAGGTTGTTTATTCAAGATGTTTCCTGTTTCCTGTTTCTTAAGGTAGGATTGTATTGCTATAAACTTCCCTCTTAGAACTGCTTTTGCTGCATCCCATAGATTTTGGGTCGTCGTGTCTCCATTGTCATTTGTTTCTAGGTATTTTTTGATTTCCTCTTTCTTCAGTGATCACTTTTTTATTAAGTAGTGTATTGTTTAGCCTCCATGTGTTTGTATTTTTTTCAGATCTTTTCCTGTAATTGATATCTAGTCTCATAGCGTTGTGGTCAGAAAAGATACTTGATATAATTTCAATTTTCTTAAATTTACCAAGGCTTGATTTGTGACCCAAGATATGAAGATAAGTAAGATATTCTTAATAGAGGGAAGGAAAAGAGAAAAAGAAAAAAAAATCAAAAGCGTGGTCACCTGGTCTACGTATCTATTTTGTTCACCATGATCCTCCAGCACTTAACACAATGCCTGGCAATAGCAGGTGGTCAACAGACATTCGTCAAATGAATGATAAAGCTAATGCTTCCATATTACTTATTAATTTAACTTACACATTAGCCCTATGAGGCAGGCTCTATTATTGACCTCGTTTCACAGATGGGAAATACAGAGAGACTAAGTAACTTGCTCAAGGTCAAGTGAATAATCAACAGAGCTGGGATTCAATCTGAAGGGTCCTATTAGAGTGTGGCCCTACTATACTCTCCGTACATACACTGTATGCAGGGACAACACATAGGCGTGTGCTAGTTCGCTTGGACTGCCATAGCGAAGTATTGCAGATTGAGTGGCTTAAATGACAGAAATGTATTTTCTCACAATTTTGGAGGCTAGAAGTCTGAGATCAGGATGTCGGCAAGGTTGGTTTCTTCTGAGGCCTCTCTCCTTGGTTTGTGGATGGCCACCTTCTCCTCGTATCTTCACGTGGCCTTCCCCTGGCGTGTGTCTGTGTTCAAATTTCCTATTTCTATAAGGACACCAGTTGTTTTGGATTAGAGTCCACCCTAATGATCCCATTTTAACTTTATTGCCTCTTTAAAGACCCTGTCTTCAAATGTAGTCACATTCTGAGGTACTGGGTTATTAGGATTTCAAGATATGCATTTGGTTGGGGGGGCAACATTCAGCCCATAATAAGGGGGTTCTGGGAATAGGTGGGGGATAAAGCTAGAGGGATGGGCAGAACTCAAATCCTGCTGGGTCTTTGCATGGAAAAGATACATCCAATTACATCCGGAGGCACAGGTTGGAACCTAAGCAGGATGACTAAGCTGTAACAGATGCTCTCAGACTCCTCTGTACAAGGATTACTTCAGTGGGACAAAAGGCTCCTATGGGTGCAAAATATCACCATCATGCAATTCTCCACATTTGCTTTGGCCAGGGATGGATGGATGATTTCTTTTTAACTGTAGCATGTGCAATATTTGAAAATCTAGTAGGGTTAACTGAACGTTGTAAAATTAACCAAACCACCCCTCCCAAACTAAATTGATAAATGGTGCAGTTAAACTAGAAGGCACCACTAATTACAAAGCAAGAAGAGAAACAATTGAAAATCACAGCTTACTCAAGAGCGCCCTGCTCTCTCTGATGACAGGGTATCCTCCCCACCCCTGCCACTGAAATGGGGGAATTGACACTGCTTGTGTGAGCATGTGCGGAGTAGGAGCTGTGCGATGCTGTCAAGTGTGTGAGGCAGCCAGATCCCTTGAAAGAAAGATGAATCTCAAGCCCAAGTTGATGGTCACTGTTAATAACGCACTGAGCAGGTTAGTAATAAATAGGTCTTAGTCTGATGTCAGAACAAAAGCTTGTGGAAACCTGAGCCATTTGCCTCAAAGAAGGAAAGGAAAGATCTGCATTACGAATTTCTTTCTGGCCCATCAACTGACCCTGGAGGCCTCCCAGTGAGCTACAATACTACTTTGAAAATCCCTGTGGTAGAGAAATATCTCAGATCCACCGCCCCCTGGCCTGCACCCCAGGGCTGTCCCATATAATACGGGCTTGATAAAAACAGAACATATTTCAACACATTAAACACATCCTCAGCAAGAGATGTAAGTACTTTCTAAGTCCATATTTTAAATCTCAAAGAAACTGAATGGCAACCTTCAACAATTTGTATGCCAGCAGAAAGAGTTCTAGACAGAGAGACAGAAGGCCCAAGGTCCGTTTGTCTGTCCGGACCCAGCTCAACCACAGATCAGCTATGCTTTAGATATCCCTTACCTATAAATGTGCTTATTTATACAATTCATGGCTAAGGTTCTTTAAGGTCTGCACGCCTGAGGAATATCTTCTATTACATGTCTTGATAATTTTCCCCGTTCACTCCCTGTATTAGTTATCCACTGCAACATAAGTTATCTCAAAATGTAGAGGCTTAGAACGGCACACTTTTATTATATCACTTTCTGTGGGTCAGGAATCCAGGTGCAGCTTAGATGGGTTCTCTGGCTGAGGATGTCAGGTGGTGCTGCAGTATCATCTTAAGGCTCAGCTGGGGATGGATTTGTGTCTAAGCTCAAGCCAGAGGTCATTGGCGGGATTCAGCTCCTCACGGATTTTTGGACTGAGGGCCTCAGTTTCTGATGAGCTATTGTCTGGGAGCCTCCCTCAGTTCCTTGCCACGTGGGCCTCTCCACAGGGCAGCTCACAACATAGCAGCTGGCTTCATCAGAACGAGCAGGGAGGGACCAGAGAAAGCACCTGCAAGACAGAGGTCACAGTCTTTTATAACCTCAGAGGTGACATCTCATCACTTTTGCCCTTTCCTACTCATTAGAAGCAAGCACTAGGTCTAGCCCACAGTCAAGGGGAGGGGATTACACCAGGGTGTGGAGGCAGGAGATGGGGACCACTGGGAACCATTCTAGAAGCAGCTCACCATACCTCTCCTCTCCACTGTTCTCTTGGCCTCACTGGGTCACCTGAGACCACAGTTCTCCTTCTAGGACTCTTATAAGATTCTCCACTAGAAAGAGGTCGAGAAGTGGGAATTGGAGACTTGGAAGAATGTGATGTAGGTCAGTCAAGCAAACCCCGTGGGGTAGGTGCACTGGGAGAACAATGCAGGGGAAACTGACAACAGACGTAGCCCCGTTACAATTAAAGGGAGTTGTGTCAGCCAATTACCCCATGGGTGTTGCATCTTAACAATGCAGAGAACTTGGGAGAAAAGGCAGTGTTTGATACACAACCGATTTGACTCTTTCTCATGCTTCATGAGACCTCTTGGCCCCAAGTCCTCCAACTCCAAGTAACACCTTCAGGAAGAGAAAAGACAAAAAAAACCCCTAAAGCCTCTTTAAGAAGGTGAACGGGGGAATCCTCTCCATGCCATAGGAGTGTCACTTTCTTGTTTCGGCAAGGTAGGGTTAAGTTCGATGCTTCCTGGCATGTGGAAGGGAAAAGCGGGATAAGGTTCGGTGGTCTTGCCTGTTGTATTGCCTTGGACCAGCAGTGTGAAGGAGCTGGGAACTCAGAGGGCAGAAAGCAAGATGCAGGACGTGCCTGAGAGCAACCTGACACATGTAAATATTTAGCTGTGGGTTGAACTCTGGCACTAGTTTGCCCTCATGAATGGGGTTTCACCACCCTACAGCCCCCAGTGGCAGGGCATGGGTAGACCAGGGCTGGGACCAGGGTGAGGGATCTGGGGCACAGTTTTAAAGAGGCCCTCACTCTCAGGAGTGCAGGACGACCCTAGTCGTGGCACTGGGGTAGACTAACTGCTCGTGTGATTATTTGTTCAATGCCAGCCTCTCCATCTACGTGGATATTCCATGTCTGTTTTCTTTCACCACTGTGTTTGCAGTGTTCCCTATGGGGTCTGGCTCTTATTTGTGGGATGAATGAATGAATGAGTCAAGGACTAAATCGATAACTCTCTACTGAGTGAGATTCCGTTCATCGGTCAAGACCCAGCTCAAAGGCTCCTTCTTGCTGAAACCTTGGATGTTGCCTGGGCAGCATTGAGGGCCACTTTTTGGCTTCCCATCATACCCCGTACTCCCCGCGCCAACCGCCACCACAGTGTGCCCATCAACATGCTATAGGATGGTACTTAAGAGCTTGGGTTCCAGGTTATACTACTTGGGTTCACATCCTCCCTCTGTCTCATTAGCTCTGTGACCTTGGCCAATTCGCTTAACTTCTCCAGACCTCAGTTTCCTCATCTGCAAATTGGGGCCACTAATAGTTGTGTCATAAGGATTAAAGACATGAATACTTGTTAACCACTTAGGATGTTGCCAGACACATAGTAAGTGCTCAGTAAAATCTTACCGCTCCCTGCATCAGCTCACTTATCACCCTGCACTGTAGGTATCTGCTTAATTGCATTGTGAACTCCTCAAGGGCAAGGGCTTCAACTTACTCATTTCAGTATCCGTTCTCCTGGCACACAGTGGGCTGTAATTCCTGATTCACTTAGTGGGCCACTCTGCCTAAAGCAGACATAATGGAGCCTTGAACTCTGAGACTAGCCCTGTGGCCTCTTGTCTCCCCGCTTCCATTCCCCAACACCCCTGCATGGTACAGATGCCTTGGTCCCTGGAGGTGCTTGGAAGTTTCTGGGCCCCCTGTTCCTCCCTCCTCACCCCCTCATTAATCTTGATTAGGGAGTCCTTGCACTGGAGTTAATTTTCTTGTAGATGCCTATCAGTCATGTAGCAAGGAATCTCTCCCAAGCTACTGAGGAATCAGAGTCTTGCCATGTTATTACTTAGCTAATTAGTACACAGACTTCTTTGGGGTGGGAGATGGGGGGAAGGTCAGGGAAGGTATCAGGAGAAAGGAAGAAAGCTGAGATTTCCAGGGGGATTGGGTGTGGGTGGTGAATCTCACAGGAAATGAGGGAAATGTCCTGCTCCCACATTCTTCTTTCCCTGGACTGGCCCCTGGAGCTCAGACTGGGGCATAGAGGGCTTTCCAAACTTGAGCCCAGTGCCCCGTGGGGTGGGACCACACAACCCCCTCCCCACCCTGTGCAGGCTCTGAGAGCCCCGGCTTACAGACGCAAAGTCCTGCTGAGAAAGGCAGAGGCCGGCTGGGCAGTTCCCAGGGCGTCTAGGGCAGCAAGCAGGGAGGATGGTCAGGGCCCAGCTGGGAGATCAGGAAGCCGGAGCAGAGGCAAAGCTTTCGCTTCAGCGCCTGCCTCCTCTAGGCAATTTGTTCTTCTGCTCAAGATTCAAATTCTAGGTGCTTCCCTGGTGGCGCAGCAGTTGAGAATCTGCCTGCTAATGCAGGGGACACGGGTTCAAGCCCTGGCTGGGAGTTTCCCACATGCCGCAGAGCAACTAGGCCCGTGAGCCACAACTACTAAGTCCGCGCGTCTGTGCTACGCAACAAGAGAGGCCGCGATGGTGAGAGGCCCGCGCACCGCGATGAAGAGTGGCCCCCGCTTGCCACAACTAGAGAAAGCCCTCGCACAGAAACGAAGACCCAACACAGCAAAAATAAATAAATTAATTAATAAACTCCTACCCCCAACATCAAAAAAAAAAAAAAAAGATTCAAATTCTAAAGAAGGAGATGGGTTCCCTGCCTGCCCCTCAGGGAATGAAAAGTGGGGCAGTTGTGACAGTCCCATAGACTGACACATGGAAGGATTAATTTATTCAAAAGAATTGAGCCCTGCTAGGAAGTGGGAAGATATGCTGGGCAAACAGGGCAAAAGGCCCCCTCGGCCTACCTTGTGAGCAAGTTTCCTTCTTTCATTCAACAAAGAAAGATGTGGTAGGTGTCTACTAGATGCTGCATCTTGGGGAGATCAGAGACCCCCCCATGCATCTCCCAGGGATAGCACACTCTGGAGGGCACACGGATCACAAGGTCCCACCAAGGATGGGAAGTGATCTGCAGTTTGCGGGTTGTGACATCCAGAACAATTTCAAATCCCAGTGGCGTCAGGACCAGGAAGGCAGCGCAGCCCAGCAGGTCAGGTGGATCTTGGCTACGGGCCACATGATACTGAAGTTCACATCTCTGGGCCTCACCTACTTCACCTGTAAGGGGGCTGTTTCCTGATTAAATAGGATGATGTGTACCGTGTATGACAAAGGCCTGACACACGGTGGGAGCCAGATCCAGAAGTAGGTCCGAGGGGTACATGTGGGGTTCTATCAGGGTTCAAGGAGGAAACCCAGCCAAAGACAGGATGAGGTAAGACAGTTTGGGAAGGTCCTTCGGGTTGGAGGGCACGAGAGTGCGTTGGCTGATTTAAAGGTGGGTGCAAAACAAGCTGCAAAGCCATCTTCCCGACTAGGTGCCTTTGCTGTGGGGTGTGTGCTTCCTCCATCACACTAGGCACTCTCCAGGGAGGGACTGTGCCTCGCTCCTCTGTGTGATGTTTAAGAGCACAGACCCTGGAGCCAACTGCTTCTGTCTGATTCCTTTTCCAGCCACTTCTTAGCTGTGTGGCCTTGGGTAAGTTACTTAGCCTCTTTGAGCCTCAGTTTTCATATCTATAAAATGGGCTGATGGCACCCAGCCTGTAAAACATATGTGTGTAAGGCCCGCATTAAGTATCTAATAAGTGTTCACCAGTGCTTTAGTCATTCATTGCCGCATAGCTAATCACCCCAAAACCTAGTAGCTTCAAAGAACAACATTTATTGTCTCCAAAGAATCGGGGGTCAGGACTCCAGGTGTGGCTTAGCTGGGCCTCTGGCTCAGGATGTCTCCCGGGTTGTAATCGGCCAAGGCTGCAGTCACAGCAAACGCGACTGGAAGAGGAGCCTGGAACCACTCCCAAGCCCTCTCCCGTGGTGGCTGGCAGCTTCAGCTCCTCATGGGTTGTTGGATTAAGACCTCAGCTCCTCATGAGCTGTCAGCCTGCTGTTGGCCTCCCTCAGTTCCTTGCCATGTGGGCCTCTCCACTGGGCAGCGCACAACATGGCAGCTGGCGTCATCAGAGTGAGCAGGGGAGGCCCAGAGAAAGTACCACCAAGACAGAAGCCACAGTTTTTTGTGACCTAATCTCAGAAGTGGCTCCCCATCACGATCGCCTATTCTGTCTGTCAGAAGCCAATTGCTCGGTCCAGCCCACATTAAGGGGAGATTACACAGGTGTGAACGCCAGGAGGCGGTCCTCCATCGCTGGGGACCTGCACACCTGGGAGGGCTGTGGGGAAGGGCTGGGGGAAAGGGACACTTTGTCTTTTCATTACCGTGCATCCTCAGCCCCTAGAAGAATGCCTGGCACTTTTGTCCAGACTATCAGTGGGGCTCCCTCGGAGCAGGAGCTGGAGAGGGAGGGGCCTTCTCTCCCCTCTGCCCTCCTTCGAGCAGCCTGACAGGGTTTTGCAGCCCAGATCCCAGAATAATCCCCCCAGGACAGCCTTCCCCACCCCCCAAAGAAGTCTGTGGTTGCATCGCAGTGGTTCACTCTGACCTCCCACTCGGAGGGAAGGCAAATCCTACCCAGAAGGAGATGTGTGAAAATTGGATTTGCTGCCAGGGTCAAACTTTGCAGTGCTTTATCCCAGCTGTCACCTGCCTTTGAAACAGAGAGTGTTTCTCCAACTGGTACCTCTCACTCGTGGCCCCTCCCCGCTGGAATCAGAGCCCATGAGTCTCAATCAGTCCCCCATCACCCAACCCCTGGCCATTTCTATGGCTTCTGCTCTGGCCCCCCGCCAGCCTCAGCTCTCTCTCTGGCCCTTGTGGTGGCCTCCTAACCAGTGTCATCATCTCCACCAGGCCCCCACTCTTTCCCATTTTTCACGCAGCAGCTAGAAGGGTCTTTCAAAAGTGCAAATCGGATCACATCGTTCTCCCTCTCAGAGCCCTCTGATGTCTTCCCATCACTCTGGAATAAAATCCCAACTCCCACCCATTCCCTGACCCTGTTTCCTCTCCTGTCGCAGCTCACCTTCTAAAACTCGCCCCAGGCACTGTCAGCCAGTTTCTGGAACACAGGAAGCTCTTCCTCCTTCAAGGTGTTTCTCCCTCTGCTCTTTGCAGTTCCAGCTCCTTCTGATCCTTCTTAACCAGCCAAATTGTCACCTCTTCAAGGAAGCCTTCCCTGATTGCACTATGCTCCCATCATTACTGTTCACATCATCTTGTTTAATTATGTCCTGGTATAGGTCACAACCTGTCATCATTTTGGTTTAGTTGCTAATCTGTTTATTGTCTGTTTTCCCCATGATAGTCAGCTCCATGAGGGCCAGGAGGATGTCTGATCGGTCACAGCATTGTCCCCTGGGTACCCGTGTGCTGTGGGACAAATGAATTCCCCCTTTCTGGAGGACTGCAGCAGTGGTCCCAGCCTCCCTTTCTGTCTGCCGGCTCACCCCCCGCCCCCCGCCGTTCCCCCTATACACAGCCTCCAGACGAGTCCAGGTAAAGCATAGCTCTGAGCACTAGACCTGACTGCCCAACATTATCCGGGGTACTTGGCTTCAGGTTCAAGGTTGGGGCCAATCATTTCCTAACATTCCCTTACATGTACACCATGCTCTGTTCAACTGGAATACATGTCTGCTGATTCCTGAACACTCCCTGCCCTTTTCTATCTCTGGGCTTAGGCTGGTATTTCTCCCTCCACCTGGAAAACATTTTTCTTCTTTAGAGGCAGATGTACATTCTCATTGCAGCTCAAGTCACCTCCCCCAGGAAGCCATCCCTGACCACCTCGGTTGGTGAAGAGGGTGGAACTTTGGGATTTGGAGTCAAGCCTGGATTCATGTCCCGGTTTTGCCATTTGCAGTGTGAGGCCTTGGGCAGGTAACCCCATGTGTCCAGACCTGTGTGGTGGGAACAGTCCTGACTGCCAGGGTTGCTGAATGAAACACATTATAAGAAAGCGCCTGGCCCAGGGCTGTTGCAGAATGGATGTGAGAGGCCCTTTCTGCGATTGCTGGTGACTCGTGATTCTCCCTCACACTAATTCTCCCCTCGATGCACATGGTGGTGGACTTGTCTTCCTCTTCCGCACTGACCATGAGCCACATCTAGGCAGGACCACACCTGTTCCCTCTCCATCCCCTTACTCTGCCTACCGAGGCGCTTGCTTTGCAGCAAGCAGGGTCCAGGGAGAGTTTGTTGAATGCTCTTGACCTTTTATCTTCTCTGGATATTGTTGCTTTATAGAGAAAGCAACCGGATACAATTGTATGCTCATTCATTCATTCATTCACTCATTCACTGAGCTTCCATCATGTAAACAAGAGAGCCACATTTCAGGGCTCTGTGGAACTTGCTTTCTCCAGTTTTGGAGCTGCCATCATTCATTCAGTCAACAAACATCTACCAGGACTAGTGTGTGGGTGCTAGCTGCCTCACTAAAATCTCCAGCCTCTTAGCAGTGGTTAGTGGTGGCCAAGGACACGTGGGTCCCCCTTTCCTGTATCTGCAAGTTTTCTGAGCATCATTCCTTCCAGCTCCTCTCTGTGCCTACAGGGAGGCTCACGAGATGCAGGAGCCACGCGGGCAGAGGACTGTGAAGTCTGCCACGATCTGCTGCAGCCCGTGAGGGCGGCAGGGCTTCCCTGCCTCCCAGGCTTCTGTGCGCCTTCCAGCCTCTCTGATCGTGCTACCACCTGCAGAGGTAGCTGGGGGTGCCTGGCAGGCGATGCCACGGAGCCTCTCTCTTTAAAGAGAAGTGACCATGCAATCCAGCAATTCCACTTCGGGGTATGTATGCAGAAGAGCTGAAAGCAGAGTCTCAGAGAGATGTTTTTTGTACACCCGTGTTCATAGCGACAGCCAAAAGAGGGAAGCAACTCAAGTGCCCAACGACGGATGATTGGATAAACAAAATGTGGTCTATCCATACAAAGGAATATCATTCAGCCTCGAGAAGGAAGGAAATTGCGATACGTTCTACAGCATGGATGAACCCTGGGGATATTATGCTAAGTGAAATAAGCCAGTCACACTAATAGACAAATCCTGTGTGATTTCATTTGTATCAGGTACTTAGTCAAATTCACCAATGCAGAAAATAAAGTAGTGGTTGCCATGGGCTGGGGGGAGGGGAGAATGAGGGGTTATTGTTTTATGGGGATGTAGTTTCAGTTTTGCAAGATGAAAAAGTTCTGGAGATGGGTTGCACAACAATGGGAATAGACTTACTACTGGATCATACCGTTAAAAATAGTTAAGATGGTACATTTTATGTGATGTGTACTTCACCATAATTGAAAGAATGTTTAAAAAGAGAGACAGAGGGGAGCAGAGAAGCCCTCTGGGAAATAACACTTGCGTAGGTAGGGATAGCCCTGTGGGATCTGACCTTGGCCTCTGAGTGCCACCTCCTCCTGAGAGTCCTCCAGCTTTGACTTCTACTCCCGTCAGTCTGGCCAACCGTCTCCTCTGTCTCAGTAGCCCGAGTGTGGATGCACCTTCTTTCCACAGCTGACTGAGACTGGTGCTTCCAGCTTTCCTGAAAACAGAAATAAATTAGAAAGAAAATAGAGAAAAATCAAACCGGAAAGAACAGGATTCTGATCCAACAGCTACCAACCTGCTCCTCCAGATTCTGAGCCCTGCCGATTCCACGTGGGCCACCCTCTGACAGCCTCCCTAATTCTCCATTTACAAATCAAGATGGTTTTTTCTATCATTTAAATCATGCTGGGCCACCACTGAGCCCCTTTCATTCTCACGGCCACGGCTCCCCTTGTCCCCGGACCTCCGCAGTATCAGAAGTCTGCCCCTACATTCCCTGTCGTGCTTGGGGGGCTCCCTCCCGGCACACTGATGTCGGTGACACTGGGTAATTTCCTTGTCCAAGCCAGCCTGGTCTCTGGGCCCTTACACTCGGCGTTTGACCTCCTGGCTTGTGCCTCCACTGGACCTTCAAGTTACAGTCTCAGGGCGTTTCCTCGTCAGCTGCTGAGTCTTCCTACCCAGGGCTGTGGAGCCCAGGAAGCACTTTGGGGGAGGAAGGGGAGCAGGCACCGAGCCCCTGGGCCCTTGACCTTGCTGTTGGCCTCTGGGATGACTCAGTCCCTGGGAAGAGAGCAGCCTGCTTCCCTTCCTGATCTTCCACATGCTGGGATGTGAGTTCAACGGATGAGAGGTCAGAGCTCAGCATCCTTTGACCCCCTGCCCCTGACCTTGACCATTAGAGAGTTCTCACTGCTCTACAATCCATCCTCTACCGGGGCACATCCCCACCAAAGCCTTTGGTTTTTCTCTCTCTCTGACTCTGGAGGCCTGGCAGATGAAAGCCATGACCTCTCTGCTTCAGCCTGTGTGTGATGGACAAAGTCTGGACCCAGGTTTCAGAGGCATGGATGGCCTCACCAACTCCCTTCAGGACGACAGGCTCATCCCCACCAGCGTCACCATGGGGCGGCTTAGAGGGACACACCGTGGGATGGCGCATCCCCCAGCCCGAGCGTCCCGACCATCCCTAGCGGCAGGCAGTCAACCCAGAGACTGCGATTCCCTTAGGGCCACGAGAGGAAAGTTTGGTCCTACCGCTCGTTCAAAGTTGGGTCCCAGCGCTCCCTAGCCTGTGACTGTGCACACGTTCCTTAACCATTTTGAACTTCAGCTTCCTCATCAATGAGCAGGAATGACACCACCCCCAAGGTGTCACTGTCATGTCCAAATGTCATAATATATATAAAGCACCCAGCCCTGTAGCAGGTCAACACATGCTGTTTCCCCTCCTCCTGTCCATGACGGGTGAGGCAGCCTGCAACCTCTAGAGCATCCATTGCCTGTATTACCAGATACGGTCTTGTACTTTCACTAACCTGTTCCAAATGAATGGCTGGGGAGGAATAATGATAAGCCTCTTACGGTTGTATATTACAGTTCTCAGAACCCATTGCAGATTCTTCATCGTATTTGTTCTTTCAGAAAGACCTGGGAGGCTGATTAACAGGGCAGGCATGATTAACCCCATTTTTGTAGACATCAGCGCTGAGAACCAAAAGAGGGAAGAGGTCTTTATCCAAGGTCACACAGCTGGTAAGTAGCAGAGTTAAGATGAGATCACAGATCTGTCCTTTTTTGAAAAAAATTTTGTTCTGGAAAGTTTGCCAAGGTAGCACCTGGTTCTCAGGAGCCTGTGAGGGCACAGTTGTAAGGAGGATGGGGCCGGCGATACTGGTAAGGGCAGCACCTTCCGACCCCGCGGAGCCTGTGCGCTGGTTGAGCTACGTGCCATGCTCCCTCACACTCACATCGAGCCTGCCTTCCAGAGAGACACTGAAGGGCTTCTGAGCATCTCGTGCATATTTATATGACTGCGTGCACGATAAAAATAAAACGACTTCACCCACCGCTGAAACGCAACCGCGCGCGGCGTGAAATATGGGGCTTATCGAACAGCGACAAGGAAAGCTCTCAGGAGAGGCTCCTGTCCCTCGTGACACTGCAAGGGGGCAGCTGGAAGGAGGTGGAATTCAATTATCTTGATAAGTAAGTGTTCGACTCGGAAGCAGGAAGATGAGTGGTCCCCAGGCACCCAGGACGCCCTCGAGCCTCCCTGGGATGGAGAGCCGGTCCTGCCAGAGGAGACGGTACTGTCTCAAGAGGAGCGTGGGCCCCTTCACACGCACCCCTCAACCTCACTCCCCGAGAGGCAGCCTGCAGGCCTGCCCCTCTTCTCCTGGGCCCAATGTTCCACCATGTACTGCTTCTTCCTGTAAGGGAAGGTGTCAGGAGGCTTCAGTGATCTCACACGTTTTGGAGCAAGAACCAGCACCTCTGTCTCTGGTCCATTCAAGGCAGCCCTAGTTAAGAAGGCAAAATCATTCTTGAGAAGCTGAGCATCTTTTCTGGCCATTCCAATCTTTCGACAGTATCTTGACTCTGTTCTGATTCCTGATGCTGAGCCTTGCTCTAGATTTAGACTTCTGGGTCTCTCCATCCCTCTCTCCCTCCTTCCCTTCCTTATTCTCCCTTTGCTTTGCTCATTTTACCACCATACTCTTAATTCCCTGGGGCAAACACAGAGAAGGCATCTAACACAGACTTCCAGAACTACTGACAGCTAAAGCTAAGCCCTGGGACGTGAGTAGGAGCCAGCCAGCCTAAAGGGTGTACATGGGGTACATGGGGGCAGGGTAAGGGAGATAGGAGTAAGGAGGCTGGGGAGGCTGGAAGGGTGTTTCAAGCAGAGGGAACAGCATGTATAAAGGCCTAGAATCAAGAGAGCTTAGTGGGCACTAAGAACCGCAGAGGTGGGTCCAGTGTGGAGATGAAGACCCTTGTAAGCTGTTCCAAGGGTGTTGGCTTTGGTCTTCAGGCCATGAGAAACCAGTGAAGGATTTTAAGGGGGATGTCCCGACCAGGCCGTAGTCCTTGGTGTGCCCGGGTGACCTGGGACGTGGATAGGCGGGCGTTGTGCTTTATGTGCAGGATAAGGTCCAAGGAATTGTCCAGGAGTCAATTCTGAGGAGACCCAACTGTCCTTCCTTTAGTGTAAGCCTGCATGGGGTTAGGACTGAGGTTACAGCAGGAGCTGGGGGGCCTGGGAAGGCATCTGGGAAGGAAGAGCCAAGTGAGCAGGCAGGTGGGTGCAGGACCCTGATGGTGAAGAGGTTAGGTGAACAGGGGCAGGTGGGCAGCCCTGAGGTTGGCATTCAGGCATCTTGGTAGTGTACCCATCCCTGATGACCGTGAGCGCCTCAAGGGCACAAGCTGTGTCCTTCCGCTTCTGTATCCCTGGCACCCAGCTCAGCACCTGGTCCAGAGGAGAAGACGAATGCATATGCGTGGCCTCAATGCCCTTAGTGGAGGTGGACACCCATTAGAACCACTTATTTAAGGGCACTAGAGTAATGCCTTTAGAGTTTGGGACCCCTGTTCCTGTGCTTCTTGGAGCTGTCATGCCCCCAAAGCCTGGGTGCCTTCCCTTGGAATCACACAAAGCTTCAACAATGCCTATGTGTTTCCCATCGTCCCTCAGCATCCCTTTAAAGGGATGGATAACTTTGAGGGTTGAGGGTCCCTCTGTGCTTCCCAATACTCTCCAGTTCCAGGGAAATATTCCAGACCGATTCACCAGCTGTCTCTCTGCAGAGTCAGCCTTTTGACAGGGAAAATGGAAAGAAGGACAGGAAGCTGGGCATGGCAGAACAGGGGCAACATAGGAAGGCAGGGAGGGGACTGGCTTGGGCGTTAAGGGGTTAGCGGGATTGTTTCTGTCAATCAATAGTTGGGGAGAAAAGGGGGGGAATGAAGAGCATCTCTGCAGAGATGTAAAGGTTACAGTGATGACAAATTTCCCTCTGTGGGCTGGGAAAGGACCAGTCAGTGTAGAGTGATCTAATGTCAGGAGACACAGAATCTCAAGATGGGCAAGATGTGTCCACGTCATTATTGTCAAAGCAGGTTTTTAGAGTAGTTTTCATTGTTCCTTTGCCACCCCATTCATTGCTTTCTGTGGTCTTCAAAGACCCTTCCTAACCCCACAGCTTTAGCTCTCTACACACCCCCAGACTCACTTCCTGGACCACCTGTTGCTCTCTGAATGGCAATCTCTGTTCCATCTTTGTAAGGAATGGTGCACACGGCTCTGCCCCCAAAGCTTTTCTCTAATGCCTAGGCATCCTTCAGGTACAGGGTATCTGCTGCATCAGTAGCACAGGAAGGGAGAAAGAGAAGGACGGTGGAGGTAGATTCATGCCCAGCTAAGACATCACCTGTCAGGGGCCTCAGGGAACTAGTTTGGCCTTTTGCCTCTTAGAAATGGGAACTTTGAAGCCCAGAGAAATGGAATCATCTCCCTGTACTATAAATTGAATTGAGATTTTCCTCAAATGTTTCAGGACCTAGAAACTCAAGACAGAAATCAGGCTGACGGGGAGAGGAGGGAATTGTCAGGTCTTACCAGATGGCTTTGTAATTAACCAGAGCATTTTCATTACAAAGACCTTTTACTCACAACTGAACAACTAGCCTGGTTAGCTAGCTTTTCCTTCTTTGCTTCCTGGCCTCTCCAGTACTGTGACTCAGGCCTGAGCAGAGTGGCACTGTAGGTGCCAAGGGGCCAAGTGAAAAGTGCCCAGAACTTCCAGAGCTTCCATTATGACCTGGGAAGACAAGACACACAGGTGAGCCAACTGAACAGAGTATTACTTCCGTGTTGTGCAGACTATATGCACCTCAAATAGTGAGAATGCAGGGAGCAGACAATCTTGCTTTGGGTCTCAATTTTCTCATCTGTAGTATTATGGACCCATCACACAATTGTGACTAAGGACCTTACGTATATATGTTTGTGACAGCATGCCTCATTGTAAGTATACTAAAGCTTAACGGGCTCTTGAAATAGGAAGCTGGTTTGTTTTACATAATATAGGCCCTCACACTTAAAAGGTTGTAAAAATAGAACAAATCACATATTGGATGTCGCCACCTGTTGTCTATGGGTGGTATTGCGGCTTGGCAAGGAAAGTAGAAAAGGACTGCTCCAAGGGTGACCTCGTAAGATTCCAAGCCAGACTTGACAATCATGGAGACAAGAGTCCAAAGCCAGGAATAGGCTGCCTAATGTTGGAGAATGCCATAGAAGATAAGTGAATTGCAGATCCTGTTTACGTTGACCTTTGTCTTTGGTTCGTGGTCACGGCAACCGCCGGCTGAGTCCCTTGAGATCATAACCCTGGAGTCTTCATCCACCCCTCTCCACTGCAAAGTGCAGGAAGCTAAGGATGAAAATAAGGAACCACAGAGTGGGGTAATTATAGCATCCTATGGCTGCTTCGGTCATGGGTAATAGCTACAGCTAATATTTATTGAGTGCTTACATCATTTGAAGGATTGTCTTATTTAATCAGTGAGGTTGGTACTCTTTTTTCCCATCCCCATTATACAGATGAAGAAATCAAAGCACAGGGAGGTTAAATAATTTGTTTGGGTTCTTACAGCAAATCCTTCCTTCCTTCCTCTCTTCCTTCCTTCTATCCTCCCTCCCTCCTCTCCTTCCTTCCTTTCTTGCTTCCTTCCCTCCCTCCAACAGTTATTTCCCGAGTGTTGAAGATGAGATTTGGGTCTAGACAGACCAACTCTAGAGACCACGCTTTTTGCCACGCTCCTGACTACCTCTGTTGCTACCTTCCAACTATGACTAACACCTGTGAGTCCAGGTCTCTCATTCTTAGCAAATTCAATGATATGGGAAAAAGTACAAATCTTGCGGATGCTTTCTAATCTCGATTCATCTATACCCTCCTCCAACCATGTGCTCATTAACCCATCAATCCATCTGTCTACACACCCACCCACCATCACCCATCCACCCTTCTTTCCATCTTTCCATCTGTTCCTCCATCCCCCCATCATCTACCCACAATCCACCCATCCATTCATCCATCTATCCACCCAGTAATTCTCACATCCATGTATCTATCCATCAAAGATCCGTCTAATCCTTCTCTTAGCCATCCATCTTTCTATTCATCCATTCTTCCTTCCTTCTATCCCTGTCTTGAGCACCTACCACCTGCCTGGCACAAGTAATAAAGAGATGAGTCAGATGTGGTCCTTATCTTCATGTTCCTTACAGTTTCAGAAATACATAAAAGCAATATGACCTTACGCAAGGGGCCTCACCTCTCTGTGTCTCAGTTTCTTTGTCTATTCTATGGGGTTAAAAACAGAGCCTTCCTCGTAGGGTATTGAAGAGGATTCAATGAGTTAGTACAAGCAAAATACTTAGAAAAGTACCTAGTACATAGTAAGCACTCAATAAATGTCATCAGTTGTCAGTGGCTATTTTTTTTCTTATCATCATCATCATCATTACCATCATCATCCTTATCACAACTACTATGGTAATCGAAGAAGAGATCAGAAGCCTTGTCCATGGTCAGAGCAGCATCTCCCATCCATCCCATGACCTACAAAACTCTTGATGTGAGATATGAAAAGGTATTTATGCAAAGAGGGTTCTGAAGCCAAACAAGTTTGAACTTCAAGTAAATAAAACCAGAAAACTCTGCAGGATTTCTCATAGCCTTTAAATGCTCATGTGAATTGTAAATCTCCAAGATGTGGAGAATGAACTAACATACAGCATTTCTCAAATATATTGAACCACTGAACCCTCTTTCAAAGAATGTTTTTTTTTAAATTTTAATGTTATCAAGTGTTTTTCTTTTAATTTATTACTTTTATTTATTTATTTATTTTTGCCTGCGTTGGGTCTTCATTGCTGCACGCGGGCTTTCTCTAGTTGCAGCGAGCGGGGGCTACTCCTCGTTGCGGTGCGCGGGCTTCTCATTGCGGTGGCTTCTCTTGTTGCGGAGCACGGGCTCTAGGCGCGCGGGCCTCAGCAGTTGTGGCTCGCGGGCTTCAGTAGTTGCAGCTCGCGGGCTCTAGAGCGCAGGCTCAGTCGTTGCGGCGCACGCGCTTAGCTGCTCCGTGGCATGTGGAATCCTCCTGGACGAGGGCCCGAACCCATGTCCCCTGCCTTGGCAGGCAGATTCTTAACCACTGCGCCACCAGGGAAGCCCCTCAAGGAATGTTTATTACAAACTTGCAAAACAAGTGGTCAGTGGGGCCCAGTTTGGGGAATGCTGGTCTCCAGTGTCAGCTTGGCCTGCTTCTCTCACCCTCCCCACCCCCATGCTGTTCCCCAGATCTTAACTTCCTGTCCCTACTCCTTCACATTGTCCAGCTCCTTTCTCTGGGCCTGTGGTGCTGAAGCTCATTCAGCAACCACAGCCTCAGATTCCCCATAGACAACCTGCCAGTCTCCTCCCAAGCGGAGACAAGCTGGTTGAGTCCAGGTGGGGCTGAGGTCCATTAAAGACACAGCGCTGGACTTAATTCCAATCAGCCAACTCCGTATCGATTTGGGTCACTGGTGTTAAGGTGTCACTTTCAGTTGCGTTTAATTTAAACAAACAATAAAAAACTCGGTGTTGTCTGGGATGTAGCCTGGGGGATGTTTAATTCCCAGCACGCAGAGGCAGAGGGTAAGGTAAGAAGGAGCCAGAGGACTGCATGAGTGAGTGTGTGAGTGTGTGTGTGTGTGTGTGTGTGTGTGTGAGAGAGAGGGAGAGAGGGAGAATGCGTGGCTCTCTGGGGCAGAGCCTGGGGAAAGCCCACACTAGGTTCCTGTCCTCAGAATACAACATTCCTCTACCTTTGTCACTTTGGGTAATTCTTTTCACTTCTCTTAGACTCAGTTTACTTATCTATAAATTGGGCTTAGATAAAGCTGCCACAGGGGGCTCTTATGAGAATTAAATGAGATGAGAGAGGTGGAGCACACTGGGCTTATGAAAATTTTGTTTTTAACTCATTTCCCATTGAAATACTGGCTTCCAGGGCATGTGTGTGCCTGTGTGTATCTTGGCCTGGAAGGGTATTTAAGACCTCTGGCTCTGCACTTTTTGTGGGTTTAAATCTGGCCCTATTACTGTGTTGTACTGGGCAAGTTGCTTAGCCTCTCTCTGCCTCTGTTTTCTCATCTGTAAAATAGAAATAACGGTAATACTCGCACCATACACTATTGTGAAGATTCAGTGATTCTATTCACATTTTGTATTTGATCAGTGCCTGGCATAGGAGAAGCGCTTTCACAAAGGCTTACTACTCTTAGCATCATTATCCAACCCCATAGGAGGTCCTACTCCAACCAACAGAACCCATCCCTTTGGAAGCCAGGCTGTGGGAGGGAATACTATGCCATACCCTTTCCCTCTCTTGGGAATAAACAAACTAGAGGTCACAGAGGACCCCAGGGCCCCTTTGACCTCTGGGGTTGTTCCCTAGGGTGAGGAGAAGAGAAATTTGCTTTGTGCTATAGTGCCCTCTGTTGGGAGATCCTAGCTCAGCACCATGGACAGAGGGAGGCTGCGGGCAGACAGCCACACCTCCAGCCATCAGCCACGGGGAGGTCCAGGGCTCCCACGCAGCCGGTGCCCCAGGAAGAGGCATGTCCCGCCGTGACTCATGGGTCTCAGTGCCAGGACTGCAGAGTGGATGCCCTGCTGCTGGCGGTTGATACATTAGGAGACAGGCGCAGAGTGACGTTAAGCAAATCAAAAGCCTGTGGCTGCCCTGAGTGACTTTTCCCTTGTCTAGGTCACCCTGTGCCCTCTGCTAACCATGCCTCTCAATGCTGCGTATATACCTTTCTCTGAAGCAAGAGAATAGCCTCCAAAGCTGTGTTTTGTGAAACAGGAGCTGGAGGAGTGTATGTCCCCAGGAGAGGGTGTGCAGAGGCAGCAGTATTACTAAGAACAATTACCATATGGTAATAAACATGCACTTTGCAGCTGAGCCCCTTTGGGGAAACCAGTGTGCACCTGGGCAGGATTGTCCTCTCTTGGAACATGTGATCTAGGGGGCTGTTTATTCTCTGCAAAGGTTCACGGCCACAGGATGCATGCTAGCACCTGCCAGGTGCCAGCCTTGTGCTAGGAGCTGAGGGATGGAGTGGATACCACAAAGTGCCCTACTCTCATTCATTCATTCATTCTCCCAACAATTATTTATTGAGGGCCTACTATGTGTCAGGCACTGGCTAGGAGGACCAATAATTATAACACGGGGTGATATTAAAAGAGAGATTCGTAAGTCTTGGGGTGAAGGAGGGTTAACTGAGGTCTCCAATGCCCCACCCCATTCCCCAGCCCAATCCTTGGCCCTAGGAAGAAGCCTCTTCTCGATATCAGGTCTCCTTTCCTCCTTTCCGGCCTCTTGCCAGGTGTCATTCGCAGCTGGCATAATGGAGGTGACTGACGGTTGCCTTTCCGGTGCTCCCCGCAGGGGTCCCTTTCCCAGCTGGCGGTGTGGACCCAGACTAGGAGGAAGTGTCACCAAGAAAGGCCCTGGAATCCTACCTGATCCCTGGCTCTCCTGGGTAACAGCTGGGCTACAGTGAGTACAGACAGTAAGCCTCACATATGCAGGATTTCACCTGGCGAACTGTTACCTGTCAACCTGCCTGGCTGCACTCTGATTTGCAGCTGGGCTTACAGAGCAGGAACGCCCGTACGGGGGTGCCTGGCATTGACCTGAGGAGCTCAGACCAACACGAGGGTCTTCCCAGCTGGAGGCTGCTTCCCAGGAGGGAAGGCCCTGGCACAGAGGGCTTAGCACCTGCGATGCATTTGGATTCTGTCAGCTTTGTTCTGGGCCGGAGGTGGGGAGGGGGAGGGGCAGAGAAGAGGCAGTCAGGGACTGTGTCCCATGGCACGGCTGGGGCAGCCCAGAAAGAAGGTGAGGGGGAGAGGTGACCTCAAGCTGACCCTCAGCAGCTTGGAGAAGGGTGGACCTAGGTGGGTGGGGGTAAGAGGGAGCAAAGAACAGCCAGGCGAAGGGAGAAGAAAGGGTCTAAGACTCCAGCGTTCAAGCCGTATCCAGCCTAATCAACTTCAGCCAATTAGTCTGATTCAAAAAAAAAAAAAAAAACCACAAACCAAGTAGGGACAAACTGTAATCAAACACCCATTTATAAGGGTTTATTAGGATCATTATTATTATTTTACTGAGAGGATCGTTCTAAAGCCTGTCAGGTGAATGTGTGCTTTCAGATCTTCAGAAATGCAAATCGCTCCTTCCCTGGGGTGGGCGGGCATGAGCTGCAGCAGAGCAGCCCCGGGAGGTGATGTGGTGAGGCTCGGAGAGGGCATTTGGCGGGACCAGCTCCCTGCCATGGGGCATCTCTGCGCAAGGCTGACCAAGAGACAGCCTAGCAGCCACCCACTGCCCACTCCATTCCCCACACCCCTTCAAAGGGCTGCTGGAGATGGAACTGGCTTTGTACCCACTGTCCATTTAGGTAAACAGAGTGACAGCCTGACGCAGCAACCTGACATAGATAGAGAAGCTGGGGATTCTCCTTAGAATGCCATGGAGTGAAATTCCGTGCTCTGAACTTCCCCATCTAACGTCACCCCTGACCACTCCCAGGGCTGGAGTACCTCTCCCCTCCCAGGGCTCACAGCCAGACCTGAGGCTCAATGGTTGGTGTGTGTGTGCGCGCGCGTGTGTGTGTGTCGGTGGGAGGATAATGATAAGACACAAGTCCCAAACCCCAATCCTCAGGCCCAGGGAGAAGAGGAATCGGGTCTGCCCAAAGGGTGAAACACGCAGCTCCTTACCCATTTCTGCCTGGGTCCAGGAATGTGGCTATTCTTGGAAGAAAGAACAAAACATATCCCATTTCCATGTGTGCCTGGGGGAGGGCAGCCATAATTTGGAAGTTTCAGAACACCGATGCCCCTAATCCTTAATAGGGGGTAAGACCACTGCTCCCGTGCCACACCCTGCCTGTTTGGCTCCACGGATGGCCTCGCTTTCAAGGGGGAGGCTGCCTCCCTCCACCAGGCTGGGGGTCGGCGCGCAGGCGAGGGTGTCCCAGGGACGGGATTAGGTGAAGCGGGATCAGATGGAGCTTGGCCTGGAGGGCAGGGGTGCTCGGTCAGCTGGGGGAGGGTTACCGAGCTACGGGCTGCAAGCGAGTTGTGAGTGAGGAGGGGAACCTGGGGGGAAGAGGGGCGGGGGAGGGGGAGGGGTGGAAGATCGCTAGGAGGGGGAGGGGGACGGGAGGTGGGAGGCTCTCCTTCTCCCTGCAATAAATCGGCTTAGCGGACGAGAACCGAACAGCGCAGAAAGGATTAAAGAAAAGTCTGTATAATACAGCCGAGAGAGCGGCGAGTGGAGGGCGGGGAGAGGGGGAGGGACGGAGGGAGGGCGAGGGGAGGGGCGCTCGCGCAGCCGGGAGAGGCGAGCGCGAGGCGGAGAGAGCGCGATTCGGCTCCAAACTCCGGCGCTGCCGCCGATCCGACTCCGGGCTTCGGTGGACACCGCGCGGAGCCGAGGATCCGGGAGCTGCGGCGCGCCCGGAGGTCGCCCCGAGCGCGAGGGTCGCGGCGCCCGGCAGAGGCCGAGCATAGTCTAGCCCGGCTCCCGGGCGGCCCGGCCGCGACGGCATGGGGGCGCCCCCGCGGCGCCCCGTGCTGCCCGCCACTGGCTCGGCCAGCGGCCGGAGGCAGGAGCGCGCCTGAGCCCATGGCTAGGGGCCCCGCCGCCGCCGCCGCCGCCGCCGCCGCCGCCGCCGCCTCGCCGCCGCCGCCAGCTGCCGGGCACCATGCGAACCGCCCCGAGCCTCCGCGGCTGCGCCTGCCTGCTGCTCCCAGCGATCCTGGACCTGGCGCGCGGTGAGTGAGCGGGCGCGGGCCGGAGCCTGGCTGGGGATGCGCGCGGGGGCGGGCAGCTGGCGGCGGGCGCGGGCCAGGGTCGCTCCTGAGAGGCTCCGGGTCCGAGCCCCGCTCCCGGCGTGGGGGTCTGCAGAGGTGATCTGCTTGACGAGGGAGGGAGGATGTCTCCTTTGAAGAGAGCGCTCGTGGGTCTGTGCCAGGGTGTGCGTGTGCGCGTGTGTATGAGCGTGTGTCTTTGTTGCGCCTCAGTGTGAGGGTGTCCGGGAGGGAGCTGTGTGTGGAGAGGCTGCCGGAGTGCATTTGGAGATGTGAGTGTGTGTGATGGTGTGTGAGCGAGTGAGTGTCTGGAGGGGTGTTTGAGTGTCCATGTCAGTTACACAGAGGTGTGTGTGTGAGAAAGCGTGTGAGCCAGTGTGTGGGGGTGTGAGCGGGTGCCAGCTACTCGGTGAGGGTGTGAAGTGTGTGAGCTTGTGTCATCGCATGTGTGAGCGTGTTACAGGGTGGATGAGTGTGTGAGGTGCGGCGTTGCACGCGTGTCCCAAGTGTATGGGTCCCTTTAGGGATGTGTGACAGGGAGTGGCTGTATTTCTTTTGGGGGGGGCACGGGGCGTGTGTGCATAGGAGGTGGGAGTGTGACACTTGAGCAGGAGTGTACGTCTCTGGGATGTGTGGAGGTGCAGGCATGCGGGGGTTGTGTTGCTTCGTGGGCCAGGAGTGTGTGTGCGTGCAGTGGAGTGTGTGGTTCTAGTGTGGAGGGAGGCATGGACGCGTCCGGGGGCTGAGAAGGTCTGAGCAGCGGTGTGTGTGCGTCCCGCATGGACTTGGTCCCGGCTGGGCTGGACCCATTGGAAGGAGGTCCCTAGAGAGAGTGATTGGTGCCTCCGCAGCTCCAGGGTCCAGGGTTCGCCGAAGCCTCGATGCTTCCAGCCCGGCGCCGCCGCCTGGTGGGTCTTAAGTGGCGCGGCAGTCCAACCTGGCGACCCCGGCACCTTTCGGGCAGCGAGCCAACACATTCGCTACGAGCTGGGCGGGAGGGAGGCTGGACCGGCGAAGAGCCGTGGGCGCGGAGACTAGAGGGTGCGCGTCCGCGATTACCCCCTAAGCCTGGTACCAAACCTGGATGCCCAGAACCAGCCCGTCTGGAGTTACATCCTGGCTCTGCCGCGGAGGCGGAGGAGGATGCGGCGTGCCAAAACGTAGCCATTGTGACCAGTAGGGTCTCAGTCCCTAGCCCAACTGGGTGATGAAGGTGGGGGAACCATCTCTGTCCTCTGCCGTGTGTGTGCCTTGCCCCACCGGGAGGTGCTTAGCCAAACTCTGAGAGAGTGCCTTCCGGGAAGGGGTGTCCCCCCTAAAATAACCACACCCCGTCTACCCCGAGGTCCTTGAAGAGTGCTTGGTCTGTTGATGGGAGAAGCTGCAGAATTCGAGCCTGAATGGTGGTCCTGCTGGCAGAGAGCGGGGAGGGGTTGGTGTAAAGCAGAAGTAATGCAAGCCCTGTACTTTGTCCCCTTACCCTTGGAACAACAGACCTTCCAAAGTGATGAAAATCTCCCCCCAACTTTGGGGTGACGGCTCCCTCCCTCGGATGCCTCTAGAGGGAAAGGTTATATGGGGGCGGGGAGGGGGTGGTGTCCCGGTTCCAGCGCAACGGAGAGGGCACTGGGCTTTGTTGAAAGGCACCTGGCGCCCTCACCTGGACATTGAAGGGAGCGGGGATGGCTGCGGGGAGGAGGGGAGCACCCCTTTCCCCCGGAATGCGCGGAACCAGAGAGACGCGGCAGGGGTGAGGATGGCGACTGATGGGAAAGGCTTTGGTGGGAAACCCCGCTCCGTCAGGACCCCACCCTGCAATTTTCCCCAGAACCCGCAAGCAGCGTTCTTCGGGTTGCGGGGCTGCGGAGAGCTGAGCCGGCGTCTTGGCGCCTCCACTCCCCTGGCCCGCCTCTGCAACTGGCTGGAGGCTGGGGGATCTGGCGCCGGGGGTGAGCGCCTCTGGGCCGGGGGCAGCCGGCATGGCCTCTGAGCTCCGCTGCTCAGGGTGAGGGAAGAGCGCTGATCCTGATCGCAGATGGGAAACTTTCCGAGCGTGGGGCGCGCGCAGGGGTCCTGGGCAGCCGGGGAGCCCTCCCTTCCCTGCAGAGATGAGAGTGCTCGAGAGTAGGATCCCTCCTTACCCGCTCCACATCCGTGCCCACGAAGGGGTGGGAGCACGAGAAGGGTCTGTACGAGATGCAACAGGCCGGCTTGCCGGGGGAGGGCGCCCTTCCTGGACGTGACCGAGAGCCGTGCACCTGGCACTTGGCTGTGCCGGACCCCCTGCCAGGGGCTGCTTCGGAGGGCGGGGAGGGTAGAGTCCAGGGCAGGCATTCAGAAACACGCCTGCCCAGTGGGGGCAATGGCGGTCACTACTAGGGAGAGGCACGGGCAGTGCGCCCTCGCCGGTTCTGTTCCTGTGGGCCGCAGAGCCAAGGGGCTCACCTTTGTGGAGGGGTGGGTCTGTGCACTGGGAGGAGAGAGCAGTCGGCTGCACACAGGACTGGCTGGGCTGGAAGTTCCTGCCCCTGCTTCCACTCCCCAGTATCTTGACTCTCCAAGAGGAGAAACCCGCTTGGTTTTTAACTCCTCAGTTCCCATTTTACCTGGTCTGGGCACTACTGGGAAGGCAGTGATGCACTCGTGCCTGGGCGGTGGCCTGGGAGAGAGAGGGCACCGGGCCCTGGGGGCGCGGGGAAGAGAGTGGTTCATGGACCTGCCTCTTTGGGCCGTGGCGAAGTCTCCGCGAAGGCTAGCAGTGGGCAGGCCGAGTTAGGACGCGCCAAAGGCCCCAGCCACAGGCCCTTCCAGTTCTCTCTCGGCAGCCGCGTGTCAACGGGTGGGTGGGATGCGGGGGCGGACTCGGATGAGCCGAGGAAGCCGCAGCACCGAGACTGCAGGGGAGCTGTGCATGCACAAGCTGGCGTGAGGACTTTACGTACTTATGCTCCCTCACCATCTCCACCCGACGCCGGGGGCGCGGGGCGGGGCTCAGGCCCCCGCCCGGCTCGCTCTCAGCCCCTGGCGGGGAACTTAAGGGCCCTGCCGGGGCCAGGCTGCTCCGTCCCTGCTCCCCTTGCCGCCCCGACCCCAGCTCCCCTTGCCGCCCCGACCCCAACCTGGCCCCTCCGCCAGCAATAAACCCCACTCCCTTCCCACCCAAGGTGCAAACTGGAGTTTTTCCTGAGAGGTTGAATTAGTTTTTGTTTTTTAAGTTCAGGGGATGTTAGAGCTGAAAGCGACCTCCAAGATCTCTTACTTCATTGGTTCTGAAACTTCTAATTTTTACCAGGAGAACCCTTTTAGTGTAGGAACTGATTACCACCCCCTAAACCTGTTGCCTTGGACAAGATGATAGGCACAAAAGGACAGCTGCCCTGGTGGAAGCGGGTACTGAGACCCGGCATCGAACGGTCTTTCCGCAGCTCTCCCCTTAAACAATCTAACATTGCTCCTCTCCTTGTATCATAGCCGGGTTTTTGTTTTTTTTTTTCAATAGCCAGTATTACACGGATCAGCTGCAGTGTGGCCAGCACGTGCTAACTGCTGCACAGTCCTCGCCCATTGCAAGATCGGTTTAAGCTCTTCTTTTCACAGATTAGGAAACGGAGGCCCAGAGTTTTAAGATTTGTTAATGGCATGAGTACTGGAGCCTTCCGAGTCCCGACCGGTCCAGCGCCAGGCTCCCTCTTCCCTTCCAGTGTTCCTTGGACAGGGCGTGTGGGCAAGGGCTGGCAAGGTACCAGTGATGCCTTAGATTGGCCTGGCTACCCCAGCTTTTCAGAACATCTGTCTCACCCAGACCGGAACCTTGCTACAGTTGGAGGGAGGGGTGGTGGGGGAGGGGCGGTGGAAGGCGATTAAGTGACGCGCTGGGGTTTCTGGGTTATAGCAGTGGTGACTTCAAAGCCGGAGACCAAAGAGCCAAACAAAGAGGAGGCTGGTTAGTTCTGTTAACTGGGTTTCCTGGGATCCATGGAGGCGTCTAACCTGGCTTGCCACCCAGTCCACCTCCGCTCCATCCCCGGGCCCCTTGAAATTCATTTATTTAGCCCTGACTGAGCTCCCACTCTGTGCCAGCACGGTGCCATGCGCCTTGTTCTTCTTGTCTTGTTTAATAACCACCCTGAGAGTTAAAGTGATTTTCCAGGTGGGGAAGCTGAGGCTCAGAGAGGTTAAATGACTTGTCCACGGCCGCCCAGTCAGTAAGTGGCAAGCTGAGATTCAGACCCAGGACTGTCTCTTTCCCTCTGTGCTCTGCTGTCTCCTGGTGAGAAGGGGTCTCAGTCGCTTCCTCGGCTCCAGCCACACAGACAGTTGTTGTGTGTCCAATGCCCAGTCCGGATGCCTTACTCTTTCCCAAATCCCAGTGAGATAAAATTGTCCAGTATGTTCATCTGCACAGATGGGAGACGGGGTGTCCCTGAAAGCCCTCATCATCATCAAGAGAATGAATGGGCATCTGTTGTGGGCAGAGCACATCTGAAAAGAGAAAGACCTATGACGGTGACCGTCATTCCAGTGGGGCGAGGGGTCGGGCATGTACCCATAAAGATGAATGAAAATCCAGGTGGAAATTTGTTGATACCTGCTAGATGCCAAGTGGATTGATGTCCCCTACAGGAGGTTCTCGGGGGAAGAGTGATTATTTGGGGGGTATAAAGGGAATGCTTCAGAGAGGAGGGAGAACTTGAGCTAGACCTTGAAGCAAAGGGAGAACATTAATAAGCCCAGGGCTAATGCGCCAGGGAGGGAAACGCGTGGGAGCAGAGAACTGGAGGTAGGACTGTGTGTGGTGGGACCAGCTCAACTCAAGGCTGTCTTTCTTGAGTCTAGCTGAAGATTGAGAGGAAGAAGAGTGACATTACAGAGAGTTCCCATTTATCACGCACCTGTTAGACGTGCTTTATGCATTAAATGCTCTAAACAGTCCATGAGGCGGTGTCATTAGCCATGTTTTGCAGGTGAGGACAAGAGGCCCAAGATACCTCTCTCTTTCTCTCCCTCCCCCCTTCCTTCCTTTCTTTTCTTTCTTAAATAATGAATGAGGCTCAGAACCTTTTTTAAGTGGAAGAACCAGGAGTTTCAAACCCAGGTCTGAAGGAATCCAAAGACACGACTGCTCCTGGAGGAGAGGAGAAAGGATTTATTTTTTCTTCGCTGGAAGGAGGAATGCAGCGGCTTCTACCACATGCAAGAGGGTGCAAAGCGTCCCCGCTTTAAATGAGAAATGTCAGTGGAGGTGAAACGTGGGACATTGATTCCTAAGAGGCGTCTGTCTTCAGGATGAAGTTCCTGGGAAGGAACCAGGTGGGTGAGATCCTGGAACCCACCTTTACACTTGCAGTGAGGTCCGGTGGCAGAGGGGGCTCGTGATCCCCGAGACCTATTGGTCAAGAGTCCATGGATGGAGCAAATAAATACAGTATGTACGTAGCTAGAGGTTTAGAGAGTAGCAGCCCGAAGGAGCAGGAAAGGACATTGTGACACCCAGGAAAGGAATCTGGCATTTAGCGTGTCCACCAGCCATTCCTACTTCTCCCGGCAACACGTCAGATTTGCCCTGGGGAATTATTCGCCACCGTACTAACTGCACTCCATCTTGGTAGGTTGGCACAGTCAGCTGTCATCCCCAAGATGAGCCCATCTGACAGTCTCCCTGGAAGCTGAATATTGAACAGAGGAAGACAGAGAACTACTGGAAAGTCCCCCTTATCAATGGGGACCCCCAAGACGCTGTGCTTTTCTGGTTTCCCCAGGGCTAATAATGATGGGACCTTCCTCCCAGGGTGTTGACAGGATGGAACGAATCATGACGTACAAAGCTCTTTGCTTAATCCTGTGGGCTCAGATGACTGTTAGCAGTATTAACCATGGCTACGTCAGAGCTGCGCTAGCTCAAGCCGCGTGGGTCCTCCCAATACCAGGCCCAGTTTGTCCTTGGGTTCCATGAATTCCCCCTAATGTTCCGCCAGTTACTGTTTTTGGCTTGAGTCGTCTGGAGTTGATTTCTGCCTCTTATAGAGAAGGACTCCACTTGATACCCTCCCTCGGCATGACGAGCCTTAGAGTTGCTGATTACCGCTCTTGGTAACTCCTGGAGGACGGTTCACGGCCTGCTGCCTGGGAGTGACTGATTCCCCCGCCTGCTCCCTGGCTTTCCCTGGAGGCTCGACGCATTGTCCCCCATCCACACCCACACTGGGGGCAGTCAAAACCCAAGACCCGAGTTGTTTCTCCCAGTGACATTCGGGGGTAGAACCAGTCTCACTGGGACCCTCCCATCCCCCACCCTAGTAGACTAGAAGCTGCATGAAGCTGGGGACCCCGTCTGGTTCTGCTCTTCCCCACAAAACACATGGCGGATGCTCACCCACAACCGCTCACGGTGGGTTGTTTGGATGAATAGAGCATCTTTGGCCTTTAGACATGTGCGTCCTGGTGCTGGGGTACGTGGAGAGGTGTTGGGTGTGTGGCTTTCTACAGTAAAGTGTACGCAAAGGCTTATGACGTGTGACATTTAGGCTGGATTCACAGGTGAACTTCCTGTTGGTAAATTTCTGCTCCTGGAACTACATTCTGTCTTTCTTGAAGACTCTCAGATAATCAAGGTGATGCCTACTCTGACTCCAGACCTCCTAACTCTCTACCTGCTGGTGGTACTTGAGCGTGGACGAGATGCTTCCATGCCCATCCTTCCATTTAGTTCTCACATCAGACGTGAAAGGGAAACTGAGCCTCAGGGAGATGGAAAGATGGTGGTAGGAAGTGGCTGGACTGGAATCTGGATTTTGTCGCTGCACGCTCAGCCTTCCTTCCCGCCCCAACCCATTGCGCTGTTTCATTCACACACACCCCTAGGCTTTTGGAATGAGACAGGTCAGCTCCCCATGAGCTCACAGGCCAGTAAACTGACCAGAAAGCTTGCCCTGTGAGCTGAGTGCTGGTGTAGCCATTTTGCTGATGTGACCTCCTCCCTCCTCCACGGCTGTCCAGATGGGTGTTGTATCCCCAGTCCACAGGGGAGGTTGCTGCTGCAGTCACACGGCCTGGGGACCGGAGCCGCCACCTCTCTGCCCCGCAGACTTGGCCTCTGCTCAGAGGTTTCTGGCCTTAGCCTCATGTCCTCCACCTCCTCCCCCACGTCTGCCCTTTCCTGGCTCAGAGAGCAGACATCTGCCCTCAGCCAGCACAGCCCCTGACTCCCCATACATCTCCCTCCAAGTCTCTGCTCACCCACTTCTTGCCCCCCACAACACCCCTACCCCTGCTCACTCAGGTGTCCCCTGTGAGTGCTGCCAGCAGCACTTTGGTAACGTGCTGTTGAAACAACCCTCCTCTGGGGCTGGAAATGGTCATCGGTTGGTCTCCCCATTGAACAGAGAGCTCTTGAGGGCAGGCATCCCTGCACCACTGGCTCTGGCACAAGGCCTGGCTCTGAGCAAATCTTCAAGATGTGTTTGTTGAATGACTGACTGACTGATGAATGAATAATGTCTCCCCTGAATCTGGGGTTTGGTCGAGACACTGAGCCCAGGGCCTGTTTCCTGGCCCTGCTCAATCACCTCTGGAAGTCCTTTCTGGTGTGAGAATGTGTCCATTGTCCAGCTCTGCCCACCATCACTCAAACTGGCATCACGCTGGCGTCTGGGGGATGAGCCAACAGTAGAAGGTGGAGGGAAGACTAAAGGGCTTCCTGTTCCTTCTGGGTTCTCCTTGTTTGGTGATGGGTGCAGGGTTTGGGGAAGGAGGGAAGGAAGGAAGAAAGGAGGGGGAGGAAGGAAGGAAGGAAGGAAGGAAGGAAGGAAGGAAGGAAGGAAGGAAGGAGGGGGCAACTATTATGTGCTAAGTCTCGTGCTAGCCATGTTCCCACAAAGTCATATTAAAGCCTCCCAGAAACCCCCGTTTGGGAGATAACAGTCTCCCCATTTTACAGATGAGGAATGAGGCTTAGAGAGAGCGTGTGATTTGCCTAAAGTCCCACTGCTGGTGAGGGACAGACCTGGATTCACAACCGGGCATCGATTTACACATCTCTCCCCAGCTCTGAGTTTACCTTATTGGTGGCTTGAAATTGACCAGGGCAGGAGTATTTATACCATGGAATGAGCAAACACTGCAGATCAGAGCTCTCCCCAGCCCAGAGCTAGCTGTTAAACATTTACCAGCACGCCGCTGGGCCTGCCCATCCTTCCTCGCTCACTGTCTCTGTGGAAGAGCCACTCGGTGGTAATTAACATACTTTGGTTTTTATGTGAATTGGGTTCAAAGCCTAGCCCGGCCACTTCCTAGCAGAGTATATACTTGGGCAAGTCACTACCTCTCTGAGTCATGGTTTCCCCGTCTTTTGAAACTAGAGGGTGTTGTGGCGATAAATGAGATGGATACATGAAAGCCCCTGGCACGCAGCTTGCCCTCAGTCTCGACCCCTCCCTTCCTCCTGACCCTCAGGATGGGCTCAGCTGGCCATGGGGTCCCCCTGAGAGGCTCAGTAAGCTCGCACTTTCTTCTCCCTCCCCTGGAAGCTGACTTTGGAGTCAAGGCAAGGGATCCAGTCACTTGTGTTAATTGAGCAGCTGCGCCAACCTCATTCTGGATTGGAAGAGGCCTCCCTTAAGGAGTTTTGGCCCGTTGGCCACCCCACACAGCACGGGCTCATTTGAGAACAATAAAAGATTACGTATAATAAATGGCCTGTACGAGGATACCAAGAAATAATCCTTGGAAACTGAAGGGAGTGGCCCGGGAAGGCTCTGAGGGATTGAAACAATCTTGGGAGGTAGGGAGGGAATCCCAGGCCGGAGAGCAGCACGTGCGAAGCCCTGGAGGGGGGAATGAGGATGCTGTCAGGCTGTGTGAGGATGGGAGACAGAGAGGCAGCTGGCCTCACTTGAGCATAAGGTGCTCACCGAGAAGCGGGGAATGAGGTTGAAGCTGTTGGCCAGGGCCTGCTCGCCAGGGCGAGGGGTCTGGATTTGAGCCTGGGGGCTACGGGGGGCAGTTGAAGAGAGGGGAGTGACGTTCCCAGACCAGGGCTCTAGGAAGATGAATTTGGCTTTTCTGGGCCACCTGAAACCGGAAACCCTTTGCCACGCCGTCGTGTTATGAATGACCGCTCTGGGGCGCCCGAAGGGACGATGGCCTCGTGGCAGAAGCGCCGTTATTTGGACGCTACCCACCTCCCCACAGTGTCCAGACCTGGCAAGGAGGGAAGACCAGACCCCCGCCTGGAATGGAGCTGTCCCACCTTGAGCCTGAACCAAGTGCGATGGGGGTAGCTTCTCCTGGGGAGAAGCATCTGCATCCCCAGGGGGCATGGGCTCCGGGGTCTGGCCTGAGTTCAGATCCCACCTCCGCCACTTATCCAGTGTGTGAACTCCGATCACCTCTTTGTTGCTTTCAGCCTTGATGTCTCCAGCTGAGCACGCGACTCATCATGGTGGCTTCGTGGGGTGGGGCTGCTGGGCAGGGGAAATTCACGTAATACGAGGGGTCTGTATGCAGGGTACCTAGCACACAGCAGGTGTGGGAAAAGTGGCTGCTGCTGTTATAATGACATTTGGAATGCCCCCAAGTCTGAAGAGGAAGAAGTGTTTGCTAAGCCCCAGTGCCCAGGAGGAGGGGTACATTGTAGGTTTCCCACATGGAGCGGGTCCTCAGGTTTGGAATTACAGAGCCTTGGGGCCAGGAGGGAGCTGGGAGATTCAATGCACCATATCCTTCCCCCATTTTAAAGCTGAGAAAACTGAAGCCAGAGAGGGTGACTTTCCCGTTGGTGCCCACACCGTGCGTGACGTGTGTGCGCGTGGTGGTGGTGGGGGGTGCAGGTCTTCTCCCTCGAGGTCCTGGGGGCCATCCCAGGGCTCAGTCAGGCAGACCCACCACCCAAGAGCCTTGCGTGGGGAGCATCAGGGTGCCCCAGACTTGGGTGGGGATCTTGGCGGCACTCCAGCGGAGAGCAACCCCCCAGCCTCATACATCACAGAAGCAGCTTGGGAGTCACCAGGGAGAGAGGCAGCTGAGCTGTTCCCTTTGCCCTTTTGTTTCTCTTTCTGCAGAGGCACTCAGCGCTCCTCCGGCGGGGCTGTTTGTCACCAATCATTGGCGCCTCCATTATCTTCCGAGCACCATCTCTTCCTCCCCGCTGCTTAATGCTGCCCCAAAGGAAGGCGTCCATCACTGGCTGCCCTGGCATCGTGCAGGGCTGGGCATGGGGAGGGGGCAGTGCAGGGATGAAGACAGAGGCTGGCATGGCCAGAGGGTGGGTGGCGTCCGCATCTAGAGCTGGTGATCAGTGCCGGAGTGCGCAGGATTTTGTCAGGTGGGTATTCAGGCCATACCGTAACCCAAGGCCAGGTGCCTGGTTCTACAGGAGCAGGTGATACCTTGCTAATTGTCACCAAGCACCTAATATCCCAGTCAGGGGCGGAGGGAGTGAGATGGGGGCAGCAAAAGCAACCACACCACAAAAGCTTCTTTGTTTGCTCGGTGGCAGCAGAGAAGTGGACCTGAGCTCAGCTTGGAGAGGAGGAGGCATGTTGGAAGTCGAGTTCCTAAGCTTGTCTCCCCACTGAGGAGCCTGGAGGGAGGAGAGAGGCAAGCAACCGGGTGGGCAGGAATAGAGTTACTTAACCAGGAAGAGCTAGTGGTTCCCAGGACAGTCTGAATGCAGAGAGAAGTTTCTTGTTGCAAGAAGCAGTATAGTTCATTCATTCATTCAATTACTGATTCATCCACTGGTGCGTTGAGAATTAATTGAATGCTCTTGGCAATCAAGCACCGTGCTGTCCTAGAAATCCAGAGGAGAATGAATAGGCGAGTTCTTGCCCTCATGGGGCTTACAGTCCAGAGCTGTGTTCAACATGGAGCTGTGTGTGACAACTGACATTTACATTAAAACTCAGCAAGGTGTCTCGGCTTTTATTTAACCGGATGAAACAGAATTCAGTTTTTCAGCCACACCGGCCACATTTCACGGGCTCAACAGCCACACGGGGCAGGTGGCTCCCGTATTGGGCAGCACAGCTGTGGGTAAGATGTCTCCATCACTGTGGAAAGCTCTATTGGACAGTGCACGTCTAGGGCGATGTTCCTCTTTAGGTGGGGCCTCCCCACGGGCAATAAATACCAAGGGATCACAGAGAGGGAGGGTCTTCCTTGTTCCTTTCTCATGCTGTCCTCCTAGTTATGCCAAGGAGAAAGCCTCAGGCTGATGCCATCCTGTCTTTAACGCCCCTTCGCTTGCTAATCTCTCTTTGCAACAAAAACAGGTGCGGGGCAACGTGCCTGCAGCGAGCCAGAGGGAGTAAAAGTTTTAATAACAGTGTTTTGTTTTCATTATAATTCTTTTTCAGTCATCCTCTGTTTAAGGCAAGTGAGACTGGTTTGCCATTTGGGGCAGTGATTTAAATTCACTCTCTCTTTTTCAAATGGCTTATTTAAGTAAAAAAATGAGTCAAGTTAAAGAAAAATGTTAAGTGCATAGTGGAGCAGGTGGCATGCAGATGTGGCCAATCTGGGCAGCTGCGGGTGTGAACGTCTGTGGCTGAGAAACCGCAGTTCAGATGGAATGACATGGGCTTTGGAGGCAGAGGAGGGCTGGGGTTTCAGTGCCACTGTTTGTAAGCTCTGTAATCTGGGGACACTTTCTTTCTCTCCGTACCAACCAGGTTCCAGCAGGAAACACCTAGCTCAGCCTGGGGGGTCCATGAAGGGCTTATTAAAGGGACTACTGGCTTTAGGGTTTAGGGAGGGCAGCCCTTGGGACCAAGAACAGTGGGGAGTTACTACCACCTGTAGCAACTGGAGAGAGGGCTGTGTGAAGAGGGCTGCGTGCAGGACTGTGGCTCTGGGTAGAGGGATGCAGCCAACTCTTGGGGACCTGGCAGGGAGCTGGAGGAAGAAATACCTCAATTTCATCCTCCTCCTGCCTTTGGGTCTCTTGCTGATGCTGCCCATTGACCAAACTCAGTTGGAAGCCCATGCAATTGGGCTCCCAGGCACAGAACGGGTGGAGAAGGGAAAAGAGTGAGCTGGGGAGCAAACAGCAGAGCTATAACACCATCCTGCTAAGCTAAGCCTCAGTTTCCCTGTCTAGAAAATGAAGGTTGCACTACATACCCAACAGAGTTGCTAAGACGATGGAAACAGATGACCTGTGATGCTAATAAATAATTGGTCACTACTTATATTAATAACAATCACGGGACTAAAATGCCTGCCTTATGCCCCATCCTGTGCTAGACGCTAGATTTTCCTGAGCCAAAATGTAACATATGAGTATGGGGCTTTACGAATGCGGAACTGGCCTTTCAGGGGCACGTGAACTTGAAGGGACAGGTAACTTTGGGAGAACGTTGCAGTTTGCAGAGAGGAAACGCCTGCACCCTCCACTGCTGGTATTGACCATTGTGATGTGTTGTCTCTGCTCAAGACTCTTCAATGTCCCCACACGTTCCTGTCCCCTGGTCCATCGCACCGATTGATTACTCCACCCCAGGGCATACCGATGCCTCGTTCCCCGGTCTATTTTCCACCCCATTTCCCACAGAGAGGTTCTTTCTTCTTAGATCCATTTAGGTAATCCTTCCTGCCATCCCCACTGGCTCTTACCATGTGCAGTCTGGTCCACATCCATCATGAACGGGCTCAGAGTTCCTTCCTCCCAAGGGGACAGGCAGATGCTCTCCAAGTCTTAGCTCTTCTTGCCAGACGCTGCTTCCTCCCTTGCAGGTGGGGTAGAAGGGAGTTAACAGTGAGTAAGTTAGCCCTTTGGATCATCAGACCTTTATCCTTCATCTGAAAGCTGAGAGTGCCAATTCTACATTTCGAGGGACCTTCTCAGCAAGTCGCTGGAGTCTGAGGCGGGGGGAGGGGGGGGGTGCGGGCGCCGGCTTCTAAATGGAGTGACTGTTTCCTGGGAAAACGGCCACCAACAGCCCCTTTGGCTCCCAGCTTCTCAGTTGGCTCAGGGGACTGTCCTCGTGTCCCTCTAATTTCCTTTGTCCGGCCCTTTTTTCCATCTACCTTGACTGTTCAGATTGACTTCGATGAGGCCTAATTTTGCCAGTTGAAATTCGAGACGCTTATACATTCGGTGCTTTGCTGAAATAGCTGTGACAAATACCAGCGGCAATTTCGTCCCCGGCTTATTTATTCTCTGAAGTGCTCTGGGCAAGACAGAGTGCCCCTGCCCCTTGCCCGCGTGCCGTCTGTCGACACTGCCATCTTCCCCCAGCCCTGCTACAGCCCTGTCCCCCTGCAGGTCGGTCTCAGCCCTGCCTACTGACTGAGTGACAGCATGCTCCTTTGGAGGGGGGGATCGATCGCTTACTGGAGGTCAATATTCCTTAGGAAAACCTCCAACAGCCCCCTCGGGTCTCAGTGTCCAAGTTGGTGGGGGTGACGTTCCTTTGTTCAGCCGCCTTTCCATCTACCTGACTGTTCACATGAACTTAGATGAGACTCGTTTCCAGTCGAATATGGGACCGTGTCCTGCAGGCTGGACCTCCCCTATGTGCAGGCTGCGGGGCATCCATCGTAGTAATGTTGGGCCACTCCTTGGTCCGGGCTTGGGTCTCGGGGAGCTTTTGTTGCCCGCCATGCCCATGTCCTGGGGTGGTGGAGTGCTGCTTTCTGGTTGCCATCTCTGAGCGTGCCCTGGGGCACAGGGCACACTTCAGTCACCTCCTTCATGACTTTATCTGCATCCCACCCAGGTTATTTCTTACATCATGATTTTCTTAAAATCAAATTTAAACTGATTCCCTCTATTTTCATTTGTATTTTACAAAGGAATAATGTATAGGCTTGTTGTACTGAGTAGACATATTTTTTCTTAATTCATATTAAACATGTGACCATTTGAATTTTTAAAAAAGCTTCTCTGTGCCACTTGGCCTCATCCTGCAAGCTACTGTAGAAAACATCAGTTTGGTGGAAAGGACACCAAACTGGATCTGATTTCAACTCCTCCATCAACTTGCAGCATCACTCGCTTACCCTCCCCCACTCCTCTGAGCCTTAGGTCCATAAAACAAAGGAGTGAGTCTGGACGACCCAGTTCTAAGATTCTTGGATGGCTAATAAGATTGGGAAGGAGAGTACTGTCGTCTAGGTCCAAAATACTTCATTTAAGACATATTGGATGCCTCCAAATTCCCACCTTTGGGATGAAGCGTCCTGCCTCCAGGCTGTGTTGCTAAGAGCAGCTGTCTGTGACGAGGATGCTCCAATAGCCACTCATTTCCTTGGAGCACAAACTCGGCCTCATTTCAGTTCCATTCAGCAGCCGTTTACTGAGCACCTGCTCTGAGTTGCGCCCTGTGCCAGGGCTGGCACTAAGGTGCAGATGAGACCCAGTGCCTGTCCTCAGGGAGTCCACAGTCTCCTGGGGCAGATAGGCAGGCGAACAAATAAATTATGGAATAATATTGAAAATTCTAAAATTGAAATAGCTACCAAGTCCTTATGGGAACGTAGAAAAGGGGATGACTAATCCACTGAGGTGTTAGGGAAAGTCCTATATCATCAGAGAGGTTAAGCCACTTGCTCAGGTTTGCACAGCTACTAAGTGGTTGAGCTTTGAACGTAGGATGTCTCACACTTTAACTGCTTTCTGTCCTCTCTGCCTTCTTGCTTCTCTGCCGGAGATCCCTTCCAACTTGACCTTTTGTGATTCTGGGGCTCTCTGGACCTCCCATCCTGCTCCTACGTGCCTCTGGGGGAGGGGGTCAGGGGCTCCAGCAGCAGCGGGATCTGGCCCTGGGCCCCCTGCCTGGGCAGTCACTGGGTGGCAGCTCAGCTCTCCTCTGTTGTCTCTGGCCTCGTTATTATTCTTTCTTTCCAGCATGCTGCTAAAAGCTTCCTGCAGAGAGCACACAGCCCAGCTCTTTATTTATTTATTTAATTTATTATTTTTTTAATTTTATTCATTTATTTATTTTTGGCTGCATTGGGTCTATGTTGCTGAGCGCGGGCTTTCTCTAGTTGTGGCGAGAGGGGGCTACTCTTTGTTGCGGTGTGCGGGCTTCTCATTGTGGTGGCTTGTCTTATTGCGGAGCACAGGTTCTAGGCACGCGGGCTTCAGTAGTTGTGGCACACGGGCTTAGTTGCTCCGCGGCATGTAGGATCTTCCTGGACGAGGGCTCGAACCCGTGTCCCTACACTGGCAGGCAAATTCTTAACCACTGCGTCACCAGGGAAGTCCAACCCAGCTCTTTAAAATTTAAAGGGCTTTACTTAAATAATGTTATTTCCCTTGGAAAGGAGACAGAAGAGGTATTTGCAGTGGTTAAATTAGTGCATTGTGTGGGTCCGAGCAGATGAGTGTGGGGTTCGGTGGGCGTGGAGGTGGCCAGGGAGATATTCATGGCAATGGGAGGGGCTATGGCTCATCACCCCTCCCTCTCATTCCCCAGAAAGCATGACCTCAGAGGGGACCTATTGTGCACAGAGTTCTGGGAAGAGCACTGGGTGCCACCTGTGGGGAACCACTTGGGAGAACATGAATCTGGACAAAAAGCCTAACCCTCGGGCTTCCCTGGTGGCACAGTGGTTGAGAGTCCGCCTGCCGATGCAGGGGACACAGGTTCGTGCCCCGGTCCAGGAGGATCCCACATGCCGCGGAGCGGCTGGGCCCGTGAGCCATGGCCGCTGGGCCGGCGCGTCCGGAACCTGTGCTCCGCAACGGTAGAGGCCACAACAGTGAGAGGCCCGTGTACCGCAAAAAAAAAAAAAAAAAAAAAAAAGCCTAACCCTCCTGCCACATAGGACCTCAGCACTAAAAACTTGGTACTCCTAGATGCCCCAGGGCCTTTGTACTTGTCATTCCCTTGGCTGGAAACTACTTCCTTCTTCAGACTAAGTCCTATTCATCATTCAGGTCTCACTTTAGACCTCATTTATTCCACAAACATTTTCTGTGCACCTACTCTGTTCACAGCACCATGGGGCACAGAGGCCATTTGTAACTCATCTCCGTGCTTCCTGTGCCTGGTGTAGTTCTGGCACAGAGCGGGCATCGGTAAGTGTTTATGGAACTGATAAGAGCCCATGTGGATGCTGCGGGATCTGGAAGAAGGATAGAGTTGCCTTTCCAGTGCTTATAGCGTCATTGGAGATTCAGCTCAAAGACATTTTGAGCTCTGACTGAACCTATTATGCCTGGCAGACTCATACCCACTCAGGGAAGAAAGGGAGAATTCATTCCTTCTTTCTTTGGCCCTATATTTTTTGGCCATATATCCATCTATCTATCCATCCATCCTTCCATCCATTCACCCATCCTTTCATTCATCTGACAAACTGGATACTTACCACGTTCCAGATAGTGTGCTAGGCACTAGAGATATGGTGGTGAATAGAAACAGATAAAGATAAAGCCTGCCCTCCTGGAGCTTACCTTCCAGAGTACATACATGAATACATAACAAGAGGAAGTAATAGCTGCTATGAAGAAGAATAGGGCCCAGTAAGTGTGCTGGCCAAGTGCAGATGTGTGGGAGGGGCCCTATCACTGAGCAGCTACTATGTCTCAGACCCTGTGCACTGGCTGGAAACAAGTAAAGAAGCATAATCACTGGCCACAGTGAATGTTAGGATGGCGAGAGCTGGGAAACGGTTGGTAGTGACCAGGGCAGTTTCATGATCAGGGAGGCCTCCAGTGAAGTTCTGAGACATGAGCTGGGCCTTGGAGATGGGGGAGTTGAGGCAGCATGTGGCAGACCCATGGTTTTCAAACTGTGCTCCTTGGAACCCCAGTTTCCCATGGACGTACCCCCCATACCACTTTGGGCAGCCAGAATGTGAGTCAAGGTAATGGTTCAGGGGGCCCTTGTCCCCAGCTCGATCCGGGAGCTCTGCTTTGCCTCTTTTCCAGACTGGCTTCTACTCCAGCTTTACTCTGAATGAAGGAATTTGAAAATGAGTGGACTGCACGATGGGGAGGAAGTATGGACCTCCTCAGGGCTAGTAGAGGAGGTTCTAGCGTTTTTCTGTTAAATTCAACCCTCATTTCATGCTACGTACGGGGAAACTGAGGCCCAGAGGGGCCAGTGGCTTGTACCAGGTCCCCAGCAGGAGGGGACCATTTCTGGGAGAAAAGCCTCTGATTTCCGCCTCTTTCCAAGCTGGAAGGGAGGCCTGTGAGAAAGCCCCACGCCCACCCCGGCCCTGGCCCAGAGGCTTGGGTCCTGTTGCCCCCGCAACTTGTGCCTGCCCCGGCACCCAGACAGCCTCAGGGTACCCCCTATAAACCTTTCTCCTTTGCCAGCCCAACTGGTCTACCCCACCCCCACGGGAGCCTGGAATTAGATGAAACATTTAATGATCCCACACCTCGTTATGTTTTATTAAAAGCACCCACGCTGGCTTCTGTTGGCACATCTGCCAGGCGCAGTCCTGGGGCTTCCTCTCCCTCCAAACCACCACCTCTCACGGCCCGGGGAGGCAGACGGCTGCCACCTCCTTCCCTCACAGAGCGGGGCCCCCAGCCGGGCTGTCCTGCAGGTAAAGGCAGACTTGGGTATTTAGAATGATAATTCCGTGTGTTCACACATCCCTCACCCCATCTGGTCCTGCAGCTACCGCTAGGGGGAATTGGTTCAGAGAGGAACGAGTCCAAAGGGAGATGCACCTGGTCCTGCGTTCTTGACGCTCTCTGTGCGACCGTGCACATCCAAGATCAGGCTGGCTTTCCTCCCCAGGCTGCTCATGTTATAGCCACCAGCGACCGGAGGGAATGCCTCGCTCTCAGCAGGCTGTCGGGCTTCCAGGAGGAAAACACTGGCGTCCAGATATTTTTGGTAGAGAAGCAGCTCTCCCCTTCCCTCCTGGTGGGACGTGCTGTGCCCTATCAGGGGGCCGGGTAGAGTGCTTCGAATACGTGGCCCACCTGGTGCTGAATGGCCGCTGAGTCACCCGCTAGATGTGTCATCTGGGGCAAGGCGTGTAACTGCTCCGGGCCTCAGCTTCTCAACTGACACGTAGTAGACACTGAATACACAGTAGCGATGGTTTTTTTTAATAGGATCCCCCACTAAAGGAGAGAGGGCATTAATCAGCTCTTCATTGGAGGGGAGAGGGAAGTGAGAACCTTGCTTATCATCATCATTATTATTAGCTAATACTAATGGAGAACTTGCTAGTCATTTATCAGATACTTTTTGATCTCCTACTGCGTGCCCAGGGAGACAATGTGAATGGGACAGTCAAGAGCTTAGGCCTCATGGGACTGACATCCTGGTGGGCGAGGCAGGAACAAACACATAGGTAAATAGCCTAACTCTGGATGATGTCGTATTGTGAGGAGAACGCGGGGCTATGGGATAGTCAGGGGCTTAGGGACAGACCAGCTTCTCTAGGTTGCGTGGTCCAGGAAGGCTTCTTGGAGGAGGTGGCTTCTGAGCTGAAAAGGGAGAAGAAAAGAAGCAGGGAAAGTCTCACTGAGCTCTGACGTTGGCGTCTCCTGACCGGGCTGCATGTCTGTAGCTAACTTCTTCTGATGGGGTCTCCCCTGGACCCTGCTCCCCAGCATTAGGAATGACCACCTGCCATTCCCTGACACCAGTGCTGTGAACTCAGCTGGCCCATGGTAATGGCACCCCCTCCAGGCCTGGGACAAAGGCCCCAAGGAAGCAGGAGGCCAGGGACTGTGTTCGGTACATTCTTGACCTGTTCTCCCTTAGTTCTTGCACATCCCTAGGAGGTGGGTCCCGTGGCGTTCTCCATTTTGCAGACAAGGAGGCTGGGACTCAGAGGTGAAAATCTCAGAGCTGGTGTGACTAGGAGCCGGGATTTGAACCGAGGTCTGACTCAGTGCCTTCTGCATTAGGCTCCGCCTCTTGCTGGCTTGCTGTGTCTATCTGTGTTGCGTGTCCAGTGGGAGGACCAAGAAAGCAGAAAAGCCCACCTTCTCTTGTTCCACCTTGGACCCCCAGGGTGCCTCTGGCCTGGGGCTGGAGCCCCAGGCGAGTGGGGAGGTGAGTGGCCGGGTGGCAGGGAGCCCACAGAGTATCGATGGCTCTCAAAGCTGGCAGGCGTCGGGAAGAAGAAAGGTATTAATTAGCAGTTATTCCCCAGCAGTGAGGAGTTGGATAGAGATTAAGGTGGCAGCCCGTGCATCCGTTTTGTAGCAGCCGAGAAGCAACAGTAAATCAGTGCTATGAATCGATGCTGTAAGAGGGAGGTGTGTTTTTTTTTTTTCTTTTTTTTTTTTCGGTACGCGGGCCTCTCACTGTTGTGGCCTCTCCCGTTGCGGAGCGCGGGCACCGGACGCGCAGTCTCAGCGGCCATTGCTCACGGGCCCAGCCGCTCCGCGGCATGTGGGATCTTCCCGGACCGGGGCACGAACCCATGTCCCCTGCATCGGCAGGCGGACTCTCAACCACTGCACCACCAGGGAAGCCCAGGAGGTATGTTTTAATCTTATTAGCGGTATAGCATTACAGGGAGCGAGGGGGGAGAATTCCTCACTTGCGGAGCCTGGGGCAGGGAGGAGGGAGAGAAAGTGATAGGACCTTGGACCACCTGGGAGGGCAGCAGGATGGAGAACTTTGACCCCTGTTGGGAATAGGAAGGAGGGATGGGAGGTGGGAGAGTGGTGAGAGGCAGGAGAGGAGGACTGGGTCAGCAGAGGGGACCCCTCCAGTCTTCCCAAGGGGATCCGCCATAGACCTAGTCCTACTGTGCACCCCCTCCACCCCTCCCATGAATGGAGGGCTCTGGGATGGACATTGGTTCAACTGCCGGGCCCGGATGAGGTTCTCACTCAGGCACTGACCCTCTCTGGGCTCTCGGCCCAGACACACGCCCACCCACAGTGAAGGCTCAGAGGCTGAGCAATAGGGTGGTGGGTGGAGGGCAGGAGCTGGTGCCTCTGGGTGGGTGTGAGGGAGAGGACAGCATGATCAGGGCCAGTGCCCTGCACGGTAGGCCCTGAGGGCATGGGCCTTTAGTCCTCCCAACAGCCATCGCGGTGGACGTTTGGCTCCCATGAACAGAGGGGAACAGACATGAGACGTGAGGGACCAGCTCAGGTGTAGCAACGCCAGCATCTGGCGCCATCTCTGACCAGTAAAAGCATCGACCACCCCCGGCAAAAGCCGTGGGAAAACCCACGTGATCCAGCCTCTGAGTGTGACGAGCGTCTCAGAGACGGGTCACCCGCTTCTTCCCCTCCCCTTCCTCGGTTCCCCTCTCCACACCAGGACGAGGAGCTCCTGTGGGAAGGAGACAGGGAGGCAGAGGAAAAGGTGGCAAAACCAAAGCAGGAAGGACAGATCGTAAGCATCTGCCTTTCTGTTCCACCCAAGGTTAGTGGCTGACTCCCTGTGGGCCTCACTTTCCCTCCCAGATCTCTCAGGGCTCTTCTAGCTAGAACATTCTCAGATTCTGTTTCTCCCTTCTTAAATTATCAGTTGCCTGCTATGCCATTTAATCCTCTCCCTATCCCCTGTGACACAAGCGTTATTAGTCCCATTTTACAGATAGGTAAACTGAGGGGCTCAGAGAGGCTTAGTGACTTGCCCGAGGTTACACAGTTGGTGAGTGTCAGAGCCTGGATTCACACCCAGATGCTGCTCTCAAAAGCTCAACATCCTTCATTTCACAGCACCATCTCCTTGTCTGATAGCCAGACAATCATGGAGAAAAAAATGTCATCTGAGAAGGAACTTGACTCCAGGCCTTCAGTGGAGAGCAGCAGCCCTTCTGTGGGGTTGCAGTGGGGCTTCCTGCCACCACCAAGCCCAGGACTTGTTCCTGTCTGGCTGCCCCTTGTCAGCCACTCTGCTCCAGTGGCTCGACCAGCTCTGACTATGGCTCTGACAGCCTGGAGGGGGGACCCGGAGCCCCCTCAGCTCTGGCAGCCTTGGGCCGGCCAATGGAGATATCTTGGTGGTTTGCCTGGGCTGCCAAACAAGGGGTGGAAACCAGCCTTGGGCCAGGCCTCTGAAGGAAGCCGACTGCCTCCCAGGGGTGGAAACCCAGTGTCTCCTATCCTTGCTTCTTCTTGTCCTGAGAGGAGGGAAAGGGGCTCCTCTTATGGACTGAGAAAAGCCCCTGAAGAAAGACAGCGACTGCTGGGGAAAGGGGCCCTGCTCGGGACCTCTGGTCCAGCAGGGGGAGGGAAACACCCAGGGCAGATTTTTAGTTTTCTCCTCCATGCGTCTTGGTAACAGAAACCACACTGGTGGCCCTGGGATAAATGCCCCACCTCAACTTCTGCACCCAGAGGGAGGTGAAGACGTCGCCCTTCCTGTTCACACTGAGGTTCCCTATCTGTACCCCGACTAGGAGCACGTTGTCACATAAAGTGAATGGATATGGGAGTCAGGTTCAAAGCCTGGCCCACCACCTACCAGCTGTGTGACTCTGAGCAAGTTACTTCGCCTCTCTGCCTCAGGATTTTCATCCATAAATGGGGGCAACGATTAGCTACCACATGCAGTTGTTATAAGAATCAAATCGCATGTTTTTATCCCTTCATTCACTTACAGAAAGGTACTTTGTAAAATGTAATTATACTAGATAGGGTGACACTTGCTGCTGTAACAAATGAACCCCCAAATTTCACTGGCACAGTCTCAAAAATAGTATTTTTAACTTACATTGTGGGTATATTTGAAGGTGGGTGCTTTTCCTCCATGTGGAGACTCAGAGATACAGGCTCCTTATATCTTGTGACTCTGCTGTCTCCTGGGGCTCCATAGGGCTCCTTTCCAGCCAGTGGAAGAGGGAAGAGAAAATAAAGAGGCATCTAGGAAATGTCATCCATGGGTGGGGGTGGGAGTTGCCTCCAGAGACAATTCCATGTTATGCGGCAGGGCCAGGGTGTGTGTGTGTGTGTGTGTGTGTGTGTGTGTGTGTGTGTGTGTCTATTTTTGGTAGCCAGATGCTGTCTCTGCCTCAGTAAATATCTTGTTTACTTGCCTGCCGCATCCACTCCATGAAATCAATAAGAACAGTGTCTCTGTTTGTCTTATTTACTCTATATTGGGCTTCCCTGGTGGCGCAGTGGTTGAGAGTCCGCCTGCCGATGCAGGGGACGCGGGTTTGTGCCCTGGTCCTGGAAGATCCCACATGCCGTGGAGCCACTGGGCCCGTGAGCCATGGCCGCTGAGCCTGCGCGTCCGGAGCCTGTGCTCCGCAACGGGAGAGGCCACAACAGTGAGAGGCCCGCGTACTGCAAAAAAAAAAAAAAAAAAAAAATACTCTGTATTATTAATTTTTGTAACCTTAGTACCTAGCACTGTTCTGGGCACAGTATATGTACTTATTAAATATTTGTATTGATGGATGGATGGGAAGATAGATGGATGGATGGAAGATGGAAAGATGGTTGGATGATGGATAGAAGATGAATGGATGGAGGATGGATGGGTGGAGGCTGGATGGAGGATGCATGGATGGCTGGATGGATGAAGTGATAGTTAGTGAGCCGAACCACACTGAACTATGACTAGGGGAACACGTACATTTATGGTCAGCCCTCTGGGCATTCCTGCCTCATTGACTGTTGGATTCTCATCACTAAGCATGGTACGTGGCACATGGCAGATTTTCAGTGTTTACTGAATGGAATTCTTAGAGAACCTTTGGGAAGGGCAGCATTTGAACCTGGCTGAGCCTTGGCAGCCCCAGCCTGCAGACAGAGGATGGCTGAGATGACCCAGGGATGGGCTAACTTCAAGAACTGGTAAATGATTGCAGACTTTTGCCCCATCGGTGGATTCTGGGCCCTGGCCACCTCTTGGGGCTGTCAGGGAAGGAGATTTTGCAAATCTCCCCTGTGAATGCTTCAGAAGTGCCCTGCCCTCACTTGAGTGGCTGGTGAGGCTCCCGGTGCGTCCCTGCTTTCTCCCCCGGTAGGGTCTAGGCCTGTGAGGCAGACACAGAGGCTCTGAGTGGCGGGGGGAGAGGGCTGGGGATGGGGAGACCACCGAGACGGGATTAAGTGCTTTCCTCTCTTCTTGCCAGACCAGGGAGAATTTGGCTTTAAATTTTTAACCTAAATAGAGTTATATTCATTCTCTTCCCCACTAGATGCAAAGCGCTTTTTTGGAGCAATTAAGGCAAAGGCTAAATCAGTCCATTTTTAAGAGCTCAGTCTGCCTATGTGGCTGGCTAAAATTAGCGTCTCCATAAAGGGAGAGGAGGTGGGGGGAAGAGAAAGCTGGATTTGGCTTTAAGACACCCACTCACTGAGGCTGGGGGTGATGCCAGGCCTCTGCCCTGCGGCGCCCAGATCGCGGGGAGTAGGGCCTCCAGCCGCATGTGGCTTCTACTGACCAGGACACAGTTTCTCGTCCAACTGCTGTCTCCTGTCGTAGGTCTTTCCCAGTCCTCTGATACGGTAGAAGGAGTGGGTTTGCAGAGAGACTGGGCTTGAACTCCAGCTTCACTGCATACCTGCTGTGTGGTCCTGGGCAAGTCACTTCACCTCTCTGAGTTCGCAATTTTTGCATCAGATAAATGCTACCTTCTCACCATCAGTCCTTCCCTCTACCACCTGACTGTCCATGACACAGGCTGAGGCCCACACAGCTTAGAATATGAAATAATGGTCCTCCTACCATGACCCCCACCTCAGTTTATAATTTCCCATCGCCAGCATATTTACTATTTGACCACAACCGACTCCTCCACTGGGCTGGAAGCCCCTGAGGGCCTTGTCCTCTTGTTCATTGCTGGCGCATCATAGGTGCACAACTATTATATATTTCCTGATGAATGAATTCGTAATGACCACATGGGCCAGTCCCCTTACCTCTCAGAGCCTCAGTTTCCTAACGGTAAAATGTGAATAAGAATTTGTTTCTTCGCAGGTGAGAATTAAGTGTGATAAATCCCGCATTATCAAGCTCATATTACGTGCCAGGCTTTGGGGATAGAGCCGTGAGCAGCACAGGTGTGGTCCATGCCTTTAAGGAGCTACAAACTAGTGAGAGATAATGTTTGTTTTAGCACCTAGGAGAGTGCCTGCCAATTACTCTCAGTTGAATAATGAATGAATGAGTGAATGAATGAGCAAATGAATGAATGCGTGGAGGGAAAATCATCTCCCTTCAGCGACTGTTCTTAACTCTCACCTGTAGCATTTTCACTGCACATCCTCTGGGGGAGTTGAGTTTTGTGCTGACAGTTTAGAGACTTGGTCCCACTCTGGCTGTGTTGTTCTGCTGTGTCCCTCACCGTCTCTGGGCCTCATTTTCCCATCCTTAAGGTGAGGGGGTGGGGCTGTCGTCTCAAACTCTCTTTGAGCCGGAAGGATGTTCTGGTCCCTTGTTGACAGGGCTTCAGAAGCTTCCAGGGCAGAGGTCCTGTCACCACCCCTTTCCTTCTGGTCTGATTCTTCTCTAGGTCTATCTGATGCCAATTCAACTCCCCGGGGGAGGGTGAATTTCTCACAGGTGCTATCTGCTCCTCTCCCTGGCCTCTTATCTGGGACATAAGCATTTAGGTTAACACATTAGGCCAAAGCAGGTGAGGCACGTGGGAACCAGCGCCTTTCGACAAACATCTCAGGGCTTCTCTCAGGGCCAGCCGCGGAGGACTGGGCTGGGCTTGGGCTCTTCAACGCCCCGCCCACAAAGGCCGGTCCAGCCCACACCTGCGGGTCCTGAAAATTCCAGGCACCGGCGTCCGGTCCTCAGCCCCGGGATTCTGTGGCGGGCTGCGGGCCTCCCCCACGGGCCAGCTCAGGCCAGATAGATGCACCCCAACTGTGGCCTCAGTTAGTCACGGTGAGGCAGAGAAATCCTACATAGACTTCCACGGCCACGCCTGGGAGATTAGGGGATTCTCTGCGATTTAGATTAATCACCAGATTTTTCCAGAGGAAAAGGGGGCTGTCACTGAGCATATGGTCTCCCCCAGGCCTGAGCTTCAAGTTTTCCTGGGCATCAGCGCACGCACCTCCCACCAGCCCAGTGAACTGGTGCATCGGGTTCCCATCGCAGGTGAGTACCCACATCCCCAAAGAAGTGAAGGGACTTCCCTTGGGGAACTGGGGAGAGAAACTGACCTTAACTGGGCTCCTTGGGGGGCAGCCCTTGTACCAGGTGCCTTCCTGACCTGTCTTCCCCTAATGCTCACCTCAGCTTATGAGATATGCTGGGACTCCCCTGGTTGTCCAGTGGTTGAGACTCTGCGCTTCCACTGCAGGGTCGGAGATCTAAGATCCTGCATACTGCGTGCGGCGCAGCCAAAACATTTTAAAAAAGGAAAAAAAAAAAGGAGCTGTGCACCATTATTATCCCCGATGGGGAAACTGAGGCTCGGGGATGAAGTCGCTTAGGACTGGTGAGGGGCAGTGCCGTGTTTCACACCTGGCTCTGGGAAACTTCAAAGTCCCTTCTCTGTGTTTAGCGCTACAAAGCCCACGGAGGGAAGCCACTTCTGGGAAATGGAGATATAAAGAGAATTCATGACTATAATATATTTGCATGGATTTCCACCACATCTGAAGGATTTTATGTATTTATCATCTGGTGAAACCACCACAACCCTTTGAAGTAAGCAATATAGGTGTTTATCTAACAGATATTTGTGTAGTACTTACTGTGTGCAGGGCACTTTTCTAAGTGCTTCATAAATATTAATGTGTTTAACCTGCATGAAAAACTCCATGAGTTAGACTCTGTTATTTTCCTTATTTTGTAAATGAGGAAACAGAGGCACCGAGAGGTTAAGTAACTGACTCAAGGCTGAACAGCAAGTGAGTGCTGGGATTCCATCTCTGACAGTCTAGCTCCTGGCTCTTAGCCCTCGCTCGTCTGCCGCCTTGTCCGCCACATTTTAGAGGAGGAAAGGCTAGGCTCAGAGCAGGGAGTGACCTGCTCCAGGATGGGCAGTGGGTTAGTGGCAGGGCTGAGCCTTGAGCAGGGCCTGACCTTGGGACAGGAGCCGAGGGACCCCCTCTTTCCCCTGCCCTGGGCATACCAGGTCTCCTGCTTGGAGGGTGCTCTTTGTGTCACAGTCAAGGTTGATGAGGCTGGATCCACTTCAGTTTATCTGCCCCAGGGTTGGGGCCGAAGAGAATGGATCTCTAAGTGACAGGCGGGGGCGAGAGGGATTAACAGAGCTGGAGACTGTCAGTGCCTGAACCCCACATGCGGGCTACAGAATCAGCGAGCTTTAAGATCCTTATCTCACTGCGGAAATATAATAATCCCTCCCAGTACATGTGGCCTCACTTGCTTCTTTTCTGTAGCTTTGTCCTGCTATTTATCTCAGTCATTCCTTCCGACACCAGCCTGAGAAGTGGGAGGGAGGGTGGTGTTGTGTGGTCCTCACTTCAGGGATTTAGTGCTGGGACGCTATGACTACCTCGGGCATCGTTATCACTTGCTTTTGGGGTTTCCCATCAAAGTGGAGCCCGAGACAAGGATTCGGGTGCAGGTAGTTTATTTGGGAAGGACCCCAGGACACACCAGCAGAGGAGGGGGCGAGGGAGACGGAAGAAGGAGGGAAGCTGATACAGCTGCAGCTGGATGGGCTGAGAGGCAGTGTGGGGACACGCCTCAGGATCGCCAGGAGGCTGGGGTGTTTATCCACCAATCCCCATCCCTCACTGATGGAGGGTCTCTTAGGGACGTTACTGCTCCCTGCCACACCCAGGCCAGTCGCGCCCACGTAGTCTCCTCTTAGATGGAGAAGCTCAGGCTGGATGCCAGCCCAGCGTCCTCTCCCTCAGTCCCCTTACTGTGCTGCTGCCACCACGCCTGCTAACTGAGCACTTTCTATGAGCCAGTCTGCTGCTCAGGGCCTTCCCTGAGTTATCTCACCTACAACCCCATTTCACGGACATTATTGTCCCCTTCCTACAGATGAGGAAACTGAGGCAGAGAGAGGGCCACGCACAGAGCCTGTGGGAGAGTTGGGATTCAGCCCCAGTCACTTAGTCATCAAGCATTTAATAAGCACCTACTATGTGCTCGATTCTGGCTGGGACTCGAAAACCCATACTCATAACCGTTGGTCCCTCTGCGGACAAGCTCTCATCCCTTCTGTGTACAGAGACTGTATTTTCTAGATTCTCCAGGATGGTCCCCATTGCAAGTTTTTTTTTTAATCTTTTTCAATAAAGACAGTTTGTGACATACATAACCAAATGCATGCTAATGTTTAAACCTTTGTAAGACTGTGTGCATGAATAAATTCACTCTTCCCTTCCCAGTGGGAAAGCCACGTCTAACAAGAAATTCTAGTTTGGGCTGGGGAAATGTGGTCTTTGAACCAGAGGGTGGGGCATCTGATTCAGGCTCCGAACCCAGGGCTCTGGAGAGGCACTGCCTGGGCTGCAGTGCTGATGAGGTCCGTGGGGTTCCCCAGTGCGTTTCCAGCGCTCAGAACACAGCAGGGCTGCCTGGGCGATGCACCTTACCCACTCTCCTCCCAGCAAGTCTCGGCCTCCCGTGCTTCTTGCCCTCCTTCTGTCTTTATCTCTCACCGCTCCCTTGTCCTCCTGTTGGGAGTGGACCCTGTCAGGCAGTGTGGCTCCATGGTTATGACCACAGGCTCTGGGGCAGGTCCTTGGGTTTGAGCCCTACGGTGCGCTGGCTGTGAGACCTGGATGCTCTGGGCCTCAGTTTCCTCATCTGTGAGATGGGGTTAAGACAGTAGCAGACACTGACAGTGCCCAGCCGTAGCCCCCTTGGCATTTCTGCAAAGACCACAATCTGTTCACTGTGAACGCAGCGACCCTCTGCCTGGGGGCAGCACTCCTGGTCTGGACACCTGGACACTCATTCCGGGAGTGTCTTCTTCACTGGCTCCCAGATACACAGTGGGCTTGGGCTCCGCGGTGGTAGTTGGTGAGGTAACACAACAGAATCGACTGCCTTCTCTTCCCCACTCCCTCGCTGAAGTTTCGCGGTTACCTCCCAAAGAAGCTACCTGCACTTGAATTCTTTTCTGAGTCTGTGTACGGGGGAGCCCAAACCAAGCCATCATTCCACCTACTTTAGGGGCAGCTGTGGGGATTTTGCGAGTATGTATTTGTAAAACATAGAACGGTGCCCAGGCCACAGACGCAAGCACCCCCATGCTTAGTACTCCAGCTGGTCAGATATACCAGATTCAGCACCGTCTCTGTGCCTTGGTTCCTGCTGTCCCCTCTGCCTGCTCTGCCTTTCCCTCCTCTTGACCTGGCTCATGCCAAGATGTCCCTCTGGATTCAGCTTGGAAGTCACCTCTTCCTGAAAGCCTTTCCTGACCATGCCCTGCACTTGGCTGGCTGGGGTATCCTTCCTCCGTGTTCCCACAGGCTTCCTTCCTCCGTCATAGCATTTACACCCAGGATTATAATCCTCTTCTGACTGTCCCTTGTCCCCAGTTGTTCCTTGAGGCCAGAGAACACGCTAATTGCTCTCTGGTTCTCTGGGAAAGGAGGGAGCAGGTGTGTGTGTCATGCACATCCCTCTGCTCCCCACGGTCCCTGGCACATGTCTGCAGTCATGGAGTGATGATGGCTTAGAGCCCACACAGGAGAGCGGGACTAGAGCACAGGACTGTGGACCCCCAGCTCTTTCCCCACCCTTTCCTCTCTCCTCACCACCTCTGGGGTCACCCAGTGGGACAGGATGCTGGGGCAACTAGAGCTTGAAGAAGGGAGGCATCCAAGGTGATGGGAATTGGTTTTGTGAGGAAGGGTTAAAGGGCCTTAAAGTTAAGGTCTCATCTGGTCAGGAGAAGACCAGAGGGAGAGAGAGGGGGAGTTCAAAGCTCCGGATGTGCTTTGCTTTGCTTCTGCTTATGATGATGATGATGATGGTTATTCAATGAAGAAGATGGTGAACTTCTGCTGATGATGACAAAGAGGATACAGATGGATTTTAAAGCAAGAGAAGTTGCAGTCAGACCCAAGAACGAACTTCCCACTCTCTGGTTGAGCAGGGTTGGCTGTCATCTGATTCTCAGCAGGCATTTGACAGAACGATAGACTCAGGGAAAAGAGAGCCTGGAACACAGAGATGTGGACAGAGAATGAAGACCCGAGGAGAGAGAGGAGAGAGGCAGGGAGAGGCGGAAGCACAGAGGACAGGTAGAGTGCTGTGGGTCTCCAGCAACTGCTACAGCCGAAAGAGCTCATGAGAGGGAGGGGCCTGGAGGCCCAATTCCCTGCTCTACTGCCAAGTTGCTGGATGACTTCAGGCGAGTCGCTTCACCTCTCTGGGCCTCAGTTTCTTTGTCTGTAAAATGGGGATACGTCGCCAGCCAACTTCACCAACTATATCCTAAGTTATTGGATGGAAATATGCTTTACAACATTTAAAACACAGTTCAGATGAAAAATAAACAGGGTAGGAGATATGGGGATATATGTATACGTATAGCTGATTCACTTTGTTATAAAGCAGAAACTAACACGCCATTGTAAAGCAACTATGCTCCAATAAAGATGTTAAAAAAAAAAAAAACCAACAGGGTGAGGAGAAAAGCAGCAGAAGAAAGCCAAGTATATGCTTTTTATTCTGTTGCAAAGCATGGCTGGTGACACAGGGATGCTGTTTAATGAGCAGCTACTTTACACCTAGCACTCCACTATGAGGATTCCTTTAATCCTCACAATAGCCTGTGTCGGAAGCAGTGCTTCCATTTTACAGATGAGACTAATGAGACCCAGAGAGGTCATTTCAAAGTATCGGAGTCATAGAGCAGCAAGTGTCAGAGTCAGGATTAGAACTCATTGCTCCCCCAAGTCAAAGCCCTGGCTCGTTCCTTTTGCCATATTATCAGAGCTGCCATGGTCAGATGTCCCATGTGCATCTTATGACCTGATGGCCGTTCTCCCCCTGCCCAAAATAAAAGATAAGAAGCCACGACCCAGGACATCTTTCCAGTTTCATAGGCCTCCCTGTTCCTCCCCAGGAAGCCCTGCACAGGCTCCCCTACCCTCTGGAAGGGGGCATCGAGCCCAGTCTGGGGCTTCATCATCCACCCAACCAGGCCTCAGCTGAGAAGAAGTTGGGCGCTGAGCCCAACAGATAAGATCCCAGGCACCGCGGCCAAGCCTGGTGGCCTTGCCAGGCAGTGGGCTATGCTAATTGCTCTGTCAACAGTGGACCTTGTTTGCATATATGCAAATTGAGGGGCTTATTAGCTCTTCTCCCAGATGGGTCAGTTCAGGCCTCAGGCTGACCACTGCACTGCCTGCTTTGAAGGCTTCGCTAGCCAGTGGGACAAATGCCCATCCAGATGGAGGACTCAGCAGGCAGGGGTGGCCCGTGGCTTTAGCAGGTGAGGGGTTCAACTGGGACCTGAGTGTTTTGATGGGGGTACCAGAGGCTGTGGTCTGACGTTCCCATGGCTCCTCCAAACTGGGGCACCCCAGGATATCCCAGGGCCTGCCCTGGGCCTTCTCCTCTCTGACCTTGTTCCCACACGGGCCTAGTAACAGCAGGTGTCCGCTGTCCAGCTGCGAGGGTGCCCGCAGACCGAAGGGCATCCACAGAGGAGGACCCTGGGCCTGTGTCCTTGAGCCCAGCCAGGCAGCTGCTCAGAGCTCAGACATCATTGGACTTCATTGGCCCTTCTGTCAGGCTGGGCTCAGAGTATGGGGCTTCAAGTCTTCTGTCCAATGTCCTCCACCGCCAGGTCTAGCGCTTCCATCCTATAGCCAAGCCCTCAGGCTGGACCCCCATCGCCTGCCTAGATCATCACAACAGTCTCGTCACTCATCCTGCCTCCACTCGTCCCCCACTCCCTCCTCCTCCCTGAAGCCCAGCTGAGATTTTCAAACTACAAATCTGACCACCCTTTCCCTTGCTTAGAACTCTCCATGGCTCCCTAGTGCCCAGCCATAAAGTCCAAGCTCCTAACCTGGCCTATACCCACTACATGGGCTTCCAATCCCAGCTTTTCTCGTCAGTGTCCAGCACCCTCTACTTTGCTCCAGCCCCCCGAGTTCCTTGAGGGCAGGACCCAGCATTGCTGGCTGACGTGTCCTCAGAGCCTGGCAGAGAGATCACCTTCTCAGGGTAGCCTTCCTGGCTGCCCTCCATGAGATTTCCCCCCTTTCTGTATTGAGTCCCTCGGGAATCGTCTAATGCAGATGACCCGGTGGGCCTGTGCCCTCATTTCTGTGTCTCTATAAAAGGATTCTAGGTCTTTTTTCTGGGTGAGGGTCTTGTCTTCTCTGTTAGAGTGGGGAGGTGTGTCTCCTCCTTCAGAGTGTACCCTCCCAGGCAGGAGCCTTGTCTCCCCCATCAGACTTGGGACCTCTGCAGGGAGGAGCCTTGTCTCCCCCATCAGACACCTGATGCTTCATGATGGCAGGGGCTCTGTCTCCCTACATGAGTGGGAGCCCCTGAGGGTAGGGCCCATGGCCCTAGACCTTATCACATTTCGATCTAAGGGGAACGTGAGTGTCTATTCTGTTTTTGTGCCACGATGTTTTCACATGATTGCCTCGGAAAAGACACCTACAGAAGAAGGAAGGCAGGATACGGGGAGCTGTCTGTCCCCGTCTCCCTGGGACAGGGCAGCCTCTCGGTAAGTCTGAATTGAGTGGGAAGGACAAGGGTCCACAGGTGACTCAAAGACACCCCCTCCTCTGCTCCATGCATGGAGCCAGGGCCCTCACACCCGCTGCACCCCGTGTAGCCGGGTCCTGCCCAGAGACGAGGCTGCCCCCCATTTCCTTCCTTCCTGAAATAGCTGATTTGGCTCTACTCCCCAACCTGGAGGGAAACTGGCCCACCTTTCCTTCCACAGCTGGTTTCTGCCTCTGCTCCATCCTGACCTAGACCAGCCTGGGTCTGGAAGCTTCTGGAAGCTTCTAGGTCCAGTCCCTCAGTCCACTGAGGACATCTGCAGGGCATTCTAAGTCTGACCAGAGAAGCCTCCAGTAAACACAGGCCTCAGACCACCAAAAAGAATGCCCAGAACCCTGCAAAGTGAAAGCCCCTCACACCACCTGAAGACTATAAGTCATAACCTCCCAGCCCTGGGCCCTGGAGAGCCTGGACAGACGGGGATGAGGGCCAGGCTGGGAGGGGCAGAGGGCTGGCTTCTCTTGAGGCTCCTTTTCTGGGTGACCTGGAGTCAAACATTTAAGTTCTCGGTGCCTCAGTTTCCTCATCTGTCAAGCTGGAGGATCACAGAGGAAACAACAAGACGCCAAACTAGGAGCCCCAGCGATGGATTATTATTGTGGGTGAATCATGGGTGCCTTGGAAAACATTCCTTCCTGCTGCTTTCTATTATCTGACTTTAAAAAAAATCACTTTTTTTTCTATTACAAAAGTAATACCCAAAAGCTGGAGATAATTTGGAGCATTTAGAAAGGCACAAAAAGGAGGGCTTTCCTGGTGGCGCAGTGGTTGAGAGTCCGCCTGCCGATGCAGGGGACATGGGTTTGTGCCCCGGTCCGGGAGGATCCCACATGCCGCGGAGCGGCTGGGCCCGTGAGCCATGGCTGCTGAGCCTACGCGTCCGGAGCCTGTGCTCCGCAACGGGAGAGGCCACAACAGTGAGAGGCCCGCATACCGCAAAAACAAACAAAAAAGGAGAATACCACCACTCAGATGACCACTGTTAACTCCACGGTGATTATCCTGCCAGCCATTTCTGTGCACGGAGACAGAGGGTTTTGCAGGGGAAACAGAAAGGAATTTATGTGAATTTTTATTTTATTTTTTTTACGTTATCATTGGCTTAGGTTTTGTGGGGAGACGGCAGCTTCCTGCCTTTGTTCCCTGACCCTCGCGTGGGCATCTGAAAGCCACCCATTACCCTGTTTTTGCCACCAATTTCCTCGATTCATCTTCCCTATAAACCACCATGGGGAACTTTATAGACCCCCAAAGGCATTCAAAGTTAATGGCAAAACCAACCATGTGAAAACTCTCCTGTAAAATCCACCTGCCTCCTCTCCCCAGAGCCTGAATGCCCCTGCCCCTACCAGGCCCCGCGAGACAGCCCATTCCCTGCTGTCCCAGTAGCATTGGGTCCTGGGACAGGGGATGGGGGTGGGGGGCGGCGAGAGAGTCCTAGGGGCGACCTTCCCTCCGCCAGGACATGCAGTGCACGCATGCTCTTGCCAGCGCAACACAGAAGCAATAAGTATCGGGACTGTAATTTATGTAGACATTTTGGAGTCCAAACAGAAGGGTGGGGAGGGGCTAATGAAATGATACCCCTCATGTCAGCTTCTGGGGCAGGGAACAGAGCAGGTTCGTAACACATTGGGGCATTTGCTAGGCTGAGGATGGAGGTTAGATAAATCCAACCGCTGCCCTTGGGCTTCCCTACTGAGGTCAAGGCTCTGTCAGGGGATGGAACCCAGGGCTGGGAAGGAATGTAGCCACTCCGTTATTCATCCCTTCAATAAATATTTCCAGGCTCCGTTCCATCTCTTGCCCAAGCCCTCCCAGGCAGAAAGGGAAAGACCTTGCCCGGCTTGGTCTTTTAGGGGGGAAATGTGAACAGGGCAGTGAACAAAGCATGGACGTGGCACTGAACCTGCCTTTGCTGTGTGACCTTGGACAAATCATTTGCCCTCTCTGATCCCGTTTAGGCATCCATCTATTGAAGAAAACAAGAATATTATAAAGATCGAGTGCATAGTAATGAGGAAGCAGGCAGAGGGGAGTGCATGATAAATGGTAGTTTTTCCTCAGCCTCCATCATTTTCCCAATTTCTTGCAAACTGTGAGAGAGCATAGAACCCTTGCCTGTTTGTCTCAGAACCCAGAGCTGGAAGGCTTAATCAGTTTGGGGACTGCCCTTCCCTCTCTTTTAGAAGAAGAGGCTGATGGGGGGTGGGGATTATAGAGGAGGTGGGGCAACTCTGATCTACTCTGGGCCCTTAACTGACTCAGCAGGTGACCTTGGCTGAGTCATTGCTTCTCTCAGGAGAGGCTGGAACTGAGCCAGTGCCCTTTGTCCTGGGCCCTCCAGGGAGTATCACTCCAGGGTAGGGGGGAGTGACAATATTGAGAGATCAGGATGCCCCTCCCACTAGCGCAACCACTCCCCGGCCGCACCCCCACTCTCGGGGGTAGAAATATCTGCTTTTGGTCCAGGTGGGAGGAGCTAAACCAGAGGATTATTCTGCCCAGCCTCATTTGATGGGTAAGGAAACTGGAACTGGATTCTGGCCAAAGTCAGCACAGGTGACTCAGGTGGGACCAGAGTCTGGCCCAACAAACTCCTCTCCCCTCTTTCCCCAGCCCTCTTTACTGCCTCTCTATCTACAGCACATTCACATCTCTGTAAGTGGCCAGCTAACATTACCCTTGATTAATAAGTGAGGAAAGCAAGGCTCAGAGAGGTTAGGTGACGTACTCAAGGTCACACAGCTAGTTAATGGCAGGATCAGAACAGAAATAAAACATATGTCTCCTAGCAGATGCCAAAAAAAAAAAAACAGAATCAGCCTTGATTCCTCTCCTTCTGTTACTCTGCACGTCCATCCAGTCTAAGAACAAGTCCTGGCCACTCTTCCCCCAACACATCCCAAATCTGGTTGCTCCTCTCTGTTGCCACTGCCACCCCCAGTCCAGGCCACCACTGCCGTCCTGCGTTTGTCACAGCCTCCCAACTGACCTCCGTGGCTGCCACCCTCACCTCTCCCCACCACCCCCCCCCAGCTCCTCAGGGAGTTCAGAGAGATGTTATTAAAATGTAAATCAGACCAGACCGCCTCCAGGCTTAAAACCCTCCAAGGTTTGCCACTGTACTTGAAGTCAAATCCCAGCCCTTACCCTGCCTCCCCTGGTGGTGGCCACCCTCTCACCTCAGCTTGTCAGGCTCTCTTCCAGGCTCATGCTGCTCCGGCCACTCTGGCCTCCTGGCTCTCTTCTAGGTGCACTAGGAGCTGGCCGGACTGTAGGCCTTTGAACTTGGAGTTGCCCCTGCTTGGATCGCCCTTTGCAGGATCTTCCCATGGCTGCCGCCTTCCCCTCCTGTGGGGCTCAAATTAAGTCAGAGAGACCAGGACATGCTTTCCCTGACCACCCCACTGAAATAACTCCTTCTCCCCACTTTATTAACACATCTGAGCCATCCTTTGGGGCACTTGTCAATGTCATTAATAATTTTGTTTGGTCGTTTCTCTGCTTGTTCATCATGTGATTCTCTGCTAGCATATATGATTACTGTTATTGAAAAGTTTGTACCTTCTACATACCAGGACTGTTCTAGGTTTTTACACACATGACTCATTTAAATTCACAACATCTCTGTGAGAGAGGCACTATTATTATCTCCATTTTACAGATGAGGATACTAAAACCCAGAGAGGTTAAGTAATTTGCCCAAGGCCACACAGCTGGTTAGTGGTAAAACTGGGATTTGAACCCAGGCAGTCAGCTCTAGAATCCAGGCCACAACAGCGGACTATAAGCTTCACCAGGGCAGGGGTAGGTCGGTATTGTCCCCCCAGCCCCGCTGTGTCCCCAGTGCCTGGTGCAAGTTCTGGCATGGAGAAGGTGCCCCGTAGATGTTTGCTGAGTGAAGGAACGTGGGTCACGGGAAGCAAGAGATCTCATATTCAGCTTATATCATTGCTCAGAAATAAGGGGAAATAAAAATAAAAAGTGGAAAACACAAGCCTGTATAATTTAAAGAATGAATGTTTTATCCTTGAATGAGCGAGGTTGTTTCTATTCAAGTACAGAGTAGCCTGCCAGCCCCCTTGCAAACAAGTTAATGTTTTATATCCATTTAGAAAGCCAGAGCATAATCCCAGTGCTTGAACTACGCATCCATGAGCACTTACAGCATCAGTAAGATGTGCTCCCCAGCGTGCGTCTGGTGCTGTCTCGGGGACTCATGACAGGCTAGGTGCACAGAGGGGGTTTCGGGGTCGTCCCCCAGCAGCCCGCCTCTTCTGCACCAACAGCCAGGCCCGATGTGTGTCACCCACAGTGCCTACATCTGTGTGCCCAGCCCCTGCTGGTCAGCACTAAGAGATAGAACCAGAGAGCCTTCGGGGAAGATGTGTGGCCAATAGTGGGGTGTTTGGTGTTCAGGGGAGATACTGGGGCTGGGACAGTCCCCAAAGTTTCAGGGCGAGGGGCAGACTTGAGTGGCCTTTCAAGGCAAGAATGACACACACAGAGGGGGTGAACATCCCGGCACGGTTCAGAGGCTCAGACACATTGCTGTGCTAATCGTTAGTGTCCATACCGTGAATGTTCTCAAATCACGGAGCTAATGTTGCTAATAATAAGAGGTGATATATGCTGACTCCGCCCCTCTGGCTGGGTGCCCGGCCAGCCGGACCTGCTTCCCCAGCACCGCACAGCTCATGGGTTGTCAGCAGCAGGCCAGTCCCACAATTGGCCCTAATAGGCCTTTGTTACATGGGCTGGTCATAGAAACCTTGGGTGGCTTTCTGAGGGTTCCTCCAGGGTAGGGCCCTGGCTTCATTTATCCATCTCACCATCCTGGTTCCATCATTTCCCAGCTGTGTGACCTTGGGCGAGTCATTTCTCCCCTATGTTCCTCGTCTGTAAAATGGGTACTGTAATGCCTAGCCTCAAAGGTGGTTCTGAGGATTCTCTGAGATAAAGTGAGTGCAGCGCTGAGTGGCACACCTGGTGCAGGTTTCCTATATGCTTGTTATTGTTATGGTGAGTCACGTGTTCATTTCTTCAATAGCAAGAATGTAGGCTTTGGAACCAAGTTGACCTGGGGTGGAGTCTGCTGCCACTCGCTCTGAACCTGGGCCTCTCTGAGCCTCAGTTTCTTCATCTGGAGAGTGGGGATAATAGCCACCTTATGGGGGGTTGGGAAGATTAGCAATAGTCCATATATAACACCTGGCCTGAGATACTTAAGGTGGCTTAAAGTTAGGTCCCTACTGTGCACCAGTCACTGTGCCCCACCCTGGAGATACTGGTCCCAGGATTCTGTTTTAGCTCCAGGTGTTTGAAGAAGGGTGGCCAGGGCCAGAAACACTGGGTGCCTTTAAGAGTTACTTGTGGGGCTGGGTGAGAATAGGTGTGTAAATACTAGTCTGGGACCAGGCAGTCCACAAATGTTCCACCCTGCCCTCCTCCCTGGATTCCAGAAGGTCTAAATCCCTTTCTCAGAGCCTCCCCAGGAGCTGAGATCCCTGAATTGAGAGGAGCATCTTCCAGGCACCCCAGTGATCTAGCTACCTCATCAAGGCCACCAGCACACTCATTGGGACAGCTGCCACCTCTCCATGATCTCACCAAGTGGGGTCACAAATGTCAGTGCATTCCAGACTGTTCCAAGTGGAGAGTGTCTGGTCTGCCTGCCGGCCTCTGAGCTGACAGCCCTTGTCTTCCTCTGTTACCACATCAGCCTCCCCACCTTGGTGCCGTAAGGGAAAAAAGCAGGGGCAGTGCCCGTCCCAGTTTGCACTAGAGAAAACAAAGTTTCAGGCAGGATATGTGACCTGAGCAAGGTGGCCAGGTGGTGAAGGATGTGACTCAGCCCCCATGAGTCGCTGAGACTTCTGGGTCCCCAGGGCCTTTGCACGTGCCACGTCCTCTGTGTGTGGTGTTATTTTCTCACTTCAGTTAGGTCTCTGTTCAAATATTGCCTCCTCAGAGAGGCCTTCATGGACAACTTGTAATAGTCAGGGTGATTAACACTAGCTGCTATAACAAACAACTCCAAACTCTTAGTAACTTAACAATAAAAATGTATTTCTTGCTCGGGACAAGTCAAGAGCATTTATTCCTGCTTTTGTTCAGAGGCTCCCCCTGGGTGGCTTACCTCCAAGCAGTGGCTCAGAGATCCCAGCCTTTTCCAATTTGTGCCTCTGTCTTTCCTGGGGGACCCTTGGGGCTCCTCACTGGCTCCTCTGTATGCGTTCTGCTGAAGAGGAAGAGAAAGAATACACAGAGGATCTCAACTAGTGTGTCTGGAACCAGGTCCAGAGTGGCACACATCACTTACGCCCACATTCCAGTGGCTAAAGCAGGTGTCGTGGTCACGTCCGACTTTAGTGGGAGGGGAAGTGCACTCCACCACGATGGGCAGGGGCGGCAGGGTGAATATTGGCTGACCAGTGATTCACACTAGGGCAGAGGGGCTCACAGGATGTCTGGGGCCAGGCCTGCATATTGGTGAAAACCAACAGTTTCTGCCCCATCACCTAATCAAAGATAGCTTCGTAGTGTTTCCCAGCACAAGGGTGCCAGACAATTTGTCATCAATATGGGACAATTTTAACGGGAAAGGAGTCATAATGATCATGAACTGGACAAAAGGCTTAAACCAGGATTGCTCCAGGCATTCCGGAATGTGTGGTCACCTACTCTCCATCCCTGGGCCTGCTTTATTGTTCTTTTTCACCCTTGTCTCTGCATAACATTTACCATCTGTCTATGTTCCATTGTCTGTCTTCCCCACTAGGATGTGGGGTCCATGAGGGCAGGGACTTTTCTATGTACACTGACTGCTGTCTCCTCAGTGCCTAGAACTGGACCTGGCATATCACAGGTGCTCATTATATGCTTGTTGAATGAATGAACGAATTTACACAATCATCCCACAGATTCATCTTGGGCACCAGCTGTGTGTTAGCCCCCAGCGTTTCTGCCCTCCTGGAACTAAACTCTAGTGGGGAAAGCAGACCCCGAATCAGGCAGAGTAAATTTCAGGGGCTCTGGGTGGGGTCAGAACAGATCCCCCGTGGAGGTGATGTTTGGGCTGAGGATGTTTACAAAGCAGAGACCACGGACTCAGTTCTAAACAGCCTTGAGCCCACAGTCCAGTTTGGCCGTTTAGATGCTGTGTGAGCCCGAGTGTGTTGCTCGACCTCTCTGAACTTTAGTTCGCACACCTGGAATGTGCGACCAAGTGTCTGTATCTTTGCAGGGTGGAGGTGATGTTAGACTGCCATCTTGCTGGTATTGGTGGGGATCCAGCAAATGGCGTTGGTTGTCATCATTGTTATTTCTCTTATGGAGATTTTAGACTGGAACCTCCATCACTATGACTTTGGCCTGTGGCCGTGTGAGGGACATGAAGTTCCTGCCCTACTCATTATGCATCCCCTTAAAGCTCCCAAGTCCCTAGCGACGGCGCCCCTGAGAACCTGATGCTGCTTCCTGGGGTAGGGCCGTACGCTCTGGTTTCAGCGTGGCCAGTTAGTAGCTGTGTGATCCTATACAGCTTACTCAGCCTCTCTGAACCTGTTTCTTTGACATAGGGATATGAAAAGCTGTCTTATGGGGCTAAGGTGAGGATTAAAAGAGATAATGCAATTAGAGAGCCCAGCACAGTATCTACCCCATAGCTATGACGTAATAGCACAGGGGCTGACATTTATTGCTGGCTCTCAGTGTGCCAGCCAACAGTGGTGACATCCCGAGGTTCGGGGGCTCCGGGTGTGAGCTCCCAAGGGCACCCAGGTCCCACCCAGCAGCAGTGGTCACGGGGCTCCGCGGCACCGAAGGGAGAAGCGTGTCTTGAGGTGTGTTCCTATCGTGCCCCGCTGTTTAGAACAGGGGGCCGATGGCGAGGCTGCGAGAGTGATGCAGACGTGCCCGGGCCTTGCTTCAGCTCCAGCGTAAACCGTGAACAGTTATGGCCGGTTTTGTCCTCTTGAGCTGTTCGTCCCATCATGGTCCGCAGACGGCTGTAACGGGCTTTGAGGCGGCTTCCACCGGCACCCTCCTGAGAGATCCTCTCAGCAGAGGAGGCTCCGCCACAAGGCTGGGCAGGGCTCAGGGCAGCTCAGGAATCCACAGTCCCTGGGAATCAAAAAGCCCCGGCGTGGGGCTGGACACGCCATCCCTGCTCAGCCAGGCCCTGGTGACTTGGCTGACTAACAGGGAGGGGAGAACAAGGTACAGTTACCAGTGAAACAGCAGCAGCCATGGGGCCCAGGGGGCGGGAGAAGAGCAGTGTTTACTCTGAGCCCAGTGTGGTCGGGGCACTTCCTCCTGTAATTCTCATAACCCTGTGGGTTACGTGTTATGATCCCCTCTGTACAGATGCAGTGACCGAGGGTCAGGAAAGTGAAGCAAACTTCCAGGTGGGACAGCTAGGGAGGGGGAGGGGGTGGTGGCTGGGGGAGGGGGAGGGACCAGGCCTTGAGTTCCAGGTGGTCTGAGGCCCAGACGTGTGTTGCTCCCGCTATCCTGCACAGCGTCTGTGTAATCCACCACCATTTACCCAGATACGCCAGTGCTTTATCTCATTTCATTGGTTGCTGATAGATCGGGAGCCCCCCTGTAGTAACAGGCCCATGCGTTCATTTAACAGATGGACACATTGAGGCCCAGAGCAGGGACAAGCCTTCCACTGTCTCATAGTGAGTTAATTGTAGGTGCCCATCAATTCCTAGGTTCCAGGTCAGTTTCTTATCACCTGTCTGTGTTGTGTTAGTTAATCTTCATGCCTTTAGGCCGGGCATACCTCCCCATTTCACCCCAGAGTCCCCATCACTCCCTATTGCCTTTACCTGGGCTGATTTTCTCGTTCATGTATCCTGCCTGATACCATCGAAATGTGCCTCCCTGCCTGGGCTCCCCATACAGGGACTTGGATAGAACCTGACCTTGCTGCTCTGCCCCCTATTTTGAGCACACCCTTGCCCCTTTCAACGCCTGCCAGTCCCAACTCCCATTTTACACCTTTTTTCAAACTTCCCTCCTTCGTGAAAACTTCCCCATTCAAAGTGCACTCCCTCTGTTTCCTCTGACTCTGCTTGGCACTGAAGGAAAGCAAAGGAGAGGCCGCTCAGCTTTCTCTTCTCCGACCTTAATGCTTGGCTCAGGGAGGCTGGGGTCAGCCCTGTCACCTCCCTGACTCTGTGCTGGGTCCTGCCTGGAGAGAATGCATGTGTGTTCCTGACCACAATGCATCTGGTGCTGAGAAACCTTCCCTTCATGGCAGGGAGGGCTGCGTCAGAGGTGAGAGAGGGGCTCTGCCCCCAGGGACGGTCAGCTGTGAGGGGCTGGTGATGGGCAGGGGCTGGCAGAGGGAGGTGTCACTCATGCTACCTGGGGGTCCCAGCTGCAGCAGACGGAGTCAAGAGGTCAGGACTACTAGATTCGCTCTTCCTCCAGGCAACCCTCCAGGACCTTTCCTGATTCTAGCCAGTCTCAAGGTCTCCAGGGCATTCCTCCTCTAAGGAAGGGAGAGGAAAGAGGAAAGGAAACAAGGGGACAGGAGCAAAAGTAAGCTCAGGGGAGGGGAGAGGATGAACTTTGGCTACACAAGACAGCTCCATTTTCTTTGACCCTAAATAGCTTAGCTTATGTCGTTCCCACCTGGAATGCACCCCATCCCTACCCCTCCTTATGTCCTTCAAGTTTTAGCCCAGAAGCCACTGCTCCGCCTCCCTGCTCCCCTCCCCCCGGCTCCCTGGGTCCCATGGCACTTTGCATGAGCCTGGATTTCACCCCCTGCCTTTGTCATGGGCACTGCCCCCCACACTGTGACCCCTGGAGGGGGTTGCCCGTTGCGCCAGCACCCCGCAGAGGCGGCGGCATAGAGACACCCTTCACTCATGCGTGGAAGTTGTTTGAGGGGTGATCCGAGTCTCAGTCTGGACTCTGCCACTTTGTGGCCCTGTGACCTTGGATGAGCCGTTAGTCTCCGGGCCTCTGCTCCTTCGTCTGTAAAATGGGGATAATAATACCTGCTCTGTAGGGTTGCTATGGCAATAAGAACCCAGCATCGGTGTATGCTTGGCATCTGTTAAGGATTCATCAAACATAGCTACAGAGCAGATAAAAGGGGGGCCTGACCCGGGGGGCTCACCGACCCCTCCAAGGGCAATTCTGCTGAGCTCCCAAAGGGGAAGGGCACAGGGCACGTGGGGTCCAGGGTTTCCAAAGAGCTGGGTGCCAGTCCCTCCCCAAAACAAGTTATAGGGACACAGAGACCAGCCTGGCAACCCTGAAATCAAGAAAGAGTGACCCAGGCTTAGGCGCTGGTGGGGAGGTCGTGGAGCATCTTGAGTGGGGCAGGGACAGGCCAGAGACAGGCAAGGGACAGGCCAGAGACAGGCAAGGGACAGGCCGGAGGAGGGCAAGCTGGTGTCCCTCTGCCAGGACTATAGGCCCAGACCCAGCCGAGCCTTCCCTGAGGCCTGGGCAGTAACCTTGGGTGAGCCTGGCTCCCAGCCCCCTCCAGGATGAGGAAAGGGAAGCTAATAACTGTGGGCGGTCAAGGAGGCTGGGAGCTTATTTGATTAATGTTGGTACGTGTTTTGACAGGCCCAGATGCAGTGCTGGCAAAAGATGAAGTATTAATGCATATAATATATAATTATGATGTACCACTGGCCTGGCAATCTGTGTAAATAGTTACCCAGCTGGGAGCTAATCCAGGTAAGTGGGCTGCTTGCAGGCCCCTCTCGGACACAGCAGAACGGCTTCTGCCCTCTTGGAAGGGGCTGGGCTCTGCCTGGCCTTGCCCACTACTGGGGAACTGTTCTGGCTGGTTGAGGGGGTCGCTTCCAGGGCCTTCAGGAACCCTAGACCTTTAGGAGGTGGTAGCCAGGGAAGGAAGGAGACCAGGATGGGCCGAGTGCTGTGCATGCACCCTCCCACTTCATGCTCCTATTTACATCTCATCCTCTCCTCTTTGCAGATGAGGAAACAAGTTCAGAGAGGGTAAGTAACTTGCTTAAGGAGGCACAGCAAATGGGTGACAGAGCTGGGATTCAACTCAGGCCCACCTGACTCCAAGCCTGAGTGTTGCTGCTTAGAAGGCAAGACCAAGGCCACCAGTCCCACCCTGTGATCCGCTGTAATGAGGGTCCTCAGGGAGGCCTAGAGCATCCTGGGTTTCTCTCCCTAATGTCACTTAAAAGTTTAGTAACCCGGTTTCATAAAGAGAGCTTGGGGAAGACCCCAAGCAACTCTAGGTTTCCCTAACAGCCAGCTACGTGGCTTCTGTCTCTGAGTATACGTAGCCCAGGAAGCAGAGCATGGCCAGGAGGTAACACGGGTGTAAGGGGCAGTGGGTGTGAGGCCAGAGGTGGGGCAGAGGCGGGACTGAGAGCTGGAGTCAAGATTCCAAATAATTTTCAACAGCCCTGGCTACCCGCTATGCCGTCCCAGTCCAGAACCCAGGCTCCCCAGCCCTCCACCCTTCTCTGCCCCCCGAGAACGTTTTGAGGGTGGTTCTAGCTCCCGGGAGCTCTAATGCCGCCTCACTGTCTGTCCCCAGGCGGGGCTGAAGCAGGCCCCCATCACGGTGACTCACCTGCAAGGTGGGCCCAGGCAAGTCTGGTTCACCACATCCTTCCAGGTCCCTGGACCTCGTCGTGCAGCCTCAGCCTGGGGACTCCCCGGGCAGGGGGCTCATTCGTCTCTAGGCACCATCATCATCTTCCCAGCGCCTGCCCTTGGCTTCCTGCCTCCCAGGCAGGATTTAGAAACGCTGCAAGCCAGGCCCTTCTTCCTCCTGGGCTGCAGCCGCTAATGAGATGCTAAGTGCCTATTTTGCAGATGAGGAAATTGCAGTTAAGAGTAACTTTCCCGGGGGGTCACAGAGTTGGTTTGCCTGATTCCAAACACCAAGACTTTCTTTCGTCAGATTTTGCCACTTCCAGGGCAGGGTATGATACCCCATCAGACTCAGTGCTCCTGGAGGGAAAGAGCTCTGTCTCCTCCATCTGAGTAGGCATTTGCTCAGAGCGTGAACTCTGTCTCTCTCACTAGACCATGAGCTTCCCAAGGGCAGAGGCTGTGCATCTCCCATCTGCCTGGGACCCTCCAAAGGAAGGACCTATGTCTCCCCCATCAGACTAGGAATATCCTCTGTAGGCCCTTTTCTCTCTCATCAGGCTGGGATCTCCAAAAGGAGAAGCTCAGTGCCTCCCCCTTCAGACTGGGAGCTCCCTGAGGGCAGGGGGGAGTCTGAAGCGTCTCTCTCTCTGTGTGCCCTCCACCGCACCCCAGCTCCAACCGGAGGACGCCCTGCCCGTGGCATCCCTGACCCTGGCTGCGTCCTGCACAGGACTCACCCTCAGCCCAAGCAGAAGCTGCCAACAGGCCGCTAGAGCCACAGTGCGCCCCGGGCATTAATTAGTGTTGCTGCTGTTAAGTGTTTCTTCCCATTTATGCAAATCAGCGAGGTAAGAGGCATATAATTAAGTGTTTGTGGTTTAATACTGTGCAGTAGGAAGGAAGATGAATTTTAATTATTGGCTCCTAATTGATTGGACGGCTTGTTAATATCCTGCTGATGGGTGGTCTGAGCCGGTGCTGCCCACCAACCCAGGCCCAGGTGCCTGCTGACACACCACAGGGCAGCGTAGGCTAACAGTCCCTCCGGGAGCCTCCCCGCCTGCCCTTGCTCAAGGGTCATGCTGGGCATTCCTCTGCCTTTGCGTTTGGAAATCCTATGGAGGCTTGCAATTTCTCTCTCTCTCCCTCTCTGCCTTTTGCAGGGCCCTGAGGCTCGTGTTCAAATCCCCACTGTGCTGCTTGCTTACTGTGTGACCTTGGGCAAGTCATCTCCCCTCTCTGAGCCTTGTGTTCTTCAGGTTAAGTGCTGAAGAGTATGAATGAGGGGCCGTGGGAAATTGTCAGGGTTGGGCAGTTAGGAGAGGATGTTCAGAGCAGGGGAAGTCCTGAAAGATAGCATCAAGAGTTGGCAGAAGAAAGGGCAGCCCAGGAAAAGAGTCTGGAGGAGAGAGGAATGCGGGGAGTTTGGAGAGCTGGGAGATGGGCGCAACCTCAGAGTTAGGGGATGCTGAGGAATCCCCTCCCACTCATCCCCCAGGGCTCTACTCGGGTGACTCCTCCTCTCAGAACTTCCTCTGCCCCCTGGGATCCCTGGATTGAGGGTCCCTACCCTGGATTTGGTGGAGGACTGCTGGGTTTGATGGCTTCTCTGTGACCACCCCCATCATAGTATCTGTCACTTGGTGCTGTCACTGCACATGTAGCATGCATCCGTCCCCCCCCCCCCCCATCAGACTGCGAGCTCCATGGGGTATAGGGCTAGTCTGTTTCTTTGTTCTGTATCCTGGTGTCCAGCAAGTTCTGGGACTCTCTATTCATCCAAGACGAATTTGTCCTGTGAAAGAACGATTAGTACGTAGGGCCGGGTTCAGGCTGGATCTGTCTTTTGAAGACATTCCAAGGCAGGTTGCAGTTTAGATTCTGGAGAAGGTAGGTAATAGGGTGCCGTGGAGGACTCCAAACAGGGAGCTGATGAAACGCTGTGATAAATGACATCTTCATGGGTGCCCTGTGCCTCCTCTCCTGCTCCCCTCCCCTTTGAACATCCAAATCTTGACATGATCCCGGGTCACCGGATGACAGATGTAGAAGCATTTATGGATCTTCTAGGAGGGACAGGGTGTGAGCAAGAATTGGGAAGGGTGTGGCTAGAGGGAGAGAAGAAATTCCGTCTCACCAGGAATTTCACCAAACCGGCTTGAGGAGCGTTATAAACAGGTAGAAAAGCTGCAGCCTGAGTTTTTATTAATACGCAGACCCACCTCCTCAGAAAAGCGTACGGGAGTTTGAACCTCGCTTTGAGACTTAGTCAGCTTTGTAGTCTTTCTGAGCCTCAGTAGACTGAGCTGTAAAATGGGCTCAACCTCCTTTACAGGATAGATTGAGAGAATAAACGACAAAGTATTTCGAACAGTCAGCATAGTACTCAGCACATAGTGGGTGTTCAACAAATGGTAGATATTATATTTATTAAATCTCCCAGAATGAGAGAGAGAAGAGGTGAGTGCCGTCTTCATTCCCAGGAGACCCGGCTTTCTCTCCCGGATGCAGCTTCCTGGGGAGAAGCACAGGTGTTTGACTTAAGCACACATCTGCCTCTGCCACTTTCTGGCTGGGTGACCTTGCCTAAATGTCCCTCTCTAAGTCATAATTTCTCTATTGGCAAAATGGGAATCATATAGTACCTGCTCTCAGGGCCTGGGGAAGTTTGAATGAGGAAACACACGGGAAGCGCCTGGCACTCAGAGTGAGGCTGTTCAGCGAGCTGACAGCTGCTCCCGTCCTGGTGATTATCACCCACTTACAGGGGAAAAAGCAAGTTGCTTTCCTGCTCTATCCGGATCACAGGTCCTGCACAGACGCTCTCGCAGAATCATTGCAAAACCAGCAGAAGGGGTCTACGGGCAATTTTCCTAAACTGTAAAGTGCTAGGCAAATGCAGGCTCGGAGGGTTGGGATCACAGAGGGCGTGGTGGGTGAGGTCTGTGGGGTGGAGGTGGCCATTTCTATGGGCTGCCTGGACTGGGCCAGGTGGGCGGCGGCTATGACCTCATGCATCCCCTGCACCCGTGTGGACACCAGGAAGCAATCGTGAGCACAGGAGACCAGCTGCAAAACCTTGGGCCTCTGGGTCTACCAGGGACTGGCGGGGATGTCTCACGGGCCTGCTGCTGAGCTCAGCAAACTCGGAAAGGACTCTGTCCTCCCCACTCTCAACCTTGCTGCCCTCCTTTTCTCCACCCAGAGTCCCTATGAGGTCCTCCCAACCCCACCATTTATGGAACACCTGCTGTCTACAGCAGGCCCTCCTCTAAGCACTGCTATCATCCCCAGTTTACAGATGAGGAAACTGAGGTGGATTATGGGAGATGGCACCATGAGTGAATGTCCGAGCTGGGATGCCAGCCCGGGCCCTTGTGACTCCAGCACTGTGTTCTCTCCCTGGGGCCTGCAGACACCTGCTCGATTCCCAGGAGTGTACCCAGGGCACCCAAAGCCTTATTTACCTTCGTCCCAGCCCACGTTCGTAGGGCTTATTGGGCAGAGGCAGCTGCTCAGGATTTGAGAGCTTCTTCCAAATGCCCCGCCAGTGACAGGAGAACAAACAAATCTGTGCCCTCAGAAACCCCCTGGCTGAGAGACCTGCCAGGCTGTTTAAAGAATAGAAAAGCTAGGAAACAAAGTTAAAAAAAGAAAAACAAAACATATGTTCGAATGGAAAGCAGATGCCAGACAGATGTGCTCCCAACTCACACAACAGTCTAATGGGGTAGAAAGAGGCTTTGTCCTTGTGTTCAGTTATTAAGCGCTTACTGCCAGAGGCAGAGTGATGGGGCCAAAGGCACAGAGACTTTGGAACCAAGCAGATGAAGCAGGCCTGGGTTTGAATCCCAGCGTCTCCTGAGTGCTCTGTGACCTTGGGCATATCCCTTAACCTCTCTGAACCTCAGTTTTCTCAGCTGCAAAAGACCCACCTTATAGGGTTTATTAATATATATTAGGGACATGGCATAGGTCCTGGCATATAGTAGGTACTCAATAAATGTTCATTCCATTCTCCTTACTATAGAAGCTTTAGCAAGCTAAGGATATGAAACTTACCAGTATTTGCCCTACTGCCCAGATGCATAGGAGGGGTTGCTTTCAGGGAAGGATGACAGAGACCAAGACAGGAAATGTCAGGGACCTGGGGAGACCCATGATGGTGTCACACTGTAGAAGCGGCCTGTCAGGGCAGTAAGTGGAGGGTGAATTAAAGTTGGTTGGCAGGATGTGGATTTGGGGAGGTTAACTTAGATTCCTGATCACCCTGGGGTGACTCTTCTAAACTGAAGAGGTCTCCATGGGGGTTTGGGGCACTGCGGCAGAGGCTGGCCCCATGTTGTGGGGTCAGAAGTCCTGAGGCCATGCTCGGCTCTGCTGGTTGCTAGCTGCCGGCCTTGGACAAAGCTGCTCCGGTTCTCCGAAGCTGTTCGCTCAACTCTAAACGAAGGATCATCACACTTACCTTGTAGGGTTGTTGCCAAAAAAAAACAAAGTTCAGCGCCAGGCAGGTGGTTAGTACTCAGCAAATAGTGATTATTATCCTGTTTTTGGTGTTGATGTCACAGGAGGAGGTCCAGGAGGACGTGGCAAAAGGAATGAGTGAGGGTGAGACGGCAGAGGGAAGAGCTGGGTGCAGGATGGGAGGCTAGGTGGATCTGTATCTAAACCTTCGTGTCCTTGGCCCTGGGGCGGAGATTCTTTGATATGGACCTGGCACATTTACTCAGGGCCGGGGCGACTTTCTAAGGCTCTGGACAAGCCTCGTTCTTTTCACGCACATTGGCCTAGGTTTCCCCAGCAGGAGGCAAGGCTCCTGAGACAAGCCTATATTTTCCATCCACTCAGCTTTATTCTGAAGACCTGCACTTTGCCAGCTTCTCTCCGAAACACCATTGGTGCAGCCAGCTTTGATGGGCAGAGAAATGCATCCCCCTCTGCTTTGGGGTGGGAGGGGGAAGGGACAGAGGGGATGGAAGTGTCCACCTAGGTCTTCTTTGCCTGTATAACCTGATGACAGCTTGGGGCGCTTCCCGGGTTAAGTATGGAGATCAGACCTCCCACACCCAACGTCAGGCTCAGGATCCAACAAGACATGTTTCCCAATTCCTGAAAATGTGTTTAGTCTGTGAAAAGGGAAATGCAGTGATAGCCATTGTTTATATCAATCCAGTTTAGTTGCTGATTCGGTGAATCACTTTACTGAAAAGAAGCGGAGAGCATGAAAAGGACAGAATCTATCAGTACGAGACCACCCTGTGGCTGGCACATTGAAGGACGACGATGGCAATAATAATAGTAGAATGGGGCTTCCCTGGTGGCGCAGTGGTTGAGAGTCCGCCTGCCGATGCAGGGGACGCGGGTTCGTGCCCCGGTCTGGGAAGATCCCACATGCCGCCGAGCGGCTGGGCCCGTGAGCCGTGGCCGCTGAGCCTGCGCGTCCGGAGCCTGTGCTCTGCAACAGCAGAGGCCACAACAGTGAGAGGCCCACGTACCGCAAACAACAACAACAAAAAATAGTAGAATGATGTTAGCTCCATCTCTATAGCACTCTATGTGGGATGTACCATTACTATTCCCTTGATAGGGGAGGAGACCGAGGCACAGAGAGGGTGAGTAACTGCCCAAGGTTAAACAGCTAGAAAGTGGCAGAGCTGAGATTTGAATGCAGGTTTGACTGACTCCAGAGCACACATAGTTCCTTTTCCGTCCTCCCTCGCTCCCTTTCTTCCTCCCTCTTTCTTTCCTGTCTTCATTTTCCTTTCTTCTTTCTTTCGGTTGAATGTGCAGATCACCATCTATAGGGTTGTCTAGTTTACACTCCCACCAGCCTTGTTAGAGAGTCCCTCCCTATTCCCCCACAGCCTTGCCAAACAGTCTTGCCAAGCATTAGCAAACCTTTGGAAATTTGGTCCATCTGATAAGTGAAAGATAATATCTCAGTGCAGTTTTATCATGAATGAGGTTGAGCATCTTTTCATGTGTTTATGAGCCACTTGTATTTCCTTTTTTGGTGAATATCTATCATTTGCTTTGCCTATTTTTAATATTAGCTTGTTGGCCTTTTTCTTATTGATTTCTAGGAACTTTTTATGTATTAAGGATAAAATTTATAATAGGAAACTATATTAGTTTGCTAGAGCTGCCATAACAAAATACTATAGACTGTGTGGCTTCAACAGCAGGAAATTATTTGCTCACAGTTCTGGAGACCAGAAGTCCAAGATCAAGGTGTTGGTATGTTTGGTTTCTTCTGAGGTCTCCCTCCTTGGTTGCCTTCTCCCTGTGTCCTCAAATGGTCTTTCCGCTGTGCACGCACATCCCTGGCTCTCTTGTGTGTCCAAATTTCCTCTTCTCATAAGGACATCAGTCAGATTGGATTAGAACTCACCCTAAAGGCTCTATTTTAACTTAATCACCTCTTTAAAGGCCCTGTCTCCAAAATACAGTCACATTTTGATACACTGGGGGTGAGGGCTTCAACATATAAATTTTAAGGGGACACAATTCAGCCCATAACAGAATCCCACATATTTTTTTTCACTTTATCTTTTTTTTAAAAAAGCTTTACTTGTATATTTTTTCTCACTATGTCCTAAAGCCTCCTCAAATCCCTGAATTTGAATATCTACAATCAGGTCTGATCTAGAAGACTGAGTGTTTGTCTTTACCATGGTCCTCTAATCTGTCTTCTGAGATAGTGTGGTCCAGGGGGAAGGGTGTGGCAGACTTTGGGGTCACTTTGACCTGGGCTGAAGTCTGGGCACTTTACACAACAGCAGGGTGACCTTGGGCCAGTCACTCTACCTGGGTTTCAGTCTTGCTTCTATAAATAAAGTTAATAATAGCGAGCTGGCAGGGTGGCTCTGAGGATAAAATGAGATGATGTCTATAAAACGTCTGGCCCATATCAGGGGCTCAGTGTGCTGTAGCTGTTGTAATTTTCTTTATGAATAACGGCTCATTTATCAAGCCTCCAGGACATGCAGGGCATTAGGGGAGGGGGATGCAGAGGCGAGTGTGTCCAGGTCTTTGCTCTCAGGTACTCACAGTCTAGAGGGGTGCCTGGAATACCTGCGCCAGGTCCTCCAAAGCCAAAATGGGGAAGGGAGGCACTCATGGATGCGCTGGCACATATCTGAGTCTTGAAAGTGGAAGAGAATTTCTGCAGGTGGTAGGAGCCGGGGGGAGGGCATTGCTCAGGGGAGGGCCCAGTATGTTCAAGGGCAGGGGCAGGAAGAAGAGACCACCTTCATGGATGGTGTCTCCTTCCATCTGGGGGGTATCTGGAAGGCGTGGGAGTGGTTGGAAGTGGGAGGTGGCGTGGAGCGTCTGTTGGGGAAATAGAACCCCCTGACCTGAAACAAGCAGACCACATGAGTGTTTGCTGGAGTGTGGCCGTGAGATTGTAAGTGCTTGCAGAGGGAACGAACGGCTACATGAGCGAGCAAAGGTAGTCCAAGTTCCACATCAGTGGCCACAGGGACAATCATAGGCAGCCTGGGGCTGAGACTGAGCTTGCAGAAAGGGAGAGCACAGCCTGGCACAGACCGCTGAGGACCCTGGAGGGATGGGTCTTAAGTAAAGGATGACCAAAGACATCGCAAGATGGTGAGGAATCGTCCAGGAGCCCCTACTGGCTCCAGGTGGCTCAGCAAGACAACAGAAGGAAAGAACTTCAGTGCCCAGCACGTCATCTCATCTAATTCTTGCTTCAAACCTGCCAAGTGCTTATTATTGACCCCGTTGTTCCAGGGAGGAAACTGAGGCCCCAAAAGGTGAAACAGTTTTCCCACAGTTGAATTAGGGCCTGGGTGGAGGAGCTGGGCTCAGGACCCAGGGCGCCTGCGTTCCTCTCCGGGCACCCTCGTGCTGCTTGGAAAGGGTCTCGGATGGGGGTCGTTCTAGCGAAATCCATCCCCGTGTCAGGGTTCAGTGCCCTCCAACCATCTGCATTGCTGACTCCCCTCCTTTCCCACAGAGCGTGGACTTGGCAAAGCCAGCGTGGGTTTACGGTGTGCCTTCTCTGATTCTTTTCTTAGGAGAAAAGGACACCTTCCTTTCCATCTGTTGCTGGAACCTCAGTTAGTACCTTCACCCTCTTGATCTGATGGTGGTGAACATACACGGGGCCTCACCTTTGCCCCTATCCCTGCTGATATAGAGGAGAGGAGGGGTCCCCCAGAGAACGCCCTCTCGCTGTTCCCCATAGCAAGAGGGGCTGGGTGGCCAGGGCAACGACTCTCCGTAGGGCCCCAGGTGCCATTCTAAATTATTGTGTCTGACTGTGGATCCCAGAGCCAGGTTTCCTCCCATAGGACCCTCATTCTTCTCTCTGTTCCATTTCAGCCGAACACATTCATCTCGGCTATTGTAGGGATATCTGCTCTCCTTTTAAAGATTGCATCCATTGCTGGTTGGAAGAGACCAACAAGCTTAGCATCAAGGTCCAAAATGTCTCCTGGGGGCTGGAGGAGACCTTGAGAGTTCAGTGGTCCACCCTGCTGCCTTAGGGGTGGGGTGGGGTGAAGATGCAGTAAACCCTCTGAACTCCATCCAGGGCCTCCGTTGCTGCCAGAGCCCCCTCCGCGCCGCTCTACCCGCCACGGAAGAGCATCTGGCCGTTAACTTATATATAATAACCCTTAAACACTGCCATTAAGTCACCTCTCATTCTTTTAAACTAGCCAGGAAGGGAATTCAGGATGATATGTGGAGGCCGTTATGGCTGGTACCGGGCAGGTTAAGGACTTAGTGGCACGCTGAACGCACACATTGTTGCATAAATAAGAATCGCTGTGATATCAAAGCATCACTCGGCTCCACGTCCGGGCTTCCTAGTGGCACAGAACCCCCTCCCTGCATCTGCAGTCGTCACCACTTGACGAGGGGCACCGAGGACAGAGGGACTGACCCAGAGCTGGACCACTGGATCCCCGCGGTGTTGCCACAGCTGGAGACCGTGTCACTCTATCTCCCCATCCCCTCCTTCTTTCTTTAACTCAGTCTTTTCTCTAACTACTCTTTCATGTTTCGGAGGGGCAGAGGATGGCAAAGGAGAGGCATTGCCTTATATGGGAATTAGCCTACCATGTGCCAGGCACTCTCCAGTACAGGTGTGCTCACATCAGATCCGCAGTAGTAAAAGTTCGCCCATTTATAGCTGAAGAAACCAGTCACAGGCCCAAGGTCACCCAGCTGGTAAGTGACAAAGTTGGGATTGGGACCCTTCCTCTGTGCCTTGCGTAGAGGTCATCTGCAAGAAGCTTGAGGCTCTGGGGCGGGAGCTTGGGCGGGGGGCAGGGACTGGTGCTGGGGGACGGCTCTGAGGGACCTAGGAGCCCGGGAGATGTTATAAAAATGGCGATGAGAGAGCAGGGAAGCAAGCGAGGGCTCCCGAGCTTTTCTCTGGGTTTGCAGGCGAGGGTACCAGGGTGCTCACCCGGGCGGTGCATTCACGTAGGAGCAAATGGACAGTGTTCATATTTAATGAGCAAGGATGCTGTGGGGGAATTGCTGTTTACTCAGCGATTCTCCCCATCCTCACGCAGCCGGGGTCTCAGGACCCATGTAGGGCCCTGATGGCCCAAGCAGAGCCACCCCACGCCCGGGCTCAGGTCCCCATGGGCAGGACTCACATCAAGGCATGTTCTCAGACACATGTTGAGTGCGCCTGGTCCGCTGTTAGGTCCTGGGGGTGGGAAAGAGCAGAGAACCGTGCAGTCAAATCGCCTTGCTTGGGGAATTCTAGTTTTTGCCCTGTAGTAGCTAAAGGCAGCCCAGGCAACATCTCTTCCTTCTTCTTTTCCTCTGATCCTGCTTCTCCCTTTGTAATGCTGATCGAGATGCCAGCCATTATGCAGGAATCTCCTGCTCGGTCCGATTTACAAAGGCACCCCAGGGGTTCAAGAGCTAATTCCATTTTGTCAGGAGACCTCAGGGAAATCATACACTTCCTCTGCTGCTTCCCCCAGCCTGAGGACCACGGCACAGGTGGCCAAGTTAGCGAGCACCTTTGCTTGCGGCTGGAGCCCCGGCTTCCCCCCAGTGCAGGGTAAGGAGTTTTCCCAGACAGTTAGTTATGCCTGATTAATAAAACTGGAAGATGAGCTTATTGCCAACTGCTTGTCGGGTAGGGAGAGCGAGCTTTCAAATCACAGAGTCCTGGGGATGGGGAAAGGATTGGAAATGGGGTTCCTGGTACTGGAGAGTTTGGGGTCCACATGTGGGTGCTTGGTGCTGGAGATAAGCTGCCAGTCTTGTGGGGATGGCAGGTGAATCTGAAAATGTGTGGGCTGTAAGCCAGGAACGGGGCAGGGTCTTTACGAATGTGGGTTGGGGGGTATGTTACTCTGCAGGCGATGGAATCAGGAGGGGTTCGATCAAGCAGCCGTGCCAATAAGACATCGAGGGAGTGGTTAAGGGAACAGGCTTTGTGTTGAAACCCAGGTTCTGTCACAACCCCCAGCATGCAGTAGGCACCTGGTGAGTGGTAATGCTGATGCTGGAAAAGGCAGGGAAAGGCATTCCAGTTAGAAGGAACAGCATGTGCAAAGCACACCTGAACCTAGATGCTGCATTTGGGGAATCCTACACAGGTTTAAAGCATGCAATGGCAGGGGGACAAGGCAGGGAGGTGAGGTGAGAAAAGGATATTGGGGACCAGGCATCTAGATGAGCAATGAGGTCTTACATTATTGGCAAAAGGGAGCCAACGGCCATTTGTGAGTAGGGATTCTAGAATAAGACAGATCCATGGCTCCTGAATCCTTGCTGCCTGGCTACAAAAGACCCACTTGGGGTGATACATAAAAACACAGAATCCAGAGTCTCACTTCTAAAGAGTCTGATTCTGCAGGTAGAGAAACCTCATATGTGTCAAACGGCTTTTACTTGGTTTTATTCTACGTGCTTTACTTTTTTTTGAACCTCATGTAATCATTATAACAGTCCTATTGAGGTAGGTACTGTTATTATTCCCATTTTACAGGTGTGGAAAGCGAGGCACAGAGAGATTAGTAACTTGCTCACGGTTCCACAGCAGCAATTGCCAGGACCGGGATTTGAACCCAGGTTGCCTGACTCCAGAGCCCATGATTTGAACCACACGGCTATCCTAGCTCTGATGTAACCTGGGGAAATCTTATTTACTGGCACCACCCACCCACGATGATTCTGACAGGCTGCAGACTTGGACCCCATTGGCATTGTCTGTGAGTGTCCTTGCGTTCAGAGAGGGGAGAGGACGGAGTAGGTAGCACCATCAGGAAGGGCTTCCTGGAGGAGGTTGACTTAAGGGTGCCAGGCTCGGGTGGATGCAGGGAATCAGGGAAGAGGGCATTCTGGGTAAGAGGCAGAACATGAACCAAAGCCAGGGAAGGACGGAGATGCAGGCCAATGGGGAGGAAGACCTTGGAGAGGTGAGGCTGGGTGCATAGAGTGGACTTGAAAGGCTCTGGAGAGATTTCTGTCCTCATGTAGCACGAGGAGGAGTCACTGGGTTCTAGGCCCTCAAGACCGCTTCTGTTCCAGAACCTCCCCAGGCTCAGGGAGAATCTGTCCCTGGTACAAAGACCAGTCCGAAAAAGGAACACCCATCGCTTTACTTAGAAACAATTCTCTCCACCAAAGAATCGTCGGTAGGGCTGCCCAGACTCCCTCGAGTCAGGGGTCTGTGGGACAGGGTGAAGGAACTGAGGCTTTTAACACAGTTTAACACAGTTAAGTGGAGGGGAAACCACTTTCCTCTCTGCTCTGGACCAGGAAGTGCCTGATGGTCCGTGAATTCCCAGCAAGGATAAAAATAATAATGGATAAGGTAATAGCCATGCTGGGCACAGTGCTTAAGAATCCAGTCCTCAGAAATGGAGAGTTCTCGTTCTGGCTCTGCCACTCACTAGCCATGTTCCAGTGACCTTCCCTCTCTGAGCCTTGGTATCCTCTGCTGCAAAATGGGAATTCATATTTCCTGCTAGGGTTAAATGATGCGCAATGTACATCATAAGCACTCAGTAAACTAAAGCCATTACTGTGATTTCTTGTCACGAACTCTCCTGGTCATGTACCTAACGATCATCCTTGCTTATTTTTCCTTTCTAACAAGAGCTTAATATTATGCAGGAATTCACCTTCCTCCATGTGGACATGGGAGGTGGCACCACCTCCAGCCCCAAGGACTGAGTCACGATTGGTCTAAGGCTTAGCCAATCTCAGCTATCCCATTCCCTCTGCCAGTGACTGGTGGAGTCATGGGCACTTGACACAGTTCTGGCCAATGAGAGCATGTCTGCAACGGGGCTTCTGGGAAAAGTTTATGGAAAGAAAGTTTAAAAAGAAGCACATGGAAAGAAATGATCCCTCTTCTTCCCAAGGCAGAGTTGTGTCTGCAGTTGGTGGCTGCATTCACTGCAGCCATCTTGCAGTCATGAGGGGAACTAGGCTGTCAGGCTGAGGAGGGCAGCGAAGAAAGATAGGTAAGACTCGGGAACTTGGTGAAGGCCTGGGCTACTGAATTAACCAGCCCTAGAATTCCACTAGCTCAGGCCTTCTTATGTGAGATAATACATTTTCAATATTGCTTTAGCCAACTTGACGTTTCTTGTTACCTGAGCTGCAGGTATCTACCTAACACCTGTGTTAAATAAAGTTTATTAAGCACCTAAGTGGCCCAGAGCCAGGCGCTTATGTACATATCATCTCATGTTATCCTCACAATAATACAACAAGAGGTAACCCCATTGGCCTTAGTCCGCTTGGGCTGCCATCACGAAATGCCACAGACTGGGTGGCTTTAGCAACAGACAGTTATTTTCTCACAGTCTGGAGGCTGGAAGATCAGGATGCCAATGTGGTCCATTTCTGCTGAGGACTTTCTTCCTGGATTGTGAGGAGCCGCCTTCTCGGTGTGTGCTCACAGTGCCCTTTCCTCGGTACATGTTTGTGGATGGAGAAAGAAAGAGAAGTCTCTTTTTCTTCTTCTTCTAATCCTATTGGTTTAGGACCCCACCCTCATGATCTCCTTTAACCTTACTTCCTTAATTACCTGCTAAAAACCCTGTCCCTGAATATAGTCACACTGGGGCTTAGGGCTTTAATGTGTGAATTCAGGGAAACACAATTCAGTCCGTAGCACCGTTATGCACACAAGAACATTTAGGTTCATAGAGGTGAGGTGGCTAGCCCAAAGTCACACAGCTTGCAAGGGGACAGAGCTGGGGTTTGAACGTAAACCTGTCTGGATTCCAACGTAGGTGTTTTCTGTACCAGTCAAGTGCCTTTGAGGGGGCTGGGCGTCTGTGTGTGTCTTGACCCATGAGTCATCCCACTCTGAGATACACTCGATTTATTTATTTTCCTTATTTTTTAAATCAGCTTCAGGGGAGGTATAATTTACCTACAAAAAGAGTCACCAACTTGAACCGTCCAGTTAGAGGAATTTTGACAAGCGTTTGCAGTTGTGTAAACGCCACCACAATCAAGATACAGAACAAATACATCACCCCCCCCGACACACACACACACACACAGACACACACACACACACACACGCACACACACACACCGTCCCTTCATTCCCAGCCTTAGGCCCAGGCAACCACTGACCTGCTTTCAGCCGCCGTAATTTGGCCTTTTCTAGAATTTCATGTAAATGGAACCAGTTTGTGTCTCCTGGGTCTGGTGTCTTTCACTCTAATGCTTTTGCAATTTACCCATGTGGTTCCATGTATCAACAGCTCGTCCCTTTTTATGGCTGAGTAGTATTTTATTATAAGGATCCACCAGCTCTGGGTTTATTTGAATATAAAAATGATGCCTTTCACCCACGGATGCTGTAGGCAGCTCAGCCCCATTTGTCCTGTGGCTTCCTGGATAGCCCTCTCCACCGAGTTCCTGTAGGGAATACACATCACAGGCAGAAAGGCCCGCTCTCCGTCGGCTCTGCTGAGGCCCTAAGTCTAAACCTCTCTAGTTCCCTGGTATCACCAGTGAGCCTCTGGGACGCTCCAGGGAAGGGATTCCGCACGTCCTCCGAATCCCTGTAGTCAGGGTTTAGGCATCTTCACAGATGGGCAGTTCTTCTTTTATCTGGTCCCAAACCTTCCTGCTTCATTACCATGCTTCCTGCTGCTGATGAAATGGAAGCTTTGAAGTGACGGAAAAGTACAGTTCTGAAGGCAGGAGAAGAACTGATAAGAAGACCCAGCAGTCCCTCCCCACGTCCCTGGTTATATAAAAAGCTGTTTAATATGTACAGATGCTGGCGGTACCCACTCATACCCCTCGCTCAGGCTCTGTTCACTCAGAGTGCGCCGGCCACTTTTCACCTGCCAGCTCCTGCATTTCTTTGCCGAAGGGCTATCTTTGCCTGCAAGACCTATTTTGCCCACCCCATCCCTGTCTGCTTCCCCCCGCCCGCCCCCCGGGCAGGATAGCTCTGAGGCTTCTGTTCACACCAGCTCCCGGAGTTCTCCCAGGGGACTGAGCCCCAGTCGCCCTCCAAGGCAAGCTGCCTGATAACACACTTCGGCTTCTCCAGGCTTCTGACGGTGGTCCTTGGAATTGTGCCCCCCCCCGAAATAAACTGCATGCCGCCCCCCCCCGAAATAAACTGCATGCCTGCAAATCCGTGACCCGGTTCTGCTTCTGGGGACCACGTATTGAGCAATCAGGGTCTGTGAGGCTCTGGGCTAGATGCTTTCTGTATTATTCTTATCACTGAGTCCCCTGAGGTGGGACCCGTGGCATCCACATCATTTTGCAGATGACGTAACTGAGGCCCAGAGAGGGTGAGTGACTTGTCCCAAGTCAAGTGGCCAACCCAGGTCTCTACCTCCCAGCACTTACCCCACACCCTGCCCCTCCATATCTGTGTGCGTTTGAGAGAAGCTCTCTATCTTGGGTGCCCAAAGACTGGGATGCTGTCTCAGCTCAGCCACAGATGTACTGTGTGGCCTCAGGCAAGTCACTTGCCCTCTCTGGCCTCTATTTCTCCATTAGAGTCTGGAGGAATTGGATTGCTTGATGTAAACAGGCCCTTCTAGCTCTGACACTTGGTGAGATCTAAGGTTGAAGAAGGTGATTTTAGGACAAATAATGGGCCCCCCTGTTTCACCCAGCGTGGAGTCTATGTGTAGAGTCAGCCCCTGTAGCAGAGAGTCTTTGAAGGACTCAGGGGAACAAAGCAGCGCCTTAGAGAGACAATGGGGGTGGGAGGCTGGGGAGGGCGAGGTAGACGTCCAAGGTTAAGGGCGGGAGAGTCAGCCTGGATCTCTCCCTCTTGGCTGGAGGTGTCCTGGGGAGAAGCTGGGGGAGGCTCCCTCGGTTTGATCCCTTATGTGGGGTCCCCCTGAGCAGAGGCTGCTCCAAATCCTGCTTCCTGAGAGGGCCCACTCTCCAGGGGTCGCTTCTCACCCAGCCCCTCACCCAGGACAAAGGAGGGGTGGATGCGGTGGAGGGAGGGCTGAGGAGCCCGTGCCGTGTCCCCTCCGTGTCTGAAGGCAGAGAGCAGGGCAGAGGGAAGAGCCAGGTGAATTATGCATGTGCCTGTTAATCACACCCTGATTAAAACGATTGTGCTAATAGTAACTCTCCCAGCCCTCTCGGAGGAGAGGTGCATGGGCCACTGGTGGAGGCCAGGGCTCGTGCCCCGTTCCCGATGCTAGATCATGCCCAGTGGACTGGCGTGTTTGTAGGGTGCTGGCTCTCCGCCAGTCCCTGTGCACCCCTGTTGTAGGCTTATCTCCCTGGGTGTGTGCCCCTCGCCTTGTGGAGCAGCAAGGACCCCACGACTGGCCTGGATTTCTGAACCTGCAGAATGAGGCTCAGAGATGTCAAAGGACTTAACTATGGACACACAGCAATGAGCCTGGTTAGGAACCAGGCTTCCTGCTCCCTGGGCCATGGGCTGTGTCTGGGGGGGCGGGGTACAAGGAGGATTGGGAAGGCAGCGTCACATGGGGCAGCAACTTTAAAAGAGACAGAGCTCTTCATTTGGCCAAATAACGGCCAGAGGGAGGTTGGGCGCATCTCAGACTACACATACCTGAGCTGTGAACACTAGACCCCTGGAGCCTCGCGGCAAAGGGAAGGGAAGAGCATGGACTCTGGAGCCAAAGAGACCTGAATTCCAGCCTGGCCTTCACCAGGCGCTACATGGGTGATCTTGACAGTGACTTGTTCTACTTCTCTGAGACTTAGAAGCCCCATCTGGAAAATGGGGCAATGATGCCCACCCCCCCAGAACTGTTGTTGAGACTGAGGGTTACGGTGTAAGTAGGGTACCTCACGGCACACGGTGGATGCTTCCAGGAATGAGCTTCCCAAGGAGAAATGCTTTAGTCCATTGAGGTGGAGAGTCTCCTTGTACTGGGGTTTAGGAGTATTTCCCAGCCCCCATCTTTCTCCCCTCCCGCCACTTCACCACACCAGCTCAGCAGGGCTTTCCTTCTCTTCCTGGGTGAGGTAGGAAGAGTTCCTTGGTCCCGGTAGAGGATTGAGAACACAGAGCAATTCCCCAAGGAAACAATTTCCGATCCTGGGCAGCCACCATTACAGATAAAAACGTTGTCAGCTACACCCAGCATACAGGGGGCTCGGGGGCTACCCTGGGGCTCCAGCGACCACCAATAATGACAGCAATGGGGCTACAACATTAGCGGTGATGATACCAAAGCCACGCCCACGGCTTATTGAGCGCTTATTGGGTGTGAGCACTTGAAGTGCATTACATCATTTAATTTTTCTAGACTCATTTGAGGTTGGCGGGTATTTTTCTTGCCCCTTTCAGAGATGAGGAAGCAGAGCGGGTCGATGACTTGTTGAAGTGTGCCGGCCTCACAGGCTGTGCCTTTTTCTCCACGACTTTTTTTATCGCGCCCGCTGACACTGCGTCTCTGGGAAGATATATTACCTGATCCAAGGAGCTGACTTGTAGGTGAACTTTCAGGACAAACCCTTCTATAAACTAAGGATGCCATGGACTCTGGAGGATAAAGAGCCAGCAGTAATCCAATCAGTGGGCACATTCTCAAGGGTCCAAGCCACAGGGCAGGAGATCCAGTGTTCAAGATTTGCCTCTGCCCAAAAAGTCCGTACAGAGCTCTGAGCACGTGCCCAGAGATAGCAGGCAAGAACTCTGTGTGTGTGTGTGTGTGTGTGTGTGTGTGTGTGTGTGTATTTCTCTAAGGTTTTTTTCCAGCTGATTACTGCCTTGCCCTGTCCCCTCATCTCTGTTCACAAAAACACTTACTGATGTGGTCTGCACTTTGCTAATTTGCATGAGTTCGCACAGTGCTGGAGGAATGATTGACTGTCTTACTCCTGTCTCATCATCACTCAAGCTGGGAATTCCCTCCATTTAGAGCAATGACCCTGTGCGTGGGAGGATGCCTGGGTCTTAGAGGCTGAACTGGGGAGGTGGCACATGTACTTTTAAAAGCAATGTCCAATATGCCTGTTGTCTTCAAAGTACATCGTATAGCAAACCAAGCTTCTTGGTGGGTGGAGAAGGGATTAAAAATCTGAATTTGAACCTCCTGGGGGTTGAATGGAGAGTCTCTGAGGTCAGTGGGTTTACCTAAAGGGGCAGGGGTTGGGGCTGGGAAGCCTCCCAGTCAACATGCTGGGATTGCAGGTTGCTGGGTCGTGAAGGTAGCCACAATGGGACACGTTTCTTTTGTTTTGTCAGCTCTCGTTAGCTGGTACTGATGCGATCACTGAGATTTCAATCAGCTGTAACAGACATAACCTTGAAGTGTGAGGTTTTTGGGAAAGAGAAGAAAAGAAGGCATTGAGAGAGAGGGAAAGAGATGGAGGCTGGAAGGAGACAGGAGGATATCTCCTGAATACCTGGTGTGTCAATTACCCATCCATTTGTTGCTGACCGGCTGTAGGTCAGCCCAAAGATGCTACAGTCAGGTGTTGCCCAGGTCATCTTATTACCCCCTTAATAACCTTTGTGAGCAAGCTGTATTTCCTCCGTTTTACAGATGAGGAAGTGGAACCTTACAGATGTCTCTTGGCGACCAAAAGGGAACTCAGGTTTCAGCCCCACCTCTGTCTTCCTGAGTTCAAATACTGGATCCTACTCTTACTAGCACGTGATATCAGACACGTTATCTAACCTCATGTTGCCTCCATTTCCTCATCTGTGAAGTGGGGACAATACTACAGAACTCAGTGGGGTTGTGTGAGCATTAAATGTGTTAATATATGTAAAATGCATGGAACTGTGCCAGGTGCATATTAAATTCTGTACAAGTATTAACTATTATTCTATTGTTATTCTATGTGTGCAGTTTATTTAACACCACGTGGAATGTCCTTTTCCTCTCTCCTTCTCCCCAGTTCCCCCTTCCTGACAGCTCCCTCTCCCTTTTAGAGTTAAGTCCCGGTGTCATCTTCCCCAGCAAGCCAGAGATGTGGATGCCTCCCCACCTCGCAGCCTGGGGGGTTGGCTCCTGGGGGACAGATCTGTCCATGTTACCCAGACCCCTCGCAGCAGGCGGAGCGGCGTGGGTGATGGGGGCAGGGATGCAGATGCCCCCACCCCCCGCCCTTCTCTCTGAGAATCTGAGGGCATAAGTTAGATAACCGTGACATCTGTTTTAAATTAGCCTTCAGAAGCCTCCGACAGCTGAGAAATTATTAAACAGGGAAAGGGTTGAGTACATGAATAAATATTAATATTAAATCACTGCTTCGCTAGATTTAAAGGGAAGGAAGGGGGACTCAGCAAGAAATGGAGGCAGCAGCTCTCTCAGAGATGCCCCTGTGTATGGTTTGGAGAAGTGAAACACAGGAGCAAGGGTCGGAGCAGCGGCAGCCATCGGTCACCCGTTCTTGCCCAAGCCGGGCAGGGGCTCCAGCTGTCAGGGAGCCGGACAGCTGGCAGGGGCTCGTGGCAGCTCAACGGGTAGCTCGTTCGAACCCCAGCCTTCCCTGACTGAGGTCCTGGAGGCACAAGGGGCCACCCACAGGCAGCCGAAGCATCCCCCCACTCCTCAGAGGGGGGACCACACTGATGCGTGGGTCTACCACGACTGTCCCTGTGACCCCCTTCCTCAATGTGAAAGTATTAAAATGTCTATTTTATGACCACACTGGTATAAAAGCAAATATAATCCAGGCTGGATTCAAGATTTTATATTCATTATTGTTATATTCTTTTTCCACCTGATTGTAAAAGGAATCAAAATGAGAATATTTTGTGGGCCCTGGGCACTGTGCCTACTGGCCCGGATGGATGAATCGGTTCGCCCTACCTGGGGCGGGGACTGCTACTTGACCTGGGGAAGCCGGGACTGGTGAAGAGGGGCCGTCCTGGGGGTGAGGGTCCTTAGGGTTGTGAGGATTTGGAAGCTAGGACCCCATCTCTCAGGCCCAGATCAAATATCATATTTATATTAAGGAATAATAATAAATTAATAGCAATAATAATGATGACAGTAACAGGTAATTCCCTCGGCTTTAGCTGCCCTGGCTTCCCTGGCGCCCTAGAACTGCCAACAATGCTGCAGACTCAGGGCCTTGGTGTTTCTCTCCCTTCCCCTGGAACCCTCTTCCCCAGCATCCGCGTGCCTCACTCCCTCACCTCCTTTGGGTGACCTCTTCTGTAATGTCACCACCCCTAGTGGGGTCCTTCCTGACCTTTCTATCCTAATAACCCCTCCCACCCTTTCACTCTCTGTCTCCTTACCCTGCTTAATTTTCTCCGTTGCTTATCATTTCTTAATATCACATCATGTGACAACTAGAAACATATGATACGATATTTACCATATATAGTATATGTTGTCGATGTGTACCTGGTTGTGGTCTGCTAGACTATAAGCTCCACGAGGGTAGGGACTGCATGTCACTCATCCCTGTGTCCTTAGCAACAAGGACAGTGCCTGGCATGCAGTGGACGCTCACTAAGTATTTGTTGTGTGAATGAATGAGTGGGACATTTCCGGCACATGGTAGGTACAGCAGTCATGGGACCTGGCATGCTGGCCTGAGTCCTCACCCCTCCTCGTGAGGAAGGATCACCTCGCCAGGGATGTGAGGTCTGGAAAGATGGACGGGCGCGGCCCAGAGTAACACGGCTAGAGTATCAACAGCATCACTCGATAAAACAAAGTGTGGAAGAGTCCGAGGTGTGAGCCAAGAAGGCGTCTGGAAGGTGCAGGCAAGGAGGGCGTAAGGCAAGGAGGGGAAGGTGATTTGATTTCCCCTCCTAGGCCAAGTTCAAGCACTCCAGCTCCTGTCTGCTCTGGAGCCTTCTAGGCTCTGTTTTGGAAGTTGGGGGTGACCAGGAGTTGGGGGCCCTGGTTGAAGCACCGGCCCCCTGCAACCTGTGCGGATCTCCTGCGCTTCCGGGCTCAGTCTCCCCACCTGGGATTCCTGCAGCCAGCAGGAGCTCAGCTCTCCCCTCTGCTGGAGCTCAGGTTCCTCCCCAGGGAAGGGGAGGCACCTTCCTCAGCTCTGGTCCCCCTTCTGATCCCTTCTCCGGGCCCTGACGCCTGCAGGGGCTGGTGGACCCTACGTCACCAAGCGAACATGTTCTGGCACCGTTTAGCATCTCCTGGTGTTTCCGAAGCCCCATCCTACACACCGCAGTGAGTACGCTGCTCCGGCAAACACCAAACAGACGTCAGCTCCAGCCCCGCTCAGCTTCTTGTCTGATCGTGGCGGTGACATTGATGGGACACGGTGCTTTTCGTTAGAGGACCACGTGCACTGACCCAAACGCCGTTTGGGCCCAGAATATTCTGGCTGGAGCAGCGCAAACTCTGCGTGTGCTGACTGACAATAAGGACCTTTGGGTTACGGTGCGGATTAGATGGGTGATGCAGGAATCTCTCAGAGGGCAGGGGCAGACAGTGACCCGCCCTCCATCGCAAGCCCCTCCCTGCTCCCGAGGCCCCACCATGCCCTGGAAAGGTGCCCTCCACCCCGTTAGGGCAGGATGTCAGCTTGTTCTCTCTTGAATTCGTCCTCCAAGTATTTGCAGAGGTTGGTGGTAGGGGAAGCCTTCTGAAGGCACTGACCTTCCCCACCCCACCCCGACCCAGGGGCATGTCTGGCCGGGCAGCATCTCTGGGCCACCTGGGCTGGGTCTTTGGGCCCAGGCAGCATCTAGGCCGCTGTGAAGGCCTCTGTTAAGCACATCTTGAACCCACTGCTGTCATTAGACCAGACACGGAGCGTGATGGACACTTACGTTCATTTTGTGTCTGGTGAGCTCAGCTATAGATAAGGAAAGTGGATTCAGAGAAGTTCAGAAACTTGCCCAAAGTTTCCCAGCTGGAAAGTTCCAGAACTGGATGGAGATGCAGATATCTGGACATCTGTATACGCCAGGCACCTCATTTGTTATCCTTTAAGTCGGGTCTGAACCCTTTCTTGATGGGGATAAAGCCTTGAACCTCCGGCAGGACACGCTTCCTTTCCATCGGAAAGTGGAAGGCTCGCCACAGTTTCCAGAAGGTGTCTCTCAAGGGTAACTGGCTGCTACTTCTCCTGAGCCCATGGCCTGGGCCCCATCCGCCTGTTGCAGGCCATCACAGAACCCCCGTCCTTTCTCTTGGAGCAGGTCCAGAGCTGGAACTAGGTAACCTGTGAGTCTCATGAGAAAAAAGGCTCTGTGCCTGTCTTGGTAACCACTGTTGCATGAATAAATGAGTGAATGAATGAATGCGTGGATGAATGAATGAATGAAAATGAGACTCATTCCTGAATTCCGTTCTCTCATCCCACCCCAAGCTGTCCCCTTGTTTACTGCCAGGGAGGGGGCATCAGTACAAATAGGTGGCATTGGGGCCAGTGTGCCAAATGGGGTTGGAGGCCTTTCCACCTGGGGAAATTGCCTGTGGATTCCACCCCTGTGTCCATCCGCTTGACCCGGGCTCTGGGCCCCCATGCCCTCATCTCTTGTTCCCCTGATGAATCACTTGAGTCCCTGTGATCCAGCCGCCATCACTGTCCTTATCCTGCAGACACGACATCACCCTTCTTCACCCGCTGCAAAAGGGAGGCCCAAGCATTACAGGAAGCCACCGCCTCCCTCCCCAGCCGGGCTGCCCTTGCCTCGGTAATATCTTTTTTCTAATAGAGTAACCTGAACCCTGTGTGCTGTACTAAAAGCAGCCTCAGAGGTGCAAGAGGTGGCTGGGTAATTGCCCAGGCTGAGGCATGATCTTACCTTACACTTGGTGTCAGAACCTGCTGCCTAGTCTGAGGATCCTGCTGGGGTGGTGGATGAAGCACTAAGCTAGGAGTCAAGTGGCCCGGCTCTACCACCGCCTCCTCTCGGAGACTCAGTTTCCCCGTTGAAAATAAAATAAAGGGGCTTCATTCCACGAACTTTGCAGTACCATCTCTCTCTGAGATTTGGGAATTCTCTCTTCCCCATTAAGGTAAACCTGATGAGAACAGGCCATATCTGTGAATTGGTGAATTTTATTTTATGTTAAGTTATACCTCAATATAGCTGGCAAAAAATGAATGTGTGTGAGCAAGACATATGGCAATCAAAAGAATATTCTAGGAATAATAAGAATCTTGTGCATATGGTACCAGTGGGCGTGAGATCAGAGATGAGCCTGGAAAGTTGGCATAAGCCCCGTGCTGGAGGGCCTTGAGCAGCATTCAAGTATCATGAAATATGCAATAACTAGCTATCACTATGTAACAAGCAGCCCCAAACTTAGTGGCTTAAAACAATCATTTGCCCTCATGACCATGAATCTGTGGTTGGCTGGGGGTTGGCTGATCTGCGCTGGGCTCAGTTGGGCAGTTTTGTTTAAGCTATGAGTCCAGCTGGGCTTGGCTCTGGGTTGCAAGTTGAGTTCAATTCTGTCTCATGTGTATTCACTCTGGGGTCCCAGCTGAGAGAACGGCGGTTCCAGAGGAAAGCTCTTCTCAAGGAGAATCTGCCTTCTCCTTGGATTTCTGCCAATCCAAGGGGCAAATCCCACTGTGCAAGCCCCTTTCAAGCTTCTCCTGGCATCTATCACCCCATAGGCCAAAACCAGCCACAGGACCATGCCCTAGACGGGTGGGGTGGGGAGTATGTTCTGCCCACAGAGAAAGGGAGAAAGGATGGGTATTTGCCGAACAATAGTCCAAGTGATCACAAGGTAATTTGGCGTGAAAGTTAAGAGTCAGGCCAACGTGGGTTCACATTCTGATACTCATCAACCTCGTGACCCTCTGTGCCTCAATTTTCCCATCTGAAAAGCAGATACCATCAGACATAGCCCGTTAAATTACATCAGGTCGGGCTTCACACAGAATAAGTACCTATGTCAGCCATTGTTTCAAAGATGCAGAGAGATATTCCGGTTTCATCTTTGTCATCATCCCTGATTCCCCTCCCCTTTGTTTCCTTCTTCTGGACCAAATCACCCCACTCACCCCCTCCCCAGGGTTGCCACTCTCTTCAAATATTTGGAAACATCCCCGAAGTCCCCAATCTTTGGTCATGGTTTGGCCAAGCTACACGGATTGAGTGTCTTTAATCTTTCCTCGTAAATTAATCCTTCTGAACCTTTAATCATTTTCCTCGAACGAGATTCAAATGAGACACATCTCTGGGCTCCCACCATACACAGGTGGCAGCCTGGTGACAGGCTGTCATGATCACAGGGTTCTTGTCCTGCAGGGAAGGCACAGCAATCTGACCCAGAGATAAGGAGATTCGGGCGTTGGAAACCTGACCCTAAACCAGAAGCCAGCCCAAGTTTTTGCTGGTGTCCTGCCCACAGGTGGAAGGACCTGTGTGTTTTCTGCAAGGGGGATGGGTGGTCGGACGCCTGTGTGCTCCCTCACCCAGCTCCTCTGTAGCAGCTGGCCACCCTTTATCCCTTATATGGATGTATGTCCTGTCTTGTACGCAATGGGGTTAATCCTCCATCTTAATTCTAAGAGATGAGAACCCATCCATTTGTAGAGTTCCAAAGTCTGGGGTGGTCCCACCTCCCTGGCTCACCCTTGCGGGAAGGAGCAAGGCGTCCCCACAGACTGGAAAATAAATGGGATGAATAGGCCCACCTGGGGGCTGCACCCATGATCTGGGACTCACAGAATGCCAGGTACATGCCCTGCCCATCCTTCTGTCAATCTCTGGGATGTAGGTTTAGAAGTTGGCTGCTTATTTCTATGACCTTCTAGGAAATATTCCCCAGACTGAGCTTTGAAATGGTTTCTAAATATGAAAGTCAATGATCGAGAGAAACACAGAAACAAAGCATGTTTCGGACCCGAGTTCCGCCAGGCAGCAGGATCTACGTGGATTTGTAATTCCTAACGGCATTTCTCAGGCATTTAACTCACAGGTTGTGTCGCCCACTGACAGCTGAAGTATTGTTACACAGACACTGAGCAGATCTGAGCTGCATTCCTCCTTCCTAACTGGGAGGATGTATAACCTGGTGGCTAAAGATAGATTCTGGTGTGAGATTTCCTGGGTCAGGATCCCAGTCCCCCCACTTACTAGCTATGTGACCTTGGGCAAGTCACTCTGTCACTCTGTGCCTCCATTTCCCCCTCTGAAAAATGGGCATAACAATAACACCTATCTCATAGAGTTGCTATAAGGGGGAATACATCATAATGTCTAAAAGTGCCTCTGAGAGTTCCAGGCACAGAACAAGCGCTCGGTATACGTTTGCTACTGTTATAGTTGTCACTCCTTCCGTGTCTCCGTAGCTGCATGAGCCATGTCTGGTCTCTGAGGCTCAGTTTCTCCATCTACAAAATAGGCATGCTGCTACTTGTCTACGTGCCTCCCAGGGGCTATTGTGAGAATCCGGTGAAATAAAGTGGGTGAAAGTGCTTCGCAAAATGGCAAAGCATTATATGTTTTGCAAGATTGTTAGAGAGATGTACTGACAATAAGGTGAGTGATGAGCTGTGATATTTAAATGAGAATTTCTGAGCCTCCCAGAAGCCTTTTATTCCCTGTCCCCAAACACTTATTGTGTTGGAACATCTCATAGCTTTCTGTGCTCTGCCTGGGAGACCGGTTTGCTCGCAATTGGCTTGGGGAAGGCAAATCTATTAGGGGTAGGGCATGAAGGGAGGGGGACTTGGAAATCTTCCCCCAACAGTGAGTTGCTAGAGGATCGGGAAATGGATTGTAGATCTCAACCTCTCTCTCCCTCTCTCTCCCTCTCTCCATCCTTCCCTCCCTCCCATAGAACCATTGAGGAATAAGATGGATACCATCTGTCTCAAAGCCGGGTACTTGGAAGTCATTCTCCATACCTCCCTCCCCTCACTCTCCAAGGCCTGTAAAGATCCCTCCCTACTATCACACAGAGTTGCCCCTGCTGTCTGCCTCGTCAGCCACAGAGTCCAGCGCCTTCCCCCGGAATGTGTTCAGCAACATCCTAGCTGGACCCCTTGCTTCCTTTCTTGTCCTCCTGGAATCTGTTCTACAAGTACCTGGTCTTTAAAAAATGTTAATCCAGGGGCTTCCCTGGTGGCGCCGTGGTTGGGAGTCCGCCTGCCGATGCAGGCGACGCGGGTTCGTGCCCCGGTCCAGGAGGATCCCACATGCTGCGGAGCGGCTGGGCCCGTGAGCCATGGCCGCTGAGCCTGCGCGTCCGGAGCCTGTGCTCCGCAGCGGGAGAGGCCACAGCAGTGAGAGGCCCGCATACCGCAAAAAAAATAAATTAATAATAATAATAATAATAAAATAAAAAAATATTAATCTAATCCTTCCCCAAATCCTGTGGTAGCTTCCCTTTGCTTACAGAAAATAGTCAACATCCTCTGAAGTAAGTACTATTATTATCCCCCTTTAAAAAATGACGTATAGCTGATTTATAATATTATATTAGTTTCAGGTGTCACAGTGTAGGGATTCAATGTTTTTATAGATTATGCATTATTATCCCATTTTACAGATGAAGACATTGAAACCCAATCCAGGTAAGCAGCTCTGGCCCCAGGCCCCCAGCTCAGAAGTGTCAGGATTGGGGTCATGATCCCAGCAGCCTGGGTTCGTCTACCTCTCCAGCCTCTGCTCAGGCCATTGGTCTCCTCTCTGTCCTCTGATTGAACAGGTTCCAAGTAACCTTTGCATATGCCTTTCCCAGCACCTAGAATTCTCTTCCCTCCTCTCCCTGCCTCCCAAACTCCACCTAACGTCATCTGGGCAACTCCTGCCCTCCTCCAGGTCGCCATTTCCATGACACTTGCCAAGGGAGGCCTCCCCAGCTGGGTCTGGGGTCTACACACTCACAGCCCCTCTCTCTTTCTTCAGTGCACATATCCTAATTGTAACTATCTTCTCTCTTATGACTCTTTGCTGAATATGTCTCTCCTAATAGAGCAATATCATGATGGCAAGGGTCGTGTCTCAGCTCAGGATGCTCTAACAAATAGCACAGACATTCATTTCTCACAGTTCTGGAGCCTTGAAGTCCAAGACCAAGGTGCCAACAGGTTGGCACCCTCTTCCTGGCTCGCATTCAGCCACCTTCTCACTGTATCCTCACATGGCAGAGAGAGAGAGAGAGAGTGCTGGTTTTTCTCCTCTTAGGAGGGCACTAATCCCATCTTGGAGGCCCCAACCCTCATGACTGCATCTAAACCTAATGACCTCCCAAAGGTCCAAATATGATCACACTAGGGGGTTAGAGCTTCAGCATATGAATTTTGGGAGTTCACAAACATTCAATTCAAAACAGGTGGTGTATATCTTGCTGGATCAGTGATTCCAAGCACAGTTCTTGGCACTAAGCAGGCACTCAGAACATTTGTGGAAAGAAGGAAGGAAGGAAGGGAGGGAGAGAGGGAGGGAGGGAGGAAGGACGGAAGGAAGGATGGAAGGAAGGAAGGAACCAGGAATTCTAGTGCTGCTTGGACACTGAATCTGGAGGTCCAGCCTAGATTTGAGAGGAAACTTGCAAACCCAGTCATGCCCCAAAAGGTCTCTGTGACACCAGAGAGAGGGCTGGATGAATCACCATTTAGCAAAGACTCTACTTTTTATTAGCAGTGACCTAACTGTTGGCAAAGTTGTGGCTGGCTAGGATACTTTCACTTTTTCCTGAAACACAAAAAATAAATTTAAAAAAAAAAAGAAGAGGAGGAGGAAAAAGTCACCTTGAACTGCTCTGATCTCCCAACCCCAAAACACACCCCTGGGATTAGATCCCTGCTGTGAAATGCTGCCCCATGATTAGATCTCAAGCCATGAAATATACCCACGAATGTAGATCCCCGCCTTGGAAGTACAGTTTGCTGATGAGATCGCCCCCATGAAATAGGGCCTTTGGGTTAGTGCATGCCGGTAAAATATGGCCTTGGATTAGATCACTGCAGGGAAGGCTGAGCTGCTCGCCGGGAGTGGGGCCTTTTACCACATCCTCCCAAAGTAAAATATAAATATATGGAGAGGAAGAGAAAGCAGTGAAGGTAAATTAATGACGGCGACGTTTTGGAGCTTGGACTTCCTTGGAGGTTGTCAGCGTGAGGGGAGGAGATGGGGACAGAGCCAGGCATGGAGACTCAGCCCATCCTCCGTTGGTGACAGTGTGGTGGTGATAGCTGATGCACGGGGGCTTCCTGTGTGCCGGGCACTGTGCTGAATGCTTTATGAGTTTTAGCTCCTCCAGTTTCCAAGAAGGAGGTGACATTATTACAGTTCCCAGTTACAGGTGGGAACTGAGGCATAGAGAAGTGAAGTCACTTATCCCAGGACACACAGCTAGAACATGTCAGAGGTGGGATTTGAACCTGGGGCATCTGCCCCTCGAGACTAACCCTAACCTTTAACCACTGCCCTTTGGTTGGGCGAACTGATGTCTCTCCCGGCCTGGCCTGTGGGGCTGGGGACACGTGGCGCCCATGGGCCAGCTGCTGCTGCAGGGATCGGGGGTGGGGGTCCCTGCAAGAGTCAGAGACAAGCTGGGTCACCCTGGATCACCCTAGGTGAGGAGCAGAACAGAGAACTTCAAGGTCAGAGCCCAGAGAGACATGGGGTCCATCCGTGAATTGGGGTTCATCCCCCAATTTAACCAGAAGCTCAGGCCCAGAGCTGGGCAGTGGCAGAGCCAGGCCTAGAAGCCAACGTCTTCTAACTTTGAGGCAACTAGCTCCTACTTACTCTAGAAATCTCCTGAAAGGAGCAGAAAACTAAATTTGGATGCTGAGTTTATTCAGCAAGATGCTCCAGTGTAATCCTTCTGAGGATTGACGGGGTCAGGCAGACCTGGGTTGGACTCCCAGCTCACACCTGGTAACCATGTGACTCGGCACTCATGCCCCCAGGTGCCACTCACAGCCGAGCCTCTGCAGGAATTGCCCTTGAAGGCCACCGCCTAACCCAAGGTCACACCTCCCCTCCCCAGAGACCACCCGGTCCAACGGCTCCTTGAGGGATACAAGAGCCCTGTCTTCTTGCCTCAATACAGAGCAACTCTGAAGGGTCATCTCGGCTCCAGAGACCCAGTGGGACCGGCGGACCCACACAGCCCCACTCCCCTCTGCCTGTTCTTCCCACACAGACACACACCCGCCACAGATGCCAGCTCCAATACCCCCAAGAACTGCACACAGCTCTCCGTCTCACGGTCTGGTCCCCAGGGCCCAGCCTACAGCAGACACTTGTTCGCATCTCTGTACCTTGTTTCTCATCCACAGCATGGGGATGTGAGCTCACCTACCCCAGGATAGTGGAGGCAGGCGTGCGATGGCGTGTGTGTGTGATGGGCTTAGCCCAGTCCTGGGGCACAGTAAGTGTTTGGTAAACATTCGCCCGAGTCCCTCATGGGCGATCGCCGGCTGAGGACCTTACCGAGGAATAATTCGCTTGGCCTCCTCTCATCTGCACAGTGGGACCAAAAGCCTGTCCTGTAGGTTGTTGTAATGTCCACTGTATAGGGCGGTGGGGGGCGGGGCGGGTCCCTGCGAGCCAGAGCGATACTCCATACTCATCAGACGTGTTCTGGCGCCGTCTTTCTTCCCTGGCACGGGAGCTCAGTGAGGGCCGAGGGAGGGAGGGGGGTCATTTCCTTATCTCGCTGGAGCCAACGGACTGACCAGCTCTTATCGGGGATTTGTGAGCTTGTAAAACATGGCTGGCTATCATGCCAGCTCCCTGGGGTGAAGGTGCTCCCAGCTGGGCCTTATCATGGGGTGATCTTGGCCTGTGATTGAGGGGAGAGCCGGACGGATGGCTGCCGAGTCCGCTGGGAAAGCTGGTGTGGGGGCATCAGGGCGGGCCTGCCGGGGAATGACATGACATTGGAGTGGACCAAGCAGAGCACACAACTCCCTTTCCCTCTTCTCTTCCCTGCAGAGGGATTTCAGACCCTGAGAGTCTCCAGGAGCCAAGAAGGAAAAAGTTTCTGGGGGGAAGAAGAGGAGGGCTGCCTCAACCTCAGGGACCCCTTTCATTCACCCATTCCTTGTTAAGCACCCACTGTGTGCCAGGCGCTGGCCAGAGAGCTGAACTTACAGTGAAGTCTCAGACTTCTAGTTCTGCCTCTCATGGTTTCTAGCTGTGTGACCTTGGACCAGTCACTTGCCCTCTCTGAGCCTTACGTGTCCAATGGGAATAGCAGTAACCATTTCACCAGGTTATTATCGGGGTCCCTTGAGACAGTGGATGTGAAAGAGCTGCCTTACAAACTGCAAAGTCCTGTGCCCATAGGAAAGATGTGATCGAAGGGTAAGCTTGTGTGTGGATGACATGCCTAGAAGAATAGCAAAGAGAAGGATGAGGGAAGTCCCAGGAACCAGAGCAGGATTCATAAGTGGGAACAGATTCCGCTAGAATTTGCTGAAGCCCCTGGGGAGGACTCAGAGTAAAATAGAGAGGGCATTCCAGGCAAAGGGGAGTGGTGCCCACGGAGGCTGGCTGGGCAGAGGGCACTCAGGGTGGGCCCTTACCGGTCATGCAGGAGCAGACAGGCTGAGCAGAGCGCGCCTGTGGCAGCTTTGCTGGCTGCGGAGGCCAGGTCCATCTGGCTCTGTTTTTCTCCTGTCATTTGGAAGCTTTTGTGCTGAATCTCCCGTTTGTCACTGTTTCCCTGAGATTCTCTTTTGAACTTGGCATCTGTTTGGGACTCTATCCGGTCCCTGCCTCCTGTGTTCTGAGGCTCAGATCTGTTTGCAACCTGGGCATCTGGCCTTAGGGCAGTAGGTGGTTCTGGCTTCCTCAGCGGGTCTTGGAAATGGAGTGGGGGATGGTGGGGCGAGGGCAGAAGGCCTGTGTGACAGACGGTGGCCCTGCCTGACCCGGGCATGTGGTACCTGCCTCTCTGAGAGTCCAGGGAGCAGCTTCCCTTCCTCCCCTGCATCCCGGGGCCCCCTGAGGCTTTCCCTTTTCCATCTTGTGTGTCTGTCTCTCCTCCCCCAGGTTTCAGGGGCAGAAAAGCCTGGCCATTCCGAGCACTCGCTTTGGATCCAAACAGTCCTGACTTCGTCCCTTGGCTCTGTCATTTACCGGCTGAGAATTCTTAGCTCAGACTCCAGGAGCCCGTTTTCTACCTCCGCAAAATGAGGATAGTTCCCCCTGCCTGGGGCTTCTGTGAGTGCGCTGGAATCCGGCTCCTGCAGTGCTGCCCTGCCTGGAATGAGCACACAGGGCCTGAGCACAGCTCTGGGCTGGGCCTCGGGAGGCTGCATTCTGATTTTCCCAGGACACGTTAGTTAACCTCTGTCTGAGCCTCAGTTTTCCCATCTGCAAGATGGGAGCAAGATCTGCCTCACAGAGCTGATGGGAGTAGTCGGTGAATTTGTGTGTCTGTAAAGCACCTAGAACCCCGCCTGATGCAGTCAGCCCTGCTGGTGCTGGCTCTTCCTCCTCCTTACCAGCATCCTTAGTATCCAGGAGCATTGCCCTGGGGCTGCCCTGGGGCCACAGAGAGGACAGAGGCCACCACTCAGTCAGCAGGAGGGCACACCAAGGTTCAGCACCTGGGTAAGATCACACTGATCAGTTAGGGTTTGAATGAGTGTGTGTGGTGGGGCCGGGGGGTGGGATGGGTAAGGATCCGAAGACCTGGGTTTGAGTTTCTCCCCTTGCTATTGTCTGGATAGACTCTGGCTGGTTACCTCTGTACCAAATTCCATTGCAAGTTCAGTTTTTGTCTCCTTTTGCCAGAAAAATGGGATAATCTTCCTCCTAAAGCATTTGTGAAAACTAAGCAAGAAAATACATGCGATCGTAGTTTGAAAAACAAAGTGCAGGGGACTGACTCAATTCATTCATTCAACACCCATCTATCTATTGAGCATCTCCTGAGCGGGGAGGGGTGCTGTCCTGGTGCTGGGGATCCCAATCCTCACAGAACCTTCACTCTAGAGGAAAAAGCTCCCCAAGTTCACGGGGCTGAGGTAAGTGTTCAGCACAGGAGGGGCCGTCAGTGAGGGCATGTGAGGAGGCGACATTTGACATGACAGCCAAACAGACTGGTGACAAGCCCGCAGACATATGGGGCAAGGGAATGACAGGCAGAAGGAAGTGCAGCCTTAAGGTGCGGGGAGAGGGTCTGCTTAGGGCTGTGGGGAGGGTACCATGGAGGGAGCTGTGGTCAGGGGCCAGCCACTGGGGACCTTGTGGGCCGGGCTCAGAGTCTGGAATCTGTTTCAAAGGAGGTGGGAATCACGGTGGGGTTTGAATATGGGAGGGACGTGATCTGACAGGATGTTTGTCTATTACATCTTGCAATATACAAATACTAATGAGCCTACCGTGGGCGAGCTGAAGGGAAAAGTGTGCGTGTAAGTTATTTGTGGGGACAGTGCTGTGGTTTAGAGGATGATCAGGAATTGGAGGATGGGAGGAGTGGCCTCTGAGATTTCTTTTGACCCAGAGACTCTGATTTTATGAAGAAACAGTCGAGTGGCTTGTTTTCCAAGTCCCCAGACCATAAGGGAATTTAAAATAATAGGAGGAATTTAGGATGAAGCTGGATGTGGAAGATGTAGCAAACAGGGCAGTAGGGGAAGCCGTAGGAATTCCTGTTTCTGCAGAACAGGAGGTCTCTGCTTCTGGCGGAGGGAAGAGAAAGCAGATACGTATACTGAATTGATAAAAAGCAGTGAGGGCTACCGTGTCTTGAGCACTTACTACGTGCAGGCTCCGTGCTAACCGTTTTACATGAACTCCATCTTTTGGCTCTTACACCCACCCTATTAGTTTTCTGGGGCTGCCCTAACAAATTGTCACCACCTGGGTGGCTAAAAACAACAGAAATTTGTTCTCTCACAGCTTTGAAAGCAAGAAGTCTGAAATCAAGGTGTCAGCAGGGCCAGGCTCCCTCCAAAAGCTCCACAGAAGGATCCTTTCTTGCCTCTTATAACTTCTGGTAGTTGTCAGCAATGCTTGGTGTTCCTGGGCTTATAGACACATCACTCCAGTCTCAACCTCCATCATCGCCACGTGGCATTCCTCATCGGGGTGTCTGTCTCTGTCTCTCCTCTTCTTATAAGGACACATCATCTTAACTGATTATATCTTCCAAGACCCTATTTCCAAATAAGATCTCATATTCTGATGTTCCAGGTGGACATGAATGTTGTCAGAGTGGGGGGCATTCTTAAACCCAATTTGCCCACTCTTTTGAGGGTAGACAGCTGCAGAGGAAGGGAGCTGGGTTCTAACCCAAGAGCATCTTCATGAAGGTTCACTTCTGTCCCACACCACCAGGCAGCCTCCCGTGGAAGAACTGGCATGTCAGCCAGCGGAGTGGCGCAAGGCGGCTTGAGGTGCTGGGGCTCCACGAATGGATGGGAGTGGCTGGAGCGTGCAGTGGTGGGAGATCAGCTGAGATGGAGTTGGAAAGAGGATCAGAACAGGCTGGGAGGGGCAGACGAGCCCCTCTTTCTCCATCCTTCTGAACCTGCCTCAGAGACCACCTCCCCTCTAAATCCTCCTCAATCCCCTCGCCCTGCTAAGATGTCAGCCCTTGCTCTGAGCTGCCTCAGCCCTGGTGCTTGTTTCTCTCTGGAACCAATTCCCTTCCCTTTGCACCTTCTGTTCTCTGACAGTAAGCCTCATTCTCCCCAGTGCTTAGTCTTGACATGCTACAGGCCAGGCACCCTGCTTTATTCTTCTGTGTTTTCAGCACCTAACACGGGGAGTGGCACGTTGTAGGTGCACTGTAAATTCATTTATTCCACAACGAGTTATCGTGCACGATTCTGTGCTGGAAATTGGAAACGTAACCTGGAATGAGAGACAGTCTGGTGGGGCGACAGACAGGCAAACAGACTGGCCACTGGAGAAGTGCAGGGGATCGTGGGAGCTCAGCGGGGAGCCCAGAGGCAGAGAATGCTTCCCAGAGCGTGACAGGTGAGCAGTGCAGTGATGGAAAGGAGAGGGAAGGTCACTGTGGCCGGATCAAGCAGCAGGTGCAAAGCCCTGCGAGCAGGAGCGAGAGCTCAGAGCTTTCCAGACCTGCAGGCAGCTTGATGAAGCTGGCAGGTGTGTCCAGAGAGCAGGTGGGAAGAGGAAGTGTTGATGGAGGTGTCCAAGGTGAGGGAGTTGGGATAGCCCTCCCTTGAAACAGACACATTGGGGTGGGAAGAGGCATCAAAGAGTTTTAAGCAAGGGACTGGGTGTGGTAGAAGTCTTTTCCTAGTAGCAGGGTGAAGTGAAGCTGGAGGCAGGGAGGCAGGAAGGAGGCCCTGCTGTGATCCAGGAGAAAGATGCCAGTGGGCTGAATGGATCTGGTGGTGGCAGGGGGAAAAGAAGGGGGAGATTTGGATATCACCAAATGCTCAATGAACTGAATTCTATAATCGCAATGCAGGGAGAAGGGCCATGTCTTGGGTACCGTCTGAGTCCTTGCTGAGTGTGGGAGGGTCCTTCCTGCTGTGGGGGAGGGGAGACGGGGTGTGTGGCATGCTTGGGGAAGGAAGAGAAACAGTCTCTGTCTGCCACTGCTTAGTGATGGAGCTGGACTGCCCATTCCCCATGTGGTAGGTTCCCTCCTGTGGCCAAAAGCCCCCAGAGGACAGGGGCTGGTTTGTCTGCAGAATCCACACACGCTGCATGGCCAAGAGCTTAACAACCGATATACTTAGATGCCAGCAAGAGAGCCCAGGCTCTGTCTTCACAGCCAAAGCTTAGCAGGGGGCTCCATGAGGTCCTGGAGGTGCCACGCGTAACAATCTATGTCAGGGCTGACATATATGGCCAGCTCACCGTTTACCCTATCCTGTGGCTCTATGCAGTATCTCATCTGAGCCGCATCACAGCCCCATGAGGTGGGTACTCTTATACCCATTCGTCAGATGCAAAAACTGAGGCTCCGAGAAGGAAAGTGACTTGCCCAAGGTCACACCCCTAGGAAGTGGCAGAGCTGGACTTGAATACTTGTTCTCCTGACTCCCAAGCCCAGACCTGTGCTGCCAACCCCAGGAAGATGCTGTTTACCCAGGATGCTGATCTCTCCAGAAGATAACCTTCTCCCTGCGCCGCAGAAGCGGGTGGGAAAGCGCCCCACGGCCCCGTCTGAATGAGTCAAGGAAGGAAGACTGACGGGCGGCTTCCTGTCTTTCCCTGGCTTCCCGATACCAAGTATATATTTTTTCTAATCGGCCTGGCTGCTGATGCTTATCTGGCTTCACGAAAGAGCAAAAGAGACTTTGTGTCAAATGCTGAAAAATGACTTTTCAGGCAGCCTCTCTGTCTCCTGAAAGAAGGTGATGTGCTCAGAGCATACAAATCACTCAGTGCTCGGGCATCTCAAGGCAAGGAACGAGTGTGTTTAGATTGCTAAAATCACTCCTGTCCCTTCCCAAGGTCATGGGCAGGCAACCCAGCCTTGTCAGCACCTGGAGGGCAGCAAGGGCCGGAGAGAAGAGATGAGGTGGCCCTGGACAGCAAGCCTGCGGGACTCTGGACCCAAAAGGGGTCCCTCGGATGCAGAAGATGCAAGAGTCCAGGAGGAAGGCTGGCCTGGGATTCCAGGTCTCCATCTGCCCACGGTGACCTGTGCGACCTTGGATGAGTTACTTAACCTTTCCGGACCTTGGGAATCCCCCTGTGCATATAGCCCCACAAATTCTGTCTTCACCTTTGCCATTCATCCAGCCAGATGTTCTAATAACTGGGTTTGCCTTATGCCTACCGGTGCTCAGTGCAGCGGAATTTACTGAGAGGCCCCTGGGTGTAAGGGAAGAGGATGGACTCTGGAACACACCAGAGAGGGCTTGAATCCAGGCGCTGGGTTGGGCGGCCTGCTTGGGTTCCAATCCTCGTCCTGCCACTCAAGCTGTGTGACCTTGGGTTTGTGGCTTTCCCACTCTGAGCCTGTTTCCTCATCTGTCAGCTGGGAAAATAATCAAGACTACCTCACCAGGGGACTGTGGCGAAGCAAAGGGCTTGGAGCAATTCCCGGCACGCGAGTCCATCCTCAGTCAGTGTCGGTCTTGTCACGGTGGCTGCTTCTTAGCTGTGCTGATGGGGCGGGTCTACTAACATCTTCAGGCCTTGGTTTCTTTATCTGTAAAAAGAGGATGAGGATTTAAAAATCCAAAGTACTTAAAACGATTGGCACATAGTAGGGTCTTAATCACTCACAGACATTATTCTGACTTTTTACAGAAAAATAGTTTTTGTGGGTTTCTTTAACAGTTTTTTTAATTGAAGTATAGTTGATTTACAATGTTGTGTTAATTTCTGCTGTACAGCAAAGAGATTCAGCTATACATATGTAGATTGTTCTTTTCAAAATTCCTTTCCATTATGGTTTATCGCAGGATTAAAATTTCAGTTTATTTTTATTTTTATTTTTTTGCTGTACGCCCCGGACCGGGGCACGAACCCGCGCCTCCCACATCGGCAGGCAGACCCCCAACCACTGCGCCACCAGGGAAGCCTCAAATTTCAGTTTTTAAGAGTAGCTGATACTTTGCGATCCTTTGAACATTTATAATGAAGAAGAAATGTCTAATGGAATCTGTCTCAGTATCATCACTGGATTGACAAAAAGGTCCCTGTTTCCAAGTGGCCATGATGAGGGTCCACTGCTGGGGGGAGCTCCACCAGAATAAGGGCCCCGTGGAGGTCAGGACTCCGAGACAATGCCCAGAGCAGGCTCCAGGAGGTAGCACATGTCCTGGTCTCAGATGCCAGCTCCAGTGCCCCTGGGGCAGGGGTCCTGCCTGCCCTGCTTCCTGGAATGCCAGTGCGCTGGGGCAGGGTGGCCCCTGCCCGTGCAGAGGGGAGTGACCGCTAGAGCAATAGCTGAGAGATGGAGTTGCAGCCAGGCTCCAGGGGACATTCATCACTCATCACCCCTATTTTTATTTTCCTGCCTATAAAACACAGAGAAACCATAGAGCCAGGCCTTTAAAATAAAGACAGTCTCCAGATGAGTTTGTGACACTAGACAAGGCCTGCTGGGAGCTGTCCTCTTGCTGTAGCAAAACAAACAGCCCTCCCCGGCCGGGAAATAGTCTAAAATTAGGGAGCAGGTGGGCAGTACAAAATGCATGGGATCGAAAGAGGGAGAAGAATATTAAAGAAAGAGTCCAAGAATGGGCGCCAGGCAGAACACAGCCTAGGCATAACTTGACAGCTGGGTGACCCCCGGTCTGTCACCTCTCTCCCGGCCCCGCTTAACTCCTGGGGTGCTGTGAGGATCTGATGAAATCACGGAGGGAAAAAGATTTGCTCTTTGCCGAGCAGTGGCATAAAATGACAACGGGAAGATTGTCCCCCTCCCTCTCTGCCCACACGCCCACCGCAAGAAGGAGCCTGTGATGGTGACAGGCTCCGTGGCACAGTGTGGGCAGGGCTCCTGACTGGTCCATTCTTCCCTTTCCGTCTGCCTGGTCCCCTCCCCAGTGGGTCATGGACCGAGGCTGGGATGCCACATCAGGTGTGGGCCAGGTGCAAGGCTGGTGGCCCGTGTAGGGGGAGAGGAGCATCTCGGAGTGAGCAGAAGCCTGATGCAGGTGGAGAATCCCGAGGGGCTAAGCAGGGTGTGAGGCAGCAGCACGCGGGGCAGAGAAGCAGACAGACAACACGGGCAGAAGACGGCAGGTTGTGGCATCGGGGGGGCCCAGCTGCAGCTTTCCTGGGGTGCCTGTCAGCTCAGCTGTGGAGAGGAAGGATGCCGGACCCCGTGTGGTTGCTCTGTGTCTCAAAGCCTTTAAGTGAGGTGAAAAAAGTAGACCTTTGTTCTGAAGCAAACTTTTTTTTTACATACAACTTGAGAAGCACCCTAATATACCAAACAGATAAAAAGGGAGCTGCTCTGGTTAAAGAGTGGGTTTGGGACCCGCACCCCATCTAGGAGATGCCCCTAAATCTCTCCTGCCACTTACCTGTCAGGTGATGGGTTTAAATTACTTGACTCTCCAAGCCTCTGTTTCATCATCTGTAAAATGGGGATGATGCTAGAACTCGGTGAAGATTAAATAAGACAAAAGATGTGCTTGACACAGAGTAGAACCTCCACAAAGGTCCCCGTTACAGTAGCGATTATTGTGGGACTCCCCTGTGCCCGGGACTGCCCCCTCAGATCCCTTAGGTCTGCTGAGTACAGCTTGGGCACCACCCCTGAGACATGTCCCAGAGGGCTTGTCACGTAGAGCATCCTCTTGACTCTGGAGTTCTCAGCATCCTGGACCCACTGACTCCCTGGGTCTCTTATTTGGCGATGTTGCCTTTGCGTGATGGGAAACTGTGCCTTGTGCCACTTTCCTGTGGTTGTGGTAACAGAGCCCAGAGGGAGCGGGCAGCGGCCCCCCTTCTTCCCTCCCCAGCACCCTAGATCCCCCTCCTTCACTATCTTTCACTTCAGGCAGTCACAGCCACAACACTCCCGACTTTATTCAATCGTCTCCATTGTCTGCTCCACACCGGGTAATCTCAGCTTGGAACACATGTTAACAAACGGGCAAAGTTTATGGGGAGCCAGCCGCCCCTCCCTGCTTTGTCAGATAAGATGCTGTAGCTTCCTGGGCTCATACTTGGGCAGCAGATCCCACAGGAACTGGTCCCCAGGTAACTGCGTTGTCTGCTGCCAGAGAACAGGAAAGATAGGTGAGGACAGTTCTACGGGGCTCCAGGGACCCGGGCAAAGGCCACTCACACTCATGGGTTCTGCTGCTTCCCCTCCTGGCCAGGGACTCCTTGGGACTCCATCAGGTGTGGGGCAGGGGGAAGGCTCGCATTGGTTCTGGGTTCAAATCCCACCTCTGCCTCTTCCTAACTGTGGGTTTGTGCACAAGTCACGTCCCTTCTCTGGGTCTTGGTCAGCTTGTTATAAAATAAAAAAGCCACCTGTGTCCCAGACAAAATGAAGTTAAATGAGATTATGGGCATGAATTATCCGGAGCCTAGTAGGTAAACGGGTTTCCTCCTTTCCATCTTACCTGTATTAATTTCCAGAGCTGGCATAACGAAGTGGCTTAAAACAGCAGACATTTATTCCCTGCAGTTCTGGAGGCCAGAAGTCCAACATCAAAGTGTTGTCCAGGCCACGCTCCCTCTTACAGCTCTAGGGAAGGGTCCTCCCCTGCCTCTTCCAGCTTCTGGTGGTCGCCAGCAATCCTTAGCATAATTGGCTTGTTGATGCGTTACTCCCATCCCTGCCTCCATCCTCACCTGGCATCCTCACTCTGTACATCTGTGTCTCTGCGTGCAAATCTTCCTCTTCTTCTAAGGAAGCCAGTCATATTGGATTTGAGCCCATCCTCATCTTAACTTGATTGTGTCTGCGAAGACCCTCTTTCTAAATAAGGTCACAGGTCCTGGAGATGAGAACTTCAACATATATTTTGGGGGGACACAGTTCATCCCACAGTACCACCCTTTGGCCAAGCCTTCCTAACTCAGGTGATGAGGACCCCCGTTATCCTTGGAAGCAGCTTTGGTCACTCAGCTCACCTGCTCAGTTGCACGTGCGTCATCTCATGTCTTACCACGGCCCACATGAGGGATCTGCGGTAAATGCATAACCCCATTCTCTCCCCTGCTGCTTCAGCCTGTTCTAAGCCCGAGATGGGTGTGTAAATAGATAATAGTGTTCACATGAGACGGGGGGCCATGTCAGAGAGATGAGCATTAATGGAAGCAAAGATACAGTGTCTCTTCCACACTAGGGAGAAGCGTAATCAGGAAGGCTCTCAAGGGACCAGTTGCTGAGACTGGAAGGATGCGGAAGGATGAGAAGGGCGTTGTGGGCAGAGGGGGCAGCTTGAGCAAAGGGCTGGAGGAGGAAGTGCTCTTGAGCCGTCCTGGAGTGGGTGGGCAGCCCTGGGTGGCTGGGTCGGCGACTGAGTGTGTGCTGGGGGGATGGAGCTCTTTGGGGATGTGGCTCTAAGGGCAGCTGGACGGACACCTGGAAGGGCCAGGCTAAGGTGTACGGACTTGATCTTGCAGACACTGGGGAGCCAGTGAAGGTTGTAGAGCAGAGGGAACGGTGATATCAGAACTGTGGCTCACAGGGTTAATCCAGCAACAAGGACATTTTAAGGATTTTGCTGAAGGGAAGGCTTTCCTACCTAGGCACACAATTGTCGCTGGAATTTTAAAGAGCTAGAGAAATTTGTCAACCAGAAATTTCCCAGTGGGGTCTTCAGCCCAGCTGAGCAGGCAGCAGCCACAATGACTCAGCCTTCTCGTCCCAATTACTTCTTCATATTGACTGACAATGGACATCAGAATTGGCCCAGGGTATCCAGGGGCTGAGACTCTCAAGGAAATAACAAGGGGGCCGTATACCTGGGGCCTGGACCGCTTCTCCCCTGATCAAGGCATGAGAATCTGCCTGTTTTCACTGGCACCCCTCCCCCACCCCACCCCCAAGATTTTAACTTTTACATCTAAGTCTAAGCTTTTCTGTTAGAACCTCCTAGCAGTCAGCAGCGAGAGGTCTCCAGAAGACCCAGGCGTCCATTTCTGTGCCCTGGAAGAAGAATCATTTATTTCTGTCCTCCAATTTTGATTAAACTCACCCGCTAAATCCGTGACCTCAAACCTCCCTTCCTCTCTGACCCCTCCCTCCCTCCTTTCACCCCAAGAGCGGCCCATGTAGTCCAGGAGAGCACCGACCGACTGGAAAATTCTATTCCGGGCCTGCCCAGCTCATCTCCCACCGCTGAGTACCCTGCTGCCTCCTGACAATTTCACTTTTAACTCTGTTTACATTCTGGAAAGCACATAAGATTTCTACCGTGTACTTTCCTAATGTCAGTTTTCCCACGATGAGAATAAGGCTGTACACACCCATATTTTCCGAAGCCTGTCATAAACCTCCAAGTATTCAAAATAGCTGAGCTGCGCCGTCTCACCGCCCATGGGGCTGAGGCTGGAGCGGAGATGGCCCAAGGCCAGCGCTAGGAACCAAAACTCACAGCTGTTGGCTTTCCTGTTCACTGAATGACCACTTGCATTACTTTTAGGTGGCCCTTCTCCACGCCTACATGACTATGTTATTTCTGATTGGAGCTGTCACACCTGCTAGACCACTATAAAGCCCAAGAAATGGACAGACACCAAAAATGGTGCCCAGGGAGGCTGTAGAGCAGGGGTCTCCCGAGCCCTCGTCACCCCAGGGAGAGGACTCTGGGCCTGATCTGGTGGACCTACTGGGCTGGGCTTTGGACCAGAGCCACCATTCCTGATGCTCTTCAGGATTCCAGAGAATTTGAGATGAAACAGAACGCATTGTGGCCAGGCATGTGACAGTGGGATCTGGAAGCTACTGAGCTTCTGCGTGGGTGGTAGGCGGCCTTTCTCTGGAGGACGTCCTATGTCAGTCACTGGAGGTGTTTTCTGATCAGTCTAGTTTACTAGAGACCTTTTGCTTGCTGCAAGGCTAAGCGGGGCGAGGCTGCAGGCATCCAGCAGTGAGCTGGCCTGTGTCTTCTCCTCTGCCTCTCACCCTTAATAAGTAGTTGTTGAATGAATGAATAGTATTTGAATATCCTTCAGTCTGAGCTGAAAGACATACATTCACTCAAAAGCGAAGCAACAGAGGCTATATGAAAGAGGACAAGCTTGGAGGTCAGAATCCCACTCCCAGCCTTTAACCCTTTCAAAGCCTTGGGTTGGCAAACTTTCTGTAAAGGGCCAGATGGTTTTGCAGGCCAAGAGGTGAAATCGAACATACTATGTGAGTACTTACATAACTGTTTAAAAATATAAAAACTATTTAAAAATATAAAAATCTTTCTTAGCTGGTGGGCCCTACGGAATCAGAAAATGAGCAGGATTTCACCTGGGCCACACTTGGGCGACTACTGCTCCTTGTTTCCTTTATCTGCAAGTTGTGACCAGCCCTTGTCCTGTTGGGACTGGAGAGAGTCCATACGCCAGAGGTAAGGTGTCTGGCAGCCTTTAGTACATGATAACAGCACAATCCTAAAAGCCCTATGATGTGGAAGGCTTACCAGGTCCCCAGCACTGCTCTGAGAATATGAACTCCTCTGACCCTATTATGATCTCTGTTTTACAGAAGAGAAAACTGAGGCTCAGAGTGGTACAGTCACTTGCCCAAGGCAGAGCTGGGATATGAACCCAGGTAGTTGGACTCCAGAGTACCTGCACTTAACAACCATGGTCGACTGCTCTAGGAGTCCTTGTTGCTGCTATTAACTCATTCTCAGTCATCCTAAGGTCATCTAAAGTGAGCCAGCCCATGGATCCTCTCCAAACAATGCATGGCACACAAGTGTCCCTATTTGGCTGTGGTGTGTATGTGTTTCTTTTATTTGGCCACTGATTTACTCCCTGAGTTACAATTGCTTGGGCCTGTTGGTTTGACATCTCTGAGCACAGGCTCGGGGATGGAGGCGAGATGAAGGGGAGGAGGCCTGGGGACGGTTGAGTCAAGTGGGAGAGGCATCCAGTTTATAAACATGCCGACGAGGCAATCTGTGTCTAATTGCCCTTGGAGCATGAGTTGGTTTCTCTCAGTTCTGAAAAGAAAGACAAAGGGTGGGGCCAGAAGAGGAACTAGAGGGAAGTCCTTTAAAGAATGGAAAAAAGTGGCCTGGTTTCAGTCTGGAAGCAGGCGGATGGACAAGGTGACCTCTCAGGGCTGCATCCTGCCTCCCCGTTGAGCTGGGGAGTGTATAGCCCACAGCGGAAACTACTTCATAGGTGCAGATGTTCTCCTTACAGTTTGGGTTTTCAAAAACCCCTTTTAAATTTTTTAAAATATAGACTGAGGTTGGAGATACAGGATCTGAGAGGATTTACGAAATCTCTCGTTCTCGGCTAGTCTGGAAAAGTTTTAGATTATTATGATGTTGGTGCTATGGACGGAATGTTTGTGTCTCCCCAAAATTCATATGTTGAAATCTTAAACCGCAGTGTGTTAGGGGGTAGAGCCTTTAGGAGGTAGTTAGTTCATGAGGGTGGAGTCCTCATGAATGGGATTAGCAACCTAATAAAAGAAACCCAGGAGAGCTGCCTCACCCTCACGAGGACACAGAGAGAAGACATTTGTCTATGAAGCAGGAAGTGGGCCCTCGCTAGACACTGAATGTGTCAGTACCTTGATCTTGGACGTCTCAACCTCCAGAACTGTGAGAAATAAATTTATGTTGTTTGTAAGTCACTCAGTCTATGGCATTCTGTAGCAGCCTGAACTGACTAGGACAGAAATAGAGTCATCAGCGTCTTTAAATCTAATCAGATTGGGGAGGCAATTCCAGAAACCCCAGAACGAATTCAGAAAACTCGTCTTTAAAATTCTCTTCCTCTAGAACCACTCTTGATGCCAAAATCTGTATTAGTCAGGGTTCCACAGAAAACCAGAATATATGTGTGTGTGTATATATATATATATATATATATATATATATATAATGGAAGCTGAGAGGTCCCACGATCTGCTGTCTGCATGCTGGAGACCCAGGAAAGCCAGTGGTATAATTTAGTCCAAGTCCAAAGGCCTGACAACCAGAGGAGCTGATGATGTAAATCCCAGTCCCAGAGCAAGAGAAGATAGGTGAGATGTCCCAGCTCAAGCAGTGAGGTAGGAAAAAAAGGGGCAGATTCCTCCTCCCTCTGCCTTTTGTTCTGTTCAGGCCCTTCATGGATTGCATGATGGCTACACACTTTGGGGGGGGGTGATCTCCTTTGCCAAGTCCACTGATTCAAATGCTAATCTCATCTGGAAACACCTTCACAGACACAACCAGAGATAATGTGTAATCTGGGCACCCCATGACCCATTCAAGTTGACACATAAAATTAACCTTCACAATTGGGCATAAGAGGATTTGCGTTTTCATGTCAAGTGATACTAGGATCTCCGAGTCATGTTAAAGAGAGAGAGAGAGAATTTCAGAATAGTAACAATGGCTTTTTCTGTGTGGTTGTTTACAAGAGGAGATTTTTTTTTTTCTGTACAATTTCTTGTATTATTTATTTCCTACAATAAGCAAATGTTACTCTTGAAATCACCAAAGGGAGAAGTCATTCAAGATAAAAATATTGCTAAGAATAGGGCTGTGTCTTCTTCCAGAACCCAGTGGGAAGTTACCTTCTCAGTGGAGAAACCGTCCAGTTTATACAGGGGACATTTGTCATCCAGGTCTTTCCCCAACTCCCTCTTATCTTGCTGACAAGGAGAAGGATGGAGATGGGGGCTCTGAGCAAGTGAAGCTATGGCAGCATGACTCAAGCAGCCCATTGTGAAAGGAAGTAATCACAAGAATCGGTTTGGAAATGAAATACAACTCCAGGTCTTGTAGCCAGGAGATGCTGCTCGAGCATTTGGATTCCAAGCTCCCCTGAAACCCTACAGTCCAACTGGAACCAGGGGACAAGTGAATCAAGGTGACCTATACGAAGGATTCTAATCAAAATGTAGCCCAGAATCAGAGTTAGGGAAACTATGAATGCTAACTGTTAAGGGTTAGTGAGAAAGGTACAAAATCCTACTATGGGAGTTCTTTAAAATCTTGCTCTGTAAGATGGCCTGTCAATGTTAAAGAATGGTGGTGTTGATTTGTTGTTTTCATTAAAACAAGAGATGGTACCCAATGCAATGCCTGACTCATCATAAACACTATTAAATATTGATGATTCCCAGGTACTGTTCTCGGTACTGGAGACACTGCAGTGAATAAGGCAGAGGAAGTCCATCCCCTCCTAGGGGTCCTTGTTGCTGCTATTAACTCATTCTCAATCATCCTAAGGTCATCTAAAGTGAGCCAGCCCATGGATCCTCTCCAAACAATGAATGACATGGTGGGGTAGGAGGGTCTATATAATTGGTGGGGTAGGAGGGTCTATATAATTGGTAATAAACAAAGGGATAAATTAAAATATACTGTTAAGCAGAGAAATAGTGTTATAAAAAATAAAGCAATTTTAGGGATAGAGAGAGATGCTAAGTGGGAATTTTGGAGAATTTTAGACTGGGTGGTCAAGGAAGGTATCCATGGGGATAGGACAGTGAGCAAAGATCAAACTGAAATGAATAGGCAAACCATGTGCATAGCTGGGATGAGTGTATTCCAGGAAGGAGAAACAGTAAGTGCAAAGGTCCTGAGGTAGGAGTGAGCTTGTGATGTTTATGGAAAAGCAAAGAGGTCAGTTTGGCTGGAATGGAGTGAGAGGGAGGGAGTGGTAAGAAGCAAGGTAGCGAGAGCCAGGCCAGACTTCTCTGGACCATGAGACAGCTTTGGCTCTGGCTGTCCAGTGTGATGGGAGCTATTAACATGCTTGGAGCAGGGGAGTGGCACAATTTGATTGATGCTTCAAAAAGATTCCTGGCTACTGCAGTCTCAGTTAAACATGTTATATTAGCCTTTATTGCTGCATAACAAATTACACAAACACAGCAGCTTAAAACTACACCCATCTCTAACCTTACATTTCTGTAGGTCAGAAGTCCCTGTGGGCCAGGCTCAGTTCTCTGCTCAGGGTCTCACAAGGTCAGAACCAAGGGGTTAACTAACTGGGCTCTCATCTGGAGGCCCCCGGGGTGAGAATCCACTTCCAAACTTGTTAGGGATGTTGCAGAAATCATTTCCTTGTGGGTGTAGGACTGAGGTCCGTGTTTGATTGCTGGCTGTCGATGGGGGTTACTCTCTGCTCCTAAAGGCTGCTGGCATGTTTTCTTCGCACCCAGCAAGGGCATGCTGAGTCCTTCTTGGACCTTGAATCTCTTTGACCTACACACGTGTGATATATGATTTAGCTGTACTTGCCAGAAAGCTATTTGGGTATGTGCAAGCCTCTCTAATGTGGAACTTGTAAGTCTGGAGTTATGAAGTCAAGTCGACAATACCAGTCTCTGTTGCACTCTTTCAGAGCATTTATTAAACACTTCTGTATTCCTAAGAGTGTTGTGTATTATGGAAGGATTAAAAAAAAAAAAAAAAAAAAAACTAGCAACAGAAAACTTCATCTCACCAGGGAGCTGAGATTAATCATGCAGAAAGCAAGCAGTGGATTTGGTAAATTACAAGGGCACTCAGTGCTAGAAGATGCAAAAGTGGGAAGAATCTGGCAGGGGGTGTGATCCTATGTTTATGCATCTCCCACCAGGTCAATTCATGGCTCATGCCTGGCCCAGTAACTAGCAAGGGTTTCATCCAAAATAGTATTTGTCCAGTGAGTGAACAAGTGGATGAATCAATTTGTTTCAGTTTTCCTACCTGAAAAATAGGGCTGTTGTCCTTCCCGCCAGATCAGAAGGATGTGTACATTTGTAAAAAGCAAAGCGGGATCAAATGTCATGTCATTTATCATGGGGGGTGTCAGAGATTGTCTTCAACATGCCCCTAGGAGAACAGTGGGGGAAAAGCATTCACATCAAAGACATGTAAGTGGCCAAGACTCTTAAGGGATGACCCGAGTGCCCCTGGGAGGAAGGGCAAGGGTGCAGAGGGCTGCGTGGGCATGCTGAGGGCAAACTCATTTTCTTCATAACACAGCAGAGGGCTTCTCTGCCCGGAGCTGGCCAAGGACGGGGATCAGTTCCCAGGGGAAGAAAGGGGTTGACCAGTTGTCCCTTGGGTCTAGGATTAATATTTTAATGACAACCATAGGTTTTATTTATAATATCCCCAAACTAGAAACCACCTAAATGTCCCTTAATTGTCGAATGCATAAATGAATTGTGGTATTTCGTACAACAGAATACTACCCAGGAAACATTTTTTAACAGCATAAACTCCAGATAAAAGCAACACATAGATGAACGTCAAAAGCGTTGTACTGAGAAAAAAGTAGCCAGACACAAAAGGGCACCTCTTGCGTGATTCTGTTTGTATAGGAGGGTCAGGAAGAAGCAAAGCTAATCTAGGATGGAAAAGCCAGAATAGAGGTTATCCTTGGGGTTGGGGGCAGTGCCTGGAGACGAGCACGAGGGAACAATCTGGGGTGTTGGGAATGGCTTATATTTTCATTTGGATGGTGGTTCATTTGGGTGTGTAATAAGTAAACTGCATCGAGTTGTTTGCTTGAGGTTTTACTGTATCTTACTGTAGTATTTTACTATAAATTATACCTATAAAAAGAAATAGAATTGTTCTAACAGTAGTAACGTCAATCATGTATTCAGTGATACGTTAGCTCGGTACCTCTATTATCTCCAGCCCTGGGAGGTCGGCATCAGGATTCTTACTTGATAGATAAAAAGACGGGTGTGTCATGTTCCAAGAGCGTAGAGTTAGGAAGTGGCAGAGCAAGATTCCAGCCTGTTTTCAGAAAGGCTGGCTGGTTGGGCAGGACTTACCTAATACCTGCCCACAGTAGACTCAGCATTCTTTCATAACTTAAACTAAAACTAGCCAGGTGTTGGAGTGTGCCCTGCCTTGTTCCTGAATTCCTGTCCTGGTGGCAAATTGGCCCATGGTCCATGCAACTCTTGTTGAGGGACCCCATGCCTTTCTGTCCCCTCTAGGAAGCAGAAAGCTTGAGCCCTGGAGGATGGGAGTAAAATGTCTCTTGCTCATCCCACCCTAACCCACTTGCTCCCCACCTAACCCCTCCACTCAATAAGATGCCTACGATCTGCACCTTGGCCTCCAGCAGGAAGAAGTTATATCGTGAGCGAATCAGGCCCAAATAGCCTTCGGTAACAAGCAGGCATGCTTCAACCGAACAGGTGTAATAGACTGATGTTTATCTTGTAGGACGTTTGTGTTTATAAAGTATTAACACGAAGACCAGATTGCTTCTCCTGCCAAGCAGGCAGAGTCATATTAGCAAGGAGGGAAGCACTGAGTGCTACCCTTTGAGGAAGGAGCCCTCGAGACGCTCACCTTTATGAGCTAGGATTCTTGATTTGCAGAATAAATCCATTTCGCCAAGGGTGACTGTGAAAAAACGTTCTCCTGGGCTTCCCTGGTGGCGCAGTGGCTAAGAATCTGCCTGTCAATGCAGGGGACACAGGTTCGAGCCCTGGTCCGGGAAGATCCCACATGCCGCAGAGCAACTAAGCCTGTGCATCACAACTACTGAGCCTGTGCTCTAGAGCCTGTGAGCCACAACTACTGAGGCCACGTGCCACAACTACTGAAGCCCGTGAACCTAGAGCCCGTGCTCCGCAACAAGAGAAGCCCGCGCGCCGCAATGAAGAGTAGCCCCCGCTCACCGCAACTAGAGAAAGCCCGCACGCAGCAACGAAGACCCAACGCAGCCAAAACTAAATCAATAAAAATAAATAAATTTAAAAAAAACCTTTCTCCTAGGCTTCTCCTATCACAAAATCAAAATAGGTTCCAGAGGGCAAGAAAGATGCTCTGATGGAGAGAATAGATCCATTTGGGTGGAAAAGAGGTTTGGGTGAAAGTCAGATGTTAGACACACCTGGTGCTGGGGTCATGTTGAGGGAAAATTTTCCAGCAGCCTACATTCCCAGCTTCAGATAGCCGGTCCTGATGTTTGGAGACTCTCTTTGTCTCCTGTGCCTGGGAACTCCTGAGGGCACGTTCATTCCTTCCAGAATTTTGCTTTTCTCCCTTCGCTGCATGGTTTCTCAACCTCAGAACTGTTGACCTCCGGGGCTGGACGACTCTTGGTTGTGAGGATGTCCTGCACATTGTTGGATGTTTGGCAGCGTCCTTGGACTGTACCCAGTCGATGCCAGTAGCAGTCTCCACCTCCACCAGTTGTGACAACCAAAAGCGTCTCTAGACACTGCCAAATATCCCCCTGGGGGGCAAAAATCGTCCCTGGATGAGGCCACTCTGTTTCATTGGACTGTTTCTAACAGCTGCTGTAATAGAGATGCAATATCTCGCTGGACCAGTAAGGCTGTTACCCTGATAGCTGAGCTGCCCAGCCCGAAGGGTCTAAACTCAGGGGCTTTGATTCTGCAAAATGAGTTCATTCCCTAATTCATCAGAGGTAAAAATGTCACATGCGTTTACTTAAAACGGATGCAGATCTGGAGAACAAAGTGACACTTCATTCAGACCACGTCTTAAAATAATAGTTTGAAGGAAACAGAATTGTTACTGAGCAAATTCCGTTTGCAAATGTCCAGACCCTTTGGTGCCGAAGCGAGGAAGTCTAGTCTTCCTTTGGGTTGCCTTTTGGAAGAGAAAAATAAAAGACCAAAAAGTTAAGGGTTCCTTTATTGTGCCTTTAGCTTCTGAGTCCAGCAATTCATTCTTATGTGCTAAAGGACTTCTGTGTTTATGAGACATTATTATTTAATGTAGGCCTATTTTAAATTGTAATTTTTTTCATTAAGTTGCCTCATTTTACTGATTAAGACCAGTTTATAACCTAGCTTAGACTGTGCTCCTTGAGTAGTAACTATTTTTCTTTTAAAATATTCCTTAATAACCTCTCATCCATTTTAAATGTTATTCTAAGTCAGAGGAGCCTCCCTGTTAACAAATCTGTCCTCCTGATGCTGAGTGATGTCAGAGGATGCAGGACTGCCAGGCCCTCTGTGCACTTTGCTTCAAAAATCTCCGCAGAGGACACAAACAACATCGACTAGGAGATGGTGACTTCTCAGCCTCCGTGCTCTTGAGGCTGATCTGAAGCAGACAAAAAAGAAACATGGGTCATCGGCCCCAAAGCTTTCTAGCAAACTCCTTAAAGGAGTCTTGCTGGTAAAAGAGGATTGAGGGTGTGGAGAAGTGGGGCAGTCAAGGCAGGGGGGTGATGGCCAGGATATCTGTGTCAGCACTGTCCCCATACGCCAGGCACTGCACTGGGCCCCTTGCCTGGGCCACCTCCCTCCCTTTCCCCCCCACCCCTTCCAGCACTAAGAAGTAAGGATAATTATCCCCATTTGGCAGTTGGAAACTGAGGCTCAGAGCAATGAAACAACTTAGTGCTGCAGAGGTGGCCTGTGGCAGAGTCAGAAGCTGTCCCAGGTCTGTCTGGTTCCCAAGCCCAAGGTCATAACCTCTCGGCACCGGTGGTCCCTGACAATATCCTCATGCAAAGAAGGAGGCCTTCCCAATTGTGCTCTTCAGATCACTTTCCCCTCTATTGTTTCATCTTCCATCACCATTACTCTCAGTAATGATCACCATGAACCCCTTTATCAGATGAGATGACTGAGGCCCAGAGAAGGGGAGGGAGTTGCCCTCTGTGTCCATGGCAGAGCGAGAGCTAGACCTGGGTTTTTGGCTTCAAGGTCTGGAGCTATTTCCTTTTCCTCCTGCACCACCTGTGGCTTCCCTGTGGTTGGCTGCACAGCCAGCCCTGACCTGGTGGCCCTGGACCAGAGAGGGCACTACAGAGACAGCCATGGCTGGTCGGGCATCTCACGGGCATCCTGTATCCCGTCAGTCTCTCATCCTTCTTCCCTTCTGGCAGTTCCAGCTGTTCTTTGGATGCTGGACTGACCCAGAGATAAAGAAATGATGATTCCCCTCACCAACCCCCAAAGACACTGAGAAAGTTCTAGAGGCTGATGGCAAGCTATCAGATGAAAGGTCATGGGTGTGATAAGCTTCGGGAGACCTGAATCCTGGTCTTAAATTGCTTATTAATTGTCTTTGTGACCTAGGCCAAGGCCCTTCCTTTCTCTGGGCCTCAGCTTACCATCTTTATAACAAAAAGATTTCCATTCGAGATCATCAAAGCCACTTCCCTGTGATCCTCTGTGATGGAGAACTATGGTTTGGGAATCCAACTCAGTGACAGTATAGCCGGACTCACCGATTAATTTTGTTATTCATTTATCTGTCTGTTCACTTTTTTTCACGAAGAACCTACTGAGTACCTACTATGTGCAATATATTAATGGAAAGTATTAGTAGAATAAGTGCTGTAACAAATCACTTTAAAATCTCAGTGGTTTTGTTTTTAATAATTTGTGTTTATTATATAAAATATATTTATTATAAAAATTATTTCATAATTAACACAATAGCATTTTATTTCTCACTCACATTACTGTCTGTCAGGGGCTGTAGGAGGACATTACTCCATACTGTCATTCAAATACCCAGGTTTTTTCCATCTTCTGGCTCTGTCCTCGTCCGGGTCCATCCAGGCAGCTGATATAGAGAGAGGGTGTGGAGGATGGCACAGGAGGTTTCTAGGGGTCAGGCCTGGAAGCCATATTCCCCTGCCAGGATTTAGTCACATGACCCCACCAAATTGCAAAGGGGGCTGGGAAATGTAGTCCAGCTGAATCCCTGGGAGGAAAAGGAAAAAAAATGGGGTTTGGGGAGCACATAGCACAGAGCAGCACTGTGTACAAGCATAGCAAAGACACCTTCAGACCCCAATGTGAACTTGGGCAAAGGAGCCTGGGACAAGCTGGTCCAGATGGAGACCTGGCTGGCAGGTCCAGCATCAGCATCCTGCAGGAGCCTATGCACTTGGCCCTGTTGTCAGCCCAGGGCACGCTGCTTAATGAAGCATTTCCCCAGTCCCATCACATTCCCTTGCCTACATCTCAGAGGCAAGAGGAATGACTGAACAAGCCCTGCCTTTCTCTGGCCTCAGTGTCTCCCATCCATGAATTGGGAAGAAAACTGACCGACACTGGCTCTCCGGAGAATCAATCAGAGAAGCATCAGGTGTCTTCAAAGGGCCACAGAACAGCCTTCCCAATCCTTCTTATTAATAGTAGAACCACAACAGTATCAATAATGAAACACAAATTAATAATAAATAAACAAACTAATGATAAATAATGCATATGTCATGAATAATACATTAATACTACAAGGCTTTTGAGCATTTATTGCCTCTGACAGAGGGGAATTCGATTAGCTGGCTGGAGAACACAGAGGGGGAATATTTCAGAAGAGTCTGGGAGGTTGGGGCAGGGGTTGGACACCTGAAAGTGGCAGGCACGTCTCCCTGCAGAGGTGTAGAATGTTTGATGTCTTTGGTGACCCAGAACTGGCCTGGCCTTCTGCTGGGGGATGCGGGAACCAGGAGTCTGAGGGTGGGGGCTTCGTGTCCAGATGTCTTTCCATGGTTCAAATTAGAGTGGAAATCCGTAACCCAATAAGGCAAAAACACAAAGAAACCTTCCAGCCCCAACAGAATTTGATGTTATTGCTAAGGCGAGGCCAGCTGAAGATATCTGCAGCATTTATTTGTTCATCTGTAGACTCATTCATCCATGCATTCATCCATTCATTCATTCAATAAATATGTCTTCAGTACCAACGGCATGGCCAGCATGCAGTTACTGAGTCATGTTTTTGGCACTCCAGGAGCTCATCGTTCACAATGTTGGGAGACAGACTGGCAAAATGAAGGGTCACCCCATGCAACGTGTTAGGGTTATTTTAGATGCCATGAGAGGGGCACTTAACCATGATTTGGGGGTTCTGGGTGCAAGGTAGGTGAAGTCAGGGTGTATGTTGGGCAGCCTCTAAATTAAGTGATGTCTAAACTAAGACCTAAAGGGTATATCAAAGCGATGGGGGTAAAGCGATGGTAGGTGTTCCAGGCAAAAGGATGGCAGGTGCCAGGACCCAGTAGCCAGACAAGGCATATTTAAGGAGCTCTAAGGAATCCAGGATGACTGAGGCTCAGCATGGAAAAGGCAGAGGGACAAGAGGCAGGCCATGAGTGGGGGAAGGGGTTTGGACTTCATCCCAAAGGCAGTGAGGAAACAAAGGAGGATTTGGACCCGAGATGTGACATCAGTACGCTGGGCTGCAGCCCAATCCACGCCGCTCCGGGGCTACACGGTTCACCGAGCCCCGTCCCATGCAGTGCTCATGTGTTGGTTCATTCATTACTTCATGCATGCAGCACACAGGCTGAGCACCCACCACGTGCCAAATATCCCACAGGGATGAATGCCAGGCCCCTGACCTTAAGAAGCTCCCAGCCTGATTGTAGAAACATACACAAAGAACCGTATGTTATATTACAAAGCGATGTGGACCGGGTATGATTGAGATGTTTACAGGGGGCTGTGTGCTTATAAGAGAGAGTGTCAGATTCATGGAAGTCAAGGAGGGGGTGATTGTGGCATTGAACCTGGAAGGACGTGTACAAATTTCCCTAGGTGAACTCAGAGCAAAAGGGCATTCCAGGAAGAGGAAATGGCACAGGCAAAAAGAAGAACCTGAGGATATCTGGGAGGGCTGGTGGATGGGTAGCACAAACGCAGTGAGAGACTGATTGAGTTGGAGAGGCTGAGAGAGACCAGATCATTAGGGGCCCAGTTGTCCATGACAGAGGCTGAACTTGATCCTGAATTGGAAGGCAATGGGGTGGGGAAATTGCATGGCATTAACCAGAGAGGTGGCGTCATCATATTTGCATTTCAGAAATATCACTGTGACTCCGATGTTGTGGGTGGATTGGAGGGGCAAAGCCTGAGGCTTGGGAACAGCAAGGTGGCTGTGCAGGGTCCTGATGGGGATTTTAAGGGCCCGAACCAAGGCAGGGTTGGTGCAGGGCAGTCACAGTTCTGAGAGCTACTGGAGAGGAAGAATTGATCCATCTTAGAGACGGATGAGCTATTAACCTCCCCTCTTTGCTCAGACATTTTCTTTTCTTCAAAGGCCCCCCTCTATCTTCTGCCCCACCTCTTGCCCCCATTTCTGCTAACAAGGAGGTGATGGCTGGGAGCACCTGTTAGCCCAGCATGGAAGGGTGTATTTCACAGAACCCTCTATACCTGCCTGAAAGATATGGTTGCAGTAATTGGTTGTTGTAATAATATTTATTATTGTAGTAAGTACATGGTGCGGGGTGCCCAGGGCGGCTGTCGTACCACGCTATGGTATTTATCTTCATGAGATGGGGTGACCTCTTTTCTTCCTGAGTGGTGGTGCATGGTGCTCCTGTTATCACGTGGAGATAAATCCGAGCCCCACAGAAAGGGGAGGGTGGCATGAGGAATTTACGTGACCCTGACTCCCATGGTCCACTCCGGCAGGTGGAACAAAGCTGGTGGAGCTGTTGCCACCACCTGACTGTCTGTCTGCCCCAGGTCAAGTCTCGGTGTGGTCCAAGCTGGTTCTCCCAGGGAAGAGGGGTCCTTGAGTTCTCTGCACCACTTCTACACTCTCAGACACAGAAGAGGGTGAGACACTGTCCCTGTCCTCAGGGAGCTCCCAGTCTGGTGGCAGAAACAGCCCTGCCCTCTGATAGAAAGACGGTGGTCCACTGCTTTTGATTCTTCTCTAGTTACTTTGTATCGACAAGTGATAACTTGGGTGACAAAAGATAGGCACTTCTGGGCTAAGGGAACTGTCCAGAGCTGGGTTCAGATGTCAGGGATGTGATGGGACAAATTTATCCATCCAGCCTCAGGTCTCTCACAGTCCCAGAAAGGGTCTCAGACACACCTCCCTGGCCTCCCTGGGATCCTCTGCTGTCTTTGAACTTGAAAATGGCCCCAACCACAGTCATTCTGCTGCTCCCTTGTGGAAGTGCTGTGTCTTGCTGGTCTAACCTGGTGTGTGATCCCACTACACCCCAAGCAAGACCTGAATCACTTTGCTGTACAGCAGAAATTAACACAACATTGTAAATCAACTATACTTCAAAAAACAAAACAAAACAAAACAGAATCAAAGGACCTGCTTGCCAAGCCTGCTTCCGTGTGATCACGAGGAAGTCATTCTGTATCTCTGAGCCTCAGTCTCCTCACCTCTAAAATGGGGACACTATCCCCCAGGGTTGCAGTGGTGATCAATGAGATAATAATAAGAGATAGACTTCGAAAGTTGCCAAACACTGACCACATGTTCATTTGCTCATTTTTTTCGTTCATTTAATACATATTTATTTTTAAAAAATATTTATTTATTTATTGGCTGCATCGGGTCTTAGTTGCGGTGCGTAGGCTCTGTAGTTGTGGCGTGCAGGCTCCAGAACACACGAGCTCAGTAGTTGCGGCACGCAGGCTTAGTTGCCCTGCAGCATGTGGGATCTTAGTTCCCTGACCAGGGATCGAACCAGCATCTCCTGCATTGCAAGATGGATTCTTAACCACTGGATCACCAGGAAAGTCCCTAATACATATTTATTGAGCTATTATTAAGTGCCAGGACCTGTTCTAATTTCTAAGAGATAAAGTAGTGATTAAAAGCCACAAACTCAAGGACTTCTGGCTATGGTGAGATAAACAGCCTCCCTTTATCTTCCATTAATTCAACTATGAGACCTGGACAGAATGTATGGACACCTATTTGAAAAGTCTGATATGTAAATACTAGCAGGCAGTTTGGGGAAGAACATCAGAATTAAAAGAACTACTAAAAGAATTGATATAAATAAGACCCAGAGTCTCACAAAGTAATACTTAAAATGTTCAAGATACAAACTAAAATCACAAGACATACAAAGAACCAGGAAAATCTCAACTCACAAGGGGAAAGACAATCAATAGACTCCAATGAGGAGATTGACACCTATGCTGGGATTATCTAACAAGGACTTTAAAGTAACAAAAATACTTGAACAAACAATCACAAATCGTCTTGAAAAAAATAATAAAATAGAAAGACTCAGCAAAGAAATAAAGGCTATAAAGAAGAACCAAATGGAAATTTTAGAAATGAAAAATACAATAAATGAAACTTAAAAACTGACTGGATTGACTCAGTAGCAGAATAGAGAGGACAGGAAAGAGTCAGTGAACTTGAAATAGATCAATAGAAATTATCCAATCTGAACAACAGGAAAAAGAAAAAGGTTGAAACACTCACGTATATTCACACACAAAGTCTCTGCTCTCATGGAGCTTGCAACCCAGTTGGGTATGGGAGTGGGGGGGAGATATATCAGCAGACAATAAACAAATAAACATGTATCAGGCAGTAATAGATATTTTAAAAAGAATAAAGCAGGTTAAAGAGTTAGAGAATCACTATGATGTTGTTTTATATAGATAGGATAATTAGAAAAGGTCTCTCCACAGCAGAGGCATTTGAGCAGAGAAAGAATTGAGGACTTGAGCCAATTCAAGTGGGTGTCTGGGGAGAGATTGTTTGGGAGGTGGGAGCAGCTGGTGCAAAGGCCCTGAGGTGGAGATGTGTTCAGAGTATTCAGGGATCAGCAGGGTTCATTGTGTGTGGGTAGAGTAAATGAGGGAGAGGGTGAAGGGAGATGAAATCAGAGGGATGGGCAGGGACAAAGGTGAGTGTGGGTGGACCATCTAGGAGGCAGGACAATAGACCAGCAGTAAACAGCGGCTGGGCTCAGGAAGGTAGTGTAGAGTTCAATTCTGGATTTATTCTGTAGAGCCTGCGGGCCTTGCTGGTGTTCCCCGAACTGGGGAGAAGGAGGGGGACACATCACTTCAGTTTTGGACCTGTTCACTTGGGAGGCCAAAGGACATCCGAGGGGTTCATCAAGCAGTAACGTGGTGCTCTACGTTAGGGGTTCCTAACCCATCTGCTACAAGCTACCTGGTTACCTCTGCTGGTGGGGAGGCTACCGGGACCCCAGCTCAGCCCAGTGTTCCCAGGAGAAGCAGGACATCATTCCGATGCAGCAGCAGCGCCTCTGTGCCCTGATTCTGAGCCTTGCAGCTCTGGCAGTCACCCTGCTCGGGTGAACGCCCGCCTTCCTGCCCCAGGGCCCTGCTGGTTGAGCCAGTGCCGCTGTCCATGGATTCCGCAGCCTGTGGTCTTTGCTCTGCCCCTGTGCTGTCTGCTGACTCACTCCTTAGGTCCCTCTGTCCTACCATCCTTGGTACTCACCGTCCAGTGGTGACTTCCTCTGTTGGACAGAGTTCTGCCTGACCTCTGTGAGAAGCCTTAGAGGACACTCTGCAGGAATACCAACATCGACCCAAGCAGATGTGATCAAAGAGGCAGGTTCGCAAGGCACCTGGGGTCACGGCGGCCCTGAGCTTGGGCTGCGCCACAGGGAAGAGGTGCTTCTGAGAAGGCCCTCCTGGGAACACCACCCACTCTAACTATAGAACAGCCTACAGGGTGGGCAGAATTAATGTGTTTCTTTATTCAACACATGCTCGGATCTGGGCACTGTTCTAGGCACACAAGTAACATGGCAAGTAGAAAGAGTTAGTGGCCTTGTGCACTGAGAATGTACAATGAACACATCGTTACAAGGCATTTTCAGTGTCCTAAGTGGTAGGAAGGGAGGGGTATTTGGGGAACTGTGAGAACCTGGGGAGTCCAGGATAGTTTTCTTGAGGAAGTGAGATTTCCATGAATCCCTGAAGGATGAACAGAGTTACACAAGCAAAGCATAAGGGCTTGAGAAAGAGGGGACAGCCTGTGCTGGGGCCCAGAGGGGAGACCGAGGCCGCACACGAGGAGGAGCAGAACACAGCAGGACCTGGATAGGGGGTGAGAGCCAAGCCTGGGCCGGATCACCCCAGAGAGCATCTGCGCCTCTTTCTGCGGAGCAATGAGAAGCTCTGAAGGCCCTTATGAAGGCCATGGCTTGCCTTTTAGAGAAAGCTCTCTGGCTGCTGGTGGAAGATGATTGAAGGGCATCCATGGGTGCAGGAAGCCCAAGACAAATCCTAATCTCACAAGTTACATCCTTAAGTCGCACCATCATCTACCGAACACCCACGAGGAGGCAAGTACCAGGGCAGCATTTACTCTCACTAATCCTTATAGTGGGGACGGACTGTTATCCTTACCTCCTGATTGAAATAGGCGAAGAGGTCTAGTGGCTTAGCCATGGTGGACCATGGTGGGAGTGTAACTATGGTGACCAACTTGTTTTGGTTTGCCAGGGACTTTCTAGTTTTAACACTGAAAGCACCTGTTCCAGGAAACCCCTGGGTCCCAGGGGAGACTGAGACACCTGGTCACCCTAGTATAACTCATGCCTCTTTGCACTACCTGTAGCCCTCCCATGGAAACCCTCTCTGACTCCCGTCTAGCCTGGGGCCAGACATGAGCCAGCCCTCTAGAAACATCCTCCCTGAGCTGGAAAAAGGGAAAGGAGTGATGCTGGGATATTGCAAAGAGAGTCTCCAGGTAGAGAAACTATGTCATCACCACATTGGGAGGGTGCCTGGTTCCTAAACATTGCCTTCCATTTTGCTAAAGGTATCTTTTTTTTTTTGGTACGCGGGCCTCTCACTGTTGTGGCCTCTCCCGTTGCACGCGCAGGCTCAGCGGCTATGGCTCACGAGCCCAGCTGTTCCACAGCATGTGGGATTTTCCCGGACAGGGAAACGAACCCGTGTTCCTTGTATCGGCAGGCAGACGCTCAACCACTGCGCCACCAGGGAAGCCCGGCTAAAGGTATCTTTACAGGAGTGGTGTAACTGCTGTCAGCGATAGAGGGGGAGAGTGATGGCCCCATTCCGGGTAATGAACTGCTTAGTTAAGGTGAACCCGTTTCCACTCCTGATCCAGCTTCTTGATAGGGTGCTTGGTGGGGGCGGGGGGAGGGCTTACGCATCGTCGCTGATTGGTGGCAAATTTAATGCCGAGAAAGAGCTCCATCTTTAGCTGGTGGCTGATTCATTGACAGGTTCGCTTCTCGGAGAAATGGCGTTGAGTTGTATAGGCAACGATGGCGTCAGGATTCAGGCTCAGTTAACATCTGACATGGGGTTGATCAGAGTTGGAAGACCCCGAAAATGCAGTTCACCCCTCATTTTGCCGATGTGAAAACTGAGGCCCAGAGAGAGGGGCAACCCGCCTGAGCTGGTTGGCAGCACAGCTGAGCCCACAACTCACGTTTCTTGTGCTCTTTCGACTGGATTCACTGCCTCCTGGCTGGTGGATGAGCCCGTCTCTCCCCACCCCTGCCTGCTCAGCGGCCCCTTCTCACCAGCCCAGGGGCTTGATTCAGGGATCCTGGCAGCACGGGGCTTTTTGGATCTCCTCCCTTTGGTTTTCTGTCCTCTGCTTTGCAGAGGATTCCTGGTGGGTGTTCTGGCTCTGATCCCGGTCCAGACGGGATGTCTGGCTGAGCTGGACATTTCTGAATCTCCTACTCCTTGACCAGCTTCCAATGTCAGACCCCACTCTTCCCACTTCCATCCCAGGACCGTCCTTCCTCAACTGGACAGTGGGGACTGGGGGACGAGGGAGCATGGGGATGCCTCACCCTGCTCAGGGGTGCCCCCTTGTGGGCAGGGCTCGTGATGAACAAACTCCTAGAACGTGCTTCACCATGTTGGACCCTGTGATTGTTCCCACGTCTACATTACACATGGGGAAACGGAGTCCCGTGGAGGCCACATAACTTGCCCAGGTCAAGACTGAGTGGTGGGGCTAGTAACTTGAACCAGATAACTGACTTCAGATTTGTTGGAAGCATGTGGGTGGGAGAAGCAAGGAAAGTGAGGGGGAGGGTATTTTCAGAGAAAGAACCAACACGGAATCTTCGGAAGATGATGGGATTTTGTGAAAAAGGAGCTGGAGGAATGTTAGACCTAGAGGAGAACTTTCCCTGTGTTTCTCTTTTGCAAAAAACTCCTTGGCCATGAACTCTTGTTATCCCCTCTCCCGTGTGTCTGTTTCTGGGAAGGTGAGTTCTCACCTGTGATCCAGGTGTTGACTAGGGCTGATGCAATCCTTGCCTGGTACATATGTCAGAAAATCACCCTGCCACCTGCTTCTCCCTCCCTCCCCCGGCCAGTGATCCTACCTCCAAACCCAAGACTTAGAGCCCATGCATTGCCTGAGTCTTCTCCTGGCCTTGGGTAGGAAAGGTCCAGGGATCCCACAGTTCACTGTGAGGCTCTCGAGCCTGGAGGGAGTGGGGTCTCCCCTCTGCCCCCATCCCTCGCTGGGACCTGATCTCACCCCGGACCTCTGTGTCTGCAGTCTCCCTCTCTCCATCATCATCTACCCCATCTGAGAGCCAGGCCTCTGATGAAGATACATTCAATGCAGCGGCCAATGGCGGGCAACCCCCCGAATCCTCACATGACCTCAGCAAGTCCCGTGACTCTGCTGCGGCGGTAGCAAACATGGTGGACAGCTTGGCCTCGCTCGAACTCGGACAGATCTGGGTTCAGATCCCGGCTTTGCTGCTTACACGGCAGCAGTACTGAGCCAGGCCCTTCACCCCCATGAACTGCTGTTCCTCCTTTGTGACAGAAATATTCACAGGGTGACATGAGCACTGAGACCGCCCGCGCAGAAGAAAGCTCAAAAAAGCATCACTCATATTCTCATTTTAATACTCTACTGATATTAATGAAACTCCCATCCCAGAAGGAGAGGCAGATGTGCAAACAGACAATTACACTCCAGCGTGACATATGCAGTAATCGCAGCGTCTTACCAGGAAGACACGCGCAGGCTGTTCCAAGAGCCGACGGAAAAATGCGAGTGAAAGTTCTGGGAGAAACTGGAAAGCGCCATGCGCCCAGGGAAGGAGGTTTTAGTCCTTAACGCTGAGGCCTCCTGCCTGCTCTGCGGCCCGGCACGCCCCCTCCGCCCCTCCCAGGGGAGCTGAGAAGAGGAGACACCTCCGCTCGGAGCGATTCGCCCCCATCCCCCTCCCTCTGTGACTTCAAGGACCTCGGGAATGAGACACACAGTCACTTTCCGAGAGAGGTGTTTCCTAGTGTTTGTTCCAAAGGACTCTAGCAGGGTGGGAGCTAGGATGTGGCAGATGAGGCTCAGGGTCCTGCAGCGGGAGTGAGTGCCTCCTTAAGCCTGGCACCCTAGGCATCTCGCTTGCCCCACCCTCGTGCTGGCCCTGGTTCTAATCCTACAATGGGCTCCAGAGTGTACAATGTTACAAAAAAGTTTCCCACCACCGCCCAAGTTTGGAGAATCACAAGCACACTCCAGCTTCAGGGCCTTTGCACGTGTGGCGTCTTCCATCTGGAATTCTCTCCCTCTAGAGTCACACATGGCTCACACTTTCCTTTATTCTGGCCCTTTCAAGGGAGCCTCCTGGGTCGTGCCCTGTCCACAGCAGCCCCTCCCCCATTACTCTCCCTTGCTTTACGCTGATTTGCTTTTCTTCATTACACTTATCACCACCTGACATATTTCTCATCATTTGTTCCTTTGATTATCGTCTCCTCTGCTGGACCATCGTCTGCCAAGAGCAGGACCTGCCTGTTTTCACTGTTGTATCCGTGGTGCCTGGAACAGTACCTGGTACCGAATAGATTCTCAATAATTTTTACGGAAGAAGGCAAGACAGATAGAAGGAAGGAGAGAAAGTTTTGAGACATTTTGAAGGGAAGGACCATGTTTAATTTTGTTTAAACCAAAATTTCTCGCACTTAGTTGATAATGGAAGTCTTGTTGCCTGATACGTCTATTAGCGGCTCATTCTCTAAACAAGCCAGAAAATACTGTCTTAAGGGGTCAGAAACACCCCCATGCCCCCACCTTTTAATTCTCCTCTTCCGGTATCCCAAGGACCTCCTCTCTCTGCTATGCGGTGGGCTTTCTCTGATCTCATCCAGGCCAGCCCCTGTGAAGCCTGTGCCCCAGACACCTGCTACACCTGTTGGCGCTCCCAGCACGACCACCAGTCACCAGAGTTTCCGCCACTTCCTCCAGTGCCCACCAGGCTCACACCTGTGATTCCCTCAGGGCTCGCCAAGAAACGGTGACCCTGCAAGCTGGCATCCCGCCCTGGCCCGCCTCACATACATGCACCATCTGCACCCGCCTTGGGCTGGCTGGAAGATTTATACATCTGAAAATGTGTCCTTTCCATCGCCTTCTGGTGGGAGAGGCCGTTCTCTGTTCTTGAGCTCCTCAGCCATCTGGACGGTTGATGCTCATCTTAGCTGTAGCTCCAAAGGTGAGACACGCATCCCAGCCCTGCTGGGAAGGTGGGCGGCGGCAGGGGGGTCATCCCAAGGCTGGGAACTGTAGCAGAGGGGATCAGGTCCTGGTCTCCTGCCATGGTCCCCCAGCAACACACTCCCATCCTTCCCAGGGCTGGATGGGAAATGTTTGCTGGCCCATTCTCACCTCTCCCATCCTTAGCGGTGTGTAGCGTGGTGGTCATAACTGAACCAGAAGGTCTGGGTTTGAATCCCACCTCTGCCACTTATAGCTGTGTGACCTTGGCAGGTTACTTCGCCTCTCTGTTTCCCCATGGAAAGTCGGAATAATACTAGTTCCTTTCTCCTAGGATTGTTGTGAAAATTAAGCGAGTCAGTGTGTATTAAGCACGGAGCCCAGTGTGTGGCACAGTGGGCGCCGTGGAAATGTGAGCCGTTATTACTATTTCACACTTGACTTGGCTTTCCCCAGCGTCCCCCCTCCCATTGGGGTTCATCCCCCTGCAGGTGGCCTCCTTGTTTGTCATGGGTTGGCACTGGCTGGGCTTGGGGACTTCTCGGATCATCCAGCCTGGGCCAGGTTTCCCCTCTCCCCTCCCCCAGTCCCTCACCGTAATCCTACCATTACCCTCGCCAGCTTAGTGTGATCGTGTTGTGAATCTGTCCCTCCACTGTACGTTCCTGGAGGGCAGGGCCATGCTCAAGCCATCCCGCTTCCTGCCCGGGGCCTGCTCAGAGCAGGTGGGAGCACACTCTGGGGCAGAGTGAATGAGGAGAGGAGGGGGCAGAAGATGGGTCCTTCCTTCTGCTTAGCTTGATCACTGCTCTCACGGGCCATGTGTCTTCTGTGGGGCTCCCTGCGAGCCTGACCTTCGGTCTAAGTTAGAGGCCCCCTGGGGGTGAGCCCCGGGTTTACCCCCTTACCCTGGGTATTGGGACCTGAAGCCTTGGACCGCACAGGTCAAGTCTGCCTCGAGCTTCCAAATTGCTCCCCTCTAGGTTGATTCTTTTTTCTTTCTTTCTTCTTTTTCCGTAGCGTGTTGTAACCATTAAGCTCCAGGCAGGGGTCAGACACCTGGGCTCCATCTGCTTAGGTTGCCTGCACAACTGAAATCCCCCAATCCATTCTGGCTAGTTTTCTCATTAAGACAATCAGCCTGGATTGATTACATTAGATCAATGGCTGGACATCAGCCAGCAGGAAGCCAATCCAATGAGCCTGGACGATCAGCCCAAGAATGAGGTCCCTCATGGAGCTGCAGTGGGCACCACGCCCTGAGGATGGGGCTCTGGGAGGCAGAGGGGGTGGGTCAGAGGACTCAGCAGGCTGGACTTCGGTGTGAAGGCATCAGTGTCGCCCGGGGTGTATCTGGCAGGAGAAGAGCCCCAGCTCCTGGGAGCTGGGCAGGGATTCCGGGGACAGCTGGTGGTGAGAAGCATCATCTGTGCTTGCAGACAATTGAGACTCCTTCCCAGGCAGTCAGCCTGTTATCACCGCCCCCCCCCCCCCGCAACCACCATCACCACCGCCATGGCCCAGGGTTGGAACTGCATCTCCTTTGGGGCGTCAGGGTGTGCTTGATGGGAGATTTGGGGGTTCAGGAAGCAAACACCAGTTTCCCAGTTCTCTCTTCCCTTCTCACCAGGAGTCATTGTATGAGGCTGGGAATGGAGGGGGATGGGTGCCTAGAACACCATATCCCGATGTTCCAGGGACCCTGGCTGCATGAGATGCTGGTGGGGTTTAAGGGATGGCTGAGCACCCGTATTCAAATACGTTTGGAAGCACTAGATTAAATGCATCTCAGCATGTACATTTCCTACAAAGCTTAGGCACATTGCGACTTTCTAAAAGCGGGGATGGAGGTGCAGTGTTGGACCGCAGACCCGTTTCTCTGGGGTATCTTGTAGAAATACATTGAGGCACTTCCTCCAGGTGCCAACCGGTCCTACTTTCATGGGACAGTTCATCCCAAGAAGAAGTGTTTTCAGGATTGGAGGGATCCATGGGAGCCAGGAAGTTTCTCAGAAAGGGAGGCATCAATGAGAAGGTAGAAGAGGGTGATGAGCTCCACTCAGGCCCGCCATCACCATTCACATAGACCACAGTGCGAACAGCGCCTCCTACAGTTCTGCCGGCTCCTTCCCCCACCCCACCTGTCAGCCCAGCCCTCCAGATCAGCTCATGCCCTCACCACCCCATCTCCTTTCTTCCATAGGCTACCTGACTGTCAACATTGAGCCTCTCCCACCCGTGGTGGCTGGTGATGCTGTGACCTTGAAGTGTAACTTCAAGACAGATGGCCGCATGCGTGAGATCGTGTGGTACCGGGTAAGTCACCCCCACTATCCCCTCTGTACCTATGGCCAGGGCTGAGGTTAGCGTCCCCAGAGCCTCTCTGGGGATCCTCGCGGGTTTGGCTATATACTGAGCCCTAACCAGCCCTGAGCTGTCCTGTGCTCTCTGCTAGGTCCCCATCCTCTGCTGAACCCCTCCTGGAAGATCCTTTTGCTCAGGTATCTATTTCTCTTCTGCCCTCAGTATCTATCTCGTGCTGACGTCTTTTGTGTCCCTAACATGCCCTTATGTTCAGGAAACCCCAACAGTACCTAGTATTGGTTACTAAGAATGCTGCAGGCCCTGATTCCAGTGTAACTAAAGAGAACCGAAGGGTGGAATTTGGGGCATGAGGATTTGGGTAATGTTTTTCGCAGGGGAGAGAGAAGAGGACAGCTCCCTACCTTCTTAAAAATCAAATTACAGACATAGTCTGCCTTCTAATCCGATTACACCTAGGACTAGTCCACATGTCTGGCACCCCAAGGTCTAAGGAGGTCTGAGATGGGATGTTGATAAAGATGAGCAGATGCCCACCTGCCCGAGGCCCAGGTGTTGGCAACAGGAGAACCAGCTTTGGGTCATGGAAACAAGCGTTGGCCTTTTTAGCCACCGATAGACATTTCTATGTGTCTGGACTGGGCATCCCAGCCTGGCCTCCCTTTGCCACAAGGGAGTCGGGGCTGGCTGGGCTCAGGAGAAGGTCCAGTTGGCATTGACTTTCTTGCAATGCCGCACTCAGGTTTGCACAGAGCCAGGTACCGCCATCTGGGGTATGGGTTAGGCGGAGAGTTGCTCTTCCATGAGCTACAACAGGGGGTGGCAAAATGTTTCGGTGAGGCCCAGATAGTAAATATTTTCCTCTCTGGGGACCATATGGTCTCTGTCGCAACTACCCAGCTCTGTTATAGTGTGAAAACAGCCACAGACAGCGTGCCGATGGAAGGGCATGGCGGGGTTCCCATAAAATTTTATTCAAGGACACTTGAATTTCATGTAATTTTCACGTGTCACAAAATCTACTTCTCCTTTTTAATTTTCTCAACCACTGAAAAAGGTAAAAAAAATGTTCTTGGCTCATGGGTCATACAAAAACAGGCTGTGGGCTGACTTGGTCCACCAGCCTTAGTTTGCCGGGCCCCGATCTAAAACCAACACTTCCCTAGGCTTTGTAAGTTGTGTTGCCCTTTCTTCAAGTGAAACCAATGGGTGACACAGTCAAGTGTAACTGCTCTGGAAGGAGCGTGGAAGTAGGGGGTGGGGAGTGGGGAGAGGAGGGGGAAGGTGGGGGGTTGGGTGGGCGCAGCTTGGTGATGAGGCATCTAGAACTGGTTCCATTGCTCCTTCAAGCTATTGCCACACCCACGGTGCAGTGCCAGGAAACCCAATGTTAGAGGATCCTGCTGGGGGCCACTCACCATTCAATGCCTTGACTCGGAGCTGGGCTCCCTCCTTGCTCTTGGTCCAGTCTTGCTTTGAACCGTCCTGTAGTTACTGTTCCTTTCTTGGCCTTTGAGTCATCATTTGCTGGTCATTGCTATTTTGCTGGGTGCGGTGACCTGGGCTCCTTTTAACCCACATCATTGTTCCCCATCTTAGCATCGTAGCCCCTCCTACTTAGAATCGCCTCCGACAGTTGGATCCCCACAGGGCCCCGGCTTTAGAAGAGGTTTCCATCCTGGATAAATCAATGGGCCTAGAGAAAGTCAAGACATATGTTAAATAGTGCCATGAACTGAATCACTAAGAGGTGTGTGTACATGATACGGGAACTGCTTGGCCGACACACGCTGTGAGCATCTCATTAGCACCTGGCAGAGGACTGGGATAAATTAACTCCAGCTCACTGCTGAGGATGGTACTGCATCTCTTCCTCAGCCTTGAGTGAGGGGTAGTGAGAGACCTGCTGAGAGAAATACAGAGACCCGATGGGAACAGTTAATAGGAGTGAAGGTGGGAGGGAGCTTGAAAACAGGAAAATACCAATAGGCATCTCATTGCCTTCCCATCCTTTGAAGCAACTATCTTCACTCTTGTTTGAAATCAAATGTTCCCGCATCAGTAGTGAAAATCTCCCTGCAGAAGTAGCTACCAGGGCTGGGGCAACAGCAGTGCCAGACCAAGGTGTAGGAAACCAAGAGCAGGCTTCCACATGGCTCACGTCTGTGTTCTCTGAAGACCAGGGACGTGGCTGGGGCAGGACGAGATGCCTAGCTTCCAGTGCAGACAGATTCCCCTTCCCCTTCTCTGCCCCAGGGCCGAGCACCCTCGTTCACTGCCCCCCCCATCTCCATCCTGGCCTGCGATCACATTGATCGCTTTGAGCACCAGTTAAGTCTCTTACGGGTGTCAGGCCCTGCATATCAGACTACGGTAGGCTGCACTAATTACTTTATTTTATTTCATTTTACATCCTTTGACTGAGAGCATCTGGAATGAGGGTGGTGGTGGGGATGCAGATGTATGCAAATCACATGCAAATTGCCCACAGGAGCCAAATACTTGGGCCCTTTTGATTCTGTAGCTGGACTGAGGAAGTGGGCTCAGCCGACTTGGTACTCTCCCTGGGACCAGGAGAGCCCTGCATGCCCTGTCTATGATGGTGAGGACGGGGCAGAGGACGGAAGCAAATTCCAGGGAAATGGCTCCATGCTGTCAGTTCTCTCTTTGCCTGCTGCCACTCTGGCCTTCTGACACCTATCACCTCTTTTCCCAAGGAGCCAGCTGAACGGAGAGATAAGAGCTTACCGAGACGGGGGCTCCAGGAGCCAAAGCCAGGGCAGGGCTTCTAGAGGGTGTGGGAGAAGCAGCAGTGGAAACCCCAGTTTCCTTCCCCAGCTGGATCCCCCCCAGACAAGCCCCCACAGCTTTATCCCCCCCATCTCTGTCTTCCCCCAGCTGCCCACCCTCCCAAACAGGGAGCTGCCGAGCGTTGTTTGTTTTCTGTACGTGTGTTTGCTTCCCTCCCAGCTTCCTTTGCCCATCCTTCATGAAAGAGCTTACAGAGCCCGGCTTGGAAGGAAATGAATAGATTACACAGGTCCAGCCGGGGCTGTGTCTCCAATCCCTTTAGCAGGGAAAAGCAGGGCATTGTGAGGAGGCTGCCTCTGCCCACTCAGCCCAGTGGGCACAAAATGACCCAAAACATGTGTCAAGCCCAGCAGCCTCCCCTCTGGTCCTAAAGACATTATCTTACCAATGGGGTCATCCTAAGCTTTCAGAAGCTTTCAGAAGCAAGTGGATTGGATTCTTTGGGTAAATTGGGGGAGCTGATGGAATTGTGTGAAGCAAAAGGGATCACCCCCTCGGGGTTAATAAGAACACTGTCTCATCATTTGGGAAGGTCTTGGCCTATGGACCCCTTGGGGATGGGGTAGGTGGGCAGGGAAATAGGAGGAAGTGGCCAGGGCCTGCACCTTGGACACCTTGCCCCATGGTCAGGCCAAATTATAGAAAAAGATGACAAAATTCTAGAATAGACTCAAGAAAGTGGACATGATCAGAGCCCCTGGGTCTGTGCTGACCAATATGGTAACCGCTTGTCACATGTAGCTATTTAAATTTAATGAAATCAAATTAAATTAGAAATTTGTTTCCTCAGTCAGACTTGCCACATAGGATTAGTGGCTACCATATTGGACAGAGCAGGTATAGAATATTTCCATCATCACATAAAGTTCTATTGGACAGCCTGCTGTAAATATTTGAAAAATAATTTTATGGCCCCTCCTTGGAATGTACTGTACTTTCCTGGCAAGGGACTGAAAGTGACTGCTCACTGAGCCAGCTTTCTAGGCAAATTCACTGTAAAGTGAATTTCAGAAAAATGAATTTTATTTGTTGTGTAACCTGCCATCATTGGATTGCGGGGAATGGGGGGTTGGAAGAGGGCTTATCATTCTCAAAAGATTTCTTTGAAAACATAGAGAAGATGTCAAGAAAGTTTTCAGGCCCCTGAGGTGCTGGTATCTTAGTCATCTATCAAAGTCCTGTTCAACTTAAGGATGCTTCACAGCCTTTTCACCATCTCCCACGTTTTCTTCACTGTTGCATGGGTTCCCCTCCCAGATTTGAGTTTCCCAGGCTTCTTCAGAGCTCAGGCACATACCTTTCCTTTTTCTCTAGAAAATATACAGCAGCTAATAGAGTAGGGATGCAATTCCACGCTTGGCCAGTAGGAGGCAGTCGCCTAACAACCAAACTATTGTAGCATTAAGGTTGGGACCTGGTTATAGAAAACGAATGATAAATAATATCCTCTACTTAATTATTTCTATCCATTTACACCTAAATTTGGGGACTCATTCAGTAATTCTGCTAATACTAATCTGAGTGACTAATATTATTGATGTTACCTTACTCTGTGCCGGCCACTGGATTAAGGGCTATACATACATGGCTGCATTTCATTTTCATGCTGGCACTGAGGTTGGTAGTATCATTAAGCCTGTTTTTCAGATGAAGACACTGAGGCCATCCAAAAAGACTGTCAGCTCATGTTGCCTTCCCTGACTTCTGCAGAAAGTTCTAGATGCTTCCTCCTACATGATTCCTCTTTGAGGGTCTATACTCCAGCTCTTACCTCATTATGTCAAAATATCTGTTTGCCCACTGGGCCGTGAGCACCTCAAGCACAAAGGCCACGTCTTTTCCCCATTATATCAACAACACCTAGCGGAGAGTCATCTCAGTAAATATTTGTTACATGAACAAATGTTAGAGGTGGAAATGCACACGCACGTTTTGACAGACCATGCCAGGTAGCCCACTGCCATTTCAGGTGGACATCTGTGTCTAGCTGATCGTATCTGTCTGCCTGGGGAGTGAGTGTGAGTTCTTGTGTACTCAGGGAGCTTTGTGGAGTATGGAAAAAGAGGAACATTTCTTATTAGGGAACGCTGTCTAAACTCATTTACTTGGAGGTCACCTGCCCAACAGGCAAAGCCAAAGGTCTGTTTATATCATAGAAATCCATTAAACAGCCACAGAGGATCCTGGGAATTTAACTTTTCACAGCAGTTTTTATCATCTTTCCTTTGTCTCCTCTCTTTCCTTCACAATTGGTTCCCAAGAGCTGCGCTGGGCTCAGGTTACAAGGCCACAGAAAAGAGCCACAGAGCAAGGCAGAGAGAGAAGGAGATCTACAAAGAGTGATAACTTCAGAGCCCCTTATCTCGCCTCTTTCACGTTGTGGGGAACGTGTGCCTGAGTGTTTGTTTAATGGTGGAGATTCCTCCTCCACGATGCTGCCTGGCCTGGGGCGAGCTCCCGCCCTAGGGCTCTGCTGGTTGCCTGGGCAGTGAGGGTTTATGGCTGCTCTGAACCATTAGAGAAAGGATTAAGCCTGGAGGCTGGGAAGGGTAAGGTAGGGAGAGAGGACTTCAGCGTCAGAATACCTGCATACCTGTTCAGGGCATGTGGCTTCAGGCAGTGACATAATCTTTCTGTTTTAGAAACCTCATCTGAAATTGGGCATGAAACCACCTACATTGTAGGCATAAATGAGAATGTCTGCAACCAAACAAGCCCAGTGCCACTGCAATCCTTTTATTCCGCTCAACAAAAACTCATGATGGGACCTGTTGAACGAATGGCAGCCACCGTCCTCTCATGTCTCTTGGTAACAAGGGATCCCAGAGAGGGAAGTTATAGAACCAGAGTGGAATGTGTTGTGGGAGGATCACCAAAATAGGATTCCTTGAGATCCAGCCTACCACCTGCCTTGCCGACACAGACAGGCAGAGATAATACTTAAAGCGTGTACCCTCTTTGCCGCTATGTGGTTCTGCTGGTGAACTCACTGGATTTGATTCTTGGAAGGTCATCACACAGCTAAGCCCTTTCAATGGATCTTAGCTCCCCCTGAAGCCAGAAGCTATTTCAAAATGGCTTTACTGGCACGGGCCCTCTCTTAGCCTCAGTCCTTCAAAATGTTTTGTTGTCTGAAACAAAATGGAAAATGATGATCCTAAAGGGACATTACAGTCTAATGATATCATAAGGGCAAGAAGACAGGTACAGTCTTGGTGATGAGTAGAGGCTAGGGCCCAAGTCCCGGAGAACTGGGCTGCATCACTCCTTTGGCCCCTCTGGCTTGGAGCCCATCCTGGCAGCCTTTGGCTTGGAGGGGCCCCTGGCTTGGAGCCCATCCTGGCAGCCTTTCAACCTGGCTGCTCCTTGCTACCCCCTTCACAGGTCTTACAGCTCCAAGATATGGAGGAAGAAGGGATAAAGGAAGACAAGAAGCCTTCTTCACTGAGCCAGGGCTACGCTGGCTGAGATGCCTTATCCAGCTCTCCATTCTTGCCCCTAGCCTCACAAAGGAGCAGGCTTTCCCTGATGGGGAATGTCCCATACCTAATTTTATCACACCAGTCACATAAGAGGAAAGAGAAAGTACCAGCGAGAAGGCCCACCAAAGGACAGCTGATTGTACAATAAATGTAGTGCCACATAAGGAGGAGACAAGCATCTTTCTGAGTCTAGTTCCATTGCAATCTTTGTATTCCACCCTCAACCATAGATTGTATCCATCCCATGTCAGACAGCTCCTCCTTCTGGGGGTGGAGTGATGGGAGCAGCTTTAAGCTCCCTCTAGAGGTCAGAGTGTGAATTGCAACTATTGCATACCCAATTCTTGGTTTTTAATGGACGTTTGGTTGCAAAGAGGCAGGAGTTGCCCACTCTAACTGCTCCTTAGAATTTCCAGAGGGACTTGTAAACACATACTGATAGCTGAGCCTCACCCTACAGTTATTGAATCAGCGTCCCCTGGGTTGGAGCCTCAGGGTCTTTGTACGTTTAACACGTTCCCTCAGGTGATTATAATGTTCTGCTCAGGCAGGGACCGAGTCCTGGTGTTTGGGAAACTGTTAGAGGGAGCTGCTCCATTCACCCATTCAACATTAATTCCGCACGTGGGTACTGAGTCAGATGGTTCTAGGCACTGGGGGGCGCATCAAGGAACAAGCGAACAAGATCCTGAACTCATGTGGGGGAGTTGGCGGGGGTGGGGTGGGCGAGAAGTTAAAAAGATAAACAAGCAAGAAAATACCGGATAATGATAAGGGCACATACAATTATAATAGAATGATGGGATGGAAAGGGATTCGATGGTCAGGAAAAGACTCTCATTTAAGCTGAGACCTCAAAGGCAACAAGGACCCCGCCATGCCAAAGTGGGGAGACGGAGTATTCTGGGCAAAGGAAAGAGCACATGCAAAGGACCTATGCTGGGAGCAAGCTTTGCATGTTCAAAGAACAGAAAGAGAGCCCACTGCATGGCTGGAATGAAGTGAACGGGGGAGAGTTAAGAGATGAGGTGAGACAGATGAGCGGGACCATTCATGCCAGACTTTGAGCTCCAGAGAACTGGGTCTGGAGTGATTCTAAGGGCAGCAGGAAACTTTGGAGGGCTTTAAGCAGGGAAGTAACAGGATATGGTTAACTTTACTTAAAGGTCACTTCTGGGTGAATGGACCATGGGAGGCAAGACTGGAAGCAGGGTTATTAGAACAGTTCAGGCAGGAGGTGGCAGGAGGGCAGTGGTGGAGATGATAGGAGGGCAAAGAACTTCTGCTGTGACTTGCAGGTAGAGTCCCAAGGACTTGCTGACATGTGCAGGGGGGTGGGGGGAAAGGGAAGATTCGGGACGGCTCCTGGCTTTCGAGCTTTCGCAGCTAGATGTGAGGGATGGCGCTGTTTCCTGAAACTGGGAGGGTAGGCGGAGGAGAAGGATGGAAGGAGTTCTTTATCAGCCATGGTACGTTCCAAGTGCTTCTAAGACATGGAGATGGAGCGGTCAAAGCAGCAGGGGAAGCTAAATCTGGGATCCTGGGGAGAGGTCAGGACAGGAGATTTACCCTTGAGGGTCATCCAGGTGTGGATGGATCTAAAGCCATGGGCCTGGATGAGATGATGCCCCCAGGGAGGGCGCAACAGAAGAGCACCCAGTGTGGACCCTGGGCACTCAAGATTTAGAGACAGGAAAGTAAATCAGTGAAGAGATGGAGAAGTAGCAGCCAGCAAGATATAAAGAAAGCTGGCAGAGTGGGGTGCCCAGATCCCGAAGGAAGGAAGTAATCCAAGAAAGAGAATAGTCAGCTGCCTCCAGTGTTGCAGTGGGAGGACTTAAAAGAACCGAGGAATGTCCTGGACCAAAGCAGCCCCCTCAGAGTTAGTGGGGGCAGAAGCCTGGCTTCAGTGGGCCGAGAGAAGTGCTAAGACCAGCTGTGGAATAGCCTTGAGGTTTTGAGTATTAAAAGGATTTGACCTTGAACTTCTGGACAAACCTTGCAGATAACATAAAGACACCATTGCTTCTGTTTGGCCCATCTCCGTTTGCATGTCGTTCATAAGCTACCAAGGACATTATCTATTCCACACTTGCCCCGTCTTGCAATCCGCAACTGATGGCAGCATCACCCTCCTATTCAAGGATGTGGAAGAGTTTAGGGGAGTCTAGGGTGATTCAGCAATGCATTTGGTATTTGGAGGAAACATCCCAGCTCTAATCATCCAGTTAACTCAGTGGCCTGTGGATGACAGCCATTCACATAACCCTGCTCAGTACAAGGTACATGAGGCTGGAGATGCAAAGAAGGACCCTCTTCCCTCCAGGGGAGAGCTTCCAAGTCCAGGTGTCATTAAATTGTAAAGATCTGTTTCCTCATCTAGCCAATGGGCTTGATTGGCTCCCCATAAGCATCTCCCAGGGGTTTGTGTGAAACAAAGGAGATGCCTACAGAAAAGCCATTTCCCTCACCCTCAGTGCAGGAGGAATAGGCTTCACTCATGTCCCTTTATCCTCTTTTCCGCCTGGCCACGTCTTACTCATTCCCTCCTCTATGTAGCCTTCTGACCTCGCTCATCAGGCAGAGCTCAGAGATCCTCCAGCGTATGTTCCCTCCGCATTTGTACATTCTTCGATCAGTGAGGTATCGCCTGGTGTTTTAGTCCTTCTTGTCTTTGCGTCTGTGGCTGAGGGTTATTTATCTGCTTCTCCCATGTGTGCCGTGGTACCCACAGGCCCTGGACCAGAGTCTTCATGTGGCATCTCTGGATCCCTAGGGCGGGGGTGGATAGGCTTCTGGAGGTGCTTGGATCCCCAGAAAGTATGCCCAGTATGTTGCGTACATTTTTTTAGTGGAAAGGGACCGAATGTTCTCAAAAGGGTCTGTGACACCCCCTAAAAGGTTCAACCATAGCAACAGCAGGTGTGCAGGGCTTGTGAGGGTGAAACGTGGAGGGCATCATTACCTCCACCTGTGGGTCACCAAGGTGGTACTCAGGATGGGTCTCGGAGACCAAGGGGCTGCAAGGCTGTGACAGGAAGCCTGTGGTCCCTGAGCTTTCCAGGGACCTGGCGGGCAGGGGCACTGCATTCAGCTTTAGATGGGAAGAGCGGTGGGGGGATGGGCTTAGTCCAGATGCCACAGACCAGCCAGCACAGACACTGTGTGCACAGACACTGTGGGACGGGAGAAGGAGGTAAGAGGGGGGAAAGGAACGGCTTGCTCTGGCAGCAATTCAGCACTCACTCTGGCATGAGGGAAGGTGTTCTGACCAGAGAAATCTATCCTCTTTGGGGAATTAAGATCAGGTGTCTGATACTGGCAATGAGCCCGTTTCTCTGCCTAGAGGTGCTCACACAAGGCTTATAAGGGCTCTTGGCTCCCAGACCGTTGGTGGGGTGACGGGGAGAGTGCCAACAGTTGGAGTGGATGCCCAAATAACAAGATGTCCTGTTGGAGCACATGTGGACTCCACCTGTAAGAGGCTGTCCCACTGGATGGTCATGAAAAGGAGACAGGGTAGACTGGCAGGTCCAAGGTAGACACATTGATGGGGAGTTTGTCCACACTTAACAAATGCACAGAAAAGAAAAGAGCAGGGGCCTGGGGGCAAAATGTCCTGCTGTGTGACCTTGAGCAAATCACTTTCCCTCTCTGAGCCTCAGGAGTTGCATCAGTAAAATGACAGGATGAAGTGAGATGGTCTCTATAGGACGTGCTCTTTCCCATTTTACAGCCAACCCCCCGCTTCCTTTCCTCTCCCCCAGCAGACCTGGGGTGGTGGAAGAGGCTGGCACTGCACGGCCAGGTGCTCCCCGGGGTGGGGCTTGGGCAATTCCTCATCAGGGTAGAAATCCCAGCCCGAGATGCTGTCGGGCCCTCTGAGCCAGTGGACGCCAGAGCTGTATGAAGCCCAGAGTGTGAGTTCCAGCTGACTCTGCCTAGTTGAGCCCTGCTGGGTTTAAATGACAAGGGGGCTGACTTAACTTGTGGGAGGAGAATTAAAGGTGAACTTCCGCTCCAGCACACCAGTGACATAAAAGAACATGACTGAAATGAGAGATGTTTCCCAGAAAACCAGCTCAGGACGTTTCTACCTCCTAAGTCCTTCCTCCTCCTTTCCTCACCTTTTCTGGGTTGGGTGTGTCATCCTTATATGAAGAATGACGGTGTCCTCTTCCCAAGAGGCTCAGAGATGTCCCCAGGGTCATCACAGTCACCCCGATGCAGACAGGCACAGCCTGGCCCTTTTATAAAACACACTATGGCTGCCCCACACTTCGCAAGAGCTCCCCATTGCCTTAAGAACCAAGTTCAAGGTCATTGGCCCAGCACGCAAGGTTTTTGATTCAAGCTCCATTGATTGATTTTCTCCAGCCGTGCTTCCTACCACGTTCCCAAATGGGCCTACCACTGGAATCATACGGCCTATATACAGTTCTTGGAACATGCCAACGCTCTTTCCCACCCCCGTGCCAATGCAAATGCCACTTCCTCTGCCCGCGACGCCCTTACCCGCTCCATCTGGCAAACTCCGACTTGCCCTCCAAAGTCAGCTGCAGTGTCACCCCCAGAGACATTTCCTCGTCCTTTTTTCCCTTCCATCTTTTTCTTCATGCAATCACCATGACCCAGGCATCTTAAAATACTCAGAACTCTACCCTAGGACTTAACACACTGGACACAGATGTTCACTTATGCAGCAGCTATTTCTTGAGCATCTACTATGTGCCAAGCATTGGGACTAGAGCACTGAGTAAGAACAGTGGGGTCTTGTCTTTATGGAGCTTGTAGTTAAGCAGGGAAAGTGATGTGGCCTGGAAGACTGTCAAATTTTTTGAAATTGTGGTAACTGCCCCCAAAAGGACAGGTGCCTGCCAGCTGAGAGCTCACAACAGGGGGATTAATTCTAATAGTTGAATGTCTCACTTCCAGAATGTAAGAACCTTCTTGGTAAAGACTAGGTGTCCTGTTTGTATCTGAGCACATAGCTTAGAGAATGAATAAATGAATGAGCGAATACCTGATGTGGCTGAGTGACATGGAAGTAAACCCTTAGTTGATGAGGTGAATAATTTTCTCACAGTTAGAAAAACGGATGGGATGACTTGAGGACTGGTGAGCTCCCTACCCCTGAGAGTGTCAAATTTTAGAGTGGCCTCCTATCAAAAATACAATAGAAAGAATTTCTGGCTCCCTGGCCCAAGGGAGCCCAGAACAGGATGACACTGTCCATTTCAGCTCTGGACTTCTGTGCTACGTCAAGTTCAGCCACCCAGCGATGACATCATGACAAGGTAGGGATGGAACCTCCAGCCAGCTTGGCTAGCCCACACATCAAGTGTGGGACACCAGGTATCCAGAAAGTTCTAGATTCCCCAGGAGAGGGGTGATTGTAGATGTTCTGGGAATCTGCTTCATGTGGGTGCCCCACCCTTGAGTGAACATTCAAAAGACAGGAGGCTTCAGACACCTGGGGGCAGAGAGGTGGGGGGAGAATGTGAAGGGAGTTAGTAAGACCAGATACAGAAGAGCAGTCCGCAGCTGAAGGTGTCGTAAAACACATCTCCGTTCATGTCACCCTGCCTGAAACTCATCACCGAGACCTCTCTGCTGCTGTTGGGACAAAGATCCGAGCCCTGGTGTCCTCTTACAGGGTCTGGCCCTTGCCCGCCTCTCCAGGCTCGTCTCCCGTGTGCTCCCGTGAAGGAAGAAGCTGCGGGCGTTCAGAGACCTCAGGGAGCCTTGACCAAAGGAAAAGGAAGGACTGGGGAAGGGCAGAAAGGGTCCTGCAAGCTGGACCCGCTAATTCTCATGTCGGAGCCTGGGAGACTGAGGTTAGATGAGGTTAAGCACCTTGCTCTGAGTTGTGCAAGAGAGAGAGGTCGGGTCAAGCTTTGAAGCCACTCTCTGACTCCGAAGCAATGCTCTTTCCTTAGGCTCCGCTGAAGGTCGTAAATAGTGTCCTGGGGAGTGGGAAGGATTTCCGCCCGAGTGACAGGCAACCAGAGGGCTGCACCCTCAGAAGGGCTGAACGCCTCCGGCTTTGGGGAGCCTCTTTCTTCCTTCTTCTCCTCATCAACGCCATCGCGATGGTTTAGGTCCAGTGCTGTGTCAGGGACGTTACAAAATCATCCCACTGGCTCCTCACGGAAACCATGTGACGCCGGGACTCTTGTCCATTTTAGGGTTGGGAACATTGAGGCTCAAAGAGGTGAAGTAACAGACCCCAAGCCTTGCAGACAGTAGGACGGCGCAGGATCTATCCACTGGCCTGACTTCCCCTTACAGCCAGACCTTCTCAGCATCTAGGCTTGCCCACAGAACTGCAGGGGGCGTCCAGATCCGCCTTTGGGAAGCTCCTTAGCTCTGGCCCAGAGTGAGACAGAGAGGGCCAGGGGACGGGGTGGGGCCGGCTGCCTCAGGATGTCCTCATCATCGCACAGCCAGAGCCACCTGTCTGCAGAGGCAGCGGTACAGATCCATGCAGGGGCTGTCAACACCAAAGGAGGACCCGAGGGAAAACACAGCTTCCACCTGCAGAGATGACGCAGACAGCACGGTTCACCTACCCTGAGACAAACGTGCAGAGCAGACAGGTGGAAAGGACAGGACCCTCCCCTCCCGCGCCCCTCCCTGCACGGCCCCCTCGCACAGGGCGTCTGCCCACAAAGGGCGTGGCCAGTAGAGCCAAGGGCACGTGCAGAGGCCTTGAGGGTGGCCCATGGAAATCCCATCGGGCACTGGTGAAGGCTGGAGAAGGAGAAGGAGAGAAGGCTGAGGGCAATCAGGGACCCGAGAAGAACGAGCTACAGTTGGGGTTCCAGGCAGTGGAGCTTGGCTTGTATCCACAGGGAGCATTCGAAGAATTTTTTTTTTTTTTTTTTTTTTTTTGCGGTACGCAGGCCTCTCACCGCTGCGGCCTCTCCCGTTGCGGAGCACAGGCTCTGGACGCGCAGGCTCAGCGGCCATGGCTCACGGGCCCAGCCGCTCCGCGGCATGTGGGATCTTCCCGGACCGGGGCACGAACGCGTGTCCCCTGCATCGGCAGGCGGACTCTCAACCACGGCACCACCAGGGAAGCCCACATTCGAAGAATTTTAAGCAAAAGTGCAGCTGCATCCAGTTTTACAGATTTCTGGACCCCTCCCAGCGATATCTGATAAGCATCTCAGACTTGACACAGCCAAAGCAAAATTCTGAATTTCTCCCCCAAACCCATTCCCATTCTTCCCCGTCTCAGTAAGTGGCATCACCATTCAGCCAGTTACTTCAGCCGAAAACCTAGGGCTCTTTTTTGCTCTTCCCTTCCCTTGCGCCACCCCCAGCCTACAGCTCTTCCATTGAGTCTACCCTCAAAACACGCCCCGACTCCACTTGCTCCTTCCCATCTCCTGGCCACCAGGAGTCTCTATCACTACGTAGAGGTGGCAGTCTCACCTCTGCTGCCTTCTACCACCCAGCCTTGTTAGTGTTCCGTAAATAGCCTACAAGTCCACTCTTCCTAAAATTCCAAGTTGACCCGATTCCTGATGTGCAGAACCCTGTGCTTTTCGATGGTCTTCCAAAGAACAGCCTGTGCCCCAAGGAGTGTGTGGACCAGTGGTGAAGAGGCCACTTAGCGAAAGGGACGCTGGAAGCAGAAAGATCTGAGTTCAATTCCAGACTCTGCCTCTTCCTCTGTCACCTCTCTCAGCCTCCACGTCAGTGCCTGTAAAATGGGCTGATGATAATAGCACCAACCTCTCAAAATCATCCCAATTTGGACAATAAATCACACTGTCTGTTGCCAATTCCCAGCTTGCAGGAAGTGCTTTTCATATGTTAACTAGAGCATGATGGTGTTCTAGTTTTCTGTGAACACAGCACGTCATGATCCCACAGTGTCAGGCTGAGATGGGACGGGCAGGGGTCTCTGCTTTGAAGGGGTTGTTGCAGGTCATGCTGGAGGCCTTCCTCTGCATCTGAGAGCACGTGCTGGAGGGGGACCAGATGGAGGCTGGAGGGAAGTCGTTCAGCGGATCCCTCGAAGAAATCCAACCGCATTGCTGAACCATTTTGGCCTCTCCAAACGATGCTGTACTCTCTATTGATTCATCTTTCAACAAATAGTTATCAGGTGTCCACTCTGTCCCAGGCAAGGTGCAAGCTGCTGCTGCAGAGGCTCTGCCTAGTGGAATAAAGGAAGCTGGTGATGTTTGCATGTTTGTCTTTTCTGCAAGCATCTTACTGACACTTGTCCCTTCTAATAGGCTTTTTGTTTAATTTCAATCTTTTGGATTTTTAAAAGTTATGTAACTATATTATTTGCAAATAATAACCTTTCTCTTCTAACACCCGAGAGACAGTATCTCATAATGTATAAAAGCACATGTCCTGGGACCAGATCACTGAGATTCAAATCCTAGCTTTGCCACTTAGAAGCTTTGTAACTTTGAACAAGTTACTTAAACTCCATGCCCGTTTTCTCATCTCACATAATGAATTTAGGACAGTGTCTGGCACTATGTAAATGTTGGTGGTGTTGTTACTCATTGAATTTCTTATAATTTCTTGCCTTATTCCATTGCCTAAAATCTCCAGATTGCTTGTAATATGTTTCCTTGTCTTATTTCTGGTTTTCGTAGGATTGCATTTAACATTGCATACGGTACTTGCTGCTGGTTTCCAATAAATACTATTTTTGTCATGTAAAAGAATTTTAGTTCTATTCCAATTTCACCTAGAGTTTTTATAAAGAAAAATTAATTAAGTTCTTCTTAAGAGTCTATTGAAATAATTATATGGTTTTTCTCCTTTAATTTCTAACATAATGAGTTATGTTGATGGTTTTCCTAATTTTGAGCCTCCATTGGGTTTTTATAATTTCTTTGAACAAATATCTTGTGTTCCAAATGAAAAGAACTCTCAAGGATTTATTTTTTATTATTATAAATGGAATCCTTTTTTACATTTATTTATTTTATTTTTGGCTGCATTGGGTCTTCGTTGCTGCACGCGGGCTTTCTCTAGTTGCGGTGAGAGGGGGCTACTCTTCATTGCGGTGTGCGGGCTTCTCGTCTCGGTGGCTTCTCTTGTTTCGGAGCACAGGTTCTAGGTGCGTGGGCTTCAGTAATTGTGGCTCGCGGGTTCCAGAGCGCAGGCTCAGTAGTTGTGGCTCAAGGACTTAGTTGCTCCGCGGCATATGGGATCTTCCCGGACCAGGGCTCGAACCTGGGTCCCCTGTATTGGCAGGTGGATTCTTAACCACTGCGCCACAAAGGAAGCCGTATAAATGGAATCTTTCTCACTGGATTTTCTGTGGGTCTCTGGGATGAAAGAATGCAATGCAATTGATTATTTTTGTGGCTTTATCTTGCATCCTACAAATTAGATGAATTCATTTATTCTCTTTAATAAGCATGTGGTGGCTTTCCTTGTATTCTTTAGGCATTCAGTTTCCTCAGCTGACATTTTTCTTTCTTTCTTTTCTGTATTTTTTGGATAGGTTGCATTTATCAGCGAACAAGTATTCCTACTATGTGCCAGGCGCTGAGCCAGGTTCCGCTTCCTCGATTACTCGTGTTGTGTTTGGCAGGGTGAGGTAGCTGGGGTACCGTCCTCTGCAGACGTATTGAGAACAGCAGCCTGAAGATGGGAAGGAATCCCACCAGGTTTCCAAAGCCACTTAGATTCTGATCGGGCTTCAAACACCATTAACCCTCAGGCCAAGCCGCCTCCTGACTGATGCCTCTCTCCTTTCAGGGGAAGGAGTAGTTAGCCTTGAACCCAACGGGGAGCCACACCTCTGAAATGCAAGCGTTGTTTCTTTCAGGGAAAGTGAAGATTGATGCCCTAATTCTGAAATCTGGCCTTGAACTGGCCAGCTCTGGCCAGCTCTCTGTCCCTCTTTCTGCCCTTGAATCTGGGACTCGCTTGAAATAAAAAGGAGAAAATATCTCAGTCCATATTTTTTCCAAGCAGCATCTCAGCCCTGAGGGGCTCGGGATGGAGATGCAGTGTGCCGTGCTCCCAGACATTCCCCCGAGCCTGTGGACCATGCTCACTCTCCCTGAATGAGCGTCTCTCAGAGACTGCTGGCATCCCAGTCCCCAGCAGTCCCCAGCAGGCTCCACTCTGCCTGGCGCTCCTGCTGCATCAGGCCCTGCATCTTCCTGCCTGTAGTCCTGCTTTTGGGGCTTTTTTTGAGCTAATTACACCATCTCATCATTCTGTGGACAGGCCCCCTCCCTCTTCCCAGAATCTCGCACCCCTGGGAACATGTATCTTGTAATCTCCCTCCATCTAACACCAGTCAACTTAATTATCCTTGTGGAGCTTAGGACTGCAACCTCCAGGCTCACCCTCTGCGGTCTCATCACCTTGGGCTTCCTGCAAAGATGGCAGTGGGTGTCTTGCTGTGGCGTCCCTGGAGTTATGCCTGACAGAGAAGGCAAAGGGGACCGACCCAGCATATTCCCTAATCACCGAGCCTCATTCTTGGGGCACCTCTTATTCATTCACACCAAACCACTGTGTGGGTTTGTGGCAGCCTGTCTAGCATGCCGCTGTGGCCCCAGAGAGCCATTCTGCCCACACAAGTCACAGACTTGAGCGCCTCCAGGAGCCCCAGGCCACCCTGAGGCTCAGCCCCCACCCTAGGCTCTCAGGATATTACAGGAGATTCCTCAGCAGCCGAGGCTGCCTGGAAGCTGCTTGGGACTCAAGGAGGGAGAACGAGTCCTTCCTGATGAGTCACATCATGCCGGGCATTAAGCTAAGGGGTGTCCCTGCACCACCCAAAGCAGGAGCTATACGCAGCTCCATCGAACAGATGGAGAAACTGAGGCTCAGATGTGTGATGGGATTTCCCACAAGTTGCAGGGCTGGGACGCGAACCCAGGTCCTTCTGACGCCGAGCCATTTTCTTTTCCTGTTGAGATGGTCAGTGGATGTGAATCCTCCATTTCACAGGGCTGCCAGGCTTGATGACCCGAGGATGGGGCCAGCTCTGTTAGGCTTCCAGAGACAAGACTGGGGCTCTGACCTATGCTGGGGCAGCAGCAGGGGCATCCCCTTCCTCCTCTGAGCCACCAAAACCCCACCTGGGACGGGCCGCCGCAGTCTACCCGCTACCTGTCTTCGTCATCCTGGGTAGTAGCGGGGAAGGAGGACGTTGTCCTTTGAGTGTGAGCTTCCAGAGCGCTTGGCACAGAGGTGTTTCGGGGGATGGCGAGTTCCCTGCAGCTGCCCCAGTGCTCTGGCCAGCGAGCCTCGGCTGGAAGCAACCTGCGGTGGGTGTGGCAGGTCACTGGTGTTTAGAGCCTCTGTTCTGTTGCCTGGAAAATGAAGGGAATAATACCCCGCTATGAGGTACGGTGGCTATAACATGAGATCATTCTGGCAAGTGCACACCAGAGTGCCTGGAAAATAATATCAATAACAACAACAGTAGAAGCGAATGTTTACTGAGCATTGACCCTAGGCCAGTCACTGTCTAAGCGCTTCACATATGTTGCCTCGTTTCATCTTCCTAGCAACCGTCTGGGAAGGTACTGTCCTGGTCCCCATTTACAGATGAGGAGACTGAGGCACAGACAGGCAGCAGCTTGCTCAGGATCGTAGAGCTGGTAAATTAAAGAAGTGGGATTCGAACCCACACTCCTATTAAGTATTTCGGAATATTAGTTCCTTCCCCAAGCCTCTCCTCCTCTTCCCATGCACCCACAGTCTGCCCAGGCCAATAGACCATGAGCTAAAAGGAAAAAGCGCAGGCACAGAGGTGTCTACAGGGCACGGAGGATGGTTCCTTAGCCCTGAAGAGAGATGCCCACAGAACACGCCAAAGGAGAGGCAGCCAGCTCGTTGGGATTGTAGATTTCCTGCAAGCTGAGTGTAGGCTTTCTCCCTCCCTCTGTCCCTTCCACGCTTCCCACACGGGGCTGTGCACACGGTGGGAGCGGGGCCAGTGCTGGCTGACTTGACTTTGAAGGGAGACACTGCGATTCATTTCAAGCTGCCGGAATTAACCTCTCCGTATAGCTCAAAACTTTGCGCAACGTGGGAGGCTCCGGGCAGACAGTCGGAGGCTGGCTTCTGTGGTGCTGGCAAAGTTGTGAAGCGTGATTTATAGATTGCTTTTGTAGAAGAGTGATGCTGGGATTTTCCATTAGACCAGGGAAACTTGCAGTTGTGGCTTTCTGAACGATTAGAAGGGAGGAGGCTGGGAAAATGCTACCAAAGCAGACAGACAGCCTCCTTCTTGGGGCCTTGAGAAATGACCCAGTATGTTTGCTTTTGCCCACCATGGTCCTTAGGACACAGATACAGGTTACACAAGGTCCGATGATGCCACATGGCAAGTTCTCTCGGGCAAGGTGCCCTGGGTGAAACTCATTCATTCGTCCAACATCCCCACATCATTCGTTTAGTTAACAACTATTTCTTGGACACCCAGGGCTGCCAGGCCCTGTGGTAGATGCTGAGAGCACAGCACTGAACAAGACAGGTTCTCTCTGCCCACAAGGAGCTTACATCCTGTTGGGGGACACAGAAGGCGTAGATCAGAACCTCTTGTCAAATGATGAAGGGGTTACGTAGCGTGGATGCCCAAGCCAGACCTGAATGGTCAGGGTTGGCTTCCCAAGGAAGGAACGTAGGAGCTAAGGGTTGAAGAATGAGGCTGACTTAGCCCAAAGCCTGTGCAGGCCCCCTAAAATGGGAGAGAGTGTGGCAAGCCCGAAAATTAAAGTGGGCCATCTAGTTGCGGTCTAGAGGGGAAGAGGCAAAGAAGCAGCTGGAGGGATGAGTGGGCCCTGGATCAGGCATTCATCTTGATAAGATGCTTGAACTTAACCCTGAGGGCAAAGAAGGGAACGCTTTTTTACACAGAGGAGCGGCAGGCATGGTCTATGTGATCGCTTGCAGCTGTGAGGTCAATGAACTGGGACCGGGTGGAGGTTGGGGAGCCCCAGAGTGGGTCAGGGGCTCTGGGTTGGAGGCCGCTGCAGCGATCTAAGAGATCAAAGATGGCAGCCGAGTTAAGGAGTTGGCGGTGGGGGGTGGAGTGCAGGGCACAGATTAGTGGCCAGGGGCCTGCTGGAGGCCCAGCAGAGGGAGTAAGCTGCTGAGTGGTGGGATATGAAGAGACTTCAGAGAGGAGGTGACATCCAGGTAGATTGGAGGCATGGGTTCCTGCATCATTTCACCAGATGGAGAAGGTGAGGGCAGATGCAAAGGTGGTCCTGGCAGGGGCAGCTCTCTGTGCAAAAGCAGCTTGGGAATCCTGGGCAGCCTTTCTGAGCCTGGAGAACTTGGCCAGATTGACACTTCACAACCCAAGGCCAGTTCTGTGCTAGCAGCATCTCTCCTCACCCTGTATCCTATATCTCTCTGGTTGAGACCAGAGGAATGGCCGAGAGCCAAGTGGCAAGAGAAGAAGTTCCAGCCTTAAAAAACAAAACTTGTTCTCTTTCTAGATCTTGCCTCCCCTTCCCGCCTCTGGCGCACAAGGGAAAGTTCGGGGCGCCTGATGCAGCAGTGGAAACCCACTGGTGCAGGAGTTGGCAATGGTCAGAACCTGCACCCCTGGCCCTGGCTCCGCACCACCTCCCCTTTGTGTGTCCTCAGACTCATTTCCTGTTGCTGGGGGAGCCTCGGCAGCATCTGAGTCCTCTGCCGGCTGGTCCATGGGACAGTCTGCTCTCCTCCTCTCACTGGGGAGGGAGGGGTGGATGCCCCCTGATCACAGCACTCTGGCTCTATGTCTCTGTCTCTGTTTCTCTGTCTTTCTCTCCCTCTCATTCCCTCCCTCTCTCCCTCTCCTGGTGAATTTGCATGTGCTCTGACCACTGATGCTCACCTAAACGTTACTTTGTAAACGCCCTTGGGATTCTCACAGGTGCTGGGATTCTGTCTTCAGCCTCAGCCTGTGTGTTCTTTCAGGAGAAAAGGACCATGTCTCCCCCATCAGACAGGGAAGCCGTGAGGGCAAGGGCTGAGTAAAAAGAAGTTACCAAAGACAGAGTAGCTTCCCTTCTCTGTGTTGGATCGTAAGCCCCACGTAGTTAAAATACCTTCCAAAGAAGCAAAAAATTATAGAGTAGAAAGAGGATGTGTGTGGAGTTTGACAGAGCCAGGCTGAAATCTGAGCTCTGTCGTTTACTGGTTTTGACTTCTCTGGGCCTCAGTTTCCTCTTGTGCTAAATGGGGATAGTAATTCCCACCTCACAGAGCTGTAAAATTTGTAGCTTTTATAAGCTCGTGTCCCCAGTCCACGAGCACTCACAAAGCGTCTACCCTGTGCCCAGAACTATTCTAGGCACCGAAATATAGTGTGGAATAAGGCAAACAATCTCCCTGCTCTAGTGGGGTGGAGAGACAGACCATTCATTCATTCATTAGCAAGAAAGTATCAGACAGTGATAAGTGTGGTGTAGGTAATTTAGGATGTTGTGACAGAGAGGAACTGGGGCTTCTGAGGTTGGCTGGTCAGAAAAGGTGCCTTTTAGGAAGTAACAATGAAACTGAGCTCTGTATGACAAGGAGGGGCCAGGCAAAGATCTGAGGAGGAGCGTCCCAGGCAAAAAAGGGTATCTACGGAAAGGCTGAGCTTGGTTACACTGTCCAGAGATCAGACGTGTGCCCGGAACACAGGGGACAGAGGGAAGAGAGAACATGTGCCAGAGACGAGACAGGCATATCTCACACAGGGCTTTGTAGATTTTATTCATTGTGTAGTGTCAGATGTAGTAGAGAGTGTTAAGTAGGGAGCGACATGTTTCGAAGACCATTCAAATTTATGTTTTGAAAATAATTCTCCAGCTGTCGTGAAGAAAGTGGACTCCAGGAGAGTGTGTGAGGCAGCATAGCCTAGGCTGCATGGCATTAACAAGATAACCCCCAAATCTCAGTAGCTTGATGCAACAAAGGTTTGTTTCTTGTTCACAAAAAGTTGAATGTGGGTCACGCCTCTTCTGGGTGGCTCTCCTCCGTGAATTGACTCAGGAATCCAGGCTCATTTCATCTTGTGGCTCCACCCTCACGTTGTGCGTGGTTACCTCCAAATGGCGGTACAAAAACAAGAGAGTCATGGGATTGCTCTTATGGGCCCGTCTGGGAGTGGCGTAGGCCATTTCTACTCATATTCTGCCGGCCAGAACCCTGCCACGTGGCTGCAACTGCAAGGGAGCCTGGGAAATGTAGTTTGACCAGATGCCCAGGAAGAGGATAACACTGAGATTTGGTGATCGCCCAGCACTGTCTCTGCTAAGGACAGGAGCTGGGTGGAGAGAAGAGTTAGGAGGTTCTTGCAGTCTTCCAGATGAGGGATGGTGGTGGCCTAGGCATGGACGGTAGTGATGGGGATGCAGAGAAATGGACAGATATTGTAACATTGATACACACCTGGTACTATGCTAGACCAGGAGCCTCTACCAAATAATCTCTCTTATTATAACCCTTGCAATGGAAACATTTACATTTTCCTTCACAGGATGAAGTTAAAGTCCCCAAATGGCTTTTTTTTCTGATTCCATATAGTCAATATGCTGAGATACTCTCTAACCAATGCTTTTAAAAGACACGGTCATGCGACCCTGGAGTTTTCACCTTGGGATGGCTTTTAGAGATGTCCAAGACCACCCTCTGTACTTATCAGGAGGAAGGAGTGGCCCAGAGGAGGCCACGGACTTGCCCCAGCTATCACTAGCTAAGCAGAGGCCAGGGGCCAGAGCCAGGACCACATGTGCCTCTCTATCCAAATCCTTCCCCAGCAAGTCCAAGATACAAACAGCTGGGGAAGTGCCTGGGGCAAAGTTCCTCTCTTGGTCATATCTGGTGAGATCTACGCAGAAGGGGAGGGAGGGAGGAAGGTGGACTGGGGCTTGTTCACCCAAACCTGCCGCACTCTTCCCCGTCTCCAGGCTCCTGAGAAACAATGTATGGGGTGTGAGGAAGATCATGGGTTCTAATCCTACCTCTGCCACTTGCTTGCCATTACATCTTGAGTTAGTTACTTAACCTCTCTGAATGTTAGACTTCCTTTCTTAGTAAAGGGGGCTCATGACGCCGGCCACACGCGGTTATTAGGACCGAGTGAGATAGTGTAGGTAAAAAGTCCTAAGTGCAGAGCTTGACGTCTAGGAGGTGCTCAACCAATGGGAATAATTGTTGGGAAGAATTACCAAGCCACCTTCCATTCCAACCCCCTCGTGCCCACGACCCTGGATGCTAACTCTGTAGCATCTTGTCAAAACTTTTCCAGGATCAGGACAAGTTTAGGAAGCCACTCCACTCCTCGATAATGAATGCTTCTCCCTTCCCCAAGAAGCAGATGGCTTTCCCTGGCAACCTCATCCACCACGTGTGGTCCACCTTCCCTTTACGTAAGACGCTACCGAGTATCCTTGCCACCTTACCCAGAGACCAAAGGGGCCACAGCAAACCCAGACTTTCCTGAGTCCCCTGAGGGGCTGCACTATTTTCTGGCACCCAGATGTCCTTAAATAGGCTTCTGTTGTTTGCCTTGGGTCAAATCTAGAGCGGAAGGGAGAGAGACCACTCACACCCTTGAGAATTGGGCCAGACCCCAGGCTTCTGGCTACCTCCCGTCAGCCTCTTAGAAGGTGCAGGGGGCCCTTTATCTCTCCGTGGTCCTGCCCAGGGAGACTCCGGCTGGATCCTGCCAGTACCTAGGATCCAGCATGGGCTCTCAGAGGTAGCTCAGTAAAGAACGTTAAAGCCTTTTCATGCTTAGCAGGGAGTCTGTCCTTTGCCAAATCACCAGTTAAGAGGACAGGCCAGTTCAATGTGACTTTATTACTAGCATTTTATCTGGAAGAGGAGGCACGGGGGGAGGTGCAGGCAATGAAGGCTCTGGGACAGCCTCCTCAGCTTCCTTTGACAGGGACAATCATCTACAGTAACTGGGCGCCTCCCACCTTGAAGGCTCCAGGGAGAAGCCAAAGGACTCCTTGACTTTTTCCCTACCCTTAGGAGCTCACAAAGCAAGGGAGTGAGGTTGGTCAAAGAAGGCTTCCTGAAAGCGGCAGACTTTAAGCTGGGCTGTGAAAGATAAGTAAAGTTAGGGGAGAGTGAGAGGGCATCGTGGGCAAGGGGCCCTGCAGGAGCAAAGCAGGGTTCATGCGAGCTAATAAATAATGTCTGAGGGGCACTTTCTGCGTCTCGGGACTGCGCTAAGCACTTTATAAGTGACCTCTAACCTTTCCAGTTCTAAGACACGGGTTCTTTTGTTGTCACAATTTTGTAGATACAGAAACTGAGGCTTAGGCATTTCAGACCAATTCGTGCTTCTAGAAGGTACTGGACCTTGGATTAGAACCAGACAGATGGTCTCAGTACTTCTGCTTTTAACCCCCAGGCTGGAAAGTGGGGGAAGAGATGCGGAGGGGTTAGGAGTACGGGGGCTGTGAAGCTGGTAGCGTTTGTCTTTACCTGAAGCCCAAAGGTCCCCATGTCCCTCTTTCGGAGCCTCCCTAGGACATCTATGCATTCATTCATCCATCCATCTACCCATTCACCCGATCTTGACCTACCGCCTAAACTGACCTGGCCTAGGCCCCGGTTCCTCTTATCAGCTTTCTTCTTCCCTTCTATTCTAGCAGGTACCTTTGGAAGCTGTTATTCCCAAAGCAGTGTTATGTCAGGTGACCTTCTAAGGTTGTGGCTAATGGCCTTGGAATTTCTCATCCACCACAAAGTAGGCTGTTGCCTACACTACTCCTGGACATAGGCTGCCTAAGGCTGGTGGCTCTGTACCACTTCTGAAAGCTTCAAAGACGCTTTGCCTATGCCTAGAGCCCATAGAACATGGTGATCATTCAGGTGTTTGTTCACCATACATCCATACACCCATCCATTTATTCATCCATCCCTCTCTTCATCTATCCATCCACCCACTCATCCACCCATCCGTCCACCCACCCACTCATTCGTCCAGTACTTATTTTGAGCTAGTGGCCTTGTCCTCCTTACACTGGGCACTCAGTACTGTAGGCTGAGATTTTCTGGAAAATGGAGAAGTTAGTTTATCCAACCCATCTCCCTTTAGGCTTTGTCAAGTGATAGATGCTCTGAATCCACAAAGTGAAATATACTAACCCCGGGACAAGTGACAGGCCTGGCCCTGCCCAGACGTGTTCTTCCAGTCTCCAGTCCCTTCCACTGTAGAGAAGTGGATGGAGAAGCGACCCAGCCTCTGAATTACAGAGTGAGAAACCGAGGCTTGGAGGAAGGGTCAACTGCCCCAGGTGCATGGCAATCGGGAGCCAAACTCACTCTCACTTCCCTGGCTGGCTGCCTGCTTAGTGCCCACCCACCTGGTGCTCCTGCTGGGCTCGTGAGGATTTCCTCATCCATCCAAGCAGAGCAGCTTTTGTCAATTCAAAATTGCTCACAGTCTGGTGTAGTCCTGCTGCAAGGCTGTGATTGTGGACAGACAATGACACACCCTGGCAGGACACACGGGTGACAGAATAAAGACTTGAATTCCTTACTCAGAGCATTCTATCACACCCCCACCTTCTCATGGCCCTCCCCTTTCCTAGCTCCAAGCCCTCATTCCTGTGGCTCTGCCTCTCTCTGTTCTAAGTCACTCCCTCTCCTTTTTTCTGTAATTCCTCTTGATTCCACCCTGTATCCCTTTTCTTCCTCCCTGCTTCTTATACCTCAAGAGTCATCCTTAAGCCCTCCCTCCTCCTCACTCTTCATCCCCAAGCAATCTCCATCTAGGTCCCGCCAATTCCATCTCTTAAATCTCTCGCAAGTGTGTCCACTGCCCTCTATCCTGAGGCCCCCACCTGTTAGCCCACTTCATCACCCTAATCAGGATGTCTGTCACCTCCTGACCTGCCCAGTGTTAGGGGCTTACCTGGCCCCAATACAGTCTCCATCCTGGAGCTAGAGGGAGCTTTCAAGATGTAAATGTAATCAAGTCATTTCACTGCACAAAACCCTGAAGCAACCTGCTATTGGCCTCAGAATGGAGTCTTGCTCTGTTCCACGCCCTACAGAATCTGGCCCCTGTCCACTTCTCCACCTCATCTTTCAACAGTCCTCACCCAGCCCCTCCCACCTGATGCTCCAGCCATACAAAGGAACTTCTTTCAGCTCTTCAAATAAGCCACACCCTCTCTTACCTCGGGGCTTTTTTGCCTATGCTGTTTCTCTCCCTGAAACAGGTTCACTCTCCTCTCTCACCAGGGTTATTCTGACTCATCCTTCAGGTTGGAAATCTTCTCTCCACTCCTAAATCTGGGTTAGGTGTTTCTGCTCCGAGTTTCAATGGTCCCCTCCACTTCCTCTAAATCATAGCATTTATCAAAGTGCATCTGAATTGCATCCCAGGTCACCAAGGGAGCCAGGTTCCCAGGGCCGTCTCTGGGAGCTGTCCATGGTGCTGCCGGCACCCAGTTTTCTTTGACAAGGGCCCTCGCTCAGACACCATCTTGGAGGTGACCTGTGCTCTTGGATATTTCCCAAGGGGGCAGGAAAGGCCTTGGTCTGACCTTATGAATCTACAATATGCTCTACCTGGTGGATTTGAGCTTGCCTTTATGTGAAAAGCTCAATGGGAAAGCTTTAAGCCTTCTAATACCACACCTACCTCTTGGCATTTGGCCAGATTTCTGAGAAGGAGAAGGGGCTATTCCAGAAGCAAATAATGTGATAAAGAGTTTCTCTGTCCACTACCTAATTCCCTTTCCTTCCCTCTCTGAGTATCAGGAAAATGGAGACCAGGTCCCCTCTCCGACAACACTGGCTCAGGTGCCAGTAAGGGCTCTGTGCTCCATATCACAGCAGGAACGAGCTCACTGTCTCTGCGGCACACGTATCTTAGTTGCCTTCCCTTTTCTCTCAAATTCAGCCCTTTTGGTAATATTGGATTAGCCCACTTTCTTGAAAGCTGATTTCTATTTGCATAATCCTCTCCTGTTGGAGTTGCTAGGCCCTCAGTGATAAGCTGATGGGCTGGGGCCGTCAAGCAGATTATACTCTTTACTCTGAACAACGCGTTGAAAGTGGAGGAAGTTATTTTTTTAAAGAAGACACACACTTTATTTTTATCTCTATATTCCTTTTGACCAGTAGTGCCATCCCAGTTTTGGGCGTACTGGTCTGGAATACATAGATCTTTACCAAACCACAGCAGGCAAGGTGGAAGTTAGACCGGAGGAAGGACTTCCTAACAGTGTCAGTAGAGAGAATGCATATGAAAGCTGCTTGTAATGACAATGCATTACACTTTATATATATGAAGCACATTTCCATCTGTCATCTAATTTTTTCCCCATGAAACACTATAGCCAGGACAGGCATCTTCCCCAGGTGACAGTCAAGACTGCCGAAGCTTGGAGAGATCGTATGTTGAGTCATGGGGGGAATTGGAAGTAAAGCTCCCGATTCCAGTTTCTATGGTGTTGAACTCACTGAGCTCAATTGCAATCAACAAACACCAACTACCAGTGGCAGAGGCACTGAGCCTACAGGCCAGCAAACCTTCTGTTGAGTGACCGCTGTGTGTCAACCCACACATTACAGCCTGGGGGGACTTGGCACAGACCACAGACTGCTACAGAAAAGGGGATGGAAGGATAGTTAAAAAGAAGCCTTTTTTCCTCACAGGCTTCTTCTCTTTGCTCAGTACCGGGACAGGTACCAGGACATGGGAGCCTTCCCTCCCCTCCACATGAGCCCTTCCCATGCGTGTCTTCTGAGGGGCCCCCGGGAGAGGAGGCTCCCGCTGCAGTCTCCTGCTCACTTACAAGTGAATGGCACTCTTCACTGAGCTGAGGCAGGACTGCAGGTCTGCTGAGTTCTATTTATACAATTTGTAAATCATCTTGTCAGGCCCTCCTGTGAAACCCAGGAACCACTTGCACAGGGAGTTAGCAGCTTCAGTTGGTCTTTTCCAGTCCCCCAGGACAGTCACATTCCTCGACAACCTTGAAGACTATAGCTTCCTAAGGTGACCCCCGCACCACAGATACACAGGAAAGATGGAAGGGATGGGGGGAAGGGACTTCCCTCCTGGATCGGGCTTTGCTCTCCCCAGAATGTTTTCTAGGGAACATTTGAGAATTAAAAGGATTTCTCCCCACCATCCTCCCCACGTCTATGTCCAGGGTGATTAAGGAATGTCCCAGAGGCAGGAGAAGGGACTCCATGACCTCTAAGGGTGAGGTGGACTCTGTAGTCTTTGGGGTTCCAGTAACCTTGACCTTGGCACTTGGCAAAGCCAGGCAGGAGGGTGGAAAGAGGACTGTAATGGGAGCCGGGAAACCTGGGTTCTAGTCTTGATTTTTGTCATGAGTACAAGGTTTGAGCTTGGGCTTGTTTGAGTCTCAGTTTCCCCATGTGTACAATGAAGACCCCAGTGCAAAAATTTAAGGAGAGGACCCTTCTCTAGGGTGGAGGTGTTATAGAGCTCACACCAGCATCCGAGCCCTGGCCCTCACATTTGCCAGCTGGGTGACCTCAGGAGTTTGCTTCACCCCATTGAGACTCAGTTTCCCCATCTGTAAAATGGGAAGATACTTCCTTCCATGTGATTTTGTGAGACCCAGGTCAAGTTTCTGGTACAGTGCTCGGCACCTGGGAAGTGCTCGTCTCTCCCCTTCCCATGAATCTGGGTTCCAGAGAAGCTTTTTGCAACTGAATCCCAAGGCAGGGCCAGGCCTGAATGCTCATCTGAGTTCCATGGTGACCAGAATCAGGCAGGGAGCCAGGCCCAGCTCCTTCGTCCCTCCCTCTTCCCTTAGCCTCTGATGGGATCCTTTTGAAAGCAGGTGCAACACTAATAAATATTAAAAGAAAGGAAACGGGTTTGGCGGCTGAGCCTTTGGATGAATAAACAAAACGGCAAAGGGGAAAGATTGACCCTGGGATGGGTGGCTGCCAGGTCCCCTGAGGCTGGTTCGTGAGGGAAAGCTTGGTTTACTGCAAAGACCAGGTACTTGGGCGTCAAGCCCAACCGGGTTTTCATCTTGATTCTCCTTTGGGGCATCTCTGTGATGTTGCATGGAGACACTCAGAACTTCTGTTTCTTCATCTGTGAAATGGAAAGATCCATACCCACCTCCTAACTGTCAGGATTAGAGAGAAAGTGTCTGGTGAAGTTCACGGCATCTAGTAGGGGCCTAATATAGACTCTTCCACCCTCCTCCAAGGCCGTGGAACAAAAGAGGAGGTTTTCACCAATCAAGGAGTCAGCCATGTAAGAGGACAAAGAGGAGGTGTGATAAAGGCCAGTGGGCTTGGTGCCCACGAAGCTTCTGATGGAAGTCCACTGTGAGTGGCCTTCGTTCCACCTTCACCTCCCAGAACCTTCTAGTCTTCACCCATGCCACGGGGTAGGGACTGTCTCTCCTGACAAGTTCATATTCAAGAAGAGAAAGGACAAGAGTGTGAGGGAGTAGCTTCAAGGTGTGTGTGTGTGTGTGTGTGTGTGTGTGTGTGTGTGTGTGTGTGTGTGTGTATTTAGGATGGGGAGCTGTACACATGTCTAGGCTGAAGGGCCAGAGCCAGGGGTTGGGGAGATCTTGGAGCTGAAGGTGGGAAATAGGTGAAGAGGCAAGGCCCCAGCGCGTGGAGGAGAGGGTGGGCTTAAGCGCTCAAGTAGTGGACTCACCACCTGAAGGAATGGGAGTGCTCGTGGTAGGACAGGATGGGGGGCTGGACAATGGAGAGACTGGTGCGGGCAAATCTGCGTTCAAACTCCAGCTCTGTCAGTTGCTAGATGTGTGGCCTTGGCGAGGCCCCTTCGCCTCTGAGGCTCAGCTTCTTCTCTTCTCAAATGGACGTAAAAGCTTCTACCCTTCCATCTAGGGAGGGTGGATTTAGGAGAAAGCTCTAGTGTGGTGCTTGGCATTTGGAACGTTCTTAGTAAATTTTAGCTCCCTTTACTCTCTGAGCTGGAGAAATCAAGAGAGGATGAGGGAAGAGCTAGAAAGGGTAGAAAGGAGAGACACTGAGGGTGATTAATGGACAATGAAGGTCCAATGTCCCTTCCCAAATGACTCCCTGTCCAAGTCTAGGGAAAGGCCAGGTGGCTGGTCCCAGGACCTAAGCAGGTGAAGGACCAAGAGGCCCAGAGCTGCTGGCTGGGGGCTCTGCCTTATCCTTGGGACTTCCATACGGTTGCTGCGGGAATCCATCCGGTCTTGGTTGGCATGGGCCTTGTCCAGGTGGAGGTGACTAGGCACCTGTATGAGGGAAGATGTGGAGGGTGACGGACCAGCAGGTGGAGCCAGGGTGAAAAGATTGGGGTGATTTCTTTGCCTTTCGGCCAGAAACAGCCAGTGGCGCCCCAGTGTCAAATCATAGCTCTTACGTGCTGATTCAGATAGGGGATCGGAAGCCAGGGGCACCAAGCTGCTTGGCCCTGGGCCAGCTGGCCTCAGCTTCTCCATCAGATAAGCAGCTCGTCACTGTACCTACTCCAGGGGGATCGTCCTAACAGTTAAATGAGACGACACATGTGAAGCATTTGGCACATAGTGTGGCCCAGAAACAGTGTCCTATAAACGTCAGGCGTGAGGATGGAGGAGGAGAAATAGAAGAAGCGTCAGTCAGGGCTCTTAGACCTTGGCGGCCCGAGCCGGAACAGAGCGATCTGGTACCCTCAGGAGTCATCCTCAGCATCAGCACCCAGAGTGCCTCCCCACCTAAGCCTTGGAGGTGCTGTAGAAAGAATTGGGACTCGGGTCTGTCTTAGGAGGTCTCCCCGAAGCCTCCCCGTGCCCCCGCCCAAGACAAAGATTTGACTACAAGTCATTTCTGTCAGAGGGGTCCCAGGAAGTGTTGTAGGGGGGTAGGGAAGTGACACAGGGAAGGGAAGACAGCCAGTAAAGAAAGTGCTGATGCGGGCTCCCCTGGAGGCGCAGTGGTTGCGAGTCCGCCTGCCGATGCAGGGGACACGGGTTCGTGCCCCGGTCCGGGAAGATCCCACATGCCGCGGAGCGGCTGGGCCCGTGAGCCATGGCCACTGAGCCTGCGCGTCCGGAGCCTCTGCTCCGCAACGGGAGAGGCCACGGCAGTGAGAGGCCCGCGTACTGCAAAAAAAAAAAAAAAAAAAAAAAAAAGGAATGTGCTGTTGAGCAGGTGGGAAATGAGGCTCAGTCCCCCAGGGAGCTTTGGGTGATGGTATAGAGGAGAGCTGCTAAAACTTTAGTGTGCAGGGAGTCACCTGAAGAGGTTGTTAGAAGAAGACTCCAGAGCCCCACCTCTAGAGATTCTGATTCTGTCGGTCTGGGGCGAGGCCCAAGAATTCACATTCCTGAAAAACTCCCAGATGATTCTGGTGCTGATGCTGCAGGGACCAGACTTGGAATCGCAGGGTTGGACCACACTCAGAGCCATCGTTTCCTCCACAAAGGGGTAAGGACACTGGGGTATCTGTCCACCAACTCCTTGTCTGCCCTTGGTGAGGACGGTGTCTGGGTTGTAAACACTGCTGTCCTGGCAACCAAAGAAACAGCCTGAGGCAGAGAGTGGCAGGGGATGGCAGCAAGTGGGCGTGTAGCTGTAGGTGTGGAGGGGATGGGCACCAATGACATCCGCTACAAGGTCAAGTCTGAGTTTGAATCCCGGTCACCTAAGACCTGCGGGACTCAGGCAAGTCCGTCACCCCTCTGCACCTCGCTGTCCTCATCCATAAAATGGGGATCAGTGTCATTATGGGGATCTAATGAGATTAATGCAGTCAGAGCGTCAGGCACACAGTGGGTGGATGCACTCTGTAGCAGCACTCTTCCAGAATTGGAATGAGAGAGGGGTGGACCCTAGAGAGCTGGAAGCTGCAGACGTCGCCTTGAGGAATAATCATGTATTAAGGGGGGCTCTTCCTTTCTGCTGAGAACCAAGTCCATTCCACCTGCTGTTATCTTAAGAAGGCTTTACCGCTGAGAGGCCTGGAAATTTGTCTTTCACTGCCTGCCCATCCCCCCCAGGACTCACATACACTGCATTTTGAGAACTCCTGGTGAAAAGACAGGAAAATTTTCTCCTCTTCCCTCTTGTCTGTAACCAGTTAAACAAAGCCACCCAGCCGGGCCAGGTCACCTGGCACTGGTGCCTGTAATTTCTAAGTGGGAACAACAACTCATCAAATCAAACGGTTTCCAATTGCCTGGGATGAAACTATTTTCTTTTCCATCTTCCCCGGGAAGTGACAGGTAATAACCAGCCTGGAGATTGTAGTATTACTAGGGCCAAAATAAAATAAAACCCCTCAACTGCTTCTTCTTACAGAGTGAAGCCAAATATTGTTCAATTCATTTAAATAAAGTGACTGTTTTCCTTGCTCATTATCTTAAATTCCCAGGAACCTGCATTACCCTCCCTCCCTCTGAATAAAGGGATTGTCCAGCTCTCCTATCTCCTATTGTCTCCAAGTGAGTCTCTAATCTCTGAGGCCTCTTCCACTTTACAAGCTTCCTGTTGAAACCCACCAGCAAGAAGCCCAGCATTTAAGAACCACCTTTAGGGGCTTCCCTGGTGGCGCAGTGGTTGAGAGTCCGCCTGCCGATGCAGGGGACACGGGTTCGTGCCCCGGTCGGGGAAGATCCCACATGCCGTGGAGTGGCTGGGCCTGTGAGCCATGGCCGCTGAGCCTGCACATCTGGAGCCTGTGCTCCGCAACGGCAGAGGCCACAGTAGTGAGAGGCCCGCGTACCGCAAAAAAAAAAAAAAAAGAACCACCTGTAGCAAACTTGCTTCCAGCCTAACCCCCAGCACTTACATTAAATGAGATAATATACATAAAGCACACAGAACGAGGACTGGCATATAGCAAGTGCCCAACTAATGTATAATATGCCATTAATAATAATATTGTATACGGTGTATTTGAATCCCATGATTTCTTTCTTTTTTTTTTTTTTTGGCCATGGCATGGGGCTTGCAGGATCTCAGTTCCCTGACCAGGGATTGCGCCTGGGCCATGGCAGTGAAAGCCCAGAATCCTAATCACTAGGCCACCAGGGAACTCCCAGAATCCCATGACTCTTGTCACAAAGAGAGTATGTGCCCTCAGGCACATCACTGTGCACCAGCCTCAGTTTCTCCAGCTGTGAAATGGGGAGAAAGGGTGTGGACGGAGTGAGCCCAGAGCAGGGATCAGGTTGCTGGCATCCCTTTCCAGGAGGACACCGTGATAGACTTTGGGCAAAGAGTCAGAGACTTTTAAGGCCCCGTCATGCTCTTATTCTATTTATAAACAGAAACATACAAGCCAGCAGGGGCAAATTCAGCTGATGGACCATTTGGTTGAAACTGAACCTCTCTGTTCCTAGGCACTTTATTCCAGATGTTTCTCGGAGTGCAATTTGCCTCTTATGTGCTTCTGTTTCCTCTTACCAGTTGTGCTGACTTAACCTACCTTTCCCCTTCTCCATCAAATGGGAAAGGCCATGCTCACTTTTTAGGGTTATGGTGAATCACCCAGCTGACCCAGGAGCAGGGCCAACCACGCAGTGGGCACCCTATACATAACAGCTATTGTAGTGGTTGTTGAGCAGAACGTCATAGTTCTTACTCTATTTTCACAAGCCCACGACCCCTTACCTGTAACCCAGAAATCCAAAAAGATCTGAAAATTGAAAGGTTTTTTTTGGTCATCCACTTGTGGCCAAACTGGACCTGATCTGAACTGCCTTGGTGGCAAAACCCAGCCTGAGCCAATGGGAGCTCGTTATGGTCTCTATTTATCTTACTTAGTGTTACTATCTAGACGCTTCACTGCAGAAATATTGATGTGGGTGATTACGGAGTGATTCCTCGGCCCCCTGGGTGGGTTATATAATATACTGAACAAGCAGCATATCAACGTTCCAGAAGGAGAATGAGGCCTGAGTTCCAGAACACATCTGGCTTCAGGGTTCTAGATGTGGTCTGTGGGACCAGTGTTACAGTCAGGCACAGATCCTCACCCCCACGTGTCCTCCGTGTACCTCCCACTCTTGGAAAGTCATTGCTTATATGCCATCCTTTTACTCCCAGGCACACAGATCCAGCTCACACCCACCCACCCAGGCACACCTTCTTGCCACGCCCCGTCCCCCAACTTCTCTCAGCACCCCTGTGCCCTGTCAGCCCCCACTTTGTGGTGCTGAGTCTCCATGTTAACGTGCAGCAGCATCACCCATTTCCAGGCTGATGTCTGTGCCCACCAGACAGCTGGAAGGAAGGCCTCCACCCGCCTGGTGGCCACATGTCTGCCTGCCCCCATGCTGCGCTGCGGCCTGAAGCCTGCGCTCCTCACACAGGTTTTTGGCACCAGGTTCACACAGCCAGGGATCTCAGAACAGAAGCATGCATTTCGCAGGCAAGCCTGCTCCTTCCGAAAGCTCCCAGACAGAAGAGCAGGCGGAGGCCCAGCCTGTCCACTCTGTCCGAGGTCCCGGACCTTCCGCAGGCATTTTCTTCAATAGGTTTTTCTTTCGAGCCGCGGAGATTAAGAGCTTGGAAGTGGCCACTGAAGAAAGGGTTTTTAGTAATTTAGTGTAACCATGGTGGAGCCGAGTGACAGACTACGAGTAGGTGAGAATGACCTGGAAATTTATCCTTGCAGCCTCTGGCTCAGCCCTGGAACACAGTATTGAGTGAATGTTTATTGATCACTTGCTATGTGTCAGGCTCTGTTCCAAGCACTTTATATGAAGCACCTCATTTAATCCTCACGACACCCTACGAGGTGACTTCTATTTTTACCCTTACTTTACAGATGAAGAGACTGAGGGTCAGTCCATCACACAGCTAGCGTATGGTGGAGCCAGGAGCTGATCCCAGGCCATTGGAGCCCCAATGCTTAGCCATATATATATCAGTTACCTATTGCCGTGGTAATTCTGTATAACAAATGAGCACAAAATGACCACAGCAGTTACAATAAGCACTCTTTGCTCACATATCTGGAGAGATGAACTAGGCAGCTCTGCCTTCTTGGCTGTTTAGACACAGGTATGTGTCTGGGGGTTGGCTGCCTGTTGGTTGCCGTAGACGTTGCTCTCAGCCTAATGGGAATGAGTCGTTTAATGGGTAAGGTGGAGCACCCATGTAATGAGAAAAGAAATGTCACTGAGCACCGAGGGCCAGAAGATTTGGAGAGATACTGGAAAAACCTGATCCAAGAGAGTCAACCTAGGTGGGCATCCTGGAGGAGGTGACGCTTGGCCACAGTCAGGAAGGCAGAGGAAGCTCTCAGCTGGTCAAGGATTAGAAAGTGGAATCAGGAAGCTCAGGAGAAGATGAGGCGGGGAGCTGATTTGCCACCTCCTTGGCCTTTTGTGAGTTTCCTATCTACCCTGTCCTGTCCCCCTGCTCAGAACCCACTCTCTGAGAGCCTTCTGGATTCCCTCTGCCTTCCTCCTCCAGAGCAGCCGCTGTGGGGAAAGGGAAAGTGCAGGGGGGGTTGGAGAAGAAGGCCCTGGGCCCCTTTGTGAAACATGAAGAAAGGAGGAGAGGATGCCTGCTGATGATTCCAAACGTGTGCAGCCCAGCGGTGGAGGAAGGAATCCCTTTCCCACCATCACTCCGTCCCTTTGTTTACTCTGCCTCATCTGGTCATGTTACGGTTGAGAAAACAGAACTTGAGTTCAAAGCGAACAGCCTTCATCTTCCAGCCTGTTAGTAGTAGAGGCACCTCTGAGATGCAGGTCTCCTGACCCGCAGTGCAGACGTCTTTCTAAAATGCTAAAATACACCCCAAAGCCTCTCTCCCTGCGGTCCCCTGAGTGATCAGCATTGAGGTTTCCTTCTTTGGTGCTTTGTAGGAGGTTCTCAGGTGATGTAAGTACTTCGGGGCTGTGGATGGGGTATTAGGGACTCCTGGGTCCCCGGGGGATGCAGCTGAAGGAGAAATGGGCCCAGAGACAGGGCTTGCCTGCGGCCCCTCCAGAAGAACACCTGCGCTCAGGTGGGGCGCCGGAGGCTGTGGCTGCGGTTTGCCTGTCTCTCTTCCAGCCCGGCTCAGGGTGATCACACACATGGCTTGGGAGTGGAGGAAATTACTTGTCACCAACTTGTGAAACCAAATCCAATTAGTTCTTCCCAGAGCTAGAAGCAGATGGAAGGACAGGAGGCATCAGACCTGCAACTGGCCTCCGTTCTTGGGGGCTCCAGGGCAGGGGGCAAGGGGAGCAGCGGGACAACTGTCCCACAGGCTTATCTGGGTGGGAGATAGTCACTGGTCACACACGTGCCACCCAAGGCAGGAATCGCCCTCAGCCCTGTTGATGGCAGAGTCTACAGGTTGAAACACACACGGGTTTGCCTTCCGCTGCAACAGCTCCAGGACCTTCTGTGCAGAGAACCCTCCGCCACTGTCAGTTCAGGGCAATCTTTTCCTGAGGGGGTCAGTTGTTCTTGATGTCTCTCCAGCTCCTGAATGCAACCTCTTAGTCTGGGAGCAAATGAGCTGTAAGCAAACATGTCAGGACGTGAAAGGCATGGCTATGTAAGGTGCAAGTGAGGCTGGAGCAGCGCTGAGAAGGGAGGGTCCGATGGAATTGCGGTGACTGCAGCCTCTGATGGGCTCTGATATCATTTACGGGTGAGAGAGGCTGCATGATGCTGACGGGATGACAGGCCTGGGGTAAGTGGGATGCCCTGAGGGACCGCTTGGACATTTACCCAAGGCTTTGGGGTGACTGGCAGTCCCTTCCTAGTGGATGAAGGAGGATCCAGATGGCTATGATCCTGTGTAATGGGGTGCGATGCCGGAGGACTTCCTGAAGGAGGAAGAGGAGTGTCAGCAAGTTCACGGGAAAGAGCTGATCATGGGCTCCCCTCAGGCAAGGAGCGGGCAAAGTCCCCTCAGCCTGGAAGCTTCCCCAAGTCCAGAGACTGCACCTTTTCGTGCAGAGCTGTCTCCCACATCAGACTGAGAACTCCCTTAGGGTTGGAGCTCTGTCTCCACCATCAGCCTGCCAATTCCCCTCAGACTAGGGAGTACTTGTGTGCCGTTAGACCAGCAGGTCCCGGAGGGCAGGTGCTGGTGTCTCCCTCATCACTCTAGCATCAAGGAGAGGCCTTCCTTGCTCTCCTCTGGTGATCCCAGGCCTTCACCTCCCTGCAAGGCAGCATTGAGAAAGAAGAGAGGGTTCTAAGGAGGCAAAGACAGCCACGGACTTAGCAACTGTAATTTGCAAGTGACCTTAGGCAAGTCCCTTCCCCTCTCTGGAGCTCAGTTTCCCTCAACATAAACCAAGAGGCTCTCCAGCATTTCAGAAGCATGCTTCTGGCTCTCTGAACTCCTGCCACACACCTTCCAGAGGGATCCGTCTTGCAGCGTCGGTCCCCATCCTCCACCCTCATGCATCTCCTCCTCAAGGACCCGCTCCCAGGCTGAGCCAGACAGCGTCTTTGCTCTGGTGCTGCCTGCTGGCAGCTTCATTTCCCACCTCTTTGAGCTCGGAGCATTCCTGGTGGCTGAATTACCAGCCCTGCAGGGAACCAAATTAAGAGATTCCAAACCCCCTCTCTCCCCTCACTCCCAAAGCTCAGGGAAGTGGCTCTTTGAAGACTTCAATTAACAAGAGAGAAAACAATTCCGAGATATCCGTCCCGTTCACTTGGCTCGGTCTCTCATAATTATTTCTTCTCCAGCCCCAGATATTCTAGGAAGAATGGGCAGAGGACTGGGGGGAGCCACCCTGGATGACTCACATCCCCCAAGGTTCTGCCAACACATGGCATCTACTTCATCCCTCTCGGGGCAGCTGCGAGCCAGAGGGAGCCCTTTGTACCATAACTCAGATAGAGACACGTTAGCACTAGCACGCAGCTGGCTCCCAGTAGTCCCAGTGGTCTGCAGAGGCAGGCCCTCTTCCCCAGGGAGACAGCCTGAACCAGGCGCCCCCTTGAGGTTGCTCAGTGCTCACCACTGACTAGAGACCAGATTTCTGACCATGACCATAGCCGCCCTAGAAACAGGCCAGGCTCAGTGAAAGCGGGCTTCCTGCCCTCCAGGCAGTCCCCACCACCAGAGAGGGAATCTCAGGCTCCTTCCTATCGGTGTCTATCAGACATTTCAAAAAGAAAAAAACCACCTGAACCAGCGCCACTGAAGCTGTCAGTCACTGCTACTCACTCGCAGGCCATGTGTAATTTGATGCCGTGGTATTTCTGCAAATTACATATTTTTCTCCCCCATCAAAGCTGCACTTTTGACTGCTGTAATATTTACCTAACCGTGCAAGTAATTTTCAGGCCTCACTTAGTGGACCAGTGGGGTGTAGAGGAAAGCAGGGATGGAGTGCATCTCAGACGGCAGGCCCAAAAGGAGCTAAAATATGGTGAGAAGGGGTCTTAACAACCCAGCTGAGCTCAGAGAGACCTTTCCTCTGCCTCACCTCATAGAGTTAGGGACAGAGGATGGACTTTCAGTGGCTCTCCACCAAGCGTCGTCTAACTGTTGCTTACATGCTTCTGATGATGGGGAGCTCACTACCCACTATAGCTAGCTACCAGGCCATCTCTGAGTATCTCTGACAGTTAAAAAGTGCTATCTTGACACTGATGGACGCTGTCACCCTATAACCTCAATCTGTTTCATGGGTGACATAGAGTTAAAGTGACCAACTCATCCCTACTTGCCCAGGACTTTCCCAGTGTTAGCACTGTGTGTCCCACATCCAAGGCCTCCACTTAGGAAGACCAACTTGTGATTTGCTTGTGACTATCCAGGTGCAAAAACCAAAAGTCCTGCATCCTGGTAAGTCCCTCAATCCCAAGCAAACCTAGACAGTCGGCCACCTTACACAGAAAAGCTTCTGTCCACTTTCCTCCTCCACCAGACCCCCTTCCCGAGGCTCAAAAGCAGCCACGGTGCCTCCAGGCACTGTGGGAGGTGGGAAATGACCAACCAGGGGCAATAATGGCTGGCCCGGTCTCTAGAAGGAGCAGGATGGTGGAGGGACCGGCCAGTCTTTGGCTCAAACCCACCTGTGCCACTTCTCAGCTAGGTGGCCACCATCTCTCTGACCTACACAAAGATTGCTGTATCCTTGCTCACAGATGTGGAGAGGTTTCAAGGAGATCCGGTCTGGGAAACTCCAAGACCACGGTGGCTCCCGGCCGGCTCTCACCGCGGAGAGTCGCTGCAATGGAGGAGGGCTTCTTGAGAGGCTGGAGGGGCAAGGCTGGGAGGGGAGGTGGCCGATGAATGTACTCAAAGGCTCCCAGTAAGAGATGGGGCAACATGACTGGTGTTACAACTGGGTTCCAAGCCTGGCTCTGATGCTTCCTGGTTGTGTGACCTTGGACCAGTCGATTTACCTCTCATGGCCTCAGTTTCCTCATCTGTAAGGTGGGAATAGTAAGAGCCCCACTTCATAAGGTAGTTGGGAGGATCTGGTGAGAAAACACATATAAGGTACTTAGTACAATGTCTGGCACCGGGGAAGCTCTCAGGACATACTTTTATCATCACTGTGGTCATTACTGCTATCGCGTCACTGTTACATTGGTGCTGCTGACTCATTGCCTATATGACCATGACAGCCCCTTCTTGCATTTTCTGGCTTTGAAATGAGTGATTTGGAAGGAACTGGATCTCTGATGGACTAAGCATGTCCCCTGTTTCTTGCCGGGGGCCTGGCTGCCCAGGGGTGGTGGGGGAAGGGGGCTTCCCAAGCCTTTCACAGCCTTGCTCACTGGACAAAAGAGGCATTTTAATTCAAAGTTGCCCAAGGTCTGAAAATCCTTTAGAATCTTCCCCATTTGGCCTTTAGACACGCATTAAAACTCCTCCTATAGCAGAGATATGCGGGAGGAAATAGATCAGGGGCCAAGCCTCTACTTCATGCCTCAGTGGGAACCGCTGTCTCCCTCCATGACTGAGGAGCCTCTGGCCAGGTCTTCCCGCCCCCATAGGCCCTACAATCCCTTCTCCACCAGCAGCCAGAGGGATCTTTTAAACAGGTAAATCAAGTCAGAGAATTCCCCTGCTTAAGACCCAACAACGCCTTCCCTTTGCAGCAATTCAACCTCCTTGCACCAGCTTTTAAGACCTTGTGTGATCTGGCTCCAGGTAGCTCTCTGGATTGAGGGCCCACAGCTCTCCACCTTGCTCACTCCACTTCTGCACATCAGCTGCCTTTCTCTTCTCTCACATAACAAGCTCCATATACCACCTCAGGGCCTTTGCAGGTGCTCTCGCCTCTTCCTCCTGGAAAACGCCTTTCCAAGGCTGATGCTTTATCATTTGGGGTTTTTTTTTTTTTTAATTTTTGTTGGAGTATAGTTGATGTACACTGTTGCATTAGTTTCAGGTGTCTTAACAAAGCAAAGTGAATCAGTTATACATATACATATGGATATGTACACATACCCATATGTGTACACACATGATATACACATATACATATATCCACTCTTTTTAATATTCTTTTCCCATATAGGCCATTACAGAGTACTGAATAGAGTTCCCTGTGCTGTGAAGTAGGTCCTTATTAGTTATCTATTATATATATAGTAGTGTGTATATGTCAATCCCAATCTTCCAATTTATCCCTCCCCCCCCCTTACCCCCTGGTAGCCATAAGTTTGTTTTCTACATCTGTGGCTCTATTTCTGTTCTGTAAATAAGTTCATTTGTATCATTTTTTTAGGTTCCACATGTAAGTGATATCATATGGTATTTGTCTTTCTCTGTCTGACTTACTTCACTCAGTGTGACAGTCTCTAGGTCCGTCCTCATATGGGTTTTAGAGAAGCCTCCTCTGGCCTTTTACTGAATCCCCAGGTCCCTCTCCAGCCCCTCACTTTCTGGTTCGTTTGCTTCATAGCAATGATCACTTGAAATCATCTTTCTCTTTTGATTTTCTATTTATTTGTGCACGATTGATCTCTCTTAGTACAACGCGTGCTCCCTGAGAGCAGGGGCCACGTGTCTTATGAAGGTGCTTAACACAGAGTAGTAACTATTGGCAACATCATCATTTCATCCTTGCCACAACCCTGGGAAGGAGGCAGCAGTATCCCCACTTTACAGATGAGAAGACCGAGGCTCAGAGAAGTTAATGAACAGTCTCAGTTTCTCAGTTAGTCTGTGGTCCAGCTGGGATTTGGACCCAAAATTGTTGGACTCCAAAGCCCACTGTTTTCTTTTTTTAATCACCCTGCCAGTGAAATCCTTGCTCTCTGGGGACAAGAAAACAAAATACAACGGATCTATAATGAAAAGCAGATGGGACTTTTTTTCGTTGTAATAACGCCAAATGTTCGTTCAAAGCCAGGTAAAGATTTTTTTGTAATATACTGGGTGATTTTTATTGAACAGTTTCCTTGTAATAGGAACCAGCACCAGACTTTTCAATTTTCTCTCCCCAAGAGGAAATAAACCAGCCACCCCTCCGGCGCTGAGCCAGTGTAGAGTGAGAACATCTACACACCCCTCATGGGGACTCATGACTCCAGCTGCCCATGGCATCCCTCCTGGCTCTGTTAGGACATCAGAGCTTAGTGCTAATTCCTAGGCATGGTTGAAATGGGCCCAGCCTGGGAGTTTGAATCTAGCTCCGTCATTAGTCTGTTGCTGTGTGTCTTGGAGCAAGTTGCTCAACCTCTCTGTTAAAGACACCTACCAGGTCCACCTCAAAGATGATTCAGGGGCTCAAGTGGCCCAACTAGAAAAAAAAAGTTGTCAGCATAAGGCTTGTGTGTATTTTGTCACCACATTATTACACTAGGATTGGTGAAAAATGGTATTGAACAAACGATCCCAGCCCTGCCCTTCTGTAGGTTTTAGCCTAGGACTCCCACCTGGGTGTGTACCACAAAGCTCCATGAAGGCTGTAACCATGCCTTCCCGCTCACCACTGTAGCCCCTGTGCTCAGCACAAAACTTGCCTTTTAGCTCAGGCTCAATAAGTAAACGTGTACAGGTGTGGTGTGTGTGAGGGCAAAAGAGGAGCAGCTGAGCTCTCCCTGGAGCTGCTAGGAAAAGCTTTTGAGCTGAGTCATCAAGGATGAGCCGGAGGGGGCTTCCCTTCCCTGGTGGCGCAGTGGTTGGGAGTCCACCTGCCGATGCGGGGGACGCGGGTTCGTGCCCCAGTCCGGGAGGATTCCACGTGCCGCCAAGCGGCTGGGCCCGTGGGCCATGGCCACTGAGCCTGCGCGTCCGGGGCCTGTACTCCGCGGCGGGAGAGGCCGCAGCAGTGGGAGGCCCGCATACCGCAAAAAAAAAAAAAAAAAAGAATGAACCAGAATCAGACAGGCAGACAGGGAGAAGAGGGGCTTACAATCTAGACCAGGGGTTGGCTACCTATAGCTCATAGGCCATGTCCAGCCCGCCATCTTTTTTTTTTTACAGAGTTTTATTGGAACACAACTATGTCCTTTCCTTCGTTTATAGATTGTCTATGGCTGCTTTTACACTATAACATCAGGGCTGGTTAGTTGCAACACAGGCTGTATAGCCTGCAAATCCTAAAATATTTACTCTCAGAGAAAGTTCGCTGGGTCTTGATCAAGACAAAGGAATCAGTCCCAGAGACTCTTGCTTGCTTGGAAATAGGATCGGCTACCTAACTTGTGTGGCCCGGGGCAAAATGAAAACATGGGGTCCTTCCTTCGAAAATGATTACAAATTTCAAGATGGCAACAGCAAAGCATTAAACGAAGAGTGAGACCTTCTCAGCACAGGGCCCCCTATGACTGCATGGATGGCAGGCTGCAGAGCCAGCCCTGGGGTCAGTTAGAGGCCCCTCTCATGCTTTTTCTTGGAGAACTGCCCTGGGAGCAGAGTCATAGGGAGAAATCACGACCCAGGGCTCTATGTTGGGGCTCAGAGTCTCCAAGTCCCAAGCTTCCCAGGAGGACCCGTCTCAGGCGGGACCTACTCCACAGGGCAAGGGCGTGGAGGACCAGCCTTCCTGTCTCAGCTCCCCTGCACCCCCATTTCATGGAGCCTGGTGGTGATGAAGAAGCAGAGATGGGCTCAGCTCTCTCTCCCCCATCAGCTGCATCTTGGTTATCAGACATGAGGCAGCTGTGGGAAGAAACATGACAGTTGAATGGGAGCCTCTCTGATGCCGCTGTTTCCCACACACTCATCTGAACTCTCTGGTGGGGGAGCAGTGGTGGGGTGAAGGGTGGGAACTTGCTGGATGCAGCTATGGGTCAACCAGACAAGGAACAGGGTTTAATGGAAATTTGCCGAGCTAGGTAGCCACTCAAGTTTGGCTCCCTGGATTTCTGGTCCACTGGACACCTTCTCCCACCCCCTAGACCCACTCTTACCTTCTCCATCCTTTGTGCCTGAAAGCTGACCTGTACTAGTAGCATCAATGGGGTTTCTTGCCGCTGACTCCCAGTCGTATTTGGGTAACGGAAGGCACCTGCAAGAGATGGGGGTAGACGGGTGAAATTGAGAGGACAGTGTATTTATTCTCCAGCTCTTCCCTCCTGGTTCCCCGTGTCCCTCTACCCAAGTTCCTGTTGGGTGGCGTTTTCCTTCATCTGCCACTCTCTCAGGTGCAGGTAAAATGCCCACCCCTTTGCCCCTTTCCCTTTGCTCCTTCAAAAACTAGCAGCTCCCACTGGTCCCTGCCGCAGGTGCCACCACACATGCCTTGCTGGGATCCCTCAGCTCTGTTCACACCTTTGTAAATAAACCTGGTGTTGAACCCTCCTCATTTACCCTCTTTGCATGGACTATCTGTTTCCTGCTGGATCCCACCTGATCCAACCTCTTCCCCTGCACACCCAAATATTGCTCCAATCAAATAGAGGCTCCCACAATGCAATGGAGGGGGCACTGGCATTTCCTGTGTGTGCAGGTGGGGGCTGAGATGGAACTCCTCCTTGACAAGAGGAGAAGCATGCAGCTGTGGTTATTGCTGCATACAAATCACACCGAAATGCAGCATCTTAAAACACCAGCTATTTCATTATATCACGTGATTGTGTGGGTCTGGAATTCAAACAGAGCCAGGCTGGGTGATTCTGATGCTTTGAATGGCATCACCAGGGGTCACTGGGTCATGTTCAGTGTGGCGGCTGGTCTGGTCTGCAGGGGTCAAGGCAGCTTCACTCACGTGCCGGCAAGGCTGGGCTTTTGGGTCCCTCTCATTCTCCACGTGGTCTGTCCAGCACCATGGACAGAGACAGGGAGCGGATGTCTCCAGCCTCCTAAGGCTTGGGCATGGAAACTGGTGTGCTTTGGCACTTTTGCGTATCCCGATGGCCAAAGTCGTCACAGAACATGCCCCGTTCAGAAGGAGAGAGCATAAACCCCTGTCTCTCAGCGCGGGAGTGTCAAAGAATGTGGAGCCATCCTTAACCCTCTACACAACAATTATCCTTCCAACAACTGTCATCACCTTCTTCATTTGCTTAATGTTGGGCCCACAAGACCGTTGTCTGAGGCCACGTTCACCCTGAAGATTGTATTAATTTGATATACACTGAGGGTTTTATTTTTAATTAAATGACTTCGGACCCACATAGCTTATCCATCTCAACACCGGTCCCGTCACTTCTCACTACCGGCCAGAGGCTCACACTCGGGCTTCTGCCTGGTTTCTGGGGCCTGCAACCCTGTGGTCCTAGATCAGCAAGCACAGGGAACAAGTTTAGCCTGATGAGCTCATGCACTGGGACACAGATACACACAGATAACCCAGGCTTTTATATAACACAGCTCTCCCAGCCTTATTTCTAGGAGCGAATGCTGATTCAACAAATACTGAGACCTTATCTGTTAAGATTCCCAAGATGAAGCCAGCATGGTGTCAGAAAAGAGCCCTGCACTGGGAGAACAGGAGCCTGTGTTCTTGTCACGGCACTGCCTATGTGACCTTGAGTAGATCACCAGCCTCCCTGGGTTGCTGCTTCTGCATCATTCAGGACAAGGAAAGAGCATGGTTTGGAGTCACCCTTCGTTTGAAGCCCAGCTCTGCCACTTGTCTTGGACAGGTCACTTCAACACTCTGGCCTCAGTTGCCTCCTCTGAAAACTGGGGTCGCAATGAGGATGCTACCAAGCTATTGTGAGGATAAAACACGGTGACGTGCAGATCACTTGTTTCCTAGCAGGCACTCCTGACTTCCTGTGCCTCCTTGGAGGTTTCAGAGCCCAAGACCCCAGTCTGAGCTGGGATCACTCACCTCCATGTCTAGCACAGGTAGGTGCTAGACACGTAGTAGGTGCTCAGAAAACACTTGTTGAAATGAACTGGCTGTTTGGCAAACAAAGCAGTAGCAAGAGAAATAAAAACATCCATCCATTAAAAAACCATGTATAAAAATGTTCTTAGCAGCTATATACATAGCAGAGCCCAACCAGAAACTATCCAGGTGTCTATTTAACAAGAGAACAGCTGAACAAACTGGTCTCATCTTCCAATAGAATACTACTCAGCGATAAAAAGGAGTGAGCTACGGGCACACACAACAGCAAGGGTGGATCCCAAAAAAGTTATGCTGGGAGAGAAGAGCCTTCACTACAAACTACCAACTGTATGATTCCACTTATATGAAATTCTAAAACAGGCCAAAAATGGTGTGAGAAAAATCAGAATAATAGTTGCCTTTGGGGGCAAGGATTGACTGGGCAGGGCAGAGGATCTTTCTGGAGTGATGGTGATGTCCTCTATCATGAGAGAGGTTTGGGTTGCACAGGTAGATTCATTTGCCAAAGCTCATTGGGTAGTGCACTTATGATTTGTGCATTTCATTTTATGTAAATTTTACCAAAAGAGAATTAATAAGTGTAACTCTGATTAATGATATGCGTGCTGAAGCATGTAGGAGTAAAGTGTACTGGTGTCTGCAACTTACTTTGAAATGCACCAAATAAATACAAGTGGATGGATGGATGGATAGAGGGAGAGAGCTATATGGTAAAGCAAACATGGTCAAGCTCATTGCAGAAGCTGGGTAGTAGGAATATGGATGTTTGCGTTAACATTCTTTGCACTTTTCATGTTTGAAAGTGTTCATAGTTAAATGCTGGGGGAATAAAATACGATGCTGTTAAGACCAAGCTGAGGTAGTGGGGGGCGACAAGTGCAAGGTCACACAGTCTTTGACAAACATTAAGGCTGGTTTTCAGCAAAGTAGAAGTCAGTTGTGAAGACACAGTAGAAAAAGGATTGTATTCCCCGAGCTGAATCTGGACTGTGGGCACGTAGGCAAACGCAATCACTCTGTGACTCTGTGTCCCCATCTGCAAAATGCAGACAGCACTGCCCACAGGGGTGTTGCTGGGACTGAATGAGAAGCCAGAAGCATTGAACAAACATGACTTCGTAAGGAGCTGGCAGGAAGCAATTTGATCCTTTCCAAGCAGGCTGACCCCACCTCCTCACTGGGATTTCAGCTTAAATATGAAATTTAAGCCCCAGAAACGGGCTTCCCCTGGCCGCCTAATCTGCTGTGGTCCCCACCTCCTCCATCCATCACTCTGTTTTCATTGTCTGTAGGACACTTGTCCTGATCTGATGTGTTTCTTCCATATTCCTTAATTTGGTTTATTATCTGTCTCCTCCCACTAGAATGAGGTCTCCAGGAGAAGAGGGTCTTTGGCCTCTTCATGACTTTATCCCCTGCACCTAAAACAGTCTCTGGCACATAGTAGAGACACAGTGAATTCTTGTTGAAGGAAGAAATAAATGAGCAGGGATAAGCTTAGTGTCACCCCTCAGATCGCAGAATTATGCTACTCGGAGTTTGCCTGTTGCTAACACCACCTGCACGAAATAGCAGGAAGTGAATTTAGAGATAGCCATCTCCGCCCCATTTAACAGATAAGAAAACTGAGGCTCAGAGAGAGAATGCAAGTTTCCCAGCATCCACTGCCACGTAGTGGCTGAGCCAAGAGGGGGCCCAGGCTCTTACTCTTTCTCTCCAGCAGGCTGCTGGGGCTGCCCAGGGCAGCTGCAGACGGACAGACAGTCAGGCTCCACTGGGCCGGCTGCCCGCATGCCGTGTGCTAATTACAGGGGGCAGGATGTGCCAGCCTAGCAGTGTTCGCTGGCGTGCCCCGCCCCCTGGGTAGCAGGTGGGCAGCCTGGTGCAGGCGGCTGATGGGTCATGTCCACTGGTCTGCTAGCGCCCAATCATGCTGACAGAAGGCTGGTCATCTGCAGTGCCTGCCGAGTGTGGAGGGCCTGCAGATTGGCACAGCGAGGTCCCTCCACACTATGGGCAGCCCCTCCTGACTGTGTCAGTCAGCCAGACTGGCAGAAGCTGGGCATCTGTCCCCACGATGAGCCCTTGCTGGACGCAACCTGTCCACACAGGTGTGCTCGCTGACAGGCAGCCCAGGGGGTGGCATGGGGACCGAGCGCTGAGCATGGCACTGCGGGACGCTGTTTGGGGTGTCACAGGTAGGGGATCGCACACAGGCACACAGATGCTGGGATCAGACAAGACTCAGCCACGCCCCCACCCACACCCACACCTGCCCAGCCAGCTTGGGGGATCCAAAAATCAAGTCACAGCCCTGAAAAGGGGGCTGGAAAAGTGATCTCTTCTCTCTGTTCCAAAGGCCTCTTCCCAAGCCAGACCTGCTTGCCCCTAGCTGTATTGTCCACACTGCAGATAAAGGGATCTTTTTGACCCTGGTGGGAGCTGTCACTCCCCTGCTTGAAGCCTTCAGTGGCTCCCCATCTCCCTCTGACAAAATAATATCAATAATAATATCTACTACGTCATATCTACCGTGCTAAGCATTTTAGAACTAATAAAATAGCACACAATTATAGAGCCTTTACTGTATTCCAGGCTCCTTTCTAAGCAATTTATGTGGAAGAACAAAAATCATCCTGCAGCCTATCACCTATGGGGTGGTAGTACTGTTATCCCCATTTTATAGATGAGAAAACTGAGGCAGGGAGATGTGAAGTGACTTGCCCAAGATCTTGAATTAGATTTGAACCTAGCATTCTGACTATCACTACCAAACCCAGACCCTTCACATGGGGTCCAGCTCCCATGGCCACACTCTGCATCCCAGCATCCCACAGAGCATCCCACAAAATCCATCTTGAAACTCCCCATCACTTTTCACCCATGCATGGCCTTTTCTCTTACTTTTGTCTGGCATCCTCTGTGTCTGGAGTGCCCTCCTGCATCCTCTTGTCTGCCCTGCAAACTCCTCTCCCTCCTCCAAGGCACAGCTCAGTGTACCCTCTTCTGTGGGTACTGCCTGAGCTCTCCCTGGCAGAGCTCTCTATTTGTCTGCCCTGTGCCACTTCCGTTCCACGCCGAGGAGCCCATGGCAGGCAAGCATGTGCTGCTGATGTTTCTTTCTGTGATTCCCCTGCCCTGCCCTTTCTAGGAGTTCCCTGATGGCCAGGACCTTGTCTGATACACCCTCTGTCCACAGGCCTGGCCGCCAGGAGGTGCTGAACCAATGAACAAACAAGTGAATGAATGAATGAATGAGAAGTGTAGTCACTTGGGTTCGAGGAATGAAGGCTGAGGGCAGGTATGTCAGGGAGACATAAGGTGGTTGAAAAAGTTCCTCCTTCCTCCTCCATCCCTGCCCCACTTCTTCCAGAACGTGGCAGGGGAGAGCTTTGGCCATACTGGGAAGAGCCCTGTCTTTGGGGTGACTACATGACCATGGGGCCCATCTCTAATGCTGGGAATCATTACCCGGAGGCATGGAACAGACAGCAGGGATTGGGGTGCCCTGACCCAAAGGCAGAGGACGGACAAGAACATCCCCGGTGCTGCATCTGTACAGCACTTGATGGTGAACCTTGGTTTCTGGGGTCCCAAGCATCAGTGGGATGTGGTGCAAAGAGGAGGTGCTTTGGAGCCAAGGACATGGCTCCAAGCCCTGTCACCTCCTTCCTGTGTGGCCCTGGGCCTGTCTCTCCCCTCACGGAAGGCCTTGGTTTGGCCTTCTGTAACGTGCAGGTTCTAGATGGGACGGTCAAGGGTCCCTCCCACGCTGAGTGGCCGAGCCTCGCAGGCGCCAAGGGTACGGCACCTGGGAAAGCTGTGCAGAGGCCTTGGTTGGGGGGGAGTCCACGGGAGTTAGGGCAGTGTCTCTCCATTTTGATCCCCAACGCCTGCATTCAACTGACTCCATGCAGCTTGTTAAAAATCCCCAATCTGGACTCCACCCAAGACTCACTGCATTTGAACCTCTGGGATGGGCTTCCAGAGAAATTGACATTTTCAAATCCTACTCCCACCTGGCTAGGTGATTCTGCTGTGCACAGAAGTCTGAGTGTCTATCATCTATCCAGGTCCTTCCAGTCTCCCCTGCTTCTTGCCTGCCAGCCCCTGCAGTGTGGGTTTTGGGGGGTACACAGGAGATGGCGAGGGAGGTCTCAGAGCATCCTGTGTCTGGTGGAGTCTGGGGGCTCAGGTGGTTGGGTCCTGACTGTGGTTTTGCATTTGACTGGTGGGAGCCTGCCCCGGGGGTGGACAGTGGCAAGAGGACAGCGTTGGCGTGATGGTGTCTCCCAGCCTGGCATTTCTCAGACACATGCCCCCCCACACCCACCCCAGCTGATGTCCCCTATCCCCCGGCCCAGAGCAGGGAACAGGGTGTGTAAACTGGGCTTACTCCGTGGGTACAGGCATCATTCACACACACACACACGTGCACACACACCATGAATCCACAACTGACACACAACCTTGATTGTGCACACACACACACACGTGCACACACACAATCTTTCTTGTACACACACAAACCCTCATGTTCTTCCCTAAACATCTAGAACTACACTAAATGTTCTCACCATCACTTTGCTTTACACACACACACACATGCATCCTTATATGTAGCCTAGAGGCACGTAGATTTGTCCACTCGCCCTGCTGACAGATGTCCATCCCCAAAGCCCCTGGACACAGGCTTTCTTATTTGCACTCATGCTTAGCCACATGAGCTGGCCGCCAGCAGCCCCTGGGACCCCCTTGTGTTCACTCCCGTTGCACACGCACCTCCTCCTACTTGCATAGGCTCTGCCCATGTGTGTGCCCACAAAGCCAGCCGCCGCGTCTCTGCCTGCCATTCTTACCAGCCCCCGGGCCCCCGGGCCGCCCCACACCTCATCCCTGAGCTGCTGTCTGCCTTTGCACGGTAACCAGATGAGACAAGCAATTTATGACACCAGCTGTCTCTGTTAAAAACCGGATCTCACACACACACACGAGGGGAAGCCAATTACCCAGAGCCCAGCCCTGCCAGAAGCCACAAGGGAGATGGAGTGGGGATGGAATGTGGCCACCCAGAGTGGTGAGTGGCACCTGTCTTGAGGATTCCCAGCCCTCCCTGCTATCCCTGGGAATCCGGCGTCCTCCTCCCCCAGGGTCCAGGGGAGCCTGCCCTCTCCTCTCTGTGGTTGCTCCCCTGGCCCAGCTCCCGGGCCCAGGAGATGCAGAAGCAGACTCAGGGTGGAGAACAGGCGGGCAGGGAGTCTAGAGGAAGAGTGGTCCAGGGCCACCATGGCAACAAGGAAGGCAGGAACCCCGTGCCCCTCCTGCTGCTCAGTAAGCCAGGGGGAGGCTGCATCGCTGTCCCCTCTTCCTCTCCATTTTTATTCTCCTTGCTCCTCTCTGAGCAGGTGTCCTGCACCCTGCCGTGGTTTCCCTCTGCCTAGAATACCTGCTCCCTTCCTGGCCTCAACCCAATACTTCATCCACTCTACTGCCTGGGCCACTTCCACTCTGGACCTCGGAATCAGACCCAGGTTCAAAATCTTCACTCCTCCACTGACAGACTGGGCAGCCTGAGTGAATGGCAGCCCTTCAGCGGCTTCAGTTTTTGCATCTATAGAAGGCATGTTCATTTCTGCACAAATATTGACGGACAGCCCCCTCTGTAGCTGGCTGTCCTGGGAGTGGTGGATACCACATTGAACACAGCAAAGTCGCAGCCCTCCTGGGCTTCAGGTTCTGCTGGAGGAGTTGGAAGACACCCATCTCAGACGTTTAAGTGAGATGATTATGTTTCTTCACCGTCTCACCTGCTGTGTCCATGGCTGCCCTCCTGGAATCAAACACACCTCATGAAAGGAACTCAATCAATAAGCGAACGCTTGAATGCACAAATGGCTCAAGCCCTGTGCTGAGGCTGACTCCAGCTAAGCCTTTCTCTAGCGCTAGTTGATCTCTGCACTGGGCCTCGGAGGGAGCTTTCTCAGCGTAATTCCTGAGTGGTTGGATGGAGACACATCTAAGTAGACTTTAGAACATTCCTTCCTTCGCTGACTTGTTGATTCACGACACAAACGTACATTATAAGGACAGACTGTGTGCCAATCCCATGCTAGGCACTCGGGGTTGAGTGAGGTGGGGAAGAGACTTCTAGGTGACGATTGCATGGCAGAAGTTTTTAGATATGCTTATCACATTTTACAGGAAGCTTTCACATATATTTGGGTTTTTAAAAAGTGTTGCTAACCACTCTGGGGCATAGGTCCGATGAACACTTTGCAGATGAGGAAACCGAGACTCCAAGACTATCAGTGACTTGCTTGAGAACACAGAGCCAGGAAGTGACAGCCCCAAGGAGGAACTGAGCCTCTTCACACTTGGCCCAGCATTCTAGCCACCATGCATCACTTTCAGTGTCCCTTTCCCTACAGCTACAACTCTATAAGGCAGCCATGGCTCTTGCCCATTTTGCAAAATTAATTAATTAATTAATTTATGGCTGAGTTGGGTCTTTGTTGCTGGGTGCGGGCTTTCTCTAGTTGTGGCGAGTGGGGGCTACTCTTCGTTGCGGTGCGCAGGCTTCTCATTGCGGTGGCTTCTGTTGTTGCAGAGCATGGGCTCCAGGTGCACGGGCTCAGTAGTTGCGGCACACGGGCTCAGTAGTTGTGGCACACGGGCTTAGTTGCTCCGCAGCATGTGGGATCTTCCCAGACCAGGGCTCCAACCCGTGTCCCCTGCATTGGCAGGCGGATTCCTAACCATTGTGCCACCAGGGAAGCCTGCTCTTGCCCATTTTAATAGCCTGGGAGCCGCCTGGAACCTGCCGGTGCTGGGATTTGAACCTGGGCTGGCCTGACTCTGGAGCCCAGGCGCCATGACTCCTCCATGTCTAATCAGTTCATTAAAAACCCTCCTTGCAAACTCTCCCTCTCACTGCCCAGCCACAGAAACCTCAGCTGTTCCATTTCCAGGAGATCAAATTCCTTCCCGGCTGGAGAGGAGTTGGGATATTGTAGGCAGGCAATTTAAACAGCTCCAGCAAAATACACCAGCAGTTTTCACTCTCTGCCACTATTACACTTTCCAGCCGCGGCGGGATTGGCCCACAAGTGGGATATCAAGTTTATTACAGCTATTTCCAACCTATAAATGGTTTTGTGGAACACAAAGAGAAGGAGGGTGGGGGGTGGGGGAGCTGATTTTTACCCCCTTCTTTTTTTTTTTCTTCCGGGTGAGGGCACCCAGAGACATTGGGAGGAGGCTAGAGTTGGAGACTTATTTGTTTTTCAGATGGAAAACCCTGGTCGGCCCCCGCAGGCTCTCACGCTGCTGGCAGGACTCAGTCCGTTTGCCACGCTTTGGTGGCTCCGCCTGAAAATCAACCCAGCCTGGCCGAAGCCAGATTCGCTGGTCGGGGACGGCCGGCGCCCTGGGACACGGTCGGGCAGGCTTGGGACCCATGGGCAGCTGTTGAGCCTTGGCTGGGCAAACCGAGCGTGAATAAGTGTGGCCTCTAGGGCCAGCTGTTCTAGAATCAGAACATTTGGGCATTCGGGGTAGAAATGGCCCTCAGAGGTCACCCTGCCCCACGTCTCTTCATTGAGCATTTAGGGCAACTGAGGCCCGGAGAAGGGAGATGTGCAGAGAGATTTAGAACCCAGGTCTCCGTGCAGCGTAGCTGATCAGTCAGGGACTGGATACCGACCAGGGTTCTTGACCTCCCCAATAAATAGAAATTGACTAGAGGCCAGACAAGAAATTCAGGCAAGGCTTTATTGGGGCCCCTGCTGAAGCAGGGGTTAGCGAGAACAAGTGAGAGGTTCCCTTGCTCGCTTGCCGAGCTGGGGGGCAAGCTGGTTCCTTAGATGGGGTGAGGGTAGGGGTGTGTCCAGATAGGTGGCTTAGGTGTTCTGCCCCAGTCCCCTTGTGGTGTTTTGTGTGCAGGGGGCATGCGCAGTACACTGCTTTTGCCCTGACACCCAGTTTTTGCTCCCGGCTCTTCAGAAGTGGTAGATAGGTTTTTTTTTTTTGGTCTTTTTGTATCTTTTGGTCCAGAATTTACCCCAACTGTGCATGCATTCAGTTATTTTTAGTCCCATATAGTTTCTTTGTATTTGGTTGCTTGAGGAGAAACTTGTCTAGGTACAAGCACTGCAGCAAAGGGCCCCAGGTCCCAGCCTGTCTCAGAATGACCTCCGAGAAAAAATACCTCAGATCCGTGCTGGTTCCTTCTGGGGCATCACTGCACGGATGGTGCCTCCACCTTCCCCACTGGGCCTGGTCCTGTTGGGAAGCCCCATGAAACTGGGGCGTGGGCACAGAAGGCTGTTCTGGGGGCAGGTCTGTGTTGTAGGAATGGCTTCTCTTTTTCCTTGTGGTGCCCCAGCGCCTGGAATGTGGTAAGGGTTCAACTCACTCTAACAAGTAGTTACTGAGTAAGAACCAGGTGCCCAACTCTGGGGGCAGAGCTTGAACAGGGCAGATAAAGACCCTGCCCTCATAGAGCTTATGTTCTAGAAGTAGCTCACATTCAAGCCCTGTTGATTGACTCACTAAAAATCTGTTGAATGAATGAATGAGTGAATGAACACACAAGCACATCTCCCTCTGGGGAAGGGAAAACCCACACATCTCTGGCTCTCCAACATCACCTTGACTGCCCCCACTAGCTTTGTCATTCTCTGTCTGCCCTGATCTCCTGGTCCCAACCCACTATGGGCACCGAGGGACTGTCTTGGAGCCCCCGAGACTAGCCTGCCACCATGTCCTTGTTCTGAGCCTCCTCGAGCTCCCTCTTTGGGCTGATAGAATAATATAATAATTCAACAAGCTCCTGGGCCTCTGCTTTCCCCACACACAACCCCCAGCCCTCCAGTTCTCAGTTGCCCACACTGGTTTCTGGCTCCTCCCACCCGCCTCCCTCCCCAGAAACGGACCCCCTTCTTTCATTTACTGATGTTTTGCATCCTCTGGCTTTTCAGCAAGAGATACTCTGCTCTCCAGCCCTGAAGAGTGAGAAGGGACACAGAAAAAGAGGTGGTTCAGAGAAGTGTTAGTATTCATAAAAATAGCTGTCTCCACTGAGCATTGACCACACGCTGGGTGATCTTTCCAAGCCTTGTCTCGTTTAATCCTCCCAAGAAGATAGGTTGAGTTGTCCCCATTTTACAGATGAGGAAACTGAGGCTTAGAAAGGTGAAATAGCTTGCTCAAAAGCACAAAGTAGTAACCAAAAGTCAAGAATTCGACTGGGGTATGGGAAATCAGTATTGCTTCTTGCTCAAAAGCCTCCCATAGGCAGGGAGAAGCAGCCTGAGACTAGATACCCCCTGAAAAGGGCCCACCTCCTCCAGGAAGACTCCTGTGATCACACCCCCCCACAAAGGAATTCTTGGCTCCTCCATGAGCCTCAGATGACGCTTGGCAAATACCTGTTGCTACAGCCATGATCTCCCAGACTTTGGCCTCTCACTTAACTGTGAGTGGTGTTATCTCCCCCACCAGACTGTGAATAAGCTCATGATGGGCTGCAACGGTGTCTGAAATTCATTTCTTTCTCTCCAATGGGGACTAGAACTGTGCCTGTGTGTCTTAGGCCTGGCGACATGTTTCTAGAACTAAAGAGAAGGTGTCTTGCAGCATCTTCTCAGGCTTACACCATGCCCTCTGCCCACAGCCTGTGATTACCCCCACCCCCTTCCAGCCTCTGTCTTGAGGGGTTCAAACCTCCAAGAACTGCAGAATAACCTCCTTGCAAATAGCCCCTTGCCCACTGGCCTGGGGCCTGAGAGTGAATTTGGAGTCTGTTACTTTCCTTTACCTTCCCTGAGGCTGAGGGAGGTCTGAGAGCCAGCTGCAGGGAGCTGGGACCGTGGATGCCTTGACTGGAAGGAGATCAGTGCTTGTCTCCGGCTGCCCGAGGCCAGTTTAACCACAGCAGCCAGACGCGGGCCCCAGAGAAAAAGATGTAAATAAAACCAAAGTAAAACTAGGTGCGTCCTTGAAACTCTCCTGTCCCTGGGCCTGAAACAGCGATTTACGATTCAGATAATTCTTCGGTGCTTTATCTGGGGTGTGTGGGTATGTGTTGAGTACGTGTGGGGTGTGGGTGTATTTTCCCACTAATAAAAACCTCAGGCCCGGAGAATAAATTTGAGGAGACAGTTTTACTGACAGATTTTTTTTTCCTCCTTTGTATAAAAAAAAAAAAAAAAAAATGGAGTGAAATTTGAAATTGGGACGATAAGGGCTGCCGCATTTTAGGAGGAGATAAAAAAGCAGTACCTGAAGGGAGGCGAGGCTGCAAGTCAAACAGGCAGGATGCCTTCCACTTTTACGACTTTAGGAGAAGATTACTCAAACCTCCGCCGGGCTTCTGGCATCCTGCCTCCTGATGAGGCAGCCGCTGAGTGTAGAGAGAGAGGCCCCGAGAGGCGCTTAGCTCATCCTCAGCCCTTTCAGCCTAGTGGCTGGGATGTGAACCCTGGTCTGGGAGCCAGAGCTCTGCCAAGAGCCCCGTTGTGGGACCTCGGATGAATCACTTTGCCTCGCCAAGCCTCAGTTTCTTCATCTGCAAAATGGGAGATTACTGTCTATTCTGCTCTATACAAAGAGATGTGCTTCAAGCAGATTTCTCACCCTTGGTATTGTTGACATTTGGGGCCAGAGAATTCTTTGGGGGCCTGTGCATCGTAGGATGGTCATAGCATCCCCGGCCTTTGCCTGGTAGATACGAGGACCACGTCTTGCCCCTGAGTTGTGACAACCAAAACTGGCTCCCGACATTGTCAAATGTCCCCGTGAGGAGGAGGGGGCAAAATTGTCCCCCAGTTCAGGGGCCTGGTTTACAGGTACTTTGCTCTTCTTCCTCAGGCTTCCTCCATTCTCATCATCCCCTGTTTGGGAAACTGGTGAGAGGCAATGTGAGAGGACCAGAGGGTGAGATGTCTTGCCTTCTGACGGCACCCACGCACAGTCAGAAAAGCGCAAAGCCCTCAGGGAGGGAACAAGTGAAGTGTGTGAGCGGTGCATGAGCCTGCTGGAGACACAGAGGTGTGAGCTCGGCAAGGAGACGCCGTGTAGTGGGAAGTCCCACCACTGATCCCTCTCAGGGTCCTGGAGCTGGTGAATGTGTTGTCATCACTCTAACCCTCACCAGCCGGGGCTCCCTGGGCACCCCGGTACTAATAGAGGTCTCCTACGCATGGCACACAGCTGGCACTCAATAAATGCTGGCTGGATCGCACTGAATCTGTGTTCCCTAAACCAGCAGCACTACCACCTTGGCCAGACAGATGTGGTCCAAGTCAGCTGGGGTCCAGATGTGCCCAAAGGAGGCCAGCTGCCCCGGGGCCAGTCCTCCCAAGAAGGTGGCAGACCCACCTCCAGGGCCACCTTTGCTGGGCTGGGGAAGCACCTTTCGGCATCTCGAGCCCTCCCCCAAGCCCCTTGGAGAAACCCCATCCCAGCATCTCCCCCCTCCCCCAAGCCCCTTGGAGAAACCCCATCCCAGCATCTCCCCCCTCCCCCAAGCCCCTTGGAGAAACCCCATCCCAGCATCTCCCCCCTCCCCCAAGCCCCTTGGAGAAACCCCACCCCCAGCCCCCTCTCCTGCCTGCAGCACACAGCCACAGGGAGTTAATTTCACTTCTTCAGGAAGCGCAGGCCTCCCTGTTGCAGGCTGTTAGCGAGGCTGCAACTCTATAATAGAGTTGCTGAGACAAGCGGAAAACTGCAGCGGAGTAAACAGATAAATAATTGAAACAGTGACAACACATACCTTGCTGCTTTGTGGAGTAACACTTTCATTAGCGGGAGGCAGCACAGCAGCGGGGATGGGGATGCGGACAGGTGGCAGGTGGGATTAGGGCACACTTTGGTCCGGCTTTTAATCAGCTGTGAACAGCTGGGCACCTGTGCAGCCTTTGTCTTCCAGCGTGGGCTTTATTACCACCTCCTGAGAGTCCCTGCCTTCTCGGGGCCTCCTTCATATTCCTATGTGAAACGGGGACTTCCTGACACCCCTCCTGGCCTGTCCCAAGGGCAGCCAGAGGCAGGCAAGTCCCCCACACTGTCCTCTTCTCTCCATCGCTGGTGTCAGTAGACTCGGTTCTCCCTAGCCACCCCAGGTTCCCCTGTCTCCAGACAAGTCCCTTCAATCTCTTCTAAGGCCAGAGGGAGCTTGTAAATAGAATCTGAAACTCTGCACCTCCTTGGCCTTCGGGGGAGTTGAGTTCCTTTGCCCATCAGGCGCTCCCTGATGTGGCTCCCATTTCACTCCTCGGAGTCTACTCTCTTCACTTCCTCTCTGCCCCAGGCACTCTGAACACAGTCTCCTTTCACTGAGCACAGATGCTTCTTTCCCACCCCAGGGCCTTTGCTCCTGCTGTCCCTTCTGCCTAGAAAGCACTCCCTCCATTTACTAGGCTGGTTCCTACTCTTCCTTCAGAAGACAACTTACGCACTGCTTCCTGCAGGAAGCCCTCCATGATTACCCTATCCCCAGGATGGGACCTCCCCCTCCTCTGGGCTCCCTAGCTATTCTGGTCTTCTCCCTTGAAGAATTTATTGGAAACCATTGCAGTTTAGCTTGTTTGAATCCGTATGAGATCTTGGTACAGGTGCCTGCCCTTGGCCCCATTTCTTCTCTCTTTCTATCCAGCCTGCTCCCCCATTCCCTCTCTCCTTGGGTGGGGATGGCTTTGGCACTCTGGCTGACTCTGCAAAACACATTCACACTCTCTGGCCCTGTCTGTGGCTCCCCAAGGTTTGCTTGTCATTTCTGCAAGGCCAACAAGTGGGATGCAGAAGTGGGACCACCTGGTGCATCGGTAAGGGCCAGAAGAAGAGGCAGCCCTACTCCTCCTTAGCTGTAGGACCTCAGGAAGGCACTTGACTTCAGAGCCTCAGCCTGCACATCAGTGATGTGGGGATGACCCGGGAGGATAATAGTGATGGTTGTGACATCTCCCCCGAGAGGCTTCTCCTGGGACTGCCTGCATCTCCCCAGCATCCCGGGAGCCCACTCACCGCCTGGAGGAAAGGGGTGGCAGGGCTGGCTGAGCACTCACCTGTGACTCCTCTGTGCTCTGTTGCAGGTGACGGATGGCGGCACCATCAAACAGAAGATCTTTACTTTCGACGCCATGTTCTCCACCAACTTCTCCCACATGGAGAACTACCGCAAGCGAGAGGACCTGGTGTACCAGTCCACCGTGAGGTGAGGGCTGGGTGGTGTCCGGGGGGCCACTTCTCTAGCCCTTTCATGTTTATCCCACACGCAGTGCTCTTGGAGTGGGGAGGGGGGGTCTCAGGATCACCCTCCATGGGCTTGGAAGGCAGAGCTGGGGCTGTGCTGCAGAAGGGGGACCCATTCCCAAGGGGAATCCTCCCCTGAGGGAAGAAGCAGGAAGGGGTCAAGTTGCAGCTCTGCCACATGGAGCAGACCCTTTATGTCGGCCTCTCCAGACGGCTCCTCCAACAGTCCCGCAAAGTGGGTTTTCCAAACCCCTTTCCAGGTGAGGACACTGAGGTCCAGAGAGGGTGAGCAATATGCCGAAAGTCACACAGCCAGAAATGCCAGAGGTGGGATGTAAACCAGCTCTACCCGGTTCAGAAGCCTGTGGAATACGTCCTATTGTTCCCCACGGGCTCTAAACCTGGGAAGGAAAACAGACCCTAAACAACCGGACCCTAGGTTCAAAGCAGCAACAGGGTGGGGAGGGAAGAGCCCTTGGGGATGGAGACACTTCATATTTCTACCCCTACCCCTTTCCTAGAAGACTTTAAGGTAGCGGATCCCCTTCTAGGCCCTGCTGTGTTCTAGGCGTGTGGGCACCCACGGCCCCACTCCCCTCCCACCCACTGCCTAAAAGGCCCCAATCCTATTTTATTGCTCTGACCCTTTACACTTGATGGGTGCTGTTCCCTTTGGCCACCTGGTAAACTCCTCATCAGCCTTCAGAACCCAATCGAGCAGGTCCTCCTGTGGGACACCTTCTTTAGACAGCCCGCCACCCCAGCAGAACCGACCTCCCCCAAAGCCAATGGCTGCGGCTCCTCCAGAACACACGCACACACACACACACACACACACACACACACGTGCGCACACACACACGTGCACACACACACACACCCACACACGCATGCACACACACACACACACACGTGCACACACACACATGCACACACACACACACACGCGTGCATGCTTTTTCACACGACACAGCCAAATGCTTTGCCTGGTGGCCAGGCAGAAAGTGGCAGTCTGCTCCGAAGCTAGAGGACAACCTGGCTACACCAGGCACGCAGGGAGAGGCTGCAGGAGACAAGCTGGCTCGCGCTGTGCTTCGTGGGTGCCTGCCGCGTCCCCGCTTATGCCTTACCCCTGACCCGCCAGGAGGATAAGGCCCCACTCTCCACACACTGGTTGGTCCTTCTCTCTGTGACCATGAGCACCAGGACAGAATGGGTGCTCCCCCTTCACCTTGCACCCTCAGCTCTCAACACGAGGCCTGACACACAGTAGGTACACAATAAAATTTGCAAATTGAGTGGATGACCCTGGGCACCCTCCTTGGCCCTTTGGGTGTCAGTTTCCCTGTGGATAAAAGTAGAAAATGTGACAAGAAGATTGCAAAGGGTAAATCCAGCCCTGCGTAGGGAATCTGGCTGGTGGTCCTTCCATGCCCACTTTGGTAAGAACGGAAGGTGGGTGTCTCCCCTGGAGGACCTTTCTGGGTGCTCCTCTCTCTGGGCTTTGTGTTAGGAGCTCAGACCCAGCGTTTGTTGGGGGAATCTGGTGAGAATGTGGATGTGAAGGGGCTCCAAAGGGGTGTACAAATGGCCACACAGATACCTTCATCCATCTATTTATGATTTCTCCTACACCCGCTTCCCAAAATGATTTGGGGTGCCTTAAAGCACACCTAAGACCCACCAGTTACCATCAAAATGAACAAAAGGTAAAAACTCATTTTGGAGAAGAAAATAGCTATCCTGGGAGCCACAGCTGATTTTGCACAAGTGGACGTTTAGATCACCTCCAGCTTCCCAGAAACCCGTCTCCGCCTGCCACACCTCTGCCTGGTTACCAAGGTCTCTGGGAAGCAACAGCTCCCCACATACCATCATTTTCAGTCCCCCACCCGTGGCTGCAGGTATGGTCTCCAGGGTGTTTCCTTGGCTCTGACCCCCACCATCTCATGTAACCAGAGCACAGCCCTGGTACGCAAAGTCCTGATTCAAAGCCCAGCTCAGCTACTTCCTGCTGAGTTACCTTGGACCATAAGGACCTTGACCTCTCTCTGCCTTGGTGTCCTCACCTGTAAAGCAGGCTTAATAGGATTGGCTTAAACAGTCGTTGTGGGGTTTGATGAGACTTACGTCTGATGGCTTGAGTTCTAATCCTGGCTCCTCCACCCCCTTGCTTTAGCGTAATCTTGGGTTGGTAACTCTGTGCTTGAGTTTCCCAGTCTCTAAAAGGGAATGACAACAGGACGAAGCTCACTGCAACCTCGTGAGTTGAGTTAATAATTTGCGTAAAGTGCAGCCGTAGTTGCTGAGTGGTGCATGCTCTTCTTGCCTAGAAAAGCCCTCCTTTCCTCATCATAAAAAAAAAGCCCTCACCTTTCCCCAAATCTCACAAAACCCTCCCTGTGCACTCTTTCTCTTGATCCTCACTAACAACACCGGGAATGCAGGCAGGTATTATTATTATTATTATTAATTTCTGTAGTCCTGATTTTACAGATGGGGTCAAAGTTCAGCAAGGTCAAGGGACTTGCCCAAGGGTCCCCTGCTATAACAACATCAACTTGGTTGGACCTCAACCCACCTCATCCCACCCCTCCACCACACTGCCTTTCTCATTTTACGGCTGAGGAAACCGAGGCTCAGAGAGGGAAAGAGACTAGTCCAAGGTCACACAGCAGCTCACTTGCGGCCAGTGCTCTCTTCTTCCCCAGCCTTCTCCTGGAACCTTGGTTACAATGGGGGGCGGGTCTCCCAGGCAGAGAGCAGCAGGGCAGGGGGGCCTCAAGGAAGCCACAGAAGAAGGGAAGGAAGGAGCAGGCCCTCTTGGAGAGGCTGATCCTGTCGCGAAGAGTTGCAGCCGCAGGAGCAGCTGTGCTGGCTGGCTGAGGCTGCTTCTGAGGCTGCAGGGCTTCGTTAGGGCTGGTGAGGGGTGCGGGACTCCACATTTACATATAAATGAAGATGTTTACAAATTAATGCATCTCATCTAGAGAGAGTCCCAGCTCCGCAGCTGTCTGGGCCGCTTCCTCTTCAGCTGGGGAAAGTGGGAAGAGAATGAGACTGAGAAGATTACCAAGAGTTGGCAGAGAGCAATTTTCTGGGCAGCCAGGGGAGACTTAGGGAATCCCAGAGCTTTTCCTCCCACTGGTGGGGTTCCCGGAGGGATGGGAGTCAGGTGGGGTGACAGGGCTTCTGTCCCCAGGTTGGGGGGTGCAGGGGTAGGACCCCAGTTCATGACCTCTTGGGCAGGTCACTGCCCCTCTGCACACCCCAAAGATTCCATCGATCAAATGCCTTTCTAGTTCTGAGCCTCAGAGCCCAGAGCTCCCAGTTTGGAATTGACAATAATTTATTCCTTCAAAGGATATTTAACTGAGCACCTACTAGGAGCCTGGTATGATGCAGGTGCCGGGGATCCAGTGGGGAACAAGAAAGACGAGGCTTTACACTCTCGTGGGGGAGACAGAGACGAAACAAGGGAAGCAAGACGTCAATAAATTTTTCATGACACATTCCACAAAGATGTGGGTCCGATGGTGATCACGTAACGAGGGGCAAGCAGCTTGCAGTGCCAGGAGGACTAAGGTGCTGGGGTAGCAGGCAGAGCCTCCCAGGAAGGTGGCCCTGGGCTGAGACCTGTGGGCTGGGAAGGAGCCATCCATGGCGGGGACAAGGCAGGTGTGGCAGACGTCGGAGCCCAAGTGCCAGGGAGTTGATGTCTGGGAGCAGCCTCGGCCAATGACTGATGGGAGGTGTTAGATGAAACCCCAGTCCCCTCGTCCCTCCAGTGGGGCAACTCAGATGTGTCTTCTCCACTGTCCACGAGTTCCCCAGCGGGACTGAATAACCTCCAGGATGTACCTGTGTTGACTTCCCTCCCGCTCAATCCCCACTCCCTTTCCAGCTGCCTGGGATACCCTCCTAAATAAGCCAGCGGCTCCCAATAGATTCCTTGTCTCAGGTTCTGTTTCTCAGGGGCCCCTAAGTGGGGACATAGGATATTAGTAACAGTCCCACCTGCGGGCATCCTGCACATCTGCCATCCTCTACCCCTGCCCTCTCAGGCCCTGCCTCAGGCCCCGTTCACCTGTTCCATCAGGCCGGGCAGAAGTGGACCAGATGCATGGACCCCCCTCACTGAGAAGAAGATTGTGTGGGCAAAACTCATTAATCCCTGCAGAATGTGGCCATCCCCAAATGGCAGCTGTGACCTCCTTGGAGGTCAGGGTGAATCACAGCGAGCCTTCACCAGCCCCTGCTCCCCCCACCACACCTTGTGCCTTCTGTTTCCCGAAGTCCTCTGCAGTCCATGCCCCATTGCATCAGCCCAGGGTGTCCCTAGGAACACCAAGCAGGCTTCACTGGCCCTCATTTGGCGGTGAGGGAAATCTAAACTCAAGGGTTCAAGAGTGCGCCCCTCCCACGCCTTGCCCACCTCTCTTTGCCGAGGCCCTGCTTATCCTTTCAGGTTCAGCTTAAATGTTGCTTCCTCCAGGAAGCCCGCCCTGACTGCCCAGACTGGGCCAGGCACCCCAGTGCCCTTCCCCTCCCATACTCACTGCCCTGACACCGGGTATTCAAAGTGCCTCCTGCACTTGACCGGAAGCCCCACGAGGATGGGGATTAGGAGTGATGTCTTCACTGCCATCTCTCCAGCCGCCCAGCCCAGCACCCCCTGCCCAGCGTGGACAATTTGTAGATAATTGTGGAGTGGATGAGTTAGTGGTAGAAGGCGTGGTGGATGTCTTTCACTGACGCTCTCACGGCTGCGGGATAAACTTTGGAAGAAGGAATTCAGGCCTCCTCACCTTCCCCCAACCCGGGCATCATTTATTTATCACAAAGGAATGGAGCAATTGCTGTATGTCAGGGACGGTGCTGGTGATAAAATGGTGAACGAGACATAATCAGACGTGCTCTGGTGAGTCTTACGCGATGCAGGGGGTGAGAAGAGACAGACTATAAAAAAAATGTGTTTGAAAGAATACGGAAAAATATCTTCAGTAGGTGATGAAGGAAATAAGGGAATGTGATGGAGATGATGAGAGTCGTGGAGTATGTGTGGCAGCGGTGGGGGGAAGGGGGAGCGTGCTACGAGGTTTCTTATAGGAGACATCTGAGCAGGGATCTATAGGATAAAAGAAGCCTGACAGACCAGGCTGGAGGTAGGGAGGGCATTCCAGGTAGAAGGCACAGCAAGTGCAAAGATCCTGAGGTGAGAAGCAGCTTGGCGTGATCTAGGAGCTGCCAGAGGGCCAGTGTGGCCAGAGTTCAGGGAGCAAGGAAACAAGTTGGCTTTTATTCTCAACGTCCTGGAAGCCACTGAAGGTTGCGCTCTGACGTGGTGTGTCTTGTAAAGCTCACCCCGGTTGCCAAGCGGAGCATGGCTTGGAGGGGTCAGGAAAGGAAGACAAAGCTTTCCTCAGAGGGGTCTGGGGAGGGAGAGAGAGGTCTCTTCATAGGTCTCAGGACTTAGATTCCAAACCTGAGTGAAGCTGGGAGAGGGAGCTGGCCCACCGCTTCGGGCTGGCAGGGGCCAGGAGGCAAAGGTGAGGGCTGATTGCCACGCGCTGTGAACATGTGACCAGGCTCCTTTTCCCCCCACCCCCCTGCCCCCAAACCTGCAGGAGGCTGAGAACAGCTGGGAGGGTGGGGGGATGGGGCAGAGCCTGGGGGCTTCGTGGAGAATGTGAGTGCACAGTTACACCTTCCTAATTCGTATTTATCAGAGGAGGGAGATGTGGGAGAAATCAAGTAAATGAAAGAAGAGCCTGGAGGATTGAGGACACGGAAAGACATGCCACTCCCTTTATTACTTTGAGATGCACCCGTTCGTGTAGTCTCTTGATAGCTCATATCGAGTGTTTGCTACATTCAAGGCACAGAGCTGGGGGGCGGGGGGCACAGTGCCCAGAGATGGGCAAGACGCAGCCCCTGCCGCCATGGAGCTTAAAGCCTTCTCCCTCTTCCCCCCACCCCACCAGCCCATAAGCTCCTCCGAGGCTCTGCTCTATCGTTTTCATCTCAGTGACCTCAGAACCTACTTGGCATTTAGAGAGGAGCTATAAATATTTGTGGGATGAAAGGAAAGAGGAGATAAAACATGGAGATAAATAGCTAACAATTCAGGTAATCAAGTGATGGCTACCATGGGGAAGATTCAGATGTAATGCAATGATGAATCAGAGATGGAGAGCCCGGGCAAATCGTGGAGAAGGTGGCATTTGAAGTGGCCCTAGAAGCATAAGTAGGTTTTAGACAAAGAGGAGCCTGGGAGCGGATACTGCAGGTAGCGGACACTGTGTGTGCAAAGGCACGGAGGCAGGTAGGGAAGTGCTGAAGTAGTAGCAAGGCTGCTCCAGGTAGGCAGACGGAGGTTTCAAAGTCACAGCTCTCTGGAATCTGTTCCAAAGGAAAAATGGGGTTGGTTTTAAAATAGACATATTCGCTGTTGGGTCCAAAGATCAGAGAGGGGTTTGTTTCCCTTTGAAATGTTCCGTGTCCCTTCTGCAGTGTCAGCTGTTAGCGGGCAGGGCAAACTCCTTCTCCACCGTTGGTACACAAAAAAGTGCCCTCTGGCCCTTGTTGATTTGCAAGCGTGAATTCCACAGCTCACCTCTTTGCACGGTATAGTGGACCATACATCTTCTGTCTCCAGAACGTACATAACCCATGCTGCTTGCACAGGACATGGTCCTTCATTTATTCATTTATTTGAGCACTCAGCAAACACACATTGGACACCTACTACGTGCCCAGCTGGTGCTGGGTGCTGGGAGAGTGGACGAGCTCAGACCCCGCTCATAGGGAACTATCAAGGTTACGCCCAGTACGTGACCTACTGTAAACCCACTCCTCTCTCTCCCACCCAAGAAGCGAATGAGCCAGGGATGTTGTAAGGATACCCGTGAGCCCTTTCAGCACTTTGCTCATAACAGCTGCCTCTGAGTAGCATCAGAATTGAACACTCCAGGTCTCCAACCCCAAGTGGCAGCTGGGTCCCCAAATCAAAACCAGGGATTATTTTAGGAGTCGGGGCTGCAGTCTGCCTCCCAGGAAGTTTTCAGCTGAGCGCTCCCCTCACAGCCCACCGCGCCCTAAAGGAGAGGCTGCCAGTTATACCACCTGAGCACGAGCTACCCTCCGTGGTGTCTACACCACAAGCCGATCAGTGCACCACCTGCATTAGGGTCACCTTGGGAGTTGCTTAAAAATATCAGTTCCTGGGCCCCACCAAGACGGAATTTGATTCAAGCATCCTGGAGCAAGGCCTGGGGAAGCAGTCTTTTAAAAAAGTCTTCCAGGTAAAGATGTTGGCAGCGAGATTTGGAAAACTCTGCTGCACACCGCACCTCCCATCAGCTCCGATGTGCAGATGGGGGCAAAGGATTCAGCGGGAAGCTGCAAGGCACAGATAATTCTCGTTGCTGCCGGTAGCCGGTGGGCGACAGACGATATCCTAAGGCACCCGGGGGCCAGACTCGTTTGGGTTAAAGATGACCAAACAGCTGGACCAGCCAGTGACCTGCAGTCCAGGGCGACCACACAGGCACCAGCGATTTCAGGAGCCTGGGCCGTCCCCACACCAAACACCACGAGCTATCAGCAGACGGAGTAATAACAGTATGCTGGGCCCGGTGCTAAGCTTCTCGGGAAGTGGGGCCTTGACTGGGGGGCAGGGGGCTCAGGAGCAAGACGTTCTTTCCACAGCACCCTGGGATTTTCCCCAAAGGTAGAGTGTACCCACACTTTCTGAGCCAGAAGTTTCACTGGACCCCATCCCCAGCCTCCCACCCCCAGAGCATCCGTTAGGGAAGAGTTCCTGGACCCACCCTCTGTGTCGGGCCTGCAGGAAGTGCTCTGCAGAGACGCCTGCTCTCAGCTGTCCCTCTTGGGTCTTGTCTCTTAGAACTGGACCCTCCCTTCTTCATCTCTAGGTCCTCAGTGCCTGACACAGGGCCTGGGATGGAAGCCCAGGCCCTCAGTAAAGGTTTCTTGAATCAATAGGCTGACAGCCTATCCAGATATGGAATTGTCATTTCAAACAGTCAGCAAAGCTTTTTTCCATCCATCATCGGTTTAACCTGAGCAACCATCTCGTGGAGTGCAGATCTCAGACTCATTGAATCCTGTTATATAGATGACGACATGAAAGCACAGAGAGGTACAGTCACTTGTCCAAGGTCACACAGCTTGCACATGGGGAAGCTTGGGTTCATACCCAAGCCGTGGCGTTCAAACAGCCACTGGAGTCATATTGGGTCTCTGGGCCGTCAGGGGCAGGCTCTTCCAACCAGCAGTCATGAGTGACCACCCCGTGCCAGGACCTCTGCCAGGCACTGGAGACTCAAGTGACGTAGTGAGGGTACGTGACCTTGTGTCTTCATCCCGACATGCCCCCGCATGAGCGCATGTGCACCCGCGCACACACACAGTGGATCTGTGGCCCCCCATGCTTGATGCCTCCAGGTAGGAAGCTGCCAGAGTTAGTCACCATCTTAAAAATAGACACTGCCTGGCAGTTCCAGGCCCCTGGACTCCCTGGCCAAGGAGACCAAGTGATGTCCAATTCTGGCCCTAGAAATGCGACTCCCAGGTCTCCTTGTCTGCCTCCGCTGGTGGCGTCAATTCCATTTACATGCTGAGAAATCCATTGAGGCAAACATGCTTCCACTGCTCTGCCTAAGTCCTCACTGAGCACGACGGAGTCCCCTGTCCCCCCACTTTCCACCTGCCCCTGCTGCCCTCTCCTCTCGCTTCCTCAACCCCCTGGTGTTAACATCTTAGTTTCCGCTTCTCTCCTCCAGCAGTCGCCTGTCCTTCTTTACCGTTTTGAAGCCCAGCAGTGGGTCCGGGCCCCGTCCTCCCCGACCCTGTTGCCTCCGCGCAGAATCAATGCTACCGACGGTCCTCCAGGAGAACCCTGTGCATTGCATTCAGCTCTTCTCATGCCAGGTCGCAATTTTTCACTCACACCAATCTGCCCCCACCCAGGCCATGAGCAGCCCAGGTGGGCCAGTACCGGCGGCACAGGCTGGAACTCAGTACCCTCCGGAAGGACCGCCAGGTCCTGGTGCGCCCTGCCTCCCTTCACGTCCCACTGGTAAAGGTCGACCTTCTTCTACTTTTGCTCCTTGAATTTCAGTTTTTCCTGTGGTTTCCCTTTCTCAGTGTGATCTTCTCCTTCATTTCCCCCTCCCCGTGCAGGGGCTTTGCCCTCCCGTTCTGTGCACACAGACATACACGTGCGCGCACACACACAGGCACGAAGCTTTTCATTTCCTCTCCCTGCACATGCTTGCATCTCTTGGCTCGGAGTCCGTCTATGGCCCCAGAATCTCCCCAGCAGCACAGACCCTGGGTCCCGAGGCTCCAGGTGGGTCCCCATTCCGCACTGGAGGTGGGATCCTGGGTACTTCTCTGTGGTTGGGTCTTGGGTTAGTGGAGACCTTAGACACAGTGACTGAGATGCGTGTACTCCGCTGAGTCCACAGCTGGCACAGAGCAGCACACTGCACCCACCCACCCCCATTCTGCATTTGTCCCCAGGCCCGCTAGGAGTCTACTGGGACTCCCAGAACGCACCCTTCTCACCAGTTTCTTCCCAGGGGAGGGAAGTGCTTGCAAAGCTGTCTGCCGCCCTCTGGTGATACCCCGGGGTATTGCAACTAGGGAGCCCTCTGCCTGCGCCCCGTCGATCACCAAGGATGTCTTGTCCCTCAAGAGTAGGGACCTTCCTCTCTTCATCTCTAGGACCTCAGTGTCCAGCACAAGGTCTCAGTAGAGATCTCTTAAACTGATGAGCTGACAGATTATCCAAATGTAGAATTATTATTTCAAACTGTCAGCAAAACTTTCCCATCCATCATTTGCTTAAACCCTATGGAGTGTCGATCTTAGACCCTATTTATGGGGACCAAGCTCAGCACAGAGAGAGGAAGTGACCATCACAAGAGCTGGGAGAGCTTCCCCATCACACAGAACTTGCCTCCTCTGGGGGCCTCCCCCGTGAATGCGGCTGAGCCCCTATGCCGGTGGGGTGGGGTGGGGAGGGAGCTCTGGCGGTTTGCCTTTTACCAGGGGCCTTTCGGAGACAGTGTCTTCACCCAGAATCAACCCCGAGGAACTGCAAGCCCAGTGTCAGGCGGCACCCTCGGTGGGGGGGGTGGAATGAAGTTCTGATGACAGGTCCCATGCACCATGGTCAGGACTTGCCCTAATTATTCACTCGTTGTTTAAAAAGTGTTTCTTAACTGAAGACCTCGGGGGACAAGGGTGAGCAAGGGAGACAAGAACCCTGTCCCCACGGAGCTGGTATTCCTGGGGTTGTGCTGGCAACACAGGGAGAGGACGGGGGCTCTCTGAGGCCTGGATGGCAAGATGAAGCAGCCACGTAAAGTCCGGGGAATGAGCATCCCGGCAGAGGAGGAAGCAAGGGCCTGGGATGGGAGCAAGCTCCACGTGACAAGAAAGAGCAGAAACAAGCCCAGTGAGGCTGGGGAATCGACAGGCCCCGCGAGGATTGTGGGAGATGAGGGGAGGGGTCAGCAGAGGCCAGGTCTCAGGGTGCAGGCCTCTTGAACGATTCCATACCCAGGAATCGCTTATTACAATACAGATTCTCATCCCGTGGGTCTGGGGGAGGGCCCCAGGGCCTATGCCTCCAGTCATCCCCCAGGTGAGGCCAATGCCGTCATCCATGGTCCACATCAGAAACGTCCAGGAGCTTTACACACTCCTGATGCCCAGGCCAAGCCCCGCTGGTTAAGTTAGAACTTTGTGGGCAAGGGTGTGGGGACTCGGACATCAGTTTTTCAAAGTCACCAAGGTGATTCCAATATGCAGGCAAGTTTGAGAACCGCTGTTGGAGATCATTCTGGGTCTTTAGAGAGAGTTTGAATTGTACTCTAGGGGTGATGTGGAGCCATCGAGGTCGATCTTGTTTCTATGTGTGTGTTGTTAAAAGACCCACCTTAGCTATTGGAGAGGTTGTGAAAGTGAAGGCAGAGGGACCAGGGAGGAGAGGTGGCTAGGGTGGAGGGAGGTGGAGGGAAGTGATGGGAGAAGAATTTGGAAGCAGAGCGGGCAGGACTCACCGATGGACTGGATCTTTGCTTCCCCCACGAGAGTGATGCTCTAGCCAGAGCCCTGAGACCTGAGAACTAACGACAATGCCAGCGCCAGCGTTTATCAAGCTCTTATGCCCTGCGGGAAGTGCTTTAACACATTGACTCATAAATCCTTGCACTGTCGGGGTTATTACTACCCCCATTGGTAGGTGAAAAGATGAAGCTCAGAGAGGTTAAGTGACTTGCCCAAGGTCACACAGCCAGCAGGTGGCCGAGCCAGGATTCAAACCCACCAGCTACGGGAGAGGTCAGAGGCAGAATACAGGCTCACAGCCACTGCTATGTAAGTGCTCCAGCAGGTTCAGGGTACCAGGATATGGGACCCCCATCACTCTTGGCTATGATGCGGGTAGATATGCAACTATGGTTTGCCTCTATCAGATGCTATCTGTGGTGACACTGGGCAGGACTTTGAGCCTCAGCTTATTCATTGGTAGGAGAATGATGGTTCCACCCCCAACCCCGAGCTGTGGTGAGCGTTGCAGGAATTCTTACCATCAAAATGCCTAACACCTAGCCCATGGTGGTATTAAGTAAAAGACGGCTGACTCACAGGTGCGTGTCTATAATATGCTTCATACGTATATATACTTCTGTATGAGACAAATTTTATACCATAATGCAAAATAATAATAATAATGGAGGGGAAATGTTGTTGGCTCATAGGAGGCCCTCTCCACTTGCCCCAGCAAGGACCCCTGTTCCCTAGGGTCTCAGGAGCCTCTCCCATCACCCTTCCTTGACTGTCGCTCCTGGAGGGAGGGACCACCCACCAACACCCACCTGGGCCCAGCAGAGCTCAGCATAGAGGAAGGGTGGAAAGAATGAATGAAGGATCTGGCTTTCCCTTCTGCTTTTCAGGGACTCTTCCCCGGCCCCTCCTCCCAGGTGACCCTCCTGAGTACAGCTGCTACCCGCAGTCTGGCCTGGAGATTTTTGGGGAGTGAGTGGGGAAAGGAATCACTGAACACGGTGTTCTCTTGTTCATTCAGTGAACATTTCCGAGCGCCTCTGATGAGCCAGATGCCAAGTTAAGCGGAGCAGGGCGACACGAGGGCAGAACAAAACCCTCCCCATCCCCCAAAGGAAGGGCTATTTGCTGAACACTGACGTGGTTTAAACATTTTACATGGATTGTGTCATTCAATCCCCACAACATCCCATGAGGTAGGCCAAGCCCCACGTTCCATTTTACAGATGCAGAAACTGAGGCCCAGACAGATGCATAAAGAGACAGTTGCAGTACAGTGTGTGGCGCTGTGGGATGGACTGTAGGGTCCAGGGCATGCGGGTGAGGACCTTCCATGCCCAGGTGCCCATGTGCCAAGGTTGCAGCATGGGCTTATGTGGGCATCCTGGGCCGGGGGGCTGAGGAGGTGGTAACTTGCTTTGTGGGCTCTTCCCTGAGGGGTCAGAGGCCCAGAACCCAGAGCCTCCACCTCCGTGCTTGTCCTGTTGCCTCCTTCACCAACCAGACAAGCCTGACCACTCGGTGCCCCGCCTACCACCCCCGACTCCCCACTTCCCACCTCCCCCAGGGGCCCTCCTCTGGAGGTTCAGACAAGAGGCAGGAGCCCCCCCTTTTCTGGCTTGATGTGAGTGTGATGGGAAAGCCGGGGGATGGCCCAGATGACCCTGTGAGGTCTATGGGCCCAGCAGAGCTTGCATCCACGCCCAGAACCCATGCAGCCTGCAGGGCAGATCTGGGATTTGAAGCAGGCCTCAAGCTGGATCAGAGCAGCTGGGAACAGCCAGAGCTCAGGCCCAAGTGCTCATGAACACTGCCTGGAGCCGTCTTGGCAGGATCCTACTCGGTGCCTGGTGCCTGGACCCACAGTCACGTTGCCACGCTGGAGAAGCTGCGGCTGAGTGGGATCTGGGCTCTGCCACCCCTGGCTTCTCCCCACCAGAGTCGTTGAGAAAGAACAGGAAGTGCCCACAAAGGGTCTCTCTGTGGGTCTGATGCCCTCAAAGGGCTCCCAAGCAGAAATGTGACCTTTTTTGCTTTCATCTTTGTAGCCACCAATGATTAAAAACATCAGCTCTTTATAATAGCAAACATTTGTCTGGGGCTTCCTACGTACCAGGTAAAAAGTCACAGCTATGGGGCAGACAACCACTATTGGTCCCATTTCACAGATGGGAAAACTGAGGGGCCAAGTGGTTAAATGCCTTGCCCCAGGTTAAGCGTGTGGCAAGGGGTGGAGCCAAGTCTTGAACCCGGGCAGTCTGCAGCGAGGGTACCTGTTCTCCACGAGACCACACCACCAATCACCATGGGCCTGGAAGTTCGTTCACTTGTTTGGTTGTTGCAGGAGTCTGGGGTGTATGGAGGAAAGGACCAGCCTCTGGGGTCAAGAGGACTGGAGTGGGGAGCCCAGATGTGCCCCTTGAGAGCTGTGGGACCTTGGGCAGATCACTCAGCATCTCTGAGCCTGTGCGCCACACTTCCTGTGGTGCTGGGGTATACCCCGGGTGGCCGTTCCCTCCACTGCCTCTAGCTGGCTGCTGAAGGACTGCCTCCTTTTTGCCTCTGCAATGTACCAGTGCAGGAGACAGGCCATGAGGGCTTGGAGGTGCTGAAGTCTGATGGGGAAAATCCCAGGGTGCCCTAGGAATGATGGAGTGGATGGGAACAGAGCAGGGCCCAGCGGAGGGAGCTGATAAGGAGAAGCTGGCACGGGAGGAGAGAGAACCTGGGCTGCGTCTCTGCACCATTAGCTCTCCCCGCAATGTTTCCCCCCTGCTTGCCGAGGCTATGATGCCAACCCTTGAGATCTAGGGTGGGGAGGGGCACGTGCCAGCTGCTCCAGCTGCTGATGGACCAAGGGGGCCCCTGGACTTGTCATAACTCCTCTTTAGATGCCACTAAGTGCCCCCCGTCCTGCTCACGGCTATATGCACCTCCTCCACTGCTCAACAGTCATCCACCCTCAGCCTCTTGGAGACCAACAGAAGCAACTCCAGATGCCTCTGTGAGACTTCTGAGGCTCTCCAGTGGGGGCTCCCCATCTATGTATTTCCCTTTTATTTACATCAGGGTATAACATACACACAGGAAAGTGCTTCATCTAAACGGCCCAGCTTAGGGAATCATTACACAGGCATACGCCCCGCTGCCCACCCACCGCCCAGATCAGGATATAAAGCATTTCCAGCATCCCACGAGGTTTCCATCCACCAAGAGGGAAACGTGATTCTGACTTTTGAATCCACTTAAACTAGTCTTTCCTACCTTTGCTCTGCACACAAATAGGATCACACTTTCCGCATCAGGCTTCTTTCACTCAGCGAGTCACTGCTGCATAGTACTCCACTGCCTGGCTCGATCACAGTTTATTTACCCATTCTCCCATGGAGGGACATTGCAGAGAGTTGCTTCCAGTTTTTCACGATGACAAGTGGAGTTGCTTTGAACCTGACCATTCATTTCTTTTGGTTGTATTCCTGGGAGAGGCAGTGCCAGAGCCTCAGAAAGTCAAATGCTCAGCTGGAGTGGAGGCCGCCCATGTGGGTTTGCTTGGGCTGCTGTAACAAAATACCACAAACTGAGTGGCTTAAAACAACAGAAGTGTATTCTCACACAATTCTAGAGGCTAGACACCTGAAATTAAGGTGTCACCTGAACCTTTGTTATCAATAATAAAGCTACAACTTAAAGAACGCTTAAGACAGAAGGTGACATGATAGAGTCACCCTGGAGCTAGGGTCCTGGTGTCTGAATCCCAGCTCTGTCACTTACTGGCTGTGGGACCCTAGGCAAGTCACTACCTCTCTGTGCCTCAGCTTCCCCATCTCTAAAATGGGGATGATGATAATAGTACCCACCTCGTAGGGTGTTTGTGAGGTTGAAATGAGTTAGTAAAGCCCTTAGAACTGGCAGGATGCACATGAGATACGAGGGTAGTGGAGATTATGTGCTAAGCACCTCACATGGATGTTGGCCTTTGCCACGTTCACCCAACAATATTTACCAAACACCTGTGACAAGCCAGGCACAGTGCTGGGCTCTGGGGAGACAGTGGTGAGCAATCTGGCCAGGCCCTGTTCCATAGGGCTCTGGATTACCATATGGGTAGGAATATTTATTGCTCCCATTTTACAGGTGAGAAAACTGAGTCCTGGACCAGCTAAGGTCTTGAGGCCACATAACCAGAAAGCAGAGGAGCTGGTATTTAAAACCAGATGGTCTGCACTCTGGACCACTGTCCTTTATTGCCTTTCTAATTCACAGCCCCAGGACCCAGAGGCCTGGAATTCTGCCCTGAATCTTTCTAGAAAACTTGGAAACAATTTCAAAACAGGGGTCTCGTCCTTTATCAAGACCACCTCGGGAAGACATGACTGTTTGGCTCTGATCAAATTAGGCCCATGTTGTGGTATAGCTTTCTATATTCACCATAAAGCTAATAAGCTAATAAATTAGACAGAATGAAACTATCATTGGGCAAGACTGCACACTAAAGCATTGCTGTAATTACCCTCACGGCCGGGGCCAATTTCTCAAATTTCTCCTTGGCCAAGTTTCCTCAGCTCACCGTGTCCCTAATAAGGCATAACTCACTCTGTAAACATTAAATTGACTTATTTATTTTAAATTGCAGTGGAACTGAAAACCACCTTGATAAACCTATTCTCATGCATCTGCCTTCTCATGAACATGGCCCAACATTATTTTTTAACAAAGAAAATATCTAGTCTGTTTTAGCCCTCTCCATCCTCCAGCCCAGCCTGGTTGATCCTCCCTTATCACGATTCCAGCTTTAGAGATTTGACTCATTCCCCGGAGGCTAGCGGAGGTCATCTTCTACGTAGAAAGGTGATTCGTGCCTAATGAATAATAATAATAGTGCAAACATTTATGGAGTGTGTATGATGTGGGTACCATGTGCTGGGCCCTCTGTTATGATCTCCATACACTTGAATTTCTTTAATTGTCAGATAAGTCTGCGAGGGCCGTCCTTCATGAACCTCTCTTTGCAGATGAGGAAACAGGGGATCAGAGAAGGGAAGTGACTTGCTTGAGGCCACAGAGAGGATGACTTGGAGCAGAGCTGGGACCCAGGCAGGGTGGTCTGAGGCCAAACCTTGGTTCTCAGCACTGTCCTCTCCCACGTCTCAGCAAACTGGCACCAATGCTGAGGATACACCAGGCCTGGGAGGGCAACTAGGAATTCTGGCTGCGATAAGACACATTTCTTTCTTTTTTTTTTTTTTTACTTGTGATACCTTTTTATTTTTTTTAATTTTTTTTAACTTTAAAAAATTTTTAGACAATTTTTGAAGGTTACTTTCCAGTTATTACAAACGTTGGCTATATATTATTACAAAATATTGGCTCTATTCCTCACGTTGTACAAAACATCCTCGAGCGCATCTTACACCCAATAGATTGTACCTGCTGCTCCCCCATCCCTATATTGCCCCTCCCCATTCCTCTCCACTGGTAACCACTAGTTTGTTCTCTACATCTGTGAGTCTGCTTTTTTTGTTGTTATATTCACACGTTTGTTGTATTTTTTAGATTTCACATATAATCAATATCATACAGTATTTGTCTTTCTCTGTCTGCCTCATTTCACTTAGCATAATGCCCTCCAAGTCCATCTGTGTTGCTGCAAATGGCAAAATTTTGTTCTTTTTAATGGCTGAGTAGTATTCCATTGTGTGTGTGTGTGTGTAGACCACACCTTCTTTATCCATTCATCAGCTGATGGACACTTAGTAGCTTCTGTATCTCAGCAACTGTAAATAGTGCTACTATGAACATTAGGGTGATGTATCTTTCTGAATTAGTGTTTTTGTTTTTTTCAGATATGTACCCAGTAGTGCATTTGATGGGTCATACGGTAGTTCTATTTTTAGTTTTTGGAGGAACCTCCATACTGTTTTCCACAGTGGCTGCACCAATGTACATTCCCACCAACAGAAAACACACTTCTTGAGCTGTGGGAGGTACTCACAGCCTAGGGGGGTGGGGATTGGTGACAGGGAAGATCTGGACAGACAGACAATGGGAACTGGGGACCCCAGGAGTGCACAGGTATCCACCTGGCCTCCTTGATGGAGGTGCAGGAGGGTAAGGGGCTTGAGCAGTTTATCAGAGACCATGATGGGTCGGGGAGTGGGAGATGACCAAACAAAGACACAGGGGGAAGGCATCCTGGGCGGAGGGCACAAGCAGGACCAAAGGCCAGGGGTGCATCCAGAGACCTGTGGCTGGAGTGAGGGTGGGGAGTGCAAGAGTGCTGTGTGGGAGGAATCTTAGCATCAGCTAGCGTGCGCCCTGGTCCATCCACCATCTCCCAGGCTGTTTCCACTCGGCCCCAAGGAAATGACACCACTGTAAGCTGGGAGCTGTCTGTAAGCCGGCACAAGCTGGTCCATCTGGAGCTACTGGATCCAAGAAAAGAGGGAAACTCTGGCCCCGGGCAGGAAGTGCAGCTGCACTGGAATCCAGGGTTTCATGATGTTGTTCTCCCCAGAGATGAACTGGGATCGGCCCAGCTCCTGGGCACGTTATGCCAACTCCCTGAGGCCAGCTCCTCGAGTGTGAAACGGGAGTGGTGATGGGGCTTTTATCCTCAGCCTGAGCTCTCTCCAGACCTGCACATCCAGCCCCTTATCCGACTTTGCTCTTCGGATGTCTCTCAGGCAACTTAAACTCAAACTGGACTCACGTGGTCCCCTCTCAGCTGTTTCGTGAAGGACCCCACCATTGCCAGCTGCTAGAAACTTGGGAAATATCCAGGTGCCTCTGTCTCCCTCACTTTCCACGTGCAATCAGCCACTGTGTCCCATCCCTAATACCTCCTGAATCAATTCCAAGATAGCTCATTTCCCTCTATTTCCCCAGCTAGACCAAGCCAGTGGCATTTCTCATCTGACAGCATTGCAGTAGCTTCCAAGGTAGTCTGTCCATCCCCGCTCTTGACCTTCCTCTTCCCATTCTCTAACTCGGCAGAGTGGAAAATGCAGACTAATCATGTCATGCCTCCATCCTCCCCCTCTACTCTCTTCAGTGACTGCCACTGTTCTTGAGAAAAAAGCCAAACCCTTTAACATGACCCAGGAGGTCATGGCCCGACCCTAACCTTCATCACCTTCCACATCTTGTATTACTGCCCCTCGCTCCCTGGATCTTCCCTCACTTCTTTAGTGACCATCGATCCTCTGCCCTCCCAGGTCTTTTGCACATCTGGTTCCCTTTGCCTGGAACCCTCTCCACCTGCCCTCCCCCACCACCTCACCTGCCAAGTCCTGTTCTTTCTTCTGGCCTCTGTGTTCATGTCCCTTCTTCAGAAAACCTTTCCTGATGTTCCAGTGCAGCTTAGTCAGGTCCTCCCATTGTCAATTCTAGGAGTGCCCTGGATGTCTCGTGAAATTCATCACACTGTTAATTAAACATGTATTTAGGTGGTTAGTTCCAATCCTGTCTGGAGTACTAGAAAGTAATCTCCATGAGGGCAGGGATCACGCCCGTCTTGTTCACTGTTGTCTCTCTACTAATTACTCCACGTGCCATTGAGTGGAACATGGTAGACACCCAATGTAGAATTGTTGGATGCATGGACAAATGGATGGAGGAATGGTTGGGTGGATGAGTGAATGGTTAGTTGGATGGATGGATAGACAGAAGGATGGATGATAAACAGAAGGGTAGATGGATAGATGATGGTTGGAGAGACAAATGCAAATGGATGGATGCACTGGAGGTTTAAGGAGATCCCGTGTAGAAGCCCCCAGCATAGTGCCAGGCACAGAAAAGTTATTCAGTGTTTGCTAGGTTGGAGCCACGCTCCAGTGTAGGGATTCCCGCTTGCCTCTCAGGCTCACTCTCTGGAAGGCAGAGTCCCTGATGGGAAACCAAGACCCACAGCCAGTCGGAGACGGAAGTATGACAGAGGGCAATGGGGGTCCTCATCCTGTGCCAGCCACCGGGGCTGGGCTCTGCCAGGCAATGATGCAGAGCAAGGGGGTAGAGTTGATCCTGCCCGGGAGGCCTTGGGCCCTGCCGGAGCAGAGCCGTCATCTGTCCTCTCCCTCCCAGCAGGGGCATGGTCCTGCCGGAGCCATAGAGCGTGAGTTCCAAAGCTGAACATGGAGGAATGGGGTCCCTCCTGCTGCTGCTGGGGATGGCATCCCAGTGCCTTCCAGAAACCACAGCTGCCTTCCTACCCCTTGCTCAGAGACCGAGAGGGTCCTTCTCCTGCTCAGAGCTCTGCACAGACTCTCCTTTTTGTCAGTTGTCCTCTCTGACCTTGAACAGTGGCATGAGCAACTCTCTCACTATCTTGTGTGCGAGCCCTGCCCCTCCATTCCATAGTGGGTCTCTGTTACTACCCCTAATTTTAATGTGGGGAAATAGAAGCACAGAGTGATAGAGTCACTTGCTCAGGGTCACACAGCTAGTCAGTGGAGGAGTCAGGATTCAAAGCCAGGCTAGAGTCCACGCTCTTAGCGTTGCCATCTTTGGCATCTGAAGTATTCAGGCAGAGGCACCTGTGGTGGGTCTGGAGGATACGTGGGGAAAGGTAACCTGTTACATGGAAGAACTTCCTCAGAGCCAGGGGGTGGGCGTGTTGACCATAGATGGCTCTTCCCAAACCAGGACTGTGGGTCACACCACACCCAGTTGTTGGCATTTCCTTGGGTGAGTGTAACTATTACATGACATTGCTGTGGACATGAGGGAGAGCCCTTGCCCCTCCCTCCCAAACACAGGTAGGGGGACAGTTGCTTCTTTCTTCATCCCCACTTTCCCAGCACCACCACCAAGAGCTCATCTCCTCCTTACACTGGCGATTAGCAGAAGGAACAGATGGTGGAGGCTTTGGTTGAAAGAGGTGTGTCCATGAATATTCACCAGGCTGTCCGGCCACTGCTCACTTTTGCGAGCTTTGCTTCTGCTGTTAAGGGGTGTGAGTGTGTGTGTGTGTGTGTGTGTGTGTGTGTGTGTGTGTGTTTTGTTAAACAGCACTGTTTCTGTTTCAGCCTTGTTGAGAATCCAGGATGCTTATTTCAGAAGCTTAAACCCAGGGGAGCTTGAAGTGGGGACACACCCTGCAGGTGGCTGCCACTCCAACTCTTCCATGGCAGGATCAACTCTGAGCATCTGATGGTCCCAGTTCTGTCCCTCCCTGGCTCCTTCAGTTTCCCCTGTAAGTCTTTCCTCTCATGGGGCCTCACTCACAAACCAGGACTCAAGGACAAAGCCAGCAATAAACAAGTTCTGTTTGACTGACCCTGAGAGGTTTTTAATTAAAAAAAAAAAAAAAAGCTTAAAATTAAATCAATGACAAACTTTTGAAATTTCACACACAAATCTTTATTTTTGGCTTCTCTTCAAAAAACGATGATGTGGCCTTTTTACCAGTTATTTCCAAATTATAGCAATTGACTGCCATAAGTAGTAGCTGATTTAAACCAGGGAATGACCTCTCTCTTCCTCGCAGTCCACACCACTCTCTGGTGTCTGAAGCTGTATCCATTAGAATTAGTTTTGTGGCTACAAGCCACAAAAACACAAAATAAATGTGTCTTAAATTAGTTAAAAATTTAGTCTTCTTTCTCCTAAGAGTCCCATGTAACACCTCCAGAGCATGTAGGGAGTTCCATGGTGTCAGAGACCCAAGCTCCTTCACTTTTGATGCTCTACTGTGTGTGACCGCCATTCTCAAGGTTGCCTCAAAGTCTAAGAAGGCTGCTGCAGCTCCAGCCCTGGGGACTACATTCCAGCCAGGAGGAAGGGGGAAGAGGAAGGAGAAGGACGCACCACCTCCCTTAAGGACCCTTCAGGAAGTTGTACATAACACCTTTACTTACATCCCATTGGCCAGAATGTAGTCACAAGGCCACCCCCCTCCTGCAAGGGTGGCTGGGAAACGTAGTCTTTATTTCATGTAGTCCTGTGTCCAGCCATTAGGGCTTCTATTGCTATGAAAAGAGAATAACTGTTGAATTGTTGAGCTTTCTTACACAGACCCTAAGTAAGCCCATGAAGAGGAGACCTTGTCTTTGACTTTGTCTCTCAGCTTCTGTTACTGCAGTGGTAATTTACATACTGTTGTTCATCTCATAGAGCTGCTCCGAGGAATTCACAAGGAGGTGATGAATGTAAGATTGCTTTGTTTATGGTCTGTCTCCCTCAACTAGAACATCAGCTCCATGAGGACAGCGACTTTTGTCTGTATTGTTCACAGCTGTGTCCCTAGCACCTAGGGCAGGCCCTGACACATAATAGGTACTCAGTAAAAATATACTGAATGAATGACGGTATGAACAGATATTCCTTGTATGTCTTCTATGTGCGAGGCACTGTGCTGGGTGTGAGACAGAGCAGGGAACAAGAGGCCTTTCAGGTTTCATATCCCCATGGCATCGAGCCCAAAGCTGAACACACTAAGATAAATACCTATTACCTTGGATGGGATCTCGGTGCCAGTGAGAGTCCAGGCGTCTTAATTTTGTTTTGACAAAGAGGCTGATGGGAGAGGCTGCCTGGCTTCTCTGTCTCCCATCTGCCAGCAGCCCTGGGTGCCCTGGCCTGACCTTCCCCCTCCCAGCCCCACGTTGCTCAGGACAGTAAAACATAATTGGCCTGCCCTACTTTTTAAGAGAACCCAGATTGAAGGATTGGGTTTTTTGATGGGCTGACCTGTTTAAGAGCCTTAAGAGGACGCTGGGAGTTTCAATTTTCCACTGCCAAAGCAAGTCTGTTTTTAGCTCAGCTTTGATGAAACAGCAGGAATCAGGTTTGGCCCTGGGTCACCCATCAGCTGAACTGGTTGGGAAAGTCCTCCTGAGGGGCTCCAGGCTGAGCTGCAAGTTTGCAGGGAGAAGGAAGGTCTGCTTTATTCAACCGGGGTAATTGGTCCTGCTCTGAAGCAGCCCCAGGGCCATCCCACAGGAGAGAAGGAGTACTAGGCCACACTCAGATGCTTGGCCTTCCTGGGCTCCGGGAGCCAGACAGACCTGATTCTCTACCCCAGCTCTTTCAGGCATTAGCTGTGTGACCTTAGACAAATTGCTTGGCCTCTTTGGGCCTCAGTTTCCTAACCTGTTCAGCGGGGTTCGTCATTTTCATCTTGCTGGGTGATTGTAGGCACAAATGACAGAATGTCGGCTGGCTGCCATGTCCATCTCAGAATTTGAGGATATTTCCCCTGACCCTCTCCCTGCGGGAAGCCAGGCTGACTGACAGCCACACTGGAGGGGTACACCGGCTCTGGCCCCAGCAGGTGAGGCTTCTCTGAATTGCAATGCTTTGGCAAGCTGTCTGCTTTTCTAAGGGTAAAGAACCATTTCTTTGAGCCTCTTTTCTGATCCTTTTGTCAAACTGTGGTTGAAGAGATTGGCCTCTGGGCCACTGTGGTCCCAATATTAAAGGGACCCATGTGATAGATTCTTGCTGGAGTTCGCTTCCAGGAAAAAGTGGTCCCTGCAGATGATGCGATCTGCTCTTGGTCACCAGAAAGCACAGCCAGGCTATGCACCCAGGGCCCCATGCTGCCGCCCTCAGCTGGCAGGAGGCCTGGAGCAGAAATCACTGCTCTAGGGCCTTAGAGGTCCTGATCATTCTGCTTCCCCTTTATGACTCTCCAGCCTGCGGGAGTGTGTTTCCATCCAGCCACTGACCGCTGACCGGGGGAGGGAACTTGCAGAAGCCCAGAACCTAGAAAGGCAGTGAGCACGGGGGCTCAAGGCATCCACTCCGGAGCCCGACTGCCAGGGTACAAGCCTGAGCTCTGACATCCTCTGGCTGAGTGACCATCAACAAGTTCTAGACAACATCTGTGTTCCTCAGTTTCCTCCTCTGTGAACTGGGCTGTTAATCCTAATACCTACCTCACGAGGTGGTCGTCAAGACTGATCTTTGCTGATGGGGTAACCGAGGCACGGATGTGAAATTACTTGTCCCAGATCCCTCGACTATAGCGCATTAAAGCTGGGAGCATCTGACACAGGAAGCTCTATTAGTTATTATTACTACTATTATTTTTCTTACTTCAGAGGGCTTCTGTGAGGGTTGAAAGGGATCAGTGTTCCACGTGCCTCCCACAGGGTCTTGCACACAGTAGGTGTTCAACTGCCACGCAGAGATGAGCAAGGCACGAATTGTCCCCTAGAATCTCTTGGTCCAGTGACCTAACCCTAGCCTTGCACACAGTAGGGGCACAGCTGTGTTCACTGAACAAGATCAGGGTGGTCACTCGTGCCGGGAAGTACGGGGAACCCTGGGACAGCCATAGTCCACACCTTCCCTCTCCCGCTGAAGGCCGGCTTGGTTCCAGTGGGCTTGGCGTCTTCCTGATGCCAGCTCTCACCCACTGCCAAGTACAGAAGCAAAGACGGAGAGGCAGACATTCTTGTTAAAAAGCAAAGCACCCGCAGGGTTAGAAAGGAGGCAGCGGGCACAGCTTCGTGCCCTCAGCCTTTCTGCCTCGCTTCTAGTAGGCTCACTGCCCAGCTTCCCTTGTCCGAGGTCCCTTTGGCCCACTGCCTGGTTTCTAGTTCCCCACCACCCAGTGTCTTTCTCCACGGGGCACATGCCGCATGCCAGGTGCCTGCTGGGCCTGGGGTGGCATGGGGTGTTGACAAGGTAGAAGGAACGTCCTGACCCCTTGGCCCCTCCGCCCTTGTCCACCTCCCAGCCCAGAGCCTGAGTTGAGCAGGCTGACTGTGAAGGGCTAAGTGGATCAGTCGGGATGCGGAGGAGAGAGCGGTTTCCATGGCATTTCCATGGCAGCGGCAAGAAGCTAGAGAAGAGAAGCCAGGAGGGGAAGGGGAGGGGGAGAGAGGGGGAGGGATCACCATGGGAGGAACAGGGGAGGGGCAAGCAGCCGGCCAGAGGGGCAGGGGAATGGGGTCAACAGAGAGACGGGGAGGTGGGATTGGGATTCGGGGCCTGAGGCTCAGTGTGGCAGCTGAACAGGGTGGGGAGGGCCAGGAGGGATGGCACAGTGACCCCCATCTTCCATCAACCGCGCATCAACGAGGCCAGAGCAGTAGGGACCAGTGAGCCACAATGTCAGCATCCAGCACCCTGGTGACTAACTTCCTGGCTTGGGTAATCTAGGGATCCCACGCTAGGATCCCTAGAGCTAGATGATTTCCTAGGAATTCATCTTCGGAAGATAAAATTTGATTTCCAAGGGGCGTTTTCCCACATTAGAAACAGGTCACTCCCTGTTTGCCCACTGGGAAACCCCAGCTGCCATCTCTGGAGCAGCGCTCTGGGCAGGAATGAGGGGGGCCCTTCCACAGTGATATTGTTTGAGCCTCAGAACAAAGGACTCACTGTGGCTCTGCTGCAGAAGCTAAGGACCAGAGAGGCAAGGGACCTGCCTGAGGTCACACAGCCCTAGGAGGCTGAGCTAGATTTGGATGAGCATCCCCCCTCCCCAGTAAGTTCCCATCCGGCACAAAGGGTCCCTTCTCAGCATGAAATTCTAGGACCTAGGAGGATGCATCTCAGGGGTGGGCCAGCAAGTCAGCGGAGGGGCAGAATGGGGCCTCAACTCGTCCTCAGCCTAGCTGTCAGGGTAGTGAGTAATTGGGCCCCAATTACAACACATTAATGCCAGAATCGCCAATCCACAGATCTGGGGCCAGGAGCAAGTCCTGCGATGAGTCTGAGGTTCCCTGGATGGGGGAGGGGAAGACCAATGGAGGGAGGGGGTTGGGAAGGGCGCTAGCCTGTTCTGGAACTTCTCCCCCTTGGCCGCCCTTCTCTATTATCTCCCCTCCAACTACCAGCCCCACATTTAATTGGAAGCCACAGATATTTCATACCTACTGAGTGGTTTCATGATGGAAACCATTTTCAGGTTGAAAAGGGGGATGAAAGTCACAGTAATGGCTTTTTTTTTTTGAACTTTTTTTTTTTTTGGCTACATTGGGTCTTCGTTGCTGCCCTTGGCCTTTCTCTAGTTGCGGCGAGTGGGGGCTACTCTTCGTTGCGGTGCGCGGGCTTCTCATTGCGGTAGCTTCTCTTGTTGTCGAGCACAGGCTCTAGGCACACGGGCTTCAGTAGTTGCGGCACGCATCCTCAGTAGTTGTGGCTCGCGGGCTCAGTAGTTGTGGCGCACGAGCTTAGTTGCTCAGCGGCATGTAGGAATCTTCCTGGACCAGGGCTTGAACCTGTGTCCCCTGCATTGGCAGGCGGATTCTTAACCGCTGTGCCACCAGGGAAGTCCCCACGCTAATGGCTTTTTAAAGGTTCTGGGGGGGAAAAAAAAAGAGTTCAGGCAGTTTCTGAAAAGAAGGGGAAAAACACACAAGGTAGAAGGTAATAAAGCTCTCAGTGCTGAGGGAGGGGCTCAGCTCCTAGGTAAGGGGGATTTTCGGCTGCCCCATGTTCCCTGCCCAGAGCTCCCTCTCCCTCCGTCCCCTGCCTGGTTCGAGACAGCCTGTTCACCTCTAATTGGTGCTGCTCATGTGTCCTCAGGTGAGCCCACCACGTTTAGACTGGCCAGACCTTTGACTGGCTCCCCAGCCAGAGGGGATGTCTGGAAGGTGGTGGGGTCCCCAACTGAGGGCTCCCAGCCCCATCAAGAGATTCTGACATGTCCTCCTGCTTGGCTCGGGGAAGAAGTTGGACCCACACTCTCCGGCTTTGTGTCGTAAAAATAGCACCAGGTTTTTCTGGCTCTATGAGACCCTGACTCATCGAGACTTTGGCTCGTGGCGATCCCAGTGGTAGTTCAGTGAACACCTATTATGTGCCCCCCATCCCCACCTCATGTGAGGGGCTCTGTAACACCATCACAGTCCTCAAACCATGCTGCAGGGGGTCATCTGGGTCTATTTCCCAGGGCCCTTTCTGGGTCACCTGGCACAGGTGGCCTGGTCTCTCCATCCTTGACCCGCTGCTGACTGCTGTCTGGACCAAGGCAAGTCACTCCTCTCTCTAGTATGCTCGTTAGTTAAATGGAAGGTTGACCAGCATCCTGATTTGCCTGGAGCTGAAGGGCTCCTGGGACAAGGAATCTTCAGTGCTAAAACCAGGAAAGTCTTAGACAAACCAGGACTTGCTAGCTGGTCGCCCTAGTTAAGACCAGGCTGGACTGGAAGATCTGATATGAAAGGAGCAAAACTCCCAGCCTCCTCCACGTGCACCCTGTGCCCATAGGATGAATCCATTAATTCAAGGGAGAGTTTCCTTCCTCTGCCAGCATCTCTGCCTGGTGCAGTCCCCAGAGCTGCACACCTGCCTGGGGAATGTCTCCCCAGTCTGCTCCTGGACAGGGCTTGCTGGAGGAGAAAATCTAAGGATTGGCCCAAAGGAAGCGAGGGAATCATTTCTGACCCCTTGGGGTTGAGACTTCTCTTCACAGGCAGCTTCCCCAGGAGTGTATTAACCAGGGGAGGCTCAGGTCTTACCATTTCAGGTGACTTTAGCCAAGTTCACTCCAAATGGGATGAGACCATTTGCCCTGGATCTAAGTCTAGTCTCTGGGTCCCGCTTTCTGAGCTGATCTTGAGGGTAGACTCACTTCCAGGAGACCAGGAAGGATTGAGAACGCATCACCTCTTTCAGAAGCTGGGGGACGGGGAGCAGGTACAGGTGTGATCCAGGAGGGCAGAGTGGGATTCAGCATCAAGTCAGTGTAGAGTGAGGGTGATGGAGGCCACGTGGCCAGCTTGGGGCAGGCCCTGGGGGTTTCAAGGACCCATGCAGAGCTGCAAAATCTATCCATCTCAAGCAAATTCCATTCAACAATATTCATGAGGGACATACCATGGGCCAAGGCCTTCCAAGCTCTAGGATCTGGCTGGTTTGGTGAAGCCAATGGAAGGGGACCTCCCAGTGTGTCTGGTGGGGGAGGGCAAGGTTAAACAGATGGATGGACCCAAGGCAAGGGAGGAGGGCTGAGAACCTGAGACTTGGGGCCTGCTGACCAGCAGCAGTAGCATCGCCTGGGAGCCTGCTAGAAATTTTCAAGTCTCTCCCCAGAAACCTACTAGAACCTGCATTTGAACCAGATCTTCAGGGGATTCTTGAACACATTCAAGTTTGAGCCTTATACCCCAGCACCTTCCCAGGGTGTCCTGTAGAGGATCCCATCCCGAGATAGGGTCTAGGTCTAGACAGACGCTTCCTTGCCTGTCCCCAGGTGCTTTCCAAGACCTACTGGCTGCCACAAATGCTACCCCCAGTAGCCACTCCATTTCTGAGTGCTGGGGGCGTTCGTGCAGCCATCCAGGGCCTGTGAAGGAAAAGGGCAGCCAGGGAGGGGAAGCAGCTGGGGCTAGCTGTGCAGGTGCACACCTGGGCAACTGGGCCAAACAAACAGACCTGAGCTGCCCACGAGCTCCCAGCCAGGCTCTGCAAACTGCACAGGTGCGAGGGAGGGGGAAAGGCAGATGCCTCAGCCCCCACCCCCATCCTTTGTCAGAGAACAGCACACCTTTTTCAAGTGTCTTGTTAGCAAACATCCCAATAGCACCCAGGGCTGCCAGACTTCACGGCCATTTTTTTTTTCATTCTACAGCTTGGCTTGTGTTGTTTTTCTTTTATTTATTTATTTATTTATTTATTTATGGCTGTGTTGGGTCTTCGTTTCTGTGCGAGGGCTTTCTCTAGTTGTGGCAAACAGGGGCCACTCTTCATCGCGGTGCGCGGGCCTCTCACTGTCGCGGCCTCTCTTGTTGCGGAGCACAGGCTCCAGACGCGCAGGCTCAGTAGTTGTGGCTCACGGGCCCAGTTGCTCCGCGGCACGTGGGATCCCCCCAGACCAGGGCTCAAGCCCGTGCCCCCCGCACTAGCAGGCAAACTCTCAACCACTGTGCCACCAGGGAAGCCCCTTCACGGCCATTTTTATTAATTCTGTCTCAAGACTCTGCAGAGGTGGAGCGGGCTTTCTGTAATAGTTGCCCCGGCCTCATGGGGCCATGACATTTGAACTTGGAGAGTAAGCAGGTGTTGGAGGGAGGGAGAAACAAGATCCAGGCCTCAGGGAACGTGCCAACAATCAAGGAACCATGGCAGGCGCAGGAACAGTAAAACTTCATTACTTTCCACTTGAGAGCTTTCCAGCAGGCATCACGGAAAGCTGGGCAGGCACTAGGCTAATAGGATTGCAGGGGGTGTGTTTAACCTACTTGCTAGAATGAACTATTTCCAGGCCCCTTAGAAGCTTCGTTTCTATGCAAACAATGGTTGTACAAATGAAAGGCTCTCTCATCTCTTCATTAAAGCGGATCCTCAAAGGATCAATTGCTACTTGAATCTTTTTCATTAGCCCAGAATGAGGTACTGTCTATATAAATGAAGACCTTTGCATGACAAAATGCTTTTTAAATAGGGTAGATTATAAAAGTTTGGTTCTGACAAGTCTTCTTCAGCAAATTCACTTGATGAATTTTGCCGAAGATGTGAGGCCACACACCCCTTTCTTCCCTCCTTCCCTCCCTTCCTCCTTTCTGGGTTTGGGGCCAGATCAAGGAGGGGCCTACAGTCAGACTGAGCTTGGGCTTGATCCTCCAGTGTATGGAAGCCACGGGAAGGTTTTAATTTGGGAAAGGACAGGCCAGATCCTCACTGTGAGAAGGTCGCTCTGGCAGCAGGGTGGGGAGGGGATAGACTGGAGGGCCTCAGGCAGGGAGACATGGCAAGAGTGAAGACAAAAGTGGAGCAGTTCCAGACAGAGCAGGGTCAGTAGAGTGGAGGGAAGGAGCTGACCACTGTGTCCTCTGTCCTGCCAGCTCCCATCCCCCGAAAGAAGATTAGAAGAAAAGAGGGTCAGAGGCAAATGTCATGCACACTTTTCTCCTAGAGAAATCCCATAGCCCCCACCCTTCCTCCCCAACCTTTTTATCCACATGGCCACACGATTCCCACAGGACTTGTTGTCTGGGCTTGGAGCTCACCGCGGATGGAGAGAAGCATTTTGATAGTAGGGATGGAGAGAAGCATTTTGATAGTAGGAATAACGTCATGGAGAATGAGCTCCTTCTCAAGGAAGCACCCCGAGCAGAGCGTGCAAAGGCAAAAAGCCATAAAAAGTGGAGGAGTCCTCACTGTAGAAAAGAGTTGAGCAACGTCTTCATGTTAAAATAAGCCCAGCCATGCCACTCCTTGGTATGAACCCAAGAGAGATGAAAGGATACGTTCATACAAAGACTTGTCCGCATAGGTTCATAGCAGCTTTATTTGTAATAGTCACATAGAAAGCAGCCCAAGCATCCATCAGCAGGCCAGTGGATGGATAGGAGGGGCTATGGCCACGCAATGGGAGGCCACTCAACCTTAAAAAGGAATGGACTATTGACAAAGGCAACAACATGAAAGAATCTCAAATAACAGTGATGAGTGAGAGAAATCCAACAAAAATAGGACATGCTCCGTGGTTCAATTTATATGAAACCCTGAAAACGTGATCCTAGGAAACAGTGGCGGAAAGGGAATCAATGGTTGCCTGGCATTGGCGGCAGAATGGGGGGATTACAGAAGGACACAAGGAAACTTTTGGGGGCGATATGTTCATTATCTTGATGGTGGCAATGGTTTCAAGGGTGTATACATATGGCAAAACCCATCGAATGTGTAAACTTTATGCACAGTTTACTGTTTGTCAATCAGACCTCAATAAATCTGTCAACAAATGTTTTGGTTAAAGGCAAGGATCCCAGGAGACATAGTGTAAGGGCAAACTAACCTAACACATTGCACTACCCCCAAGACATGGCAGGATGAGATCGGTGCTTGTTATGATGACCTTGATCCGGGGTCAACTTAACTAATGTTCAGCTGATTTCTCCTAGGAAGAAGGAGGCATATATGTAGACTCAACTAAAAAAAAGACACCTTTATAGTGATGCCTGACGGTCCCCAACTTACGATAGTTCGACTTAACAATGTTTCAACTTTACAATGGTGCAGAAGTGACATATATTCAGTAGAAACCGGGCTTCAAATTTTGAATTCTGGTCTTCTCCCGGGCTAGCCATACGCAGTGCCAGACTCTCTTATGATGCTGGGCAGGACAGCACGCTCCCCACCAGTCACAGGATCACGAGTGTAAACACAACCGATACATTTACAACCATGCTGTACCCAGGTAACGATTCTGTTTTTCACTTTCAGTATAGTGTCCAACAAATTGCATGAGATATTCAACACTTTAGTGTAAAATAGACTTTGTGTTTGATGATTTTACCCAACTATAGGCTAAGGGAAGTGTCCCGAGCACAGTTAAGGCAGGTGAGGCTAAGCTATGATATTCAGGAGGTTACGTGTATTAACTGCATTTTCGACTTATGGTATCCTCAATTTTCAACTAGTTTATCAGGATGTAACCTCATGGTAAACTGAGGAAGATCACTATTGTTCTGTCTTCTTCCACGTTAGGTACTCAACACCGTAAACATGGTAGATGCTTAATAGTTTGTCTTAAAATTTTAATACATTCATGGTGCAGGGGGAAAAAATCTGACAAGCACCTACAGCGTGCCAGGCTCTGCTCTGAGTGCATTTGCATGTCATTAATTTAGGTTTCAGGTCTCAGCAAAAGTCACTTACTGGATCATCTGATTTGCCGACAGTACAGGAAAAGTAACTCAGAGATCCGTTCCCTGTTTCATCCCAGCCCCACCCTCTGCTCCCAAGTCCACGATCTCCAGTCTGGGAGAATCTAGGACTCTTCCCAGTGGAAAGACAAAGTCAGGAAAGGAAAGATGATCAGAGGCTGTAGAGTCGTATCAGGTGTGGGGAATGTGAATACAACTGGCTCAGCAAACTCCAGGCATCAGAATTAAGGGGCCCACTGGAAGCTGGAAGAAGGGAATTTAGGAAAATAAAAGACCATCCCTTCTCCCAGCAGGGAGGAAACAGATGGCTCTCAAAACCTGGAGAGGTGGCAAGGCTCAAAACACAAAGATGCCCAAGAGCAGTGGAGGCAAATTCCAGTCCCAAGGGACTCAAATTAATTTGCTGGGAAAGGAAGATCTGACTTACAGCGTGGGGATGGCAGTGGGTTCCAAAGACCTCTCCCGGGCTCTGGCATCCATCAGGCTCGGTTTCGAATCACAGCACCCACCTGCTCACTCTGTGACCTCCTCACATTCCCTCTTCTCTGGGTGCCTCAGTTTCCTCATCTATACAATGGGGATAATAATATTATTATTGCTATAGAATACATACCAGAGCAGGTTTTATATACTGCATTATAATGGGGTAGTGTCAAGGATCCAGGGAGATAGGCTAAAATGCTTAACACGCCTCTCATTGTAAATCTCTATAAATATCAGCTCCTTCCAAAGGCTGTAATCCCACAAGGCAGATAGTATAACACCCAGTTATCAGATGGAGACACCGAAGCCCAAAGAAGCCCAAGGGCCTTACCCAACCTCCCGCAGCTAGTGAGGTGCAGAGCCCAGACCAGAGCCCAGGGCACCTAACTCCTGGCCCTGGTAGCTTCTGCCGCCCTCATTCATACAGTGAATATTCTCTGAGCACCTACCACGTGGCCAGGCTCGCCTTCAAGTAGCTCATATGCTTCTCTGGGAGGGAAGACAAAAGGGTACCAAGGTAGCGTGATATGGATAGGAGGTGCTCCCAGACAGACACAGCCCTGGGGAGGTGGAGAGGGACTCTGTCTGCACAGGGAGCGGCAGGCAGTCAGGGCAGCCTGCCTGGCAGAGGCAGCATCTGAATGTAAAGCCTTAGGACCACTATGTATCTAGTGATTCTAGTCCATTGGACTTTCAAGCCACACCATTTTGGGCTAAGCCCTTGAATTATCCCACGTAATCTTCTCAATTATCTGATGGGGAGGGATCATAAATGGGGAAAGTGAGACTCAAATGCTAGGCTTTGAAAGATGGTTAGAGGCTTGCTGTGTAGATAAGCAAGGAAAAGTGGTCCAAGCAGAGGGAACAGCCTGGGCAAGGAGGCCAGAGGCAGGAGGCAAATCCTTGGCATCTCTGTGTCTACCCCTTCCCCCACCCCTAAGGCTCAGCACAGGGTGTGGTACACAGTAGGTGTAAATACTTGTGCTGAGTGTGGACAGCCTACAGTCCTGGCCCTGGGCCTTGTGAAGCCCCAGTGACCAGCTCTTGCCTGACCTCACCTGAGCCACGGGGACAGCCAGTGGGGTCTCCGCTATCTCTGTGCCCAGATTTTCAAAAACACGATTACTCGCCTGCCCTTCAGAACCGCTGTCAGTGTCGGTAAACTCCAGCTGCTAAAATGCATTACACTGAACTCGCCAGAAACCTTTGCCATTATTAATAGTTTATCGATTGCAGCCCCTGGCTGATGAGAGCAGGTCTCCTCACCCTCCGCCCCCTCGGGGCCCTGCTATCTGCGGAAGGCCTTCTAGCCAGCGTGCAGATCAATGCCACTCAAATCCGGAGAAACGGGGTCTCTGGGCCACTTAATCCACTTCAGAAGGATGACACTGAAGGCACAAGCTCAGACGAGGTGCTGAGAAGAGGCAGATTGGTCCAAATCAGAGCTGTGACTGGAAGCTCTTGGATCTGCAGACAAGAACCAGAATCTGCCTTGGGGTGGGGTGGGGGATGGGGGGCTGCATGGCTCGCAGCAGAGGGAGGCTCACACCATAGCCTCCTGGAAGGTCTCACCATCCACCCACTTAGCAACTATTGACTGAGTACCAACCATGATGGCAAGCACTGGGCCAGGTCCTGGGATACACTGGTAAGCGAGCTGGATGCAGACCTTGCCTTCACGGATTTTATGGTGCGCGGTGTGGGGGAGGAGGACATTCGTGAGTTACCAACATGTCATTAAGTTACAGTGTAGACAAGAACGTCTCAGGAGAGGCATGCAGAGACCTGCTGTATCAGTTAGCTATGGATACATAACAAGCAGTGCCAAATGAGGATGTTTAAAGCAACGTATTATAGCTCACGAGGTTGGGGTTGGCTAGGTTCAATCCCGAGTGTGGCCTTGGCTGGACCAGCTGGGCCAAGTGGGGCCTCCCTCCACTTGCTCTCAGCCTCCATCAGAGGCTTGTTCTCAGGACAGAGGCAGAGGGAGAGAGAGAGAATTCTTTTGAAACTTGGAATTTGCACATCATCACTTTCACCACATATTATTGGTCAAAGCAAGTCACGAGGCCAAGAATGGGGGAATAGACTCCACTTCTAGGTGAGAGGAACTATGAAGGCACTTTGCAAGATACAGGGAGGCTGTTAATCCAGGCCATCAATGCAATCAATCTACCACAGCCACCCGGTCCAGGTGGTCACTTTCTAAGTGACCTTTGTAACTTGAAGGATGTAGCCAGGGGAAGAAAATGCAACATTCTCAGGAAAACAGAATGTTGCAATCAAAAGTGCTGAATCAAAAAAGATGCTTGGCTCAATTCACCTAGGACTGTCACCTATGAGGGATCCTGGATGGGGTTCTGGAACAGAAAAAGGACATTAGTGGGAAAACGGGTGTAATTTGGATAAAGTCTGGAGTTGCGTTAATAGCGATGTATTAACACTGGTTCTTAGTCTGACAAGAGTACTATGGTCTTGTAAGGGTTAACAGTGGGGGAAATAGGGTGAGAGGTGTTTGGGGACTGTATTCTCTGTGCAACTTTTCTGTAAATTTAAAATAATTTAAAGTTTCTTTTTGAAAAAAAGGAACTTGGCACATTGGAGGAATGGAAAGAATGCCATTGTCGCTGGAGGATGGGGGAGCTGGGATATGGCAGGAACCAACTGTGCTGAGCCTTGTTGGCCCAGATAAGGATTCTGGTCTTTATTCAAAGAGCAGAGAGAAGCTTTTGAAGGGCTTTAGGTAGAGGAGTACCATTAATTCCATTTGCATTTGAAAAGATCTGTGGTCTACCTTGGTGCACAGATCAGGAGGGAGATTAGCAGGGGCGGAGAAACCAGTTAACTATTCATCCCATATTCCAGGTGAGAAAAGATGTTGACAGTGGAGATACAGGGGAGAGGATGGTTCAGGACATATTTAAGATGCAGAACATCCAGGACTTGGTCACTGACTGTGTTTGGGGATTATAGAAATGGGAGACATCAAGGATGGTGCCCGAAGTGTGGCTTGGACCTCTGGCGGAGAGCAGGACCATTTGTGGAGGAAGAAACATCCGAGGCTGTAGAAATAGTCCTAAGCAAAAAACCGCCTCCTTCATAAAGCACCAATCTAGATGTCCCCTGAGCTGTCTTCTATAGCACCCGTGTTGTGTCACCCAAACATATTGCTGGTTTTACTGTCACCAGAACATGAGTGTAGTGATTGCCTAAACACGTCACCTGTGTCCCTAGCACAGAAATACATCTTCTGCATATATCACCCTATGTGACGGTTACCTGTTCATTTCCACCTGTGTGTCAACCATGTCATTATCTGTAGCTGCCAGCTCCATGTGTCCCTGGAGCCTGTTTCTTCACAGAGCTGTCACCTGAGCATGTCACCTGTACACCTGTCACCTACGCAAGGCCTTTAAGAAAGTTGCCTCTATAACAGGCACCTATGAGTGTCACCTAAACATGTCACTCTAGATGACTGTCATTCAGCAGCCCTGCCCAGTAGAAAGGCTATTTTTTTTTCAGTCTAGCTGAGTTACAAACAAAGAAGATAGTTCCCAGAGGGGAGACAGTTCCCTGCTGCTTCCGCTGTCACGGTGTTCTTTTCTTCTGAGATGGGAGGCAGCATCTTCCCCACAAAGTTTCCTTGATGAAAAGCTTCCCGTTCCTTAAGTCCTTTTGTGATGGTCGGTAGACCAGATGTCAGCCTCTGTGTATTCTATGGAAATGAAGGTGTTTGTTTATGCTAATGTAAGCTGGGCGATGGGAGGGAAGGAGGCTCTGTTAGATGGGCGGGCTTCCTCCATGAGACCGGAGATGGAGAGAGAGAAGCTGGGCGCCCAGGTGTGTGTGTGTGTGGGCACAGAGGGTGGGGGACAGTGAGTCACAAGAAAAAGTAGCTGGAAGAAAAAGATGGGGGTGGGGACAGCTGAAATGAAAGGAGAGAGGAGTGACTCTGAGGTTAGATTGCTCAGTAGAAACAGATGGAGAGAGAGGCTTAGCTGATGGAGAGGGAAATGTGTTAGCTATGGGGGTGGGTGTGAAGAGCAGAATTGAAGGAACCCCCCTTCTTGGCGGCAGGGCTGGTGCAGGCGTCCAGGCCTCCAGAGCCTGTGCTCTTAGCCAACGCCCTCGTCCTCCACCGGGGTTCTGATAGGACTGCTGGGCCAGTTTGGTGGGTAGAGCACTATGCTTGGCATTTACTAGGGTTCCATGAACATGAGCTTCTTCCCCCGGGTTTCTGCTGTGGCATGAGAACCTCCAAGACCCAGACACAGAGACCTCACTTTCTTTAAGTTGTGGCCAGAATAGGCTCCCCTTCGGCTGCATGATGAGGCCCAGAGAAGGCCGGGACTTGCTGGAGGCACACAGATTTCCCTGATGCAGCAACAACATAGCTTCTGAACTCCAGGTCAAGGCTCTTCCCCTTCAAAGTGTCCAGATCTCACTTACCAGGAATCCCCTCTCCCTCACAGGGCATCACAGGATCCAGGAACAACAGGTAACGGTCCTGCGACCATTTTAATGTGACATTCCTGCTCACAGAGGTCTTGCAGTAACATCATCACATTTAATCCTCACTGCAGTCCTGCAAAGCATCAGCTCCATATTCTAGATAAGAAATGGAGGCTCAGAGACAGCATGGCTTACACAAGGTCACACAGCGTACCAACAGTGGGGGCAGGATTTGAACTTGGCTCTCTCTAACCCAGTGTCAGAGAGGAGTGAGGAAAGAGCTGCCCCAGTGACATTTCCATGGAGAGAGAGAACAACAGACCAACTCATTTTTTTTTTTTTTTTTTTTTTTTTTTGTGGTACACGGGCCTCTCACTGTTGTGGCCTCTCCCGTTGCGGAGCACAGGCTCCGGACGCGTAGGCTCAGCGGCCATGGCTCACGGGCCCAGCCGCTCCGCGGCATGTGGGATCTTCCCGGACCGGGGCACGAACCCGCGTCCCCCGCATCGGCAGGCGGACTCTCAACCACTGTGCCACCATTTTATCGTGGTCTGACCCTGTAGACCCTGTAGAAGGATCTAGAACAGAAATCATCAAACTACAGCCTGCAACCTGTAAACCAAGAATTTTTTTACATTTTTAAATGGTTAGAAAAAACTGGAAAAAGAGAATAAGATTTCATGGCACATGAAATTGTATGAATACAAGATTTGATGATTATAGATAAAGTTTTATTGGAACACAGCCACGCTGGTTCACTTACTAAGGGGGGCTGCTTTTGCTCTACAAGAGCAGAGTTGAGTAGTTGTGACAGAGACTGTAAAAACAACAAAGCCTAAAATATTTACTCTTTATTTTGACTTTTTTATTTAAGACTTTTTTATGTGGAAAATTTTTAAAGTCTTTATTGAATTTAATACAATATTGCTTCTGTTTTTTTTTTTTTTTTTTTTGGTTTTTTGGCTGCGAGGCATGTGGGATCTTAGCTCCCCGACCAGGGGTTGAACCCACACTCCTTGCATTGGAAGGTGACGTCTTAACCACTGGACTGCCAGGGAAGTCCCAATATTTTACCCTTTAGAGGACATGTCTGGAAGAAGGCTTGAGGGAGCGTCTCCTGTCCTCATGGGTCGCCTCCTCTGAGAAGGCCTCTTGACCACCTCGGGCAGAATCAGCTGCTCCCCGCTCACTCTACGCATGGATAAGCTCACCCTTTCCCATGGGATTTGGGGTTTTTTTTAATGAAATATAGTTGATTTACAATGTTGTGTTAGTTTCAGGTGTACAGCAAAGTGATTCAGTTTTATATAGATAGATAGATAGATAGATAGATAGATAGATAGATAGATAGATAGATACTCTTTTTCAGATTCTTTTCCATTATAGGTTATTACAAGATATTGAATATAGTTCCTTGTGCTATACAGTAGGTCCTTGTTGGTAATCTATTTTATATATAGAAGTGTATATATGTTAATCCCAAACTCCTAATTTAACGCTCCCCCCACCTTTCCACTTGGGTAACCATAAATTTGTTTTCTGTGTGAGTCTATTTCTGTTTTGTAAATAAGTTCATTTGTGCATTTTTTTTTTTTTTTTTTTTGTGGTCCGCGGGTCTCTCACTGTTGTGGCCTCTCCTGTTAAAGAGCACAGGCTCCAGACGCGCAGGCTCAGCGGCCATGGCTCACGGGCCCAGCTGCTCCGCAGCATGTGGGATCTTCCCAGACCGGGGCACGAACCTGTGTCCCCTGCATTGGCAGGCGGACTCTAAACCACTGCGCCACCAGGGAAGCCCTGTATATCATTTTTTAGATTCCACATATAAGCAATACCATATGATATTTGACTTTGTCTTACTTCACTTAGTGTGATAATCTCTAGGTCTATCCATGTTGCTGCAAATGGCATTATTTCTTTTTTATGGCTGAGTAATATTCCATTGTGTGTGTGTGTGTGTGTGTGTGTGTGTGTATACACACACCACATTTTCTTTTTAACATCTTTATTGGAGTATAATTGCTTTACAATGGTGTCTTAGTTTCTGCTTTATAACAAAGTGAATCAGTTATACATATACATATGTTCCCATATCTCTTCCCTCTTGTGTCTCCCTCCCTCCCACCCTCCCTATCCCACCCCTCTAGGTGGTCACAAAGCACCGAGCTGATCTCCCTGTGCTATGCGGCTGCTTCCCACTAGCTATCTATTTTACATTTGGTAGTGTATATATGTCCATGCCACTCTCTCACTTTGTCCCAGCTTACCCTTCCCCCTCCCCGTATCCTCAAGTCCATTCTCTAGTAGGTCTGTGTCTTTATTCCCACTTTGCCCCTAGGTTCTTCATGATCATTTTTTTTGTGTTTTTTAGATTCCATATATATGTGTTAGCATACGGTATTTGTTTTTCTCTTTCTGACTTACTTCACTCTGTATGACAGACTCTAGGTCCATCCACCTCACTACAAATAACTCAATTTCGTTCCTTTTTATGGCTGAGTAATATTCCATTGTATATATGTGCCACATCTTCTTTATCCATTCATCCGATGATGGACATTAGGCTGCTTCCTTGTCTTGGCTATTATGAATAGTGCTGCTATGAGCATTGGGGTGCGTGTATCTTTTTGAATTATAGTTTTCTCTGGATATATGCCCAGGGCTGTGTTTTCTGGATCATGTGGCAACTCTATTTTTACTTTTTTAAGGAACCTCCATCCTGTTCTCCATAGTCCCATGGGATTTGGGGCATTGATCAGCTTCCCTGCCTCCTTATCCATCGGGATGGGGGGCGGTCCATGGAGACAAGAATTTTACTGTGTTTCTTCTCAAGTCTCCAGGGCCATGCATAAAGTGATAGCATGGCCGTGTGGAGAGAGGAATTCAGATTCCCATCCTGGCTCTTAATAGCCATGTGGGGGGGGGGGCAATTACATCCCCTCTGGAGTCTCAGTTTCCATGTTTATGAAATGGGAAGAGCAATTCCTGTGGCAGGGGCAGCTGTGAGGAATGAGTGAGCTGGTGGACTAGGTGACAGTTTTGAGCCTGAACCACATGACAGGCGCCTCAGTCCATGTCATCCTCAGGGGGTCCCTGGGAGCGGGCATGTCACCATCCCTGGCTCAGCAGCTGAAAGGAGCACAGATTCAACTCTAGTTGAACACACAGCCCACACCTTCATCCTCTGAATCATCGGGCACAGGGCCTGGCATACAGTCGGTGTTCCATAAATGTTTCTTCTGCGCCCAGCACAGCACGTGGGCATTGCATGGTGCGTCCAGGAGCGTTGTTGACAGAAGGCTGGATGGTGGGGCTTTGGGGCTGGTTTACTGCAGCGCTGTGACTGCCAGCCCCAGGCCAGGGACCCTCATCCTGCGCCTCTGCTTCCCCGCAGGCTGCCCGAGGTCCGCATCTCTGACAACGGTCCTTACGAGTGTCACGTGGGCATCTACGACCGCGCTACGAGGGAGAAGGTGGTCCTGGCATCAGGCAACATCTTCCTCAACGTCATGGGTGAGTGCAGGGCTCTTGGCACTGGCGTCACTGTGTGCGTGCACGTGTGCCTGTGTGTGCGTGTGTGTGTGTGTGTGTGTGCGCGCGCGCGCGCGTGCATACGTGTGTATGTGTGCGCGTGTGTACCCACGCACACAGAGGGGCTGTCCTGGGAAACACCTGCTGTGCTGGCACTGGACCCTCTTCTCTCCCACCCTTGCCCTCGAGGGCAGGAGGCCAGCCATGCTGAGGTGTGACTGATGTGGCCTCTTAGGAACCCCTTCTCCTACCGGCACTGACACCCGGACCTGAGGAAGGCAGGGCTGTACCTCATCCCTGCAGCCTCACGGACCAGGCACTTTGAAGGGGCTCCGACATGTTGATTGGAACGCATGAGGGGCACTGAGACTTCCCGAGGGGTGGCAACCTGCCGCAGCCTCTGGGCCTCAGTTTCCCCTTCTGTAAGATGGGGGGGATGCAGGCCTAGTGGATCACTCGTGGATCTCCTAGCCTCAGGCTCTGCGACCTGGTGAGGTCACGGGGAGAAAATACTGAGTTGCATGGGCACCTTTCCCAGGTGAAAGCCAGGAGCCACGTTCATGGAAGCACCTGTAGCAAAGTGCAGTGGGGGTGGGCACTCCCCCGGGGGGAGGACAATCCAGGAGCCTCCAGGGTGGGGGAGGGGGATTGAGACAGCATCTCAGTGATGATGCATACCTACTGCAGAGAGGATGTTCCCTCCCTGTGCCTCCCAAGCCTTTTCCAGGACATTGAAGCGTCAGGGGACAAGTTAGAAAGCGTGCCGCACTGGATGTCAGGGTTCCTGGGTTCCCACCCTGTGTCTGTGCCTCCATTTCTACATCTGTAAAATGGGGATAAGAATACTAGTGCCTGTCTCGGGCTGGCTGTGTCCCCTTCCCAGCCCCGGTTTCCCCACTTGTAAAACAAAGCCTTTCTCCACGTGGTCTCAGAAGCCCCTTCCAGCGCTGACGTTCTTGCCGGGCACAATCTTGGGCTCTGGGTCAGCTCTGCTGCCAGGATTCTAGGCACTTGGCCTTGACTCCGGACTCTGTGTTCCCTGATTTTCTTATCAAATGATATTTACCAGGGAAACAAAGCTTGCCATACTCAGGCAGTCAATGAAAGCATAAAGGCCTCGTGGAAACCACTGCTTCTGGGGAAATGGGAAACCTCCAGAGGCCCAACCTCCAGAGGGACATTGAATCCTGTAGCAGCGGCACGCGGTGTGTTCTGGCTTCCTAGGGGACAGGCCATGGCCAGGAGGTGGCAGTGCCAGGAAAACCTCCCCTCTTGCAGTCACCCGCCCACGGAACGGCTTCTGTAATACTTGGACAAGGAGTGTTCTTGGTACCCAGCCCTAGGCTGGTCACACCAGGGAAGCCGGTGCAGATGAAACTCGGTTTGCTCCATCAAGGGGCTCCCAGTCTGATGAGGGATGTGTACTCAATTGTTTATTCATCAGATATTTATTGAGCACCTACCACGTGCCAGGAAATGGCCATATACTTACAATAGGAAACATCTTTGTTCTTGGGAGTTTGTGTCCAGTGCGTGAGACAAACATAAAACACATGTGTAGATGGGTAAGTGAGGTGATTATGGATAGTGACAAATAATGGGAAGAAAATCACGCAGGGTAATGGGGTCAAGAGTGATACAGGGGAGGTGGCAGTCAGTTTAGGGAGAGGGCTCAGGGGAGGCCCCTGGAGGCCACGAGGTTAAGTGCTTTCCAGACCTATGTCATTTAGTCCTCACAGCCAACCCAAGAGGAGGTACTAGCACTATTATCCCTATTTTGCAGACATAGATATAGAGGCACAGAGAAAGCAAGCAACTTGCTTGAAGTCACACAGCAAGGATCACAAAACCTTCCTGTGAGATCAGGCTGCTCAGTGTTGAGGCCGGAACCCAGGTGTCTTGACTCCTGGGCCAGCTATGTTGCACGGATGGAGGCAGTGTAGAAGGTCCAGCTGAGGCTCTGCTCTCTGGTGCCTGTGAGCAACCAGAGTCCTCAAAGCCACCTCTGCTACGAGGTGCACTCCTCCCCGATTCACCAAAGGCTCCTGAGCAGGTTACTGTCCCTCTGTGGCCTCGGTTTCCTCGTCCGTACAATGAGGGTAGAACCAGATAACCCTAAACGTCCTCTGCTAGTTCCAACTGAGGCACAGAGAGGTCTCGTGCGACCAGCCCGGCTTGCACAGCTGGCCTGACAATCCCAGCTGAAGGAGGTGGTGTGCTCCCGGTAGGCTCCAAGGAGCAAGGGGCTTTGTGCTTCTGGGCTCCTCCCACAGGGAGGTGGCAGTCAATCCAGGGTTGGGGCAGACAGCTCCCGGGATCCCACTTACCGAGCAGCAGGCTGAGGCTACCAGGAGGGACCAGAGAGGGGCAGGGCCAGGGATTCCACCCTCACCCACCCCAGCGCCCCCAGGAAGGCTCTGACCCCTAGAAGTTCAGCGCATCCCTGGGTGGGACTCTCCCTGGAATAGCAACCCCTCCCCATCTCAATCAGTCCTCTGACTGTCCCCAGTGCTCAGAGGTCACCGTGCTTGTCACTGGTCCCTACAGCCTAGCTGTCCCCTGATGGGTCAAGTCCACCGGTGCTTGCCACGCGGGCAGGACCTGATGCCTCGCCCCAGCATGGCATGTGCCTGACAGTGCGTGAGCTCCCAGCTCCATGCGCATTTTCTGACAGAATCCTGGCGACAGCCTGTGAGCTGGGAGATGTTATAATCCCCGTTATATGAGGGGAAATGACTTGTCTAGGGTCATAACAGCCATCTGAGGCCAAAGCCCATGGTCTAAACCAGTGGTTCACAAACTTGAATGAGCATCAGAATCGCCTGGAGGGCTTGTGAAGATACAGATTGCTGGGTCCCACCCCCAAAGCTCCTAATTCAGCAGATCTGGGGTGGGGCCCAGGAACCTGCATTTCTCACAAGTTCCCAGATGATGCTGATGCTACAGGTGCCAGGGCCACACTTTGAGAACCACTGGTCTAAACCTCTAAGTCTTCAAAAAATACTAATTCTGTATATCTCTCTATTGATATCTATATCATACATGCATCAACAGCCGTATCTATACTCTTATCTATATGCGAATGTATTTCTCCTTCCTCCTTCCAATTGTCACCTCACCCCAGACACAGGAGGATGCCCCATCTGCATACAAGTTAAGGACACACAGGTTTGGAGCTGAATCCCAGATCCACCATGCAACCTTGGATTCATTAGCTTCCCTGGGCCTCTGTCTCCCCATCTGTAAAATAGGGGTAAGGATGCCTCCTTCCTAGGATGATCGTGAGGTTTAAATTAGAAGAGGTTTGGGCTTCCCTGGTGGCGCAGTGGTTGCGAGTCCGCCTGCCGATGCAGGGGACGTGGGTTCGTGCCCCGGTCCGGGAAGATCCCACATGCCGCGGAACGGCTGGGCCCGTGAGCCATGGCCGCTGAGCCTGCGCGTCCGGAGCCTGTGCTCCGCAACGGGAGAGGCCACAACAGTGAGAGGCCCGCGTACCGCCAAAAAAAAAAAAAAAAAAAAATTAGAAAAGGTTTGCAAAACACCTAGCCCAGCACGAGGCAGCTAAGAGGTTCAGTAAGCCAGATTTCACTGTCTTTATTAACATTGTCTCTGGCCTGCCTGCCCTTGGGCACGGCTGTGGCTGCCTCTTTCTTGCCCCTGGTTTCAGCCCTGGCACAGAGAAGAGCCATCCACTGTTCCTGACTCCAGGGAGCTTTAAGCCAGTCTGAGAAGTGAACACTCACAGGTTTGTGCCCACTGGCTCCTTGGAAAGGGGGTCCAGTCCTGCCCTGTTTCTGGATGTCAGGGTGGCCGGCCTCTGTGTGACCATCCTCCTGTAAGTCTGCCTGTCCAGACATCACATGTCTAGGGGAGGAGCCAGGATACATCCCAAGTTTGAAAATGACAGCCACACTTCAGTCTTGGCCAGTTTGTGACAGTTCCACGGTGCTTCCCATAGAGTATTCCACCTGATCCTTAACCGCGGCCCCTCAGGGCCAGGATAACCATTATCCCCAGTTCCCAGATGAGAAGACTGAGGCTCAGGGAGAGGAAAGGATTGGCTCTGGGCCCCACAGGGCTGTGGCTGTCCCTGGCCCAGAGCAGCATGGCTTCTGAGGTTCAGCAAGGTCCGGACTGGTGAGGGGAGGGCTGGGAGAGACAGTGGGGCTGAGTATAAGGCAGTTGCCCGTGTAGTATCTCCCATAACCCCGGCGGCCACGTCAGCCCATGAGGCAGAAACTGCACTATGCCCACTGCACAGACCCAGGCACAGAGAAGGAAGTGGCTTACTTAGCCAAGGTTGGGAGGATTAAATGAGATGATGCATAGCACAGAATGTTCTGGGCCCACGCACAGGCCGAGTGACCCCTAAATAGTGTCTCTCTACAAACTACTATATATAAAAGCGATGAAAAACAAGGTCCTACTGTACAGCACAGGGAACTATATTCAATATCCTGTAATAAACCAGATGGAAAAGAATATGAAAAAGAATATGTATAGATGTATAACCAAACCACTTTGCTGTACAGCAGAAATTAACACAACATGTAAATCAGGGAATTCCCTGGATGTCCAGTGGTTAGGACTCCACGCTTTCACTGCCCAGGGCCTGGGTTCAGTCCCTGGTCAGGGAACTGAGATCCCACAAGCCATGCGACACAGCCAAAATAATAATAATAATAATAATTTTTTAAAAAATCTCTAAAAAAACCATTGAAAATCAACTGTACTTCAAAATAATTAAATGAATAATAATATCTCTCACAACAAATAGTGGTCATGTCAGTTAAAAATCAGGCACAATTAGAAAGGTTTAAAAATTGCCCCACCTCCCCCTTCCTCCCCCATGACCGTCTCCTTTAAATATATTTCAAGGCAGGTTTCAAAAATTAAAGTCAACTCATGGTTTTGGCCTGTCTGTGGCATTGCATAGAAAGACCGTTTCTTGTCACACACACGCACACAGAGACCTTCCCTCCAGGTAAGTGGAGGTCATTGAAAGCTGGGGTCTCCTTTGGGCCTAAGCCCTTAGGTCTCCTAAGGGACCCTAAGGGCTGTGCAAGGAACAGTGGGGCAAGACGGCCCCTGTCCAATTTGGGGGTCAAAGGGAAACTTCCCAGGACAGTGGGGAGAGGGTAACCTAGAGGGTGGGGAGCGCCCAGGCCCCCACCTACATCAGAAGCACAGAGCAGGTCCGCCAGAGAACTGGGCACCCCAGCCCACTATCACCAAGCCTGCATCCTTCCAGAACATTCTAACGCGCTGTTTCCAGAGGCTTCTGGGTAGAGATCAAACTGCGAGTGCAGCTGTAATTTCATGCCTATAACATCCCCGCTCTGTGGTGGGGAAAGACATTTGGGAGCCCCATGGGTGACACCGAGGGTTCGTGCTACACACACTCATTAAAATGTTTTCATCCGAGCAGCAGATAAATTATAAGCCAGTTTGAAAGTTGCGTGCTGGGCCCCGGGAACGCACTGTGCACAGTCACAGAAGGCTCTCGGAGGCTCTTCTTAGGGGTGTGGGTTATGCGGGGAGCGTGTTCAGGCTGGGACGTTACAATCAATTACATGTTGAGAGGCCCAGATACTCCCACCTGCTGAAGCCAAAAGAGGCTGTTCTTTTGGTTTTGCCGCAAGACCAAGGCACAGGGTATCTTGGCCACCCTCACCGTGCAGAGTTGCCACTGAGGGGGCCTTTAACACAGAGCTAATAATCAAGGTCACTAGCCATCAAGCACGGCTATCTGCCCAGCCCTGTGTGCTGAGTATTCAATCCATGCTTCATCATGTGACCGTCATGAGCACCTCCCGATGCAGGCATTGTCACCCCCATTTTACAGATGAGGAAACGGAGGCTCTGAGAGTTTAAGGGGCTCACCCACACGAGTGCCAGAGCTGGGGCTCCCAGCAGGTCTGGCTAAGATCAGAGCTGGTGTTCCTAACAGCATCTCTGAGCTCCCAAGGGGAAACATCCCAACCTTTGGCACAAAAGCTGTTAGTGACACAAATGTCAAGCAAGCATGAGGGGGAGGAGGGAGCAGTGCAGAGTAGAGAGAGTGGGGACCTTGGGGAGACTGAGCCCCAACTGGGAGCACTTGGCACTCAAAACTCAGATGGCCAGTGGGGCTGCTGTCCCTCTAGGGGGCTTACAGGAGTCTGGGGGGAGGAAAAGCACGTCCATCAGTGCCCCCCCTTCTCCATTCCTGTGCCCCAGTCCCCGTGAGTGGTTCTCCCATCTGCTAGTACCCAGCGCCCCCCTCACTACTTAGACCCTCTGAACGGAGCACTGAACTTGGAGTCCAGCCGACCTGGGTCCAAATCCAGGTCAGTGTCCACGTGTGACATGGACAGTCCAGTATCGAACTTTTCTGTCTGGTAAAAACAATATCAGAATGTCTTTTTGGTTGAAATATATTAGAAGATGACTTGGCTGTCCATACACACGGGCATTCTAAATCTCATTTATTCATTCATTCTTCATTCATTCATTTATTTACCAAATATTTATGGAGCACCTGGTACATTCAGGTGCTGTCGTATGCATGGGAACTCAGCTTCGGCGATTGGACAGACAAAATTCCACGTCCTCAAGGAACAGTCAGTGCAGGAAGCGAGGCAGACACAAACAAGTAGACAGCTGGGACCTGTGATATGTCAGAGGGTAGTCAAGCAAAGCAGAGGGAAGTGGGGCTATTGTGAACAAGGTGGACAGCGAGGCCTCTCTAAGAAGGTGACACTCAAAGAAGGTGAGGTCCGAGCCATGTGGGTTTCATGCCTTCATGCAACCAATTCCATGGCTACTTACTTATTCATCAGCTCCCCCGTGCCAAGCAGAGTTCTAGGTGCTGAGGACATGTCCCACTGAGGGATGTAGCTCATGGTACAGATGCAGAAGCAAGGTCTGGGGACTGTGCTGCATCCCCAGGGCTGCCCATCACACGTGATTATAATCTGGGGGCTTAAAGCGAAAGGAATGTATTGTCTCGCAGTTCTGGAGGCTAGAAGTCCAAAATGAAGGTGTCGGCAGGGCTATACTCCTTCTGACAGCTCTAGAGAAGGGTCCTTCCTTGCCTCTTCCAGCTTCTGGTGGTTGCTAGCAATTCTCACATCCTTGACCTGTAAACGCATCATTCCCATCTCTGCCTCCATCCTCACCTGGCGTTCGCCCTCTGTGCGTCTGTGTCCCTGTGTCCCAATTTCCCTCTCCTTGTAAGGACACAAGACAATGGATGAGGGCCCACCCTAATCCATTATGACCTCGTTTTAACTTTACATCTGCAGAGACCTTATTTCCAAATAAGGTCCCATTCACAGGGTAAGGACTGCAACGTATGTTTTGGGGGGACACAATTAAACCCACAACAGAAACTGACCCAGGAGGGAGCAGGGCAGATTCACTGTCTGATTCCAAAGCCCATACTCTTGGCTCCCAACTACAAGAGTCACGGTTCATTGTGTGTTTGCTCACCTGCCACGCACCGTGCTAAGCTTTTCATAAGGGAACTTATTGAACAGTCACGACAGCTCTGGAAGGCAGGTACTGCCACTTCCCTTTGGACAGATGAAGAATCTGAGAGGTTACATCACTTACCCAGGCCACCCAGCCAGCTAGTGCCAGAGCAAGGGTAAATGCGTCCTGTACGCTTAACCACTCCCTCTACTAGACGTCCCAGAGGATTGTTAAGCATTAGTAAAATGTTCTATCTTGGGATCCCTGTGTCTCTTCTGGAGGCTTCCAAGTGAGGTTGGCAGATAAAGGTAGAACTTTGCAACCCGAGGCCACAATGGCACCAAACCACACTGTATGCTTTTCTACACCTGAGGCCAGGGGACGCGGAGAACAGTTGTTAATAAACTTCGCATAGCTTGCCTTTTTTTTTTCAGTGTGTTTTACTGAATTTTTATTAAGTGCATCTGGTGCTTTTCTTTCCCCCTTGTTTTTGTTTAAATTGATTTTTATTGCGGTAGAATTCACATAACTTATAATTCACTCATTTAAAGTACACGATTCAGTGGTTTTCTGGCCTGGCCTCGTGGAAATGGGCTCAGCCTCTGTCACCCCCCAGCCTGCCTGTAGGTCTCACCAGCCCCAGAGCGAGTTTCTTCTAATAGAATAAAATGGAGTACAGAAATAAACCCTCACATTGATAGTTAACTGATTCTCGACAAGGATGCCAAGACAATTCCATGAGGAAAGAAGAGTCTGTTCCAAAAAATGGTGCTGGGACAACCAGATAGCCACGTGCAAATAATAAAGGTAGACTTTCCCTAACACCGTGTACAAAACTTAACTCGAAATCCATCATCAACCTAAACATAAGAGTTAAAACTATAAAACTCTTAGAAGAAACACACAGGAGAAAATTGTGATTGTGATTCCATTGGTCTATCTCTCTCCAGTGTGAGTTGCTTGCTCCCCTGCCGTGTGACTTTGGACCACAAGTTCATGGGAAGTTCTCCCGTGGCCAGTTCCTGGAACTTTCCCATTAGAAGAATCTCACCCTGGGGCTGGTGAGGGCTAAAAACATTCCTGGCAGGGTGACGAAGGCTGAGCCCACTTCCTTGAGGCCAGGACAGAATCTAGGATTTCTGGAGAGCTCTGAAGCTCTGCTTTCTGAGACCAGATTCTTTTATTTTTTAAAGGTTACACTCCATTGATAGTTATTATAAAATATTGGCTATATTCCCCATGTTGTACAATGTACCCTTGTAGCTTATTTCTCCTTTTCTTAAACAATGTTTATTTGTATTGGGGTATAGTTGATTTGCAATGTTGTGTTAGTCTGAGGTGTACAGCAAAGTGATTCAGTTACACATATATGTATATCTATTCTTTTTCAAATTCTCTTCCCATTTAGGTTATTACAGAATATTGAGTAGAGTTCCTATGCTATACAGTAGGTCCTTGTTGATTATCTATTTTATATATAGTAGTGTGTATATGTTAATCCCAACTTCCCAATTTATCCCTCCCCCCCCACCCCTTATAGCTTATTTTATACCCAGTAGTTTGTACGTCTTGCTCCCCTATGCTTATCTTTCCCGTCTCCCCATAGGTAACCACCAGTTTGCTCTCTATATCTGTGAGTCTGCTTCTTTTTTGTTATATTCACTAGTTAGTTGTATTTTTCAGATTCCACATATAAGCGATATCATACAGTATTTGTCTTTCTCTGTCTGACTTATTTCACTAAGCATAATAACCTCCAAGTCCATCCATGTTGCAGCAAATGGCAAAGTTTCATTCTTTTTAGCAGCTGAGTAGTATTCCATTGTGTGTGTGTGTGTGTATATATATATATATATATACACCACACCTGCTTCACCCGTTCGTCTGTTGATGGACACTTAGCTTGCTTCCATATCTTGGCAATTATAAATAATGCTGCTATGAACATTGGGGTGCATGTATCTTTTTGAATTTGTGTTTTGGGGGTTTTCAGATATATACCCGGGAGTGGAATTGCTGGGTTCTATGGTAGTTCTGTTTTTAGTTTTGTGTAAATGGGTACAGCCGCAGTGGAAAGCAGTGAGACCAGATTCTGGAGCTCCAGTCTCTGAATTCCCAGCCCAGTCCTCCTCTCTAAAAGAGGAGCGTGTTCCCAGGACCAATAATTGGAGTGTTGAGGACTTCTCTTGACTTGGGCAGGAGAAATGTCTCTGGCTCCAAGCAGGATGGGGAGATGTGAGGGCTGAGGGCAGACCCTGCATCCCTCAAAGACCTACTGCTTCTCCCCAGGCCTGAGCAGAGCAGAAGCACAGCCCTGCCTCTCTGTAGGATGCCAGTGGGAAAGTGGGCTTCAGCTGAATTCAAAGCCTGCCTGTGGGGCAGGACAGCGGTGGGGGCCTGGGAGGCTGTCTGCGGGACCAGCGCACAGCTGCTGGAAATGGTGGTCCAGGGAGCAGGTTAGTCATTGGAGGGAGACGGCTGGTCTGAGAATCCCTGGGGGTCCCCAGGCAGGGTAGCTGGGAGGCAAGATTCAGAGCCACCACTATAGCCCTCTCTGTAGCCCAGGACACCTGCTGGGTGAGAAAGGATCAACTCATTCCCTTGTCGTGCAGCAGGAGAGGATGAGCCACCTGCTGGGCTTGAACCGGCCCCAGGCGAGTGCAGTGGCCACGGGCTAGGAGGAAAGGGCGGGTTGGGATCCTCCCAGCCAGGGCTGCAGAGGAGTCCTGGGGCGCTGAGGGGAAGAGGGTGCAAACCCAAATCTCCACCTCCCACCCCAGAAGCCCCCAGGGTCCTGAAGACCAGACCTGGGCCTTTTGTCCCCCAGGCAAACATCTGGGTACCTCCAAGCCCTCTCCCCTCCCCCATCAGCCTTCCCACCCACCCTGGGTGAGTGACAGTAAATGCCCATGGTCCTCCAAACTGGGAACAGACGGCTGGGTAAAACCCCAGTTGAAGAACTACACCTCTGTTCAGTAGGTAGACTAGAAACAGCCTTTACTTCCTTAGAGAATCGATGGGTGTTTAAGGGTATAGGCCTTGGCTTCAGCCATAAATTCGAAACCCAGCTCTGCAACTACGAGTAATAAAAGCAGGAAATGCTTATGGGGCATTTGCTACACACCAGGCACGGCCCTGCTTTACACCTGTTAACGCATTTAATTGTCAGAGCAGACCTCTCACGTAGGGTCTTCGGTTACTTTCCCCGTTTTACAGGTGTGAAAATGGAGAGGTTAAAAATGTCACCTGAGGGCACAGGTCCAGCAAGGCCAGAAATGGGATTCAAACCCAGGCAGGCTGGCTCCAGAAGCAGTGGTTAGAGACCTAACCACTACGCTACACTGACAGCCTATTTAATCTCCTTGAACCTCAGTTTTCCTATCTGCTAAATGGGGACTGCAGTAGCATCTCCCCTGTTGAGGCATAAAATGTAAAGGTTTATGTCCCAAGCTCACACTGGGCACTCGTGAAAAGAGTAGTAGTGCTTACTTCTCACCCATTTTGCCCTAACCTTCACCCTGGAAATGGCAGTAGGGCCAGGGAATAGGATCAGAGCTGCAGGAAATGACATCAGCCCAGTGGGAGCCTTATAAGCCAGGCAGTGACAACTGTGGCCTCCTACCCTGGGCCCTGGTGGAGGAGATCAGGAAGGGACCGATCCAGCAGCCTTGAGTCCAATCCCATCCCTCCACAGTCTCACTGTGACTTATCCTCTCCCAGCCTCAGTTTCCTCAGCTAGAAACTGGGGGTAATGAAGGTTCCTACTTCATAGGGCTGTTGTGGGAACTAAAGAAGATCGTGCTCAGCCTGGTCTGCTGGCAGGTTCTGAAGGCAGGGAGGGCAGTTAGGAGGGGAGAGATGGCAAGAGCCAGCCCAGGGTTCAGTCAGGAGAGGCTGAGCATGTGAGGCGTTTCCAGACAGAAGCCACAGGGCATGGGGACCAACTGGAAAGACGGGGGCAGATGTGGAGGTCATGGCAGGACCAGGCACAGGTTGGAGATGTTCCCCTGAGAAGGTACCAGTGAAACCACGTGACCTCACTCGGCAGACGGCGACCGCAGAAAATGGGCCGCTGGCGTGAAGAGGCCAGGGCTGCAGTCCTCAGGACCTCTGCAGACCTCCTCCCCACCAGTCGGGGCTTCTAGATGGGCATCAGGGGCTGGAGGCAGCTGGCTGGGCTTGGCTGCCAGAGGCAGGGCTGGAGCCCAGAGGACTGAGGCCAGGGTGGCCAGGGTCTTCCAGGATGGACATAAAGCCTGTTCGGAGACCGGACACTGATGTCTTGAGTGCCTGGACCTGGCCAGGGACCTGGAGGAAAGATGCGCACTCTGCCCACCTGCCCGCCCTCGGGCCCTCAGCCAGCTGAGGTCACTGGCTGAGACCTCATTCAGAGAGGGGCCAAACAGATGGGTTTGGGGCTCAGAGGAGCTCTTTGCAGCTAACTGGGTCATCTATCAAGGACGGTCACTTCCCAGCTTCAGCCTCAAAGCCCAGAGCCTGCTGACCACCTCCTGGACAGGCTTCTAGAGTCCTCGGTCCCTGCCTCTCTGCACACAGCCCCGCAAAGGAGGACTGCCCTTGACCGCAGCCCACTGTGTGCTCAGCGACAGGCCCAGCACAGTACATTAGCTCACCAATCCTCCCTCACGTCTACCCACTCCTCGGCAGGCCCTATGCTGCCTCAGTTACGGGGGCAAACTGCAGACGGCTCAGAGAGGGCAGAGAACTTGCCTGATGTCCCACAGCAGTGAGTGGGCTGGGCTTTGAGCTCAGGTCTGCTGAAAGCCAGAGCCCCCGATTTTTCCACTACACAAGGCTGCCAGGAGGGACATGGCTCCTCCCTGAGTGTGGGCAGCCTTTTGGGCCTCGGCCAGACACCGAGGCTCCGCTCAATAGGGCCAGCATGGAATATTTGGGCTGCACTGTCAGCTGCTCCTCCTAGCTGTCCGGAAAGTCAGCAAGATCAGTGTCCCCATTTTACAGCAGAGAACACTGAGTCTGCTAATAAAGGGAAGCCTAGAATAGGAACCTGAATTTTCTCTGATTACCACTCTCCCTCCATGGGGACCTGAGTCCCTGAGCTGGGGATGGAAACAGGGCCTTTGAAGCACATCCACTCAAAGGGCTCGATTTGGAATGCTGTGGAAGCCCTCTGACCCGTGATCATGGCTGGAAGGTACAACGCTTTGTCAAGCACCATATGCACTGTTTTGTGCATCTTTTCCCTGGGGCCACAGAGCTGCCGTCACCAGCTCTTCTCTGAGGGAAACAGACCATTTGCTTATTCATTCATCACACTTACAAGTCCTCGTTTCAACTAATATCTATAAGCCCCTATTATGTGCCTGCCATGGGGGAAGGACCGAGAGATCCATCTTAATATTAGTGGTGAATTTTCTAGTTACAGGGGGCCAACCACTGCTCTAAGCACTTTAAATGTATTAATCGATTTACTCCTCACAACCCTAGGAGGTAGGTACTTACTCATTTTAATAAATGAGGAAACTGAGGCCCAGAGAGGTTAAGTAATTCACCCAAGGTCACACAGCAAGTGAGTGGCAGAGCTTGTTTTCAAACCCAGACCACCTGGCTAAGGAGCCACCTTACAGCCTCTCATGGAATGGCCTGTCATGCCCTCCTGAGCTGAGCTAGAAATTCATCTGCTCCCTGGAATTGTCCAAGCAGGTGGCTACAGTCCCCCAAGACTCTCACCAACTCCCTGGACCTTCTGTATCTCACAGACCAGGGCTCGCCTCTCGTTCCAGGGTTGCCTCTCTCCACCTACTATCCACCCATCTCGGCTCCAGCCTCCCGACCCCACCAGAGCGGGCCTGCAGGTGCATCGTTAAACCGTGACAAGTGTTAGGTCCATGCGATGCTTTATCCTTTCCACCACTGGGAGTTGGATTTAGTGTCTCTGGCAGAAGGTAAACTTCCCCTCCCTGGGACAGGCCCCTTAATTACAAGGGATATGTGGCCGCCAAAACTGTCGTGCATCAGGCCCAGTGATTTAAGGAACAGGCCCAAGGCTAAAGTTACAGGTGTTAACAGAGCTGAATCAGGAGCTGGGAGAGCAGGGATGGGGCAGCTGTGGGAGGTGGTGAGCCGGTCCCTGGAAGAGCGTCTGCTGCCTATAGCCACTCCTGGGGAAAGGGAAGTAATCCCACCGCCTCACGTACAGAAGGGGAAACAGACCAGGACCACGCTCCAAGTATAGCTCGTGTTGGGGTCGGCACTGCTGTCTCTGCTGCCAGCCTGCAGGGAGCCCTGGACTCACTGAGTCTCCCCATCTGTACACAAGGAGGCAGCTCACTGCCTAGGAGTGATAATCTTCCCAACAGATAATCTTAATAACAAAAGCTAACACTGACAGAGTGCTTGTTATGTTCCAGGCATGGTACTAAGTTCATTATGAGTGTTCTCTTGTTTAATTCTCAGCTGGTGAGAGAATGATCATGGTTATGCCCATTTTACAGAAGAGGAAACTGAGGCTCAGAGAGATGAAGCAACTGGCCCAAGATTGCTTGGCTAACAAGTGACCAAATGGAGGTTCTCAGCCCCTCTCTCTGAATCCAGACCCTGACCTGTATGCTCCAGGGATAATGAGAGGGATATAAGACCCAGTGTCTGCCCTGAAGGAGTCCCTGAATGATGGGGAGACAAATAAGGGCACAGGTTTCTAGAATTCCAGCAGATGGAAAATAAGAACGATGGGGGAGGACTAGGGTGCAAGGTGAGGGATGTGAGAGCTCCCAGGACGGAGGCTCTCCCCGAGGGGCTGGCATCAGGAAGGCTTCATGGAGGAGGTGGCGTAGAGCTGGGCCAAGTAGGCTGGGGCAGACAGGACAGGAGGCATTTCAGGCAGAAGGAGCCCTGTAAGCAACGGTGTGGGAACAGGAAAGCATGGCAAGTAGAGAGCACTCCTGTGTGGCGGGACCCCAAGGCACAGGAAGGAGCGGGTAGTAAGAAACAATAATAATAACAGCAACAATAAGGACAACGGCTGACATCTCTATTCAGTGCTTACTGGGTGCCAGGCCAGGGTCTAAAGGTCTAAATTCTTTATACAATGCTCACAAGAACCCTATGAGATAGATACTGAGGAAAACAGGAAAACAGGCACAGAGAGGGTAAGTGACTTGCCAAGGTCACCCAGCTAACAGGTGGCAGAGCCAGGATGTGAAGTTGGACAGGCTGGCTCCTGAGCCCATAGAAGGCCAACTGCTGTGCTCCAGGTGGGAGCAGGGGAGGTGAGGTAAGAGCCTCTTGGGAAAGTTCTTCTTGCATGCCAAGCTGCTGGGGGCCCTGCCTTCCCTCTGTCCACCGGGCTTGGTCACAGGCAGAGAGGAAAAGTGAGGGGGCCCTGAATCCAGTGACGTCTGTCCAGGGATGCCATGGGAGCCAGGATGGGCCTGGGAAACTCCCCGAGGCAGCCGGGGGACTTGGGAGCAGTTGTGAGGGTAGAGAGTGTATTCACTGCGAAACTCTGGTGCCAGGCATGCCTCCCAGCTGATTTTCCCGTGGATCCCAGGCCCATCAGAGCAGAGACCCCAACTCCTGAGGCTCCCCATCAGGAAGAGCCTGGGCCCTTCTCTGCTGAGCGGTCCTGCTGTCTGACAGCTGTCTGACAACCATCTTTGACGGTTTTCCTCTTCTCTAACATTGAACCCTCTGCTGCCCCCTCTGGACCTCCCACATAAAGCCATAGACTTTTTGAACTGGAGGGGGATTTTAGGACCCACCTAGACCAGCCCCCCTCACCAGACCACACAGGAAACCGGTGCCTGGAGAGACACCCCACAGAAGGCGAGAAGCAGGGCCAGGCTGAGGGCTTAAGCCAGACATGGGTTCAAGTCCTAGCCTTGGTCCTTATTGGCTGAGTAGCCACGGACCAGTGCGTTTGAAAACCTCAGTTTCTGCCTCTGTAAAACGGAGATAATAATTCCTGCTTCTAGGTTCTGTAAGGCTCTAATGCATTAAAGCATTTAGCATGGAACCTGCCTCAGAGTGACCAGTGAGCAGAAGTGATGGTCAAGGGCCCTCCCCACCCCTCACCCAACCCGCTGTGTGCTGGGGACCCCACGGACCCCAGATTCAGGGTGCAGAGGAGGATACTCACTGAGCAAATCCAGCCGCCCCCCACCAGTCACCTCCTCAAACATCAGCTCAGCCCATGCTCGCTGAGATCTGCTCTGTGCTGCCCTTAGCTGGGGCCCTGGTCAGCAGGATGACCCAATGTCCTTACCTGAGGAAGCTCCCAGGCCAGTGACCAGAGTGAGTGGTGTCGGCAAAGTCCAGCCACTGTTCAGGCCAGTGATGGAGGTTACTGTTCATAAATATGATGGCCAGTAGGTACAGGGACTTACCAGTACCAGGCATCCTGCAAAGCGTGCCACGAACATGAACCCTATGCAGTAGGTACTGTTGTGATGCCCATTTTACAGATGAGAGAACTGAGGCCGGAGCAGACCTGGTGAGGGATGAGGTTAGAGAGGTCAGAGATGAGACAGGTGGCCAAGGCCTCAGCACATGGGCCATGGAAAGACCAGGGGAAGAGATCATGAGGGCTGGATCTCTGAGACTCCCCCACCCCCAAGTCAAGCCCTACCGCCCTAGCCAGGAGTTGGATCCCAAGAGGAATGAGCTTGGCTCTGCCTCGCCCTGCTCTTGGAAAAGACACAGTCCAGTAGCTGTGTGATAAAGCCAGTAGAGTTAAATGCTCATCGATGAAACTGGGTGATGGATTCATGAGTGTTCATTGTACATTTATTTGAGCTTTCTGATAGGTTTGAATATTTTCATAGTAAAATGTCAAGGAGGAAATAATACACAATCCTTTTCCCACAAAACGCCCCTTCTCCATGGCTCTTCCCCTCCCCGCTACCCCCCACTTGCCTCCCCTGGAAATTGCTTTGTGAAAAGTGAGAAGCAAGAATGATTCGCTTGCCCTCTGACTCAGGAAGTCAATCCTAGAATGCTAGAATGCTGATGGGACAGGAAAGACTATGGCTGCAGAGTCCTATGGGAAGGGAGGGCTCGGAGCTGGGGGGTTGGGGGTTTGGGAAGTTCTGCTGGGAGGTTGGTGGCCCAGCCAAGCACTTCAGTCCTCACAGGCACCGGCAGGCCCCAGTGTCACCCTTGTCCTATGCGGGAGGCCCAGGAAGCTAGCACCTGCCTAAGGGACACATTGCTGGTGAGCAGAAAGCCTGTGACCTGGGAGCCAGGTGCCCCAGGGGCTGGGTGGGGAAGTCCAGGGGTGAGCTCTCTTCTAAGCCCCAGAACACCAGGACCCGATGCTTGAGGGGGACACAGTTCTGCTGGAAGGGACAGAGGTTTTCCAGCGTTGGGGAAGAGGGCGTGAGACCCACCCAGAACCTCCAGGCTCCAGCCTATTGTTCTCAGGGGCTTGGGAGGGGGGCGGGGGGTTAATAGAGTAGCCTGAACTTGAAGTTGAACTTGAGCTGAGCGTCACTGCCCCTGGCCAGATCTCAAATGTGCTTGCCCACTTGCCAGGGCCTCCCCCAAGCTTCCACAGGCTTCTGGAGACTTCGTTCATAAAGCTAAAACGATGGCACCTGGTGAAATCGCCCATGTGTATTATATATACCTCTGGGATACATTGAAAACATCCCCCAAATAGCCAGCCTTGCTGCTATTTAAAATGGGTTCGTGTCACACCCCACAGATTTCATCTCTGCGGAAATGGCACTTATCGTGGGCCTGAACACATTCACTCTATTGCCACATAAACTACAGTGGCGTGGCAGGGCTGGGGCAGTCACACGCGGTAGCCGCAGACAGGCTGCTGGACAGGCTGCCTCCGGACAGTGAAGCCGAGGTGTAGGGAGGGTCCACCTGGGGTTGGCAGCCCAGGAGGCCAATCAGAAGACATGGAACGTGGACAAGCAGCCAATCAGGGCACAAGCAGAAAGTTGCTCCACTTGTAGGGGCAGGTAGTTTGGGGATTTGAGGTCCTTTGATCCGATCAGTGCATACAGCCGGAAAGCCTCCAGGGATCTCTCCCTGTGCCCTGTCTGCCCAGGCCCGGAGAAGTCGGATTGAGGTTCTCCAACTCCCCTGAGCCTTGTCCTCCCAGTCGGTAATAATTTCCACAACTGTTACCAGGCACCCACTACGGACCTAATGGTTAGTTCACATAACACTACCTTGGAGTGGGTCTTGTGCCTGCCAGAAGACTAAAGCTTAAGAAGGTCAAGGCAGTAATTCCCCTGTGGAACTTACATTAGAACCTCCTGGAAGGCTTGTTAAAACCTGGGTGGCTGGACCCCCACCCCCAGGTTTCTGATTCAGCAGGTCTGGAATTGGGCTCAAGAATTTACATCTCTAACAAGTTCTGAAGCTGCTGGCCCGGGAAACACACTTTGAGAACTTCCGGGTTAAACGCACAGGTACAAAACAGCACTAGCATGCAGATTCAGATCTGGCCTCAAGACCTGTGGCCTCCCACTGCCCTTGTGTGTGTCTGTGTGTCTGCGTATGTGTGTTTATGTGTCTCTGTGTGTGCACTTATACATATGTGTGTGTTTATGTGTGTCTGTGTCTGTGTGTGCATATATACGTGTGTGTGTGTCTGTGTATATATACGTGTGTGTGTATGCGTATGTGTGTTTATGTGTCTCTGTGTGTGTGCGTATGCATATGTGTGTCTGTGTGTGTGTCTGTGTGTGTTTATGTGTGTGTGTCTGTGTGTGCATATATGTGTGTGTGTGTCTGTGTATATATACGTGTGTGTGTATGCGTATGTGTGTTTATGTGTCTGTGTGTGTGTGCGTATGCATATGTGTGTGTGTGTGTCTGTGTGTGTGTGTGTCTGTGTGTGCATATATTACGTGTGTGTGTGTCTGTGTGTGTGCACAGGTGCTCGTAGGATTTTATTTCTGCGTTAGCAGTAACCCGAGCTGCATCCTGCTTGGCCCAGCCTCACCGATTCCCACGCTGCACCACCCGCCTCGCACTCCCCTGCTCCCCCAGAGCAGCCAGCCAGGGCCTCCAGTTGGGCTTGTTAATTTTATCTCCTACCACTTGGAAAGCACAACAGCTGTCAGGGGAGGGGCGAGGCAGGTGAACCGGTGAACGGGGCTGCCAACCAGCTCTCCTCAGAGAGGAAGGCGGGGTGGATGGGCTACACCCGCAGCCACTGGGTACCCTTGTGACCCCGCTCCACTCAGAAGGGCCTCCGTCTCCAGGCAGGGAGGGTCTGGGCAGTGGCCACCGATGCTGGCAATGACCTGGACCCAGATCCCCACCCCTCGCCGGTGCATCGGCACGCGGGCTCCCGCTCGCTTCCAAGGTTGGGGGTTGTGATCTGGCTCAGCAGATGCCACATAAAAGGGCCCCATTGCAGCTCATATACGCACAGACACTGCGTTTATCTCTCCTGTCACTGATGGCGGCTCCATTTGGGGGCTTTTTGTCAGTATTTTTTCCCCTTGGCTGCCGTCACTACTCAGTTCAATATTTAATTTTCCCATAAAGCAAAGCGTTGTGCCTTTCCTTCTCTCTTTTTCTTGCTGGAGTCCCCCTTCTGCTGGTGGGCTGTTTCTTCCTCAGGCTTCTGCAGGGAGAGAGAGGCTTGGACATGGCTAAGATTTCAGCCCTTCCAAATTGGACAGGGGTGGGAGGGCAGGACACTTAAGTCCCTCCTCCCAGCTCATTCATTTGACAAATGTTTATTGAGCGAATCCTTGTGTGTCAGGCCCTTGGATGTAGCAGTAGACAGAAGAGTTCCTGTCCTCATGGTGCTTACATACTAGTGGGGTGTGTTGGAAAAAAAGACAAGTGTGAGAACCAGTATACGAAATAACTATACCTTATGATGTGTTCTATGAAGAAATAACGAGGTGCTGTGACAGAGAATAGAAGAGGCGCCTCGCTCAGATTAGGAGGTGGCATTTGAGCTGAGACTTGAAAGATAAGCAGGACCCAGCCTTGCTCAAAGCTGAGTGAAGGACTTCAGGCAAAGCAAAGAGCAGATGCAAAGGCCCCGGGGTTGAAACAAGCTTAGGGTGTTTATAGACCAAAAATATCTCCGTATATTTGGAGCATGGTGTTGGGGGGAGGGTCGAGACAAGGCTAGAGGTGGTGGCAGGGCCCACGGCATTGCAAGGTCTTTCGGGATTCCTTCCACAGATTGCGTGCTTGTCTGTACTAGAAGTGAAAGAAGGAAAAAAGCAAACAGGAATTGAAATTGAATCCCTGCGTGGCAGGCTTGCACTAGCTCTGAGGTTAAAGAAAGACGAAGCTCCAGCCTTCAGAAAGCACACGGCCTAATGGAGAAACAGACGTGGGCCCGGGACAGAATGACAAGCACCTACGGGTATGACAAGAACAGGATGCTCCAGGAATCCAGAGGATGAGCCCTAACCCAGTTTGGGAAAGTGCTGGAAGGCTGCCTGGAAGAGGCAACAGTCAAGGGCAGACCTGAAGGATGAAGCCGAATTAACCAACAGAAGGACTGGTATGTCCGGGGCACAGAGGAGGTGAGCAAGGCGAGGAAGGAACCTGGGGCATTTCTGTGTGGCTGGAGCAGAGAAGTCTTCCTGGAAGAGATGCTGTTTTGAGTAGCATCTTAAAGAAGCAGAGAGAGACCGGTAGAGAGGATGGGAAAGACACAGAGATGTGGGACAGAAAAAAAGAAAGAAAGAAATTAAAATAGGAAGCATGGAGGAATATTTATATTCATGAACACTTTTATATTGAGGGTGGTTTTCTTTCTTTTTTTTGAATATGGTATAGTGACTAGTAGCTGATTGAAACAGAAGGCAGTCAATAGAGCAGGCACGCTGAGAGGAAAGAATGGATTTTTGCAAATAATGTAATTTTGAACTTGTCTTTTCCCTCCCCCACTCCTCCCCAAAATCTAATTGATTACCGCCCTTTGATAAATGACACCCAGAGCAGGAGTGTGCTAAGACCAATTTAGCACAAGGTACTCAAGGAAAAGGAGAGATTATCCCTTCCTCCAGACAGTGGTCACCCCTGAGAGGAAGAAGAACTTCCCCTCTATGTCCCTCCCAGCCCAGGGAGAAGTGAGAGCAATTGAAGAGGTAATATAAATAATCCCTTTCTACTTCACCATCCTTGTAGAAGGTTTATGTTCATATTCTCACTTGCTTCTTCTCTCAAAATCTTGGAAGCTGAAAGTTTGGCAGGATATGTTTTATTGAACCCATTTTATAGATGGGAAGACTGATGTCCGTGTGGGTCAGTTGATTTGCCCAAGGTCCCATGGGATGTTGGTAACAGAGCCTGGGCTGGAACCTTGGCCTCACTCTATTTGAGCTGGTTCCCTGGGAGGAGTTGGGGGGAGCCTCATGGTGGGGAGAGAATTTAACTCCAGTAGATACAGTTAGACCCAGATCTGCTGGGGTTTATATCACAACAGGTTTGTGTCCCTGAATTGCAAAAGCCAAAGGATGATTTACAGAGCTAAGAGCCATCACATTATCTGCAAAGTGAGTTACGATGACCGAAACAAAGTTCTACTTTCAAGAGAAAAACGCAATATTTCAGAGTTAATTTCATAAAACCGATCACCCAACCATTGCCTCACTGTGTCGATGTTAACAGTAGAGTCTAAAATAACTTTGATTCCTGCCCCCTCCTCAATGGCCTGGAACAGAGGCGTGCTGTGCTGTGTGGCCGTGTCAGATGTGAAGCCGCTTTACCTTCCCAGATGCTGGACAAAATCAGTCGAAGAAACTTCTAGCAGCAATTCTCTCTGCTTAAGGCAAAGTCAAAAATAAACTGGGGGGCTTCCCTGGTGGCGCAGTGGTTAAGAATCCTCCTGCCAATGCAGGGGATGCGGGTTCGAGCCCTCGTCCGGGAGGATCCCACATGCCGTGGAGCAACTAAGCCCATGCACCACAACTACTGAGCCTGCGCTCTAGAGCCCGCAAGCCAGAACTACTGAGCCCATGTGCTGCAACTGCTGAAGCCCGTGCGCCTGGAGCTCGTGCTCCGCAACAAGAGAGGCCACCGCAACGAGAAGCCCGCGCACCGCAGCGAAGAGTAGCCCCCTCTCGCCGCAACCAGAGAAAGCCAGCACGCAGCAGCAGAGACCCAATGCAGCCAAAATTAAAAATAAATAAAAACTAAACTGGGAAGTCCACTGGCTTGACTTGGGGGCAGTGGATTCAGGGGAGTTCTATGGCAGTGACCTCTGTTTGACCATGATGGTGAACTTGTAGAACTGAGGGGCTCTCCCTAATGCACAGGGCTGGGGTTACACAAGTACCGTGGTATATCCACAAGTGGTTTGTAAATTCTGAAGCTCTGCCTTTGTCTAGGGTCTTACTGCTATGACTACTACTATTTCTCCCTTGCCCAGGCCAAATATGCCTGCCCAGTGTCTCTGAGGAGGGTCCTTTCAGGTGCATGGTACCCACCCTCGCCCCAGGAGAGCATTGCACTAGCACGGACAACCCTGAAGACACACTCTCAGAGTCCATAGGAATGAGGCACTTGTGTTGGGTGCATTGGGTACTGCTTCAGAAGAGTGGGGAGAAATTGGTGATCTAGGGCTCTTTGTTAATGATTCTTTGCCATTATATGCCACCTGGATCATAGCCAGGTGGCCTTGCTCTATACCGCTCATTCTGTAGCCCAGCTTTGAATTTGGGATTATTCTCGTCCAGGACCTTTATACCCATGACTGCAGCTGGCCATCTGTCTTTGACTGGATACTGCTTCGGGGGCCACGGGATCTATTCCAGGCATAGAGTCATAAGGGGGCTTTGACCTTGGTCAGAGATTGTAGCAGGGATGGGGATGATGAGAATGGAGATGGGGTTGGGCTTGGAGGAGGGATGGGATGGAGACAGATATGAGGATTGAGTTGGGAATGGGGATAGAGATGGAGTAGATTTAGGGATGGGGAAGGCAATAGAAGTGGGAATAGGAATGGAAAAGAGAATGGGGATGGAGGTGGAGAAGAAAAAAGATGGATGGAGATGGGAATGGAGGTGGTGATGGAGATGGGGATGGAGTTTGAAAAGCAAAAGGATGGAGATGGGGATGGATGTGGGGATACAGGTGAGAATGGGACTGGAAAAGGAGGGAGAGATGGAAGTAGAGAAGAAGATGGGCACGGGGAAGACTGAGAGTAAGGGAAGGTGCTAGACCACGAGCCTAAGAAGCAGCAGTTTGTGGGGGAAAGAGTGCTGTACGTAGTCAACGGAAGGGAAGAGAGGAAGAAGGGGGAGAGGATGACGTGTGGAGTGAAGCATCCCGAGGCAGCCAAGGACTCCCGGGTGTAGACAGCTCCCTGACCACCCGCACTCAGAGCCCTCCGGCGGGCAACAGGAGGCGAGATGCAGAGTGACATTTTCCTAGGACACAGCAACTGAGGAATACGTTGATGCAGAGTGTGGGAAGCCTGGACTGTCCACGCCGATATTAGCAGCTCTGCCGTGTCCTGCTCCATACAACTGAAATCCGTTAGTGTCTTATGAGCTTGACTAACTGTACATATTGCTAACACCTGCTCAGAAGTATAACGAGGGACAGGAACACAGTTCCCAATCAGGGTCTGTGTGGGTGGTGTGCGTGACTTGGGTGCAGATCTCCAGAACGGGGTGTGTGTGTGTGTGTGTGTGTGTGTGTGTGTGTGTGTGTGTGTGTGTGTGTGTGTGTGTGTGTGTGTGTGTGTGTGTGTGTGTGTGTGTGTGTGTGTGTGTGTGTGTGTGTGTGTGTGTGTGTGTGTGTGTGTCGGGAGGAGCACTTGTGCTGTACAAAGAAGCCTGGTCAGGATTTGGAAGGCCTGGGTGCCAGTGCAGGCACTGCCACTGACTGACGGTGTGACCGTAAGCAAATCTCCCCTCTCTCTGACCTCAGTTTGCTTACCTGTAAAATGGAAGGTCTAGACTGGCCCTCTCCAATAGAAATATATATTTATATATTTAATTGTAGGCTTTCTAAAGACCACATTGAGAAAAGGCTTTAAAAAGTTAAAATGAATTGGAATAATAGATTTGTTAAATCCAGGGTACCCCATGTATTATTTCAGTAAGTAACCAGAATAAAAATATTCATGGTATACTTAACACGCTTTTAAAAAATTGTCTTCCGGATTCAATGTGTATTTTACACTTACAGCACATATGAACTTGAAAAAGCCACATTTCAGATGCTTGAGAGCCACAGGGATGCGCGGCTACTGTATTGGACAGTGCAGGTCCAGAGCATTTCTGGTCTCCTCGCTAAACCATGAATGTCCCGAAGGCAAAGACGATGATTTATTTTCCCAGAAAGTAGCAAAGAGCCTCAAAGAAAGAACGTTAATAAATTTGCCTGATAAATGCATCTGACATGCACTTTTAAAACACTCTCAGGTACTTTGTTATTGAATCCTCACAGGTACTCTATAATTCCAATTTGCAGACAAGGAAACTGAGGCACAGAGGGGCTACATAACTTGCCCAAGGTTGCCTAGCTGGCAAATGGCACAGCTTGATCTTTAAACCCTGGGTGGTGTGATTTAGAGCCCATCCTCTTCACCATTGTCCTATACTATCTCGTTTATAATAGTGAGATAAGTAATATTAATTAAAATTGCTAAACTGTATTGCAGGCTTACTACGTGCTAGGCATCTTGTAAGCATCATCTCATTTATTCCTCAAAGCAATCCTATAAGGAAGGTTCTAGGTGTCTAATTCCTGTTTGCTCAATGAAAGTAAGAAAGAAGAAATGAGGGATTTTAAAGGTGCCCC